>NC_092391.1:8027085-8646403 GCF_030028105.1 Mobula birostris | reverse complement strand
CTCTCCCCCTCCCACTTTCAAATCTCTTACTAGCTCTTCTTTCAGTTAGTCCTGACGAAGGATCTTGGCCTGAAACGTCAACTGTACCTCTTCCTAGAGATGCTGCCTGGCCTGCTGCGTTCACCAGCAACTTTGATGTGTGTTCCTTTAGTACATTATTTGTTTTGTCATAACAAACTAATTTATCCTAAATAAAAATTTAAGGAGTTACAAAACAATGGTCAAGATCTTGCTGGAGCACAGCTCTTTACAGAGTCATCATAATCATTATGTGCCGTGTTGTACAACATGGGTGAACATGATTGTCTGGGCAACTTTTTCCAGCAGAAGTGGTTTGCTATTGCCTTCTTCAGGGCAGTGTCTTTACAAGACAGGTAACAGGTGCGGGTGCTAAGTAGGTGCTCTACATTTCCAAGGGTGACCTGCAGGCCTAACTGAAGGAGCACCTTACACCTCCTATGGTAGAGACGTGTCTCTACTCCGCCACCCAGCTTTCGGAGTACCCTATTTGAATTCCTTCCACATTTCCTGTATAAAACGATCCTGTATTATAAAACGTTGGAAGATGATGTGAGATAAACAGAACACTTGGGACCTTGGTAAATGACAGCAGTTTAACCATGGGCTTTTCGGGCAGAGAAAGACGCAGAGGAACAATGAAGCAAGTGATGGGGTAAATCCCTCCCCCTTCAGGTTTCATCCATCACCTTGTGTTTCCCTCTCCTCCCCCCACCTTTTAAATCTTCTCCCCAGCCTTTTTCCTCCAGTCCTGCCGAAGGGTTCTGGTGCAAAACGTCAACTGTACAGTACTCTTTTCCATAGGATGTTGCCTGACCTGCTGAGTTCCTCCAGCATTTTGTGTGTGTTGCTTGGATTTCCAGCATCTACAGACTTTCTCCTGTTTCAGATTAGGTGGAGGCATGGAGACACAGAATAGATTGAAATAAGTACAAAGAGAATAAAAAGTAAACATGGAAAACTACCCTGAACAATTTACTACCTGCAACTAAATGCCATGTTTTCTTCCTTTTCTTATTTGGTTTGGGAGACATTGCAGGAATATCATTATTAAAAGTTCTTTAGTACTCCCAAATTTTTGCACTGTTTAATTATTTTTAGCAGTAATATCTTGAAACACTTGGTTGATTGATACTGACTATATCTGTGCAAGGCTGGTGAGAAAGCAATGTAAATTAACCATTAATTTCTTGTGAGTTCTAAATCTGGGAGCGTCATCTCACCAAAAACAAACTAATACCAGCAATAAATTCACTGTTTCTTTGATAGCCAATTCTGGTCTATTAATTTGTGTGTTAATTAAATAGGAACTTAGACATTACGACGAAGGATGGCACAGTATCATATTGGTTAACACAATGCTTTACAGCATCAGCCATCGGAAGATTGGGGTTCAATTTCCACTCCTGTCAGTAAGTACTTTGTATGTTCTCCCTGTAACCTTGTGGGTTTCCTCCCACAAGATATACTGGCTAGGGTTAGTAAGTTGTGGGGATGCTATGTTGTTGCCAGAAGCTTGCTGAAACTTGCAGGCTGCCCCCAGTACATCTTTGGGCTGTAGTGGTTGTTAACTCAAAAATGAAACAATTTACTGTATGTTTAAATATTTTGGTGTGCATGTAACAACTAAAGCTAACCATTAAACCTTTAAACTAATAAAGCTTCAGTTATTTGTAGATGACCAATGGTAACAGATTTTAAATTATTTTACCAAAGTTCAAAACTTGGATACAGTTCCTGTTTCCACATTCATTTGCACCACCAAATAGCCACAAGCCAGCAGGTACGGTCACAGGAACAAAGCTGGCATGTTCATAACGCGGCAGTAACCCCTTCCATTCAGGTACGTTCCATTCATGTCTATCTGTTTTACACGGAACAAAATTAAATACTATATAATAACGGATGCAAACCAGCAAATATAAATAATCTTAAAGGGAAATTAATTCAATTACCATAATTAATTACCATACTGAGTTTACAAACTAGAGGCAGAGATTGCTCAATATGGTTTCAAGCAAACACCAAGAACGTAGGACTTATGTGCAGATGACACCAGAACTACATTACCGGATCTCAATCAGTTAAAAGTTACTTAGAAAAAAATAAAATCAAGGGTAACTTACTGAGTTGGAGTTGAAAGAGAACTTATTTTAATAAATATTAAAGAAATTAGGCTTATATTTTATATAAATTAGATAAACACTGAGCATAAAGGGTCTACAATAAATGCAATCAGTTTGGAAAGGGTTAGAAACCTTCTACATTACGAAAATGGATACGCACCCATTGATGTCGGCACAAAGATTTCAGAGATACACAATTTCATCAAGGAACCTTAATTGAACGTTCTAAGGAACTTGCCAATTTGCACCAGTCTAAGTATGTTTGATTTTCATTTTTAAACCTTCAATGATAAGCTTAGTGGCTAACATTTGTTATTTAAGATTACTTAGACAGAGGGATATTGAACATTTCAATTTGACAATGAAATAATTAAAAATGTGTTGTTACCCAGTTCTAAGATATGGGCATCAGAAAAACTTCCATTAGGGTTTGCTCCTCCAACTATGACAATCTTCCCTTTCCCAGAGGAATCTGGAATATATGTGAGTGTGTGACCAACACGGACACCTGGTCTCTCCCCGCTGGGTACAAGAGCATACCTAAAAGAAAAAAGGGTGAGAAGAATTATTCAAACATTACTGCACAATCATCTAAGAATTTTAATTCATTTTCTCTAAATCAAAGATAATTTTTTTAAAGATCCTGAGGGCAATTGTCTTATTTTTTTAAAGGGTGGCTATCAATATTCTACCTTATAACTTTTAAAGATTATTTTTTAATGTATTGTTAAACTTAGTGCACCAAATATTTTCTCTTCTAGATTAACACACAAAAATGGTAGGGGATCCCAGCATGTCAGGCAGCATCTATGGAGGGAAATGAGCAGTTGATTTTTCAGGCCAAGATTCTTCATTGAGAATGGAAAGGAAGAGGTCAGAAGACAAATAAATTGGTGGTGGAGGCAGGAGGAGAATAAGCTGGTGGATGGCAGGTGAATCCAGGCGGGGGAGTTGGGGGAAGAAGTGGGAATGATGTGAGAAGCAGGGAGATGATAGGTGGAAGGCTAAAGAAGGAATCGGATAGAAGAGGACAGTAGACTGTGGGCGGAGGAGGGAGGAAGGTGTGGGTGATGGGCAGGGGAGGTGAAGAGAAAGGGAATAGGGGAAAGAGGGATAAGGGAAAACAAAGAAGCAGGGTGGGTACAGGTGAGTGTGGTTACCAGAATTTCGAGAAATTATTGTTGATGCCATCAGGTTGGAAATTTCCTGTCACAAAACATCAACTGTTCATTTCCCTCCATAGATACTGACTGACCTCTGAGTTCCTCTAGCACTTTCTGTGTGTTGCTCCATTCCAGCATGTGAATCCTTTCCTGTGCCTTCTCTACTAAATTGCTTTTATCTTACTTTCTATCCACTTTAAGTAGCTCAATCTACAGAACTGATCATGTGTATACTTTGAAATGGGGCAGCACAGTAGCATAGCACTTAGCAAAATGCTTTACAGTGTCAGAGACCCAGGTTCAATTCCCACTGCTGTCTTCAAGGAGTTTGTATGTTCACCTCATGACCCCTTGGGTTTACTCTGGATGCTCGGTTTTCCTTCCACATTCCAAAGACGGAGGTGTTAAGGTTAGTAAGTTGTAGCTATGCGCCGGAAAAATAGCGATAGTTGCGGGCTGCCCCCAGCACATCCTCGCACTGCATTGGTTGTTGAAGCAAACAACGCATTTCATTGTATCTCTCAATGTTCCAATGCATGTGACAAATAAAGCTCACATCTTTCCTTACAATAACATGCAGTAGATTCGCCAATACCACAAAAATGTAAATTTGATCCATTCAAATTAACGATCAGCAAATTGATCAATAGTATTCTTCATAATAAAGATCAAACTTTTCCTACTGAGATCTAATGGTTTTCAGAAGTCAGAGTTTTATGACCTCAGGATACAAGTACATAGTTCCTTGAAAGTGCTGACAACAGGTAGTCAGGATAGTGAAGAAAGATTTTGACTCGTTAGCCTTCTTCCGTCAAGAGCATCAGGATATGATGTTACCACTGTATAAGTCATTGGTGAGACCTCATTTAGAATGCTGTGTGCAATTTTAGCCACCTAACTTTAGAAATTATGTCATTAAGCTGGAAAGGGTGCAGAAAAGATTCACCAACAATGATACCAGAACCAAAGGGCTTGAACTATAAAGGAGAGACTCGATAAGCTGGGCCATTGTTCCTCTGTCGTGAGGCAGCCTAGAGAGGTGTATAATTGCTAGGAGCATTTACAAGGTGGTCACAATATTTTTCACACAAAGGGTAGTGGGTAGATGAAACGAGCTGTCAGAGTAAGTGATAGAGACAAGTATAATAACAATATTCAAGACAGGTTCATGGGTAGAAAAGGTGTCTGGGTCAAACACAAGCAAATGGGACGAGCTCAAGAAGGTAACTTGGTTGGCATGGGGAATTCAGACTCCATGATTTCAAATGACCAGAGAATTCCTGATAATTTACAGAATTTGTGGAATCAGAGGTATGGATAGATTCCACGTTAAAAAAAAGAATTGTTCTTGGCTACGGCAGACTCTCTGGTAGAACATTTTGTTTACCCTTAAGCATTAATTTTACTGGAGCATTAATAATAGGCCCTTTGGTGAGGTATTAGAAGGTGACTTGAATTTGTGGAATTGTGCAAAGTGAAGATTCAAGAAAGAAAACAAAACAAGTACTGAAAACTAATAGTGGGATAGGCAGAATGGAATTCATTTTGTCACCCTTGTCGGATTAAGTTCTGGACAGTTTACCTGAACGTTGTTTTCTTCTATTGTATTCTCTACCTTCCCTATCAAAATCTTCCAATATCTTTTCTATATTCCTCAACCTCTTTTCAAGAGAAAAGGGAAACCAATCAATTCATTCTTTTTATTTGTATAACCTTATAGTACTTTCCTTGGAAATATTTTGTTAAAAAATATTTTGTAATACTTAAATATCATTCTAAAACTAGTACATAGAGAACAGAGAAATACTTTTTAACCTGCTATTATTTTATGTGCTGTATGTAATATATAGTGTACTGTTTTGTACCTTGACTCCTGACGAATTTTTTTTTTGTTTATGTACATGTGTACAGTTGAATGACAATAAATTGGAAGCTGAACATATTGATTAGGTATACAGTGGTTTCTGGTTAATTGGGACACATCAGGACCAGTTCATTCTGGCCCATTTAAGTGGCTGCCCCAGTTAGCCAAGGTTTCAAGGAAAGAGTTAAAAAAAGACTGAGTAATGATGCATGTATTTAAATAAAATACAGAACAAATTACAACATTACCAATGATATTACAGTACTACAAAACTGGTCATCAGTTCCTAATAGCTACCAGCGGAGGAGTTCATGCAGTGTACACTGTTATGTATGGGCCATCCAGGGAAGGGCAGCACCACTGCTGGAAGGGCTTGTCCTATTCATTCTGGGGCAGCTCAGTCACCTTGGGTTCCCATCAAACACTCAACTCTCACCTGTGGCTCAAAGTAGCTGTTTGTATGCGACAGCAGCCACACCCCTTTGAAGGCCATACCGCTTTGATCAGCTAAATCAGCTAAACCGATGAGTTAGGGACATGCTTGCTTAGCTTGTGAAGTCAAAGATCAATAATGAGATCCAACAATCAAGAAGCCAAGCAACACTTCATAGAGAGGAAAGAGCATGAAAAGACACAAAATAAGCCATGATTATCCTCTGCAGCCAAGAAAGACTCCAGTTTGTGATGGCTACTTGTACCACCGGACCGGGATTTCCCAGGTCGAGAGAGTGGAACAGTCCCAGTGCAACCGCTTTTCCACTTCAAAAACTCTCCTGCACAGGCTTCACCGTCATCCTCGGATACGAAGGACTGCAGTGTTCAATTAATTCAACAAAATTAGCGCAAACACCTCATGCAGATAATGGATAACCTTCATACAATACTTCTGATGACTGCATCATCCAAATCTTCATTTTCCTTATCACATTCAAAGTGATTATTCTTTTCTTCAAATTCTTCATCATCCCTAACTTGGAACAGTTTCATTTTCATTCCTGGCCATTCCTGGCATCTCTAAGCCGGAATGCTTGAAACCACAGTGAGCAAAACAACTCTCAGTGGCCTTACTGCTTAGTTCTTATCATTCGTGCCAAAATACCATTGCTTTTTGAACACAAAAGACAGGCAAATGACATAATTTAAAAACTGTTCACTCTAATTGTTCAATGGTGACATAAGTTCACATGACTGATGCTCATTAGAAGCTGTGTGACAAGAGTCTCCTATCTCAATTCAGCAGCATAGTGTCCCAAGTAAACAAAAGGAACCCTGGTTATTTTCTCAATTACTTTATTACTTTTTGTTATCTAAGAGTTGCCCCAAATAAGCAGCTGTCCCGATTAACCAATGGACCAATTAACCAGAACCTATCGTCATTGAAATGATTTAGATCACATAGCCAATTGATCATAATCTGATCACTGATAGTCAAAGGATACAAATGCACTGAGATCCTACCATATTGCTCCTTGGGGAATTTCGTCTGGCTCCAAGACAGGCAACAAACCCATAACCACTTGAGAAAGCTGGAATAAAATGAGCAGTCAGTAGGCAATTACCCTTTTGTGTTCCATGTATAAAATGTCTCATAATTAATTCCCAAATCGATTAAAACATGAAACTGAAATTCTTCTATCATGTAGCATACTGGAGATCTAAACTTCTGTGTTATTACAATACTTTGTACTTCAAAACAAAATCACACTGACATTAAAAAGTGCACTCCTGTTACACATTTCATAACCTCAAGAGTTCTTCAAAGCCAATGATTATTTTGGAATTGAAATGTAGGAAATATACAACAATTTGCATTCAACCACCTCCTATAAATACCAATGTGCTAACGTCTAGCTATCAACCTTAGCAATATTAATAGAGAAAAAGTGAGTACGGGATAGAATAGACACTTGAAGATGAGGGGCTGCATGATTCCCTTGATATTTACTGGGGGATCACCTTAGTGTTAGGCACATGGCCAAATGGTTAAGGTGTTCGTCTAGTGATCTGAAGGTCGCTAGTTCGAGCCTCAGCTGTGGCAGGCAGCATATTTGTGTCCTTGAGCAAGGCACTCAATCACACATTGCTCTAGTGTCTGTGCGAGGAGTGGCGCCCCACACATACTTCCAATCTGCGCCTTGTAAGGCATGAAAATGCCCGACACAGGCCCCTCATGGTCTGAGTTGACGTTCGCCCTTCCCCACCTCAGAGAGGATGTTTCCAGTAGTGGGAGGAGAGCCTAGGACCAGAGGACACTGCCTCAGAATAAATAAATTCCCCTTTAGAACAGAGATGAAAATGAATTTGGGTGGTGAATAGCCATTGGGTGGTCAAGATAGCGTCAGGGGACATGACCAACAGTGATGTCCTGCAGACAGTTCACGAAACAACTTATTTTACTTCTTGTCCTTTCAAATATGATTCTACTACTACGCTGTGTGTGATTGGAACCTATAATTTACATTTTGATGATGTGTTTTTTGGGCTGATTGTGTGATCTGGTTCTTTGCCATCTCCGAGGGAGTTTGATGAGGTTTGGAGTGGAGTGTGTGTGGCCTGGTGGCCTGGAAGCCTGGAGACAGAGCAGGAGCCCATGATCGACTCCATTGCTTCTCTCTGACTGAAGCATTAAGGGTACGAGCCCATGATCGACTCCGGTGCCTCTCTCCAATTGAGTTGTTGAGCAAGGGTAAAGTCAATGAGGACGAGAGCGAAGGACAGGTGGGTGCTCAGCGCCGTCTGCTTATGTTTGACCGATCCTCCTCTCCCTCTTGCTAGCTGCTGTCGGAGGGAAGGGCAGGAGTCTTGGGATCCACGTTGCCAGGCCATGGACTCACTTTGGGAGGCTTTGAGGTATATTTCACACGTGCTCCTGGATTCTGGTTCCTCTTTTTTTTAAGCTGTCTGAGCGGGTTGATCGGGACGATGGATGCGGACTGGGCTGTTTTGGTGAAGAATGGCATTGTGGCCTGTACGGGCTAGTAGTAGAGTGGTACTGAACTGAACTAAACTGAATACTGCTGGTTTGACGTTTCATATTCTATGTGTTGTTTACTCGCTTTTTGCCATTTGCACAATTTGTTCATTTTTCGTGCGTTTGTGTTTTCTTGAGCAGGTTCCACAGTGCTTCTTTTTTGCTTATAGCTGCCTGCAGGAGGACGCATCTGAGAGTCATATTCTGTACATATCCTTCGATAATAAATGTACTTTCAATCTGGTTGCAACAGATAGCTGTACTTCAGAACAGAGAGGAGGAGGAATTTCTTTAGCCCGAGGGTGATGAATCTGTAGAATTCATTGTCACAGGTGGCTGTGGAGGCCAAGCTATTTAAACCAGAGTTGATAGGTTCTTGATTAGTTAGGGCATTAAAGGTTACGTTGAGAATTGTGTTAAGAAAGAGTTATAAGCCTTGGTTGAATGCAGAGCAGACTCAATAGCACAATGGCCTCATTCTGTTGCTAAATCTTCTGGTCCTACTGAAAACTCCAAAAGAGGTGGGTGGAGTGTACTCTATCTTGTAGCCCTAATCAACAAAGTTCTGTACAGTTTATCTGGTGCAACACCACCTAGTTCCTCTTCCATTCAGTGGAAGGATCGTCCCTATGCCTGATCAAAATCGTTCCTCTCTATAGTGATCCCTCAATGAATACCAGGTCAAGGGAATAATACAACTCCTCTCCTTCAAAAGAAAAATAAACAAATTGTAGTTATTGGAAATCTGAAACAGAAACATAAAATGCTGGAAATTTTCAATAGGCTAAGCAGCTGTTAAAAGTTTCAGATCAGAGATCACTGGCAGAACTGGGAGACATAAAAGAAAGGTAATTCAAGGAGAACAAGATAGAAGAATGGATGAGACAAAGGAATTATCTATGATAGAGGGGATCTAGGTCAAATTGGTTAAGGGAGATACGAGAGAGTGATTATGCTCCTTTGTCTGCATAAGGAGTTACTGATCGCAAGACTGTGGTTATGTGCCCAGAGGGTCATTTGGAGAGTGATGGGTACCATTAATAGTATTAATGGTGCAGTTGGAGAATGACTATTCTCCTTTGTCTGTGTTAGGTGTTGCTGATGGCAGGACTGGTTATAGTAATAAAGAGAGAAAAGCTGAGCCTGAAATCACAACTGCGTGAATGCAGGAATGGCTAGTTCTAATACAGATGGAAGAACAACTTACCTAACGATGGAGAATTTATATAGTGTCCAGGAGTGAAAGGCCAGGAGTTCCATCCACAAAAAGCTGACTTGTAATGCTTGTTTGTGGCTAAGATCAAGACAGGAACTAGAAATGGACCATGTGATAGGTGAGCACTAGAAGGAAATTGGCTTAAAAGTAAGCAGGAAGCCCAGGTGAGGGAAAATGTTGTGAAAAGCTGGGTGGAGGTAGGTGGAAGAGCTAAAGGGCTGAATCCAATAGAAGAATAGACCATGGAATAAAGAAAAGGAGGTGGGAAAACAGAGGGAGGTGATGAGCAGGGGAAGAGAAGGGGTAAGAGGACCACCCCCTCCCCACCTTCTTTCTTTGTTTTCTACCCACTTCCTTTTCAATCCTGTTTATTCCCCACCATAGATACCGTCCGATATCCAGCATCTTGTGTGTGGTCAAGATTTCCCACATCTGTTTTTTTTCTCTATTATGCGGTACTTACACCTTCACGGCTCCATGCCAACTCCTCGCCTTGCGCCGGCGCTGCTGCGACGATCGGCGACCCCTGAACTTTCACCCCCGCCCCTCCCCGCGGTGACCAATGGAGAAGGAGGCGCCCGGCGCGTGAGGCAATCAGAGAGCGGCGTTGATTCGAGGGAACCGGAAAAGGGGGAAGCCGGCCACCACCGAGTGAGCGATTGGGCCGGCAGGGAGTCGGGAGAATCGGCGAGCAGCGGCAGGAGTCGGGAAAAGCGGAGTGCCGCGGCGGCGGTGGGAATCGGGAGGGTCGAGAGGACCGGAAACGCGTCACCGGCCCGGAGGGGCCGTTCAGTCAGTGTCCCAAAATGGCGCCTCTGGACCTGGACAAGTATGTGGAGATAGCACGGCAGTGCAAGTATCTCCCGGAAAATGACCTGAAGGTAACGAGTTGTGCATTTCCTCCTCCTTTAACTCCACGCCCGCCTTCCTGGTCGGCCGTGCTAGCCTTTGGCTGGCGGGTGAACTCGTGCGAGCTGTCAAATTGGGGCTCTGCCTTGTATCTGAGGCCCTGTGCGGTTGCTCTGAGCTCTTCTTTATAAGGAGAATGAGGGCAGCTGGCTCACCGCGTCGACCATTAGTCTTGCCCCTGGACTTATCCCAGATTTAAAAAAAGCCTTGCATAAACACCGCCCATCCTCACTGGTCGAGGGTACCGCCAATGAACAGCTCTCCGTCTAAACTAGCGTCTCTGAAGACAACAGGAAGTCATGATCGCGTAGTTAAATTTGTGCGGTGTCTGCTGGTGGCGAAGATTTAAGGAGGGACGCTGTTTCTTTTTTAGTTTGTTTGTTTGGAGTTAGCCGGAAGAACCTTTTGGAGCTTTTCATTCCTCTGCAAACAAGAAGCGTTCACTCTTGTTTTCGATTACTTTCTGAATTGGATCGAGTTTGCATCCAGACAGAAGTTGGATTAATGTTTTATGTTTGGAATGCGTTCAAGTTTGATTTGTGATAATATTTCACATCTTCAGAAAGGTTGTCGGAGGGGATTCTTACTAAATTAAAAATAACACTGGATGATTTAAAATTATTCAAGGATAGGGGACATAATTGTTAAAGAACATCTCAGCCTCTTTTACTCAACATGGTAGAATATATCAAAATCATTCAAGCTGAGAGGTAGAAACATCTATTAACTTATTGCATTGGCATATTTCAATATCTAGTTTTGCCAAGTGTTTGCACTTAATTATTCTCTGTGGATGTATTCCGCATAGCCTCTGAGAAGATAAATAGGTATATTTCAATTTCTAGAAACAAGAAATCAGCCAATTTTTTTGGCTATGTTCCCAAATCTTTCTCTGTGGGTGGGTCATAACTTAGAGCATTTCATAATACTTTGTCATTTCCTTAGGATAGTACTAGGCATATAATAACACTACTTTAACCTATGTAGTCTAATTCTGGTTGAAGGCATCTTCTATACATGTACACAACACGGGTACATTTACTGATTTTACTTTCCTTGGATCATCATTCACTAACCAAGAAAATAAAGCAATTCCAAATTTGTCAAAATTCACTTTTTTTGGGTAACAAGCACAAAGTCATATAAATTAGTCTTTGTGCTTAATGACATTCACTTAAATTTACCTGAGATTCCTGAAAGCCATATGTAGCTCATGGCTATTTGTGGCATAACATTTCACGGTGGTTCTTTTGGCTTAACTAAATAAGTGCCAACTCTTTGAAGGTGCGTTCCAAATATTTTTTGCTGTATTCTTGCAATGTTTTTCTCCTTGTGCATCACAGTCTGGTACAGGTTTGGAGAAAGCTACAGAGAGTTGTAAACTAAGCCAGCTCTGTCATGGGCAGTAACCTCCCCAGCATCAAGAGCACCTTCAATAGGTGATGTCCCCAAAAAAGGTGGCATCCATCATTAAGGATCCCCATTACCCATTGCTACCATCAAGGATGAGTTACAGGAGCCTGAAGACACACACTCAATGTTCCAGTAGCAGCTTTGTCCCCTCTGTCATCAGATTTCTGAATGGACAATGAACCAATCACTGCTACCTCACTTTTTTTTTCCTTTTTTGCTATCCCTCTGCAAGGGACTGGCAACTGTTGGTGGACCTCAAAGGGCAGCTGAAGTTCCCCAACCATATCGCAGCCACCACCCTGCGACCAGACATTGTCCTAGTGTCTGGTCTACTAAGCAAGTGGTGCTGCTGGAGCTGACAGTCCCATGGGAAGATAGCTTGGAAGAGGCCTTTGAAAGGAAGCTCTCCAAGTACGCAGGACTGGTCAGCAACTGTCAGCAGGCTGGATGGAGAATGAGGTATCTCCCAGTGGAGGGTGGTTGTAGGGGATTCGCAGCCCGTTCCTTAGTTAGAGCCTTCAGCATTTTGGGCATCGAGGGAGAGGGGAAGAGGAGAGCCATCTGCAGTACCACCGATGCGGCAGAGAGGGCCTCAAGATGGCTGTGACTCAAAAGAGGGCAGCCATGGAGTCATAAGTAGCTAGCCATCTGGACACAAGCTGGGGTCTGATCAGCCCCGGCTGGGTCACCTGGAGGAGGTTGTATGATGTTGAAAGACCCGAAACACCCGATGATTCCAGGAACGTCACTGAAGATGTGTCCAGAAGCATCAGTAGATGTATGTACATAGCTCACAACATGCCAGTAAACCTGATTCTGCTTATTCAATTGCTTTCTATTGAGGCTGAATCAATTACTTCATTATCACTTGACCCATGTGTATAGAGGAAGTATTTTCCTCATGTTATTTCTGGTTCTTAATCCAATTAGTTCATAGTGTATTGAATGTGGTTAATGACTATTCAGTGAGTCGAAATCTTAATTTGTTTTTCATTTGTCCTTATTTTAATATGCAAATACCTCAATCATATTGCTTCCGGGACGCACCAGCTATTCCATTAACTTAACAATGATTCCTCATTCCTGTACACATACTTGAAAGAGTCTTCTGTAATTTTTCAAAACCTTCATATCCTTTCTGAAGTACATGGCTAGAATTGTAATGGTGAGTCTGGGACTTTAGAACAGAGATGAGGAATTTCTGTAGCCAGAGGGTGATGAATCTGTGGAATTCATTGCTGCAGACAGCTGTGGAGGTCCAGTCATTTGCTATAGTTAAAGTGGAGTTTGATAGATTCTTGATTAGTCAGGGCATCAAAAGTTATGGGAAGAAGCCTGGAGAATGAGGTTGAGAATGATAATAAATCAACCATAATCGAATAGTCTTGCAATCTTACACTCTACCGTTGCATAAATTTGTTCCTCTGTACCTCTGATTCAAATAATTTGTTCATGATAGATCATTCATCCTAGTGTACAGATTGTGTTTTGTACAAATTTGAAGGAATTTAATTTTAAAGTAATGTCCTTTGATAGTTTGAATGAGGATTTTTATTTTTTAGTGGCTTCTCTATTCATCTGCTGTTTTTGGGTCTTGTTATCCGTGAGTCAGAATACAGATTGATCAAGTGTGAAGGTAATAAGTCATTCCACATCAGTTATTACAAACTCAATTCAACAACAATGGATCTCCCATTCACTGCTACCAACCTTATAGTTCCCACACCCCGCACTTCCTGTTTCTACCTCCTACCCAAGATCCACAAACCTGCCTGTCCAGGGTGGCCCATTGTTTCAGCTTGCTCCTGCCCCACCGAACTCACTTCTGCATACCTCGACACGGTTTTATCCCCCCCTTGTTCAATCCCTTCCTACCTATGTTCGTGACACTTCTCACGCTCTGAAACTTTTCGATGATTTTAAGTTCCCTGGCCCCCACCACTTTATTTTCACCATGCATGTCCAGTCCCAATATACTTCCATCCCCCATCAGGAAGGTCTCAAAGCTCTCCGCTTCTTTTTGGATTCCAGACCCAACCAGTCCCCCTCTACCACCACTCTGCTCTGTCTAGCGGAATTAGTCCTTACTCTTAAAAGTTTCTCCTTTGGCTCCTCCCACTTCCTCCAAACTAAAGGTGTAACCATGGACACCCGTATGGGTCCCAGCTATGCCTGCCTTTTTGTTGGGTTTGTGGAACAATCTATGTTCCAAACCTATTCTGATATCTGTCCCCCACTTTTCCTTCGCTACGTCGACGACTGCATTAGCACTGCTTCCTGCACGCATGCTGAGCTCGTTGACTTTATTAACTTTGCCTCCAACTTTCACCCTGCCCTCAAGTTTACCTGGTCCATTTCCGACACCTCCCTCCCCTTTCTAGATCTTTCTGTCTCTATCTCTGGAGACAGCTTATCCACTGATGTCTACTATAAGCCTCCTGACTCTCACAGCTATTTGGACTATTCCTCTTCTCACCGTCTCTTGCAAAACTGCCATCCCCTTCTCGCAATTCCTCCATCTGCACCGCATCTGCTCTCGGGATGAGGCTTTTCATTCCAGGACAAAGGAGATGTCCTCCTTTTTTAAAGAAAGGGGCTTCCCTTCCTCCACCATCAACTTTGCTCTCAAACGCATCTCCCCCATTTCACGCACATCTGCTCTCACTCCATCCTCCCGCCACCCCACTAGGAATAGGGTTCCCCTTGTCCTCACCTACCACCCCACCAGCCTCCGGGTCCAACATATAATTCTCCGTAACTTCCACCAGCTCCAACAGGATCCCACCACCAAGCACATCTTTCCCTCTTCCCCCCCCCCCGCGCTTTCCGCAGAGATCGCTCCCTACGCGACTCCCTTGTCCATTCGTTCTCTCCCGCCCCCCCCCATCCCTCCCCACCGATCTCCCTCATGGCACTTATCCTTGTAAGCGGAACAAGTGCTACACATGCCCTTACACTTCCTTCCTCACTACCATTCAGGGCCCCAGACAGTCCTTCCAGGTGAGGCGACACTTCACCTGTGAGTCGGCTGGGGTGATATACTGCATCCGGTGCTCCCGATGCGGCCTCCTATATATTGGCGAGACCCGACGCAGACTGGGAGATCGTTTTGCTGAACATCTACTCTCTGTCCATCAGAGAAAGCAGGATCTCCCAGTGGCCACGCATTTTAATTCCACATCCCATTCCCATTGACATGTCTATCCACGGCCTCCTCCACTGTAAAGATGAAGCCACACTCAGGTTGGAGGAACAACACCTTATATTCCGTCTGGGTAGCCTCCAACCTGATGGCATGAACATTGACTTCTCAAACTTCCGCTAATGCCCCACCTCCCCCGCGTACCCCATCCGTTATTTATTTATTTATATACACACACATTCTTTTTCTCTCTCTCCTTTTTCTCCCTCTGTCCCTCTCACTATACCCCTTGCCCATCCTCTGGGATTCCCCCCCCTCCCCCTTTACCTTCTCCCTGGGCCTCCTGTCCCATGATCCTCTCATATCCCTTTTGCCAATCACCTGTCCAGCTCTTGCCTCCATCCCTCCCCCTCCTGTCTTCTCCTATCATTTCAGATCTGCCCCTCCCTCTCTCACTTTCAAATCTCTTACTAGCTCTTCTTTCAGTTAGTCCTGACGAAGGGTCTCGGCCCGAAACGTTGACTGTACCTCATCCTAGAGATGCTGCCTGGCCTGCTGCGTTCACCAGCAACTTTTATGTGTGTTGCTTGAAATTCCAGCATCTGCAGATTTCCTCATGTTTGCGTCAACAACAATGGCTTGTGTTTGTATTTTGCCTTTTTAAAGCAGCAAAATGTTCCAAGGAATTTCAGTGTCATCATCGAACACAATTTGACATTGGGTCACAACGAGATTTTGGAAACCAAGGATTTAATCGAGCATGGGTTCTAAGGTTTGCCACAGAGGAGAGAAATAAGAAGCTTTTTGAATAGATTTCTAGAGCTCGAGTCATTGCTGCTGTTGTGGAGACATTAACCTTGGAAGTGAGAATAAATCCATCATCAGAATGGAGGGGGGCTTTGGGGTGAGTGGGGACTTTGATTTTTATAGAGGTTTATAAAATCAAGGGATATAGTGTTTTTTTTTCCCTCTGAAGGCACAGGCCATAGGTAAGAGGGAAGAAATTTAAGGCGATCTGAAGGGAAAGTTTTCAACACAGGATGGTGAATAGCTGGAAAATGCTGCCAGAGTGTTTGGTAGAGTTTACATAGAAACATAGAAAATAGGTGCAGGAGTAGGCCATTTGGCCCTTTGAGCCTGCACCGCCATTTATTATGATCATGGCTGATCATCCAACTCAGAACCCTGCCCCAGCCTTCCCTCCATACCCTCTGATCCCCCTAGCCACAAAGGCCATATCGAACTCCCTCTTAAATGAACTGGCCTCAACTGTTTCCTGTGGCAGAGAGTTCCACAGATTCACCACTCTCTGTGTGAAGAAGTTTTTCCTAATCTCAGTCCTAAAAGGCTTCCCCTTTATCCTCAAACTGTAACCCCTCATTCTGGACTTCCCCAACATCGGGAACAATCTTCCTGCATCTAGACTGTCCAATCCCTTTAGGATTTTATACGTTTCACTCAGATCCCCCCTCAATCTTCTAAATTCCAACAAGTACAAGCCTAGTTCATCCAGTCTTTCTTCATATGAAAGTCCTGCCATCCCAGGAATCAATCTGGTGAACTTTCTTTGTACTCCCTCTATGGCAAGGATGTCTTTCCTCAGATTAGGGGACCAAAACTGCACACAATAGTCCAGGTGTGGTCTCACCAAGGCCTTGTACAACTGCAGTAGTACCTCCCTGCTCCTGTACTCAAATTCTCTTGCTATAAATGTCAGCATACCATTCGCCCTTTTCACCGCCTGCTGTACCTGCATGCCCACTTTCAATGACTGGTGCATAATGACACCCAGGTCTCGTTGCACCTCCCCTTTTCCTAATCGGCCACCATTCAGATAATAATCTGTTTTCCTATTTTTGCCACCAAAGTGGATAACTTCACATTTATCCACATTAAATTGCATCTGCCATGAATTTGCCCACTCACCCAACCTATCCAAGTCACCCTGCATCCTCTTAGCATCCTCCTCACAGCTAACACTGCCGCCCAGCTTGGTGTCATCCGCAAACTTGGAGATGCTGCATTTAATTCGCTCATCCAAGTCATTAATATATATCTTAAACAACTGGGGTCCCAGCATTGAGCCTTGCGGTACCCCACTAGTCACTGCCTGCCATTCTGTAAAGGTCCCGTTTATTCCCACTCTTTGCTTTCTGTCTGCTAACCAATTCTCTATCCACATCAATACCTTACCCCCAATACCGTGTGCTTTAAGTTTGCACACTAATCTCCTGTGTGGGACCTTGTCAAAAGCCTTTTGAAAATCCAAATATACCACATCCACTGGTTCTCCCCTATCCACTCTACTAGTTACATCCTCAAAAAATTCTATGAGATTTGTCAGACATGATTTTCCTTTCACAAATCCATGCTGACTTTGTCCGATGATTTCACTGCTTTCCAAATGTGCTGTTATCACATCTTTGATAACTGACTCCAGCAGTTTCCCCACCACCGACGTTAGGCTAACCAGTCTATAATTCTCCGGTTTCTCTCTCCCTCCTTTTTTAAAAAGTGGGGTTACATTAGCCACCTCCAATCCTCAGGAACTAGTCCAGAATCTAAAGAGTTTTGAAAAATTATTACTAATGCATCCACTATTTCTTGGGCTACTTCCTTAAGCACTCTGGGATGCAGACCATCTGGCCCTGGGGATTTATCTGCCTTTAATCCCTTCAATTTACCTAACACCACTTCCCTACTAACATGTATTTCGCTCAGTTCCTCCATCTCACTGGACCCTCTGTCCCCTACTATTTCTAGAAGATTATTTATGTCCTCCTTAGTGAAGACAGAACCAAAGTAATTATTCAGTTGGTCTGCCATGTCCTTGCTCCCCATAATCAATTCACCTGTTTCTGTCTGTAGGGGACCTACATTTGTCTTTACCAGTCTTTTAAAAGGCACTCGGGCAGGAAATACATAGATATGGACTTTATGCAGGCATATGGCACCACAGAAATGCAGTGGTTAGCATGACACTATTGCAGCTTGGGGCTTTTCAGAGTTTAATTCCAGCACTGTTCTGTAAGGAGTCTAAGTGTTCCCTGTAAAATGCATGGGTTTTCCCCTGGTACTTCAGTTTCCTCCCCAGTCCAAAGGTGTGCAGGGAAGATTGGTCATTGTAAATTGTTCTTTGGTTCATCTAGGATCGATTGGGGTTGTAGGGATGCTGGGTGGCATGGCTCAAAGGGCTGGGAGGGCTACTCCATGCTGCAGTGCTAAATAAATAAAATGGATAGCATAGAGAAGCATCACAGTGGGCATGGACAAGGTGGGTCAAAAATGCCCGTTTCTGTGCTGTGCAATTCCTTGGTAGTTTAGGAGGCCGACGTAGAATTGGATGACTGGAGGTTGGAGATGGGGTGGGATGAGCATGGAACAAGAAAGAGAATGTTTAAATCATAACATATCTTAAAGAGAATCATTTGTTTAGGGATATTAGAAGGCTGCAGTTCAAGCCTTGCTGATCTTTTAAGAAGTCCACAAATTGTCTTAAGTGAGCATCTAAGGATAGTTGTGGTGGTTAGAGTCTAAAACTACTGTCTTTAATCAGTTCTAAAGAAAATGTGTATTGACTTTACAACCTGTATGTGTGATCCACACCTTTAATGGAGTGAGACTCCCAACGCTCAAATTTAAATTGAATAGTGACTATGGGAGCTTGTATAATTTCCTTGGAAGCTAGAGATACCAACTTTAATTTATTTTTTTCAGCGACTCTGTGACTATGTATGTGACTTGCTTTTGGAAGAGTCTAATGTCCAGCCAGTGTCTACACCTGTTACAGTCTGTGGGGACATACATGGGCAGGTAAATTTTACATTGTTTGAAGATTAAATCTTTCTTGAAGTTAGTTATTCCAGACTCTTGTTAAATCAGAAATGCATAGTTGCTTGATAATTGTTATCCTTTAATATCTGATTTTAAATGCCATTTGAGCCTGTTTGTTTTCCATTGTGGATTTGACAGCAATGACCAAAGATTCGAGTACAACCTTGTTTTTTAAATAACTAAAACCCACTTTAAATAACTTTACATAACTAAAGTGATTTGTACCACCCCATTTCAAATATTGTGTGTTTATCATGGGAAAAAATTGCTTCTTAGGAATGAGATAATTCTCACGATGTAATGAGTAAGGATGTCAAAGATTACAGGGAAAAGACAGGATAATGGGGTTGATAGGGATAATAAATCAGCCATGATGGAATGGTGAAGGAGACTTGATGAACTGAATGGCCTAATTCTACTCTTGGGTCTTATGGTTTCCCATTTTAGGGTCTGTATGTTCATACACTTCCTCATTGGGGCAGCTTTCCACAACTCCAAAAAGGATTTTGTGCTTTTTTTTCTCTCTCCTCACTTTATTCCTTTATGCCATTTGTACAGGGTTACAAGTGTGCAGTACACGACTTGGTAACAATAAATGATTTCCTCCATATTTCACCACACAAATTCTACCTCTGTGCATTCTTGCATGTGGGTTTTAATAGAATAACCAATGTTCTATGCAGTCACTGGGGCTACTTCAGTAGACATCTAATGAGATTAGTAATGTATTAAATGCTTACTGGTAATCTAGAAAATGTGTTGCAAGTGTTCCCTTGTCCATTCACCCATCTCTTGCTCTCTCTCTCGCTCTCATCTCCCTCCCAGTACTTCTCCCTGCAAGCAGCCAAAGAGCTACACCTGCCCATTCACTTCCATTCAGGGCCCCAAGCAGTCCTTCCAGATGAGGCGACACTTCACTTGCGAATCTGCTGGGGTTGTCTGCAGTGTCCAGTGCTCCCAATGCAGCCTCCTGTTTGTTAGAGAGACCCATCATAAATTTGTGTGGGGGGGGGCGCGCTTCATCGAGCACCTCCACTCCATCTGCCAAAAGCAGAACATTTTAATTTCGATTTCCATTGCAGTTCCAACATGTCAGTCCATGGCCTCCTCTTGTGTCACGCTGAAGCCACCCTTGGGGTGGAGGAGCAACACCTTGTGTTCCTTCTGGTAGCCTCCAACCTGATGCTATGAATATTGATTTTTTTCCTTCCAGTTTAAAAATATTCCCCCTGTCCCCATTTCCCCACTCTGGCCTCTTTACCTCTTCTTACCTCCCCCAGGGTGTCTTTCCTCCCCACCTTCCCTTTCTCCTTTGGTCCACTCTCCTCTGCTATCAGATTCCTTCCTCTTCAGACCTTTGTTTTCCCTAACCATCTGGCTTCACCAATGTCTTTCTAGCTTTCCTCTCTTAACCCTGATCTTCATGTTTGAGTATTTTCAGATGCGGGAAGCTAAAATTGAAAAGCACACAATAAGTACTCAATAAACACAGCAAGTCAGACAACATCTATGGATGAGAATAAACAGTCAAAGTCTTGGACTGAGAGCTTTCATCAGGACGGGGAAAGGGAAAGAATGTGGGAGGGGGCGTGAGAAGAAGTACACATTGGCAGATGTTAGATGAAACCAGGTGAGGGGGAAGGTGGGTGTGTGGGAGGAGGGTCTGAAATAAGAAGCTGGGAAAGGATAGGTGGAGGAGGTAAAGGGTTGATGAAGAAGTAATAGCCAATAACAGTGGACCATGCATGAAAAGGAAGGAGGAAGGTGAGAAGAGAAGGGATAAGAAGGGAGCCAAAAAGGAAAATGGATAAAGTGCACAGTGATGTGTGCACAGTTAATAATTTGAGTATTCGGTATTGTGAAGGTTCTGCATGAAGAAATGATGTACATAACCTAAATTCACTGTATATCCAATAGTTTCCTTTGCTTTACAAATAAACTTTCTGTTTGTAATGTACAAAATAACCAAGCCCTAAACTGCAGATGTATTCTAAACGTTTTTACAGTTTTATGACTTGGGTGAGCTGTTTAGAACTGGAGGACAAGTTCCTGACACAAATTATATTTTCATGGTAAGTATGTAAATTCCTTGAGTTTTGATTCAGTTGCAAATCTGACTTGGGTTAATTCTGCATGTTACAAAATTGGTACAGTAATGTGTTCGTGCAGATGAGGATTTTATGAACTGAGAGAACAAATGTATTGACGCGGAAGAAAAAAGCCTAAGTGATGTGTATCTGAGCATCAAAAGTGAGGATCCAGTGACTGTCTTGTGAAAGCAAAATATTATATGGGCTTGTAATCCAAAATAAACAGAAAAGGCTGAAAGTGTTGGGTTGAACATTTATAGAGAGAAAAGTGAATCTTTTATTGCACCTCCAACAAAGCTGCATAACCTAAGTAATTCCAGTATTTTATATTCACTTGAATTATGGACTTCAGGTGTGTTATATTCAGTACAAGAGCTGCCTAACAATGTTATTCAATAATATTTGTATTAGGAACACTATTAGTTGTTCTATTCCCAACTGTTTCCATTGTCACGTGGGTTAAGAGATTTACATCTATACTTTTTAAATCAATGTAACATTAACACCTTTGCCATTTTAAAATAGGGTGACTTTGTGGACAGAGGGTATTACAGTCTTGAAACTTTTACCTACCTCCTCGCATTGAAAGCAAAATGGCCTGATCGCATTACACTCCTCAGAGGAAATCATGAAAGCAGGCAGATTACTCAAGTCTACGGGTTCTATGGTAATTAATTAGCACCTACTTTAAAATTGTAAAGTTTTGAATGAATTACCTTCCCTGCTGGGGACAAGGAAATTCTTCTTCAATCTTTTTGTCAAATTCCGTATTTTGCATGTTTCAAAAAAAAACTGAAGCTGGTTTATTTTAACAGATGAATGTCAAACAAAATATGGAAATGCTAATGCTTGGCGGTACTGTACCAAAGTCTTCGACATGCTCACAGTAGCAGCTGTAAGTATATACTTGTTTTGTGATGTACAACAGCCATACTCCATGGAAGTTCAATGCAGTGTTAGCATCCCTGTACAACAGGCTTGTTAACACTAGGGGTCAGTGCTTGGCATGAGGAGCCAAAATTGCTGGAATTTATGTTGAACATGGAAACATAAAAAACCTACAGCACAATACACGCCCTTCAGCCCACAAAGCTGTGCCAAACATCTCCTTACCTTAGAACTAACTAGGCCTCTATTTCTCTAAGCTCCATGTACCTATCCAGGAGTCTCTTAAAATACCCTATCGTTTCTGCCTCCACCGCCGCTGTTAGCAGCCCATTCCACGCACTCACCACTCTGCGTTTTTAAAAAAAAACAACTTACCCCTAATATCTCCTCTGTACCTACTTCCAAGCACCTTAAAACTATGCCCTTTCGTGCTAGCCATTTCAGCCCTGGGGAAAAGCCTCTGACTATCCACACAATCAGTGCCTCTCATTATCTTGTACACCTCTATCAAGTCATCTCTCATC
This sequence comes from Mobula birostris, assembly GCF_030028105.1. Taxonomy (NCBI): domain Eukaryota; kingdom Metazoa; phylum Chordata; class Chondrichthyes; order Myliobatiformes; family Myliobatidae; genus Mobula; species Mobula birostris. Next base: position 8,624,245 of record NC_092391.1, on the reverse strand, counting down.
CTCCGTCGCTCCAAGGAGAAAAGGCCGAGTTCACTCAACCTATTCTCCTAAGGCATGCTCCCCAATCCAGGCAACATCGGTGTAAATCTCCTCTGCACCCTTTCTATGGTTTCCACGTCCTTCCTGTAGTGAGGCCACCAGAACTGAGCACAGTACTCCAAGTTGGGTCTGACCAGGGTCCTCCATAGCTGCAACATTACCTCTAGGCTCTTAAACTCAATCCTACGGTTGATGAAGGCCAATGCACCGTATGCCGCCTTAACCACAGTCAACCTGCGTAGCCAGAACATTGTTCAATTATTCTAGCAAAGTGCATAGTATAGCATAGAACAGCCCTTTGGCCCACAGTGGCAGGGATTATAACTTTTGGAAGAGTTCAAAAAGTTGCCTTACGCTAAGATGTATTTGTTGCCTTAATTGGCTTTAATAGCTTGCCTTTGAATTTTTTTGCCCTGCCACGCAATGAAATTGCGGTTCAATTGTTTCTTTTTTGCTCAATAATAATTAAATTATTCCAGTTCATAATGCTGAATCTTTAATAGTTTGTGTGTGGTTTGAAGATGTGGTAATAAAATACTGTACAATTACAACTGCCATATATTTAGAGCTGCAGTACCGGTAACCTTCATTTTAAAATTTTGAGTTCCCTCCTGTAGCTGGAGTATGTGCCTTCATTACTCTATATTTCAGAATCAGGTTTATTATCACAAGCATGTGTCATTAAATTTGTTAATTTAGCAGCAGCAGCAGTTCAATGCAATAGATAATATAGAAGAAAGAAAAAATAGTGAATAAATAAGTAGATCAATTACAGTGTGTGTGTGTATGTGTGTATATATCTGTGTGTATATATAATAGATTTTAGATCCTGCAAAAAAACAGGTAATATATACTTAAAATGTGAGGTAGTGTCCAAGGGTTCAATGTCCATTTAGGAATCAGATGGCAGAGGGGAAGAAGCTGTTCCTGAATTGCTGAGTGTGTGCCTTCAGGCTTTTGTACCTCCTATCTGATAGTAACAGTGAGAAAAGGGCATGCTCTGGGTACTGAAGGTCCTTAATAATGGGCGCTGCCTTTCTGAGACACCGCTCCTTGAAGATGTCTCTCCAGGGTACTTTGTAGGTTAGTACCCAAGATGGAGCCGACTAAATTTCCAACCCTCTGCAGCTTCTTTAAATCCTATGCTGTAGCCCCTCTCCCCCCATACCAGACAGTGATGCAGCCGGTCAGAATGCTCTCCACGGTACATTTATAGAAGTTTTTGAGTGTATTTGTTAACACACCAAATCTCTTCAAACTCCTAATGAAGTATAACCACTGTCTTGCGTTCTTTACAACTGCATTGATATGCTGGGACCAGGTTAGGTCCTCAGATATCTTGACACCCAGGAACTTGAAGCTGCTCACTCTCTCCACTTCTGATCCCTCTGAGGATTGGTATGTGCTCCTTCGTCTTACACTTCCTGGAGTCCACAATCAGCTCTTTCGTCTTACTGACGTTGAGTGCCAGATTGTTGCTGTAGCACCATTCCACTAGTTGGCATATCTCACTCCTGTATGCCCTCTCTTCACCATCTGAGATTCTACGAATGATGGTTGTATTGTCAGCAAATCTATAGATGGTATTTGAGCTATGCCTAACTTCATCCCCAGCCCAAGTACTTCTTGCACATTAGTGCCTATACTGGGTTTCCCTCCATAAAATACTTTACCCCCGTGTACTCAGAAATCTTCCTATATTTTCAGATTGTGTTTTTATTTCTTTCCTTGGCACATATGCATGTTTTTCCACTCGTGTCCCTTGAGCATCTTGGAATGCTTTTCTGTATTAAAGGCATTATATAATGCAAGTTGTTTTTGATGAGACTCTGAAGACTTGTGAGAGACAAGTTTAGTAGCCTGATTTTAAAAGGATATTGTGTGGCCTTGGTAGGTTGATTAAATATATGTTGTTCTGCTTGTAAAAAGGAAATTGGAAATGATAAAACCTGTGGCTGTCTTTCAAGTCTACTATTTTGTATGCATATGCAAAAATATAAATAATTTGTTTTTGGATGCCCATTGCAAAATCACATTTGGTTAACAAGTAGATTATTTGGCAAAGAATTTTGAAAAATTTTCTGTATTACTCAAGTCTAATGAAGAGGATGGCAGCCAGGTCACCAATGAAAGATGGAGGAGGCCGTGCACTTTTGTCAGGAATACCAGATATGGGACTTGGCTTTCAATGAGAAAATGCTTAAGAATGTGGCTAAATCAAGAGAACTGAATATCTAGTTGTCTGAAAATAATATTCCAAAACATTATTTGCAATGTATACCAAAACAATATCAGATAACTTGTAAAATTGGTTAGGTTACAGTTGATGTTATGCCCAGTTTTGAGCATTTTGCAATAGATAGGCGTTCTGAGCCAAACTAAACCTTCAATTGCTTTGAGCCATTTTAATTTGTCACATCAGGAAAGGTAGAGTTTTAATGAGCTTTCTAAGAACAATTGGTCTGATATTTGAAGCAAAAAGGCCATTCAGGACTTTTGCGGGGGGGGGAGGAGTGAAGGAGAAGGATTGTATTTTTCATTCCTATAAGGAAGTTCTACAGATTCCATGAACCCAGTGACCTTTTTATTGTATGTTTGAGGTTTTACAGGTAAATGGATCTTAAGAGCAAACTAACTGCAAAAGTCAATTTGTGTTTTTTCCATCCCAGTTGATAGATGAACAAATACTGTGTGTGCATGGTGGACTTTCTCCTGATATCAAAACTCTAGATCAAATTCGAACCATTGAGCGCAACCAGGAGATCCCACATAAAGGAGCCTTCTGTGACCTAGTGTGGTCAGATCCTGAAGATGTGGATACCTGGGCTATCAGCCCTCGAGGAGCGGGCTGGCTGTTCGGAGCAAAGGTTACCAATGAGGTAAGCTGTCAGACCACATACTCTCAGTGCTTCTGTGTTGATGAGTTGAGGAATTATTTTAAGTGGTAATGGGATACTAGTTTTTCTTTATATTTTTAAAAAATTGGTATTGTCTCATTTGACCAAGGTACTTCCATATTTTTGTATTTTAATGTTCCACGATGTCACATTTTGTTTATCTCTGACTTCGTGCAGTTCCTTTTTGGTGATATCAGCATTATTTTGGTGACTTGGATTCTGAATTTGGAAAACTGGCCATTTGGGGGGGATAAAGTATGAAGTTATTAAGTTTTACAAAATTATGTGGAATCCACTCATTTGTATGGCACATGTATTTAGAATGGGAAAAAAAAAACTACTGGACGGTGATTTGTTTTACACTGCCCTTTGCCATTTTTTTTACCCCATCTTAAGGTTGTAAGTTATGCACATACTTACTGTCATCCTGGATGAGATATTAGCTTTAATTGGACTTTTGGGTGATATATGTAGGGTACTTGTTTAAAAAATCTCTCATGCTAAATGTACCATGAGCATGATGTTGACCTGCATGCACGTCAGTCCAAGTTTTCCTTTTGTTCCAGGTTCATTAAGTAAGGAATTCTCAGTTTAACCTTGCTTTTTCTCAATTGTATGTGTCAGTCATATTTACTCCAGGTATGGGAAAACTTTTAAGATTTTAATGCTTTTTTTTTGGGAAACGTTTTTGTTTTGTAGTTTGTCCATATCAACAACTTGAAACTAATCTGTCGAGCGCATCAACTAGTTCATGAAGGATATAAGTTCATGTTTGATGAAAAGTTGGTGACTGTGTGGTCTGCTCCAAACTATTGCTACCGCTGTGGAAATATTGCATCAATCATGGTCTTCAACAATGTAAACTCAAGGGAACCAAAGTTATTTCGGGCAGTTCCAGACTCGGAGCGTGTAATTCCACCAAGAACAACAACACCCTATTTCCTTTAAAATATATTTTGTTTTGGTCAGTTTTTTTTCTTAATACAGTGTGCACAATGGACTGTAAACATTGTGTTGTGTAGACAGGATTCAAGATGTAGAATTTCAACTATTCTATTGAATTTTAAATGCTACATTGAATAAAGTGGTCTAAAGGGCTGCCTTTTTCTTGTTTTTAATGCTATCAGATATTGAGAAACTGATTTATGTGCTCTGGTAATTAAAAATTTGTACATTAATTGTGTATTGATCAGTTTTCAAATCTCATTGTATTTTAATATAGTAATATGGTAACTATGACTCGTAGGTTAAAATATTGGAAATAAACTGCTTTATTATTAAGGAATGTTCATTGCCCTTTCTGAATTTTAATTGGTAAATGTGATCTTAAAATTGTGGGAGCATGATATTACTAAAGAGTAATTTCTATGCTGAAGCATGAAGCCTGGTACTTAGACAATTTAATGTGCAAATTTAGTGGTGCAAGTTATTTGATACTGTTTTTAGAACATTTATATTTAGATTCTTTAATATGTTATCTGGTGTTAATATCTGAATATTTTGAGCTTCGTAACTGACTAATTTATCAACAGTATTGAAGTAATTAAATCTAATTTGTCTTGGGTTTGTAAATCTTTATTAGTTGTCAGGCAATCTTGAGAGGTTTTTGCTTTTTGTTAAAGGTCACCGATCATCTACTGAGCCTTCTTTCATATTTGGGTGGGGGGGACATGGGGAAATCTTCATAGGTGTTGATTCGCAGTGTGCCACTATATGGTTGTGATAGTTAAGTTCTGGCAAACTGCTCTGCTAAGCAACAACTCACCTTCCTATACACAATTTCCCTTTTTTTTTTGTAGAAAAGTTGAATATTTATTTTGATAGAATTGAGACACTTGGGCATTTTCTCCATTGCCCTCCAACATGCTGTAAGCTTGGTTGTATGGTGGTACTCCTGTAGTCATAGAGTCATTCCTAATCCAGGCTATCATAAAGGCTGATTGTTTCAGTGCACTATTGTGAGAGAATATCACTGACCACCCAGCCTGGAGAATGACATCAACAGGTGTCTCTTGGTTTTTTTTTGTAGATGCCAATGACTGTCTTACAGAGCGTGATTAAGTGTAGTTGAGGTCTTCTCCACCATAGATTAATTTGACATACCTGGCTCAGGTTGAGCTGCAATGTTGAAGAGCAATGTGAATCATAACCCAATGGGATATGATTTTATGATTGTATGACTGTAGTATTTTCAAACAAATTGCAACTTTTAAAAGAAACTTGCTATTCTAGTCATATGGATAATAAGACATATTTGCTTTGTTTTTTTTTTCCATTGCTGGACTCTATAATTTTAAGATGTGAAATTGTGTAACATTTTTTAAACTTGCTAATTATGCATTGTATTCAATTTGCAATGGGTTTGAAGAAATGTACTTGAAGCTAAATTTTAATTGTAAGTATCCATAACTTGTATTGTGGTAAGACATAATATTTCTACAAAATAGTCATATAATGATTTATCATAGGAAATCAGTTTCTTTATTGTAGTTGTGAAAAGTATAGACTAATACTAGTGTTTTTAAATTTAGTCATTACAAGATGTGAAGATGAGTGGTATTAATGGTATTCTGTTGTTGCTGCTAACAGGATTACTAACTCAAGTTATTGTCATTGAACCATATATATATGTATACAACTAAATGAAAGATTGTTCCTTGGGGTGAAGATGCAAAACACAGTACGTACAGTCAGAAAATAATATTAGCACAAGTCCCTTTTTCTGAGAGATATAGTTGCAGGGAGAATTGGAACTATTGTACTGAATCCCTAATATTTAATCCAGTATCTATTGAGAAGAGGTTGCTCCCTGTCGTTATTAATACTTGTAACTTTTCCAAAAGTTCACCTTCTAAATTGATTTGTATTCCATCCTCTTTTTATTAAAATCCCATCCCTTGTAGCAATATAATATGCAGAATAGGATTTAATCTGAGTTCATCCTTTTTTTTCCACATCTAACAATATTGATAGCTTGTTATTATGGCATAATGCAAGTCAACTGGTCTCTGCAATCTGTTCAGCAATTGGTGGTTGAGGCCAAGACTGGATCTGCACTATTACCTCCCATACTCTTGCTCCCTTGTAGCTCTGCTGGCTTTCTGTCTTCAACATATTGACGACTCTGCCTTTATAGCGCTCTGGGGTAGAGGATTCCAGACTCATGACCTTTTGAAGCTCATGGAACATAGAACAGCACAGTACAGGAACAAGCCTTTCAGTACACAATATTTGTGCCAGCCGTGTAGCCTAAAACTAATCCTGTTTGCCTGTACATGACCTGCACCTTCATGTGCCAGTCTACTTGTTCTTTCTGCCCAACTGTCACCCCTCAGCAGTGTTCCAGGCATTATCACACTGTGTGTATGTTTGTTCTCCTTTTCCCTGCACCTTGGTTCTTTCTCTCTAAAATGGCACCCCTTATTCTGAAACTATGCTTCTGAGTTCCAGGCAGACTCACCAGTGGACACGTTCTTTCTATTGCCCACTCTGCTTCTCTTTCTCTTCCCCCCCCCCCCCGCCCCTTACTCTTCTCACCTACCTATCACCTCTCCCTGTGCCCTTCCTCCTCCTTTATATCCACTCACCTCTTCTGTCATGTTCCTTCTTCAGCCCTTTACCTTTTCCACCTATCTCCTCCCTGCTTCTTACTTCATTCCACCCCCCCACCCACCTGGCTTCACCTATCACATTCCAGCTTGTAGTTCTTAACCCCCCCTCCCCCTTATTCTGGCATTTTCCCCCCTTTGTTTCCAATCCTAATGAAGGGTCTTGGCCTGAAACGTCGACTGTTTATTCATTTCCATAGATGCTACCTGACCTGAGTTCCTCCAGCATTTTGTTCTGGATTTTCAGCATCTGCAAAATCTCTTGTGTTCCTGATACTCTTTCTGCATTCACTCTGTCTTTTCATTATATGTATCAAAGATATAGCTTTCCATAACTAAAGCTGTATACTGTTTCATTAACCCCTTACGGTTGCATTAAAATTTCCCTATTGTTCTGCTCTATGGCCCATGTAACAAAGGACGACATTCCCAATTACTGGTACATTAGTTCTGTGTTTCATGGACCAGGATGCCCAAATCCCTTTATCATATCCTCAAATAATAATTGGCTTTTTTATTCCTTATTTCAAACTGAGTATCCTCACTATTCCCTCATTATTTGCCATCTGCTGATGTCTTGCTTACAGCTTCTTTAAAGGTACTTTTGTGCCCTCTTCTCAATTTGCTAAAATTGCCCATCTTTGTACACTGAGCAAACCTGGCTTTAGTTCACTAACACTGATCTCTCTCTCTCTAGTTCAGTTTTGGAAAATTGCTCATTATTTTCCCTTTTTACTTAATAATTTCTCTCATATAAACCCCTGAACCATACATGTTCTTGCATAGGAGGGGGCCTTTTAATCAGTCAAGTCTATTCCGATCCCCAGAGCAGTCCTCCATTTCCCTGCAACTGATTTCCCTTGTCTAATAATCCCCGATACTCCAGTCACCCAGACATGGTCTGGCCAACCTACAATCATGTCTTCAGAATGTTAGGGGAAGCCAGAGGAGGTGGAGGAAATCCATACAGTCAGAGTGAGAATGTGCATTTTAGTCCCAAAACAGGATCAAACCCAGGATGTTGAAGCTGTTTGGCCCTTTAGAACAGCAGCTGTATCAGTCCCTTTTCCTCAACAACCTGCAAATCCTCTGCCAAATGCCTACCACTTCCCTTTTTAAGGCACTGATTCATTTTGTTCCCAACCCAACAGTCATTGAAAGTTCTTCCAGTTTAAAGTTAACTAATACAAAAGCAGCAATCGTAGCTGTAACAAGTAACATTCCTTTGTGACCCGAACAAACTGGAAGTTTGGAGCCATGACATAACAGCTTTACATTACTAGACTTTAATACTCTGTTGCAAAGCTCAATAAATCTCACCAACTTCCCACCTTGTCTTATTTTCCCTAGGTGAAACCCAAGCCAAAACCTTCCTCTAATGTAAATAATTTATGTGCTGAAAGTAGATTCAAGTACCACAGTCTGCCTCCTCCACTATTCCAGAACTATACTGCATAAGAGCACTTCCTTTTGGCATATGATGGAATCATACCTGTTAACATTCTCCTTGCTCCCATATTAGTCCAGCCAGCAGGAAGTCCATACCCCTTGCCTTCAAGCTTGGATATACCTCACTCTTCCATTATTCTGCTATTCTGTTTATCTAGGCAGATATAATAAAAGTTAATATATAATAATACTATAATCAGTCTTTTGATAGTTTTTAATGTTTATAATGAAAATTCCACTGATCACTTCATAAATTCATTTTGGAGAAGAAATTAATGTTTAGTTTGCTTCAGGGTACAGTTAAAAGGGGGTAGAAAATTTGTATCTATTATGGCCTTAAGGGATCTAGAGATGTTTGTATATTCCCAGGTACAGAATATAGTTCCACCCACACAGAATGAAGCAGCATGTAATAGAACTTTGTCCTCCATAATCCACTGTACCCCTGGCTAACATTGTGTGAGTGGCACTTGGTGTGTACTTATTGTATGATAATCAAACAAAAGGTCTCCATTACTAATTGGATATGCAGATCATGTATGGGGAACAGATAAACTAATTTACATGCATGCACCATCAAACGGAATCAAATTTTCTTGAGGCTGAGAGTAAAAATTCGTTTCACTTAAATCTATATATTATAATCCTATGATCTCAATTAAACTAGTGAGTAAATATACAATTTAATTTTAATGTGTTAAGAGTTACATAACATTAATTGTTGCCTTTTACACGTCTTCTAAGCAAGACATCTGTAGCCACATTTACTGGTTCATTTAATATAGCAACAAGAATTTTATTACACGTTGAGCTTTCTCACAAAACTAACTCCTTTTAACAAATACTACCTGATCATTTGAAGATCTGGTTCTACTTTGAACTGAAAATTGTAATCTTGTCTGTCACAAGCCTTAAATTTGGTTGCTAATCATGCTGTCCTATCCACTTCAAAAGATGGTAGGCATATTTTTGGATTATTATTTTGGAAATAAATTACCAACACTTCTTACAGCCTAGATGTTTGCCGAAGAGAAAATGCTGCTTCAAGTAACTTGTTAATAAAACACTTGCTTGGCATAATGTTTGTTTATTTTTTTAAATTTTTCAATTGACCTTTGATCAAATGTGAGATCATTAATCTATGTCAGATAAGGTTCAGTTAGTAGCACTGTCTCTGTAGGTTTCAGAATGCTGAGTTCAGAATGTTATGAAATAAGCTGCCATTCCAGAGATGTATACAAATGCTTGGCTGACATCTTAGCTCAGCAGATGTAGTGTTGTACAATTGAAAGTGTCATCTTTTGAGTGGGACCAAAAACCTGAGTGTTCTCACAGGCAAATACAGCACCACAAGGTGGAGTTAGTCTCAGCATATTGGCCAGCATTCACCTCCCTTAAATGTTAATGGAAGGATGTGCTGCTATTGGAGAGAGTCCTCAGGAGGTTCACAAGAATGACCAAGGAATGAAAGAGTTAACATATGAGGAGTGTTTGATGGTTCTGGACCTGTACATGCTGGAGTTCAGAAGGATGATGGGGGAATCTCATTGAAAACTATAAAACATTGAAGATATTTAATATAGAGTGGACATGAGGATGTTTCCTATAGTGCTGGAGTCTAGGACCAGAGGGCAAAGCCTCAGAATACAAGGACATCTTTTAGATCAGCGATATGGAATTTCTTTAGCTAGAGGGTGGTAATGTTATGGAATTCATTGCCACGGATAGCTGTGGAGACTAGGTGTGTGGGTATATTTAAAGTGGAGCTTGATAGGTTGTTGATTAATAAGAGTGTCGAAGGCTATGGGGAAAATGCAGGAGAATGGGGTTGGGGGGATAATATATCAGCTACATGGAGTGGCAGAGCTGAATCAATAGGCTGAATGGCCAAATTTTGTTCCTATGTCTTCAGGACCACAAAATCTATTTTAGTAGTGCTTGTGAGAACCATTTGTACAAAAAATGGATGGTGTGCGTTTCACAATGATTCAATTCAGATGTACTTTGTCTGAAATTCCTTTGGGATGGAAAAAACTATAAAGAAAACCTTTCAAGGCTTTTTTTTATAACGTCCATTGGCCTTGAAATGGTATATTACTGTCAGGTTTACTACTGTCCTACATGACGTGAAATTTGTTGTTTTACAACGACAGGACAGAGTAAAGACAAAGTTCTATAAATTAGAGAATAAATAGAGTGCAAAAGAAGGAATAATGAGGTGGTGTTCCTGGTTTCATAGATCATTTGAAAATCTGATGGGAGAGGGGGAGAAGTTGTTTCTGAATTGTTCAGTGTGGACTTCAGGCTTCTGCACCTCCTCCCTAATACTGATGAGAAGAAGATTGTAATCCTGAGCAGAATGACAGCATTCAACAGGTAAGCTTGGTACTCGAATAAAAGGTATTGTAAAAATCCTGACATCATATCAGAGAAATATAACATCTCTTTGTCATGGCCTAAAATTATCAAAGAGTTTGAATATTTGACATGAAAATTCGAATGCGTATTGAGTTCTGGCTTCAGCTTCCTGAATTGCCTTTAGAAATGCTCCCAACATGTGGGTCATTTTTGGATTTGATCACACTTCTTGGAACACATGATGACAACAGCAAACACATACAAATACATTAGTTACAAAATAAAATGCAACTTCATAATTAATTGAGCTCAATTTTAAACAACATGCATTATCCACACTAAAATTGAGAAAACTTGCCAATAACCGGGAGAGAAAGAAATCTTCTGTGGTGTTTTAATGTTTTGGTGTCACACGGCACAGAAACAGGCCTATTAGTGTCTCTGCTGACCGTGAAATACTAATCTCTACTAATCCCATTCACCAGCACTTTAGTCTGTAACTACCACACCTTGCATGTTTTTAATTATATAAACGGGATAAGCAGTTTGGTTGAAAGTCAATGCTGTCATTATGATAAGAACAATAATGAGGAAATACCACTTTCACTCTAATATTGGCACTTGATCACAATCCTGTAAGTGCAGAGTTGCCCATCCAGATCTGCAAGTTCAATTCCTCTATAAGTGGAACTTGGTTAGCCTCTATTATGACAATATTTACTTCAGAGCAAGGGCCCCCAGACCCCTAAGTTAATGGTAGGCTCCATGGCATAAAAAGGTTGGGAGCCCCTGCTTTGGAGTAAGTATTAATACATACACTGTGATAGTATTTAACCAGTAGGTTGTAGGATTATCAGATTTGACTAGCATTTGATACTAAATTTGATAATTAACATTATTCGGTGACCAGTTTGGGCCCCTTATCTAAGAAAAGATGTGCTGACATTGGAGAGGATAAAGAAGAGCTTCATGAGAATGATTCTGGGAATGAAAGAGTTAACATATGAGGAGTATTTGATTGCTCTGGGTCTGTACTCACTGGAGTTTAAAAGAATGGGGGGAAGATTTTTGTTTTTCTCATCGGAGTTAAGAGAGGCAGGACTGCGCAGGTGTGTGACATCAGGCAGTGAATCACGGAAGATTACTGAAGGCCTAAGGGCTTTGGCTCAACGGGCGAGGCGAAGTAGGTTTGGTTTTCAATTTTTCCTGTTATTTGAGGAAAGGGGGAGGTATGAGTATGAGGGCAGCTTGTTGTTCTCGGTGTCGGATGTGGGAGGTCCTGGAGTCTCCCAGTCTCCCAGATGTCCATATCTGCACCAGGTGTGCCGAGCTGCAGCTCCTAAGGGACCGTGTTAGGGAATTGGAGCTGCAGCCTGATGACCTTCGTCTGGTCAGGGAGAGTGAGGAGTTGATAGAGAGGAGTTACAGGTAGGTGGTCACACCAGGGCCACGGGAGGCAGACAAGTGGGTCACGGTTAGGAGGGGGAAGGGGAAGTATCAGATACTAGAGAGTACCCCTGTGGCTGTGCCCCTTGACAATAAGTACTCCTGTTTGACTACTGTTGGGGGGGACAGCTTACCTGGGGGAAGCAACAGTGGCCATGCCTCCGGCACAGAGTCCGGCCCTGTAGCTCAGAAGGGTGGGGAAAGGAAGAGGACGGCAGTAGTAATAGGGGACTCGATAGTTAGGGGCTCAGATAGGCAATTCTGTGGATGCAGTCAGGAGACCCGGATGGTAGTTTGCCTCCCTGGTGCCAGGGTCCGGGATGTTTCTGATCGCGTCCAAGATATCCTGAAGTGGGAGGGTGAGGAGCCAGAGGTTGTGGTACATATAGGTACCAATGACATGGGTAGGAAAAGGGAAGAGGTCCTGAAAGGAGAATATAGGGAGTTAGGAATGGAGTTGAGAAGAAGGACCGCAAAGGTAGTAATCTCGGGATTACTGCCTGTGCCACGCGACAGTGAGAGTAGGAATGGAATGAGGTGGAGGATAAATGCGTGGCTGAGGGATTCAAGTTTTTAAGATCATTGGGACCTCTTTTGGCGCAGGTGTGACCTGTACAAAAAGGATGGGTTGCACTTGAATCCAAGGGGGACCAATATCCTGGCAGGGAGATTTGCAAAGGCTACTGAGGAGACTTTAAACTAGAATAGTTGCAGGGTGGAAATCAGATTGAAGATAGAGAAAGCTAGTAGACAGTATGTGGGGGAGGATAGGCGGGACAGAGAACGGGAGCACTCAGACCGAAGATGTAGGGGAGAAGGAAGAAAAATATAACAAAGTTGTTTGCACCATTAGGGATTAACAGAGAGTAAGAGGTGGAGAGTTTCTTAAATGCATCTATTTTAATGCTAGGAGCATTGTAAGAAAGGTGGATGAGCTTAGAGCATGGATTGATACCTGGAAATATGATGTAGCCATTAGCGAAACATGCAGGAGGGGTGTGATTGGCAAATAAATATTCCTGGATTTCGTTGCTTCAGGTGTGATAGAATCAGAGGGGCAAGAGGGGGAGGTGTTGCATTGCTTGTCAGAGAAAATATAACAGCAGTGCTTTGGCAGGATAGATTAGAGGACTCGTCTAGGGAGGCTATTTGGGTGCAATTGAGGAATGGGAAAGGTGTAGTCACGCCTCTAGGGGTGTATTATAGACCACCTAATGGGGAGTGAGAATTGGAGGAGCAAATTTGTAAGGAGATAGCAGATACTTGTAGTAAGCACATGGTTGTGATTATGGGAGATTTTAATTTTCCACACATAGACTGGGAAGCCCATTCTGTAAAAGGGCTGGATGGTTTGGAGTTTATAAAATGTGTGCAAGATAGTTTTTTGCAGCAATGCATAGAGGTACCAACTAGAGAGGGGGCATTGTTGGATCTCCTGTTAGGGAATGAGATAGGGCAGGTGACGGGGGTATGTGTTGGGGAGCACTTCGGATCCAGTGATCACAATGCCATTAGTTTCAATAAAATTATGGAGAAGGATTGGACTGGACCCAGGGTTGAGATCTTTGATTGGAGTAAGGCTAAATTTGAGGAGATGCAAAAGGATTCAGAAGGAGTGGATTGGGACAATTTATTTTATGGGAAGGATGTAACAGAGAAATGGAGGTCATTTAAAGGTGAAATTTTGAGGGTACAGGATCTTTATGTTCCTGTTAGGTTGAAAGGAAAGGTTAAAAGTTTTAGAGAGCCATGATTTTCAAGGGATATTAGAAACTTGGTTCGGAAAAAGAGAGGGATCTACAGTAAATATAGGCAGCTTAGAGTAAATGAGGTGCTCGAGGAATATAAGGAATGTAAAAAGAATCTTAAGAAAGAAATTAGAAAAGCTAAAAGAAGATATGAGGTTGCTTTGGCAAGTAAGGTGAAAATAAATCCAAAGGGTTTCTACAGTTATATTAATAGCAAAAGGATAGTGAAGGATAAAATTGGTCCCTTAGAGAATCAGAGTGGGTGGCTTTGTGCAGAGCCAAAAGAGATGGGGGAGATTTTGAACAATTTCTTTTCTTCGGTATTCATTAAGGAGAAGGATGTTGAATTGTGTAAGGTAAGGGAAACAAGAAGGGTAGTTATGGAAAGTATGATGATTAAAGAAGAGGAAGTACTGGCGCTTCTAAGGAATATAAAAGTGGATAATTCTCCGGGTCCTGACAGGATATTCCCCAGGACCTTGAGGGAAGTTAGTGTAGAAATAGCAGGGGCTCTGACAGAAATATTTCAAATGTCATTAGAAACGGGGATGGTGCCGAAGGATTGGCGTATTGCTCATGTTGTTCCATTGATTAAAAAGGGTTCTAAGAGAAAACCTAGCAATTATTGACCTGTGAGTTTGATGTCAGTGGTGGGTAAATTGATGGAAAGTATTCTTAGAGATGGTATATATAATTATCTGGATAGACAGGGTCTGATTAGGAATAGTCAACATGGATTTGTGCGTGGAAGGTCATGTTTGACAAATCTTGTTGAATTTTTTGAAGAGGTTACTAGGAAAGTTGACGAGGGTAAAGCAGTGGATGTTGTCTGTATGGACTTCAGTAAGGCCTTTGACAAGGCTCTACACGGAAGGTTAGTTAGGAAGGTTCAATCGTTAGGTATTAATATTGATGTAGTGAAATGGATTCAGCAGTGGCTGGATGGGAGACGCCAGAGAGTAGTGGTGGGTAACTGTTTGTCAGACTGGAGGCCGGTGTCTAGTGGTGTGCCTCAGGGATCTGTACTGGGTCCAATATTGTTGTTGTCATATATATTAATGATCTGGATGATGGGGTGGTAAATTGGATTAGTAAGTATGCAGATGACACTAAGATAGGTGGAGTTGTGGATAATGAAGTAGGTTTTCAAAGCTTGTAGAGAGATTTAGGCCAATTAGAAGAGTGGGCTGAAAGATAGCAGATGGAGTTTAATGCTGATAAATGTGAGGTGCTACATTTTGGTAGGACTAATCAAAATAGGACATACATGGTAAATGGTAGGGCATTGAAGAATGCAGTAGAACAGAGGGATCTAGGAATAATGGTGCATAGTTCCCTGAAGGTGGAATCTCACGTGGATAGGGTGGTGAAGAAAGCTTTTGGTATGCTGGCCTTTATTAGAGCATTGAGTATAGGAGTTGGGATGGAACGTTGAAATTGTATAAGGCATTGGTAAGGCCAAATTTGGAGTATTGTATACAGTTCTGGTCACCGAATTATAGGAAAGATGTCAACAAAATTGAGAGAGTACAGAGGAGATTTACTAGAATGTTGCCTGGGTTTCATCTCCTAAGTTATAGAGAAAGGTTGAACAAGTTGGATCTTTATTCTTTGGAGCGTAGAAGATTGAGGGAGATAGATAGAGTTGATGTGGATAGGCTTTTTCCATCGAGAGTGGGGGAGATTCAAACAAGAGGACATGAGTTGAGAGTTAAAGAGCAAAAGTTTAGGGGTAACGTGAGGGGGAACTTCTTTACTCAGAGAGTGGTAGCTGTGTGGAATGAGCTTCCAGCAGAAGTAGTTGAGGCAGGTCCTATGTTGTCATTTAAAGTTAAATTGGACAGCTATATAGACAGGAAAGGAATGGAGGGTTATGGGCTGAGTGCAGATCGGTGGGACTAGGTGAGAGTAAGAGTTCGGCACAGACTAGAAGGGCTCAGATGGCCTGTTTCCCTGCTGTAATTGTTATATGGTTATATGGATCCCATTGGAACTTATCAAATATTGAAAGGTCTAGACAGATTAGATGTGGAGAGGGTGTTTCCAATAGTACAGGGTCTAGGACTAGAGGGCACATCTTCCGAATAAGGTGAGGAAAAATTTCTTTAGCCAGAGGGTGATGAATCTGTGGCATTCCTGGCCTCAGGTGCCTGTGGACGCAAGTCATTGTATAGATTTAAAGCAAAGGTTTATATGTTCCTGATTAGTCAGGGTATCAAAGGTTTCAGGGAGAAGGCAAGAGAATAGGGTTGAGAAGGAAAATAAATTAGCCATGATGGAATGGAGGTACAGACTTGAGGGGCCAAATGGCCTAATTGTGCTCCTAAGTTCTTTGTTCTTGTGGTCATAAGATAACTCAGGTAACACATTAATGCCTTCATGAAGAAGACTTGCCAGCAGCTATACTACAGGAGATTTGGTACGTCAGCAAATACTCTAGCAAATTTCGATCGATGTGCAATAGAGAGCATTCTGGCTGGTTGCATCACCACCTAGCATGGAGGCTCCAATGCACAGGATTGAAAGAGGCTTCTAGACTCAAAACTTTCCCCATGGTGGATCTTCACAAGGCAGTGCCTGAATAAGGTGACATCCAGCAATAAGAACACTCACCACCCAGGACATGCTTCTCAATGCTCCCATCAGGGAGGAGGAATAGAAGACCATCAGATTTCTGAATGGTCCATGAAACCACAAACACCAACTCATTATTTGTCTTTCACACTATTTACTTATTCATTCATTATCTTAACACATAGTCTTGCACTGAACTGCTGCCAAAAAAATTCACAACATACGTCAGTGATAATAAACCTGATACTGTTTCTGAGAAATACTTTTTTCTGTGACCTATTCTGCAGTCATGCACTGAAAAAGCAAAAGAATAATTGAGCTATATTGCAGAAGTTAAAAGCTGAAACAATGTAATTTGTGTTTTGTTATCAACTTGATCATTAAGAAATGTTTTAATAGCATATATTAATGATAATTATAGCACTATAGTTTCAATGGATAAGGAACAATACTGCACACTACCTACCAATTATCCAAAATACAAGGATATAGAATCATGTGAACCTCTAAATATAAATGTATACATCAAAATTTTACTCTTATATATTATCATCATTGTATTTATAATGTCATGTCATACAAAAGTTTTACTTGGCCACAAAAGCAACCCGGCTTTCCTAAGTATGCAAACCAGAGAATGATTAACCGAATCTTTGTTCTTAAAAGAAACAGCGATGTTGCTGATGAGATCCTAAAATGGACATATATTTATTCTGAAAAGTCATAATGTTGCAGAGCACAGAACCCAGTCCTTCAGTTCCACCAGTCCATCAAGCCAAGGTGCCTTCAGAGTTCTGTTGCCTGTGTGTTCCTTTAAACCATTTCTGGCCATGTACCTGTCCAAATATCTTTTAGAAGTTACCCACCTCAAGCAGCACACTTCATATACAAGTTTTCCAAGTGAAAAGCTTGCCTCTCAGGTCCCCTTTAAATTTTTCTCCTTTCACCTTAAACTTAGTTTATTTTTTATTTATTGAGATACAGCACAGAATAGGCCCTCTGGTCCTTTGAGCTACACCACCCAGCAACCCCTGATTTAACCCCTGGTCTAATCACAGGACAATTTACAATGACCAATTAACCTACCAATCAGTATGTCTTTAGACTGCGGCAGGAAACCAGAGCACCCAGAGGAAACCCAAGTCGTCACGGGGAGAACGTACAAACTCCTTACGGACAGTAGCGGGAACTGAACCCAGGTTACTAGTACAGTAAAGTGTTGTGCTAACCACTATGCTACCATGCCACCCTGGATAAGTTTAGACTCCCTAACCCAGGGACAAAGACTGTGACAATCCAATTTATCTGTGCCCCTCATGGTTTTGTAACCCACCTCTTTGTCTCCTTCTCCGCAGGGAAAACAATCCCAGCCTATCTAGTCCCTCTTTACAACTCAAGCCTCCAGTCTTGGCAATGTCCCTGTGGTTCTTTCCTGCACTCTGTCCAGGGTAAACACATCCTCCCTACATGTAGTGACCGGAACGGCACACAATATTCTATAGGTGCACTCTCACCAATATGTGGTACAGCTATAGTATGTTTTTCCAATTCTTGTATTTATTTTGCCTTATCTTAGGAAACCGGATTTTGACATGTGCATAATCAGAGAAGAAAACTCTTGCTTTTTTCATTAGGAATATTTGAGAAAAAGAAAATGCAATGTGCAACCGAGCCAACGTTTCACGCTTACAACTTACCCATACGTCTTTGGAATATGGGAGGAAACCCACGTGGTCACAGAGAGGACATACAAACTCCTTACAGGCAGGAATTGAACCCCATTGCCGCCACTATAAATATTGTTGATTGGTCAGGGCACAAAGGGATACAGGGAGAAGGCAGGATAATGGGGCTGAGAGGGAAATTGGATCAGCCATGATGAAATGGCGGAGCACTCAATGGGCCAAATGGTATTCATCTTTGAATCTGGATGAGTATGCTGGAGTTGTTACCAACTTCATTAAAACCTGTGTGTATGTGTGTGTGCCTACAGGGACTTACTGTACATTCCGAAACCAAAGGCCGTGGATGAACCAGGAGATTCGTCGTCTGCTGTAGGCTAGATCTGGGGCATTCAAGTCTGGCGACCTAGGATTGTACCAGAAAACCAAGTATGATTTGGGGAGGGCTCTTTCAAGGGCGAAGGGACAATTTCGAACGAGGTTGGAGGCAATATCAGATGCACGGCAACTCTGGCAGTGACTGCAAGACACTACTTCCTACAAAGCGAAACCCAATAGTATGAATGGC
Source organism: Mobula birostris (assembly GCF_030028105.1). Lineage (NCBI taxonomy): Eukaryota > Metazoa > Chordata > Chondrichthyes > Myliobatiformes > Myliobatidae > Mobula > Mobula birostris. The sequence goes on along the minus strand of NC_092391.1, from coordinate 8,605,876 downwards.
AGCGATGCTTCATGACCAGATGAACTCAACGCCTTCGATGCACACTTTGAAAGGGAGAATGCAACTACAGCTGTGAAGATCCCTGCTGCATCTGATGACCCTGTGATCTCTGTCTCAGAGGCCAATGTTGGACTGTCTTTATAGAGAGTGAACCCTTGGAAGGCAGAAGGTCCTGACAGAGAACTTGGTAAGGCTCTGAAAACCTGTGCCAACCAATCTCCCACTGCTACGGGCAGAAGTTCCCACTTGTTTCAAAAAGGGAACAATTATACCAGTCCCAAGGGAGAATAATGTGGGCTGCCTTAATGACTATCACCCAGTAGTACTCACATCGACAGTGATGACAGAGAGGTTGGTTATGACTAGACCGAACTCCTGCCTCAGCAAGGACCTGGACCCATTGCAGTTTGCCTATCGTCACAATAGGTAATGGCAGACGCAATCTCCATGGCTCTTCACACGGCTTTAGACCTCCTAGACAACACAAACACCTACGTCAGGATGCTATGCATCAATTATAGCTCAGCATTTAATATCATCATTCCCACAATCCTGAATGAGAAGTTGCAGAACCTGGGCCTCTGTACCTCCTTCTATAATTGGATCCTCGACTTCCTAATCGGAAGACCACAGTCTGTACGGATTGGTGATAATATATCCTCTTCGATGACGATTAACACTGGCGCACCTCAGGGGTGTGTGCTTAGCCCACTGCTCTACTCTCTATATACACATGACTGTGTGGCTAGGCACAGTTCAAGCACCATCTACAAATTTGCTGACGATACAACCATTGTTGGTAGAATCTCAGGTGGTGACAAGAGGGTGTACAGGAGTGAGATATGCCAACTAGTGGAGTGGTGCCGCAGCAACAACCTGGCACTCAACGTCAGTAAGATGAAAGAGTTGATTGTGGACTTCAGGAAGGGTAAGATGAAGAAACACATACCAATCCTCATAGAGGGATCAGAAGTGGAGAGAGTGAGCAGCTTCAAGTTCCTGAGTGTCAAGATCTCTGGGGATCTAACCTGGTCCCAACATATTGATGTAGTTATGAAGAAGGCAAGACAGCAACTATACTTCATTAGGAGTTTGAAGAGATTTGGCATGTCGACAAATACACTCAAAAGCTTCTATAGTTGTACCGTGGAGAGCATTCTGACAGGCTGCATCACTGTCTGGTATAGAGGGGCTACTGCACAGGACCGAAAGAAGCTGCAGAGGGTTGTAAAGTTAGTCAGCTCCATCTTGGGTACTAGCCTACAAAGTACCCAGGACATCTTTAGGGAGCGGAGTCTCAGAAAGGCAGCGTCCATTATTAAAGACCTCCAGCACCCAGGGCATGCTCTTTTCTCACTGCTACCATCAGTTAAGAGGTACAGAAGCCTGAAGGCACACACTCAGCTATTCAGGAACAGCTTCTTCCCCTCTGCCATCCGATTCCTAAATGGACTTTGAAGCTTTGGACACTACCTCACCTTTTTTTAATACACAGTATTTCTGTTTTTGTACATTTTAAATAATCTATTCAATATATGTAATTGATTTACCTGTTTATTTATTATTATGTTTTATTTTGTTTATTATTATTTCTCTCTCTCTGTCTCTCTGCTAGATTATGTATTGCATTGAACAGCTGCTGCTGCTATGTTAATAAATTTCACGTCACTTGCTGGTGATAATAAACCTGATTCTGATTCTGAATTCTGTCCCTATATCTTATGGTCTTATTACACTAACTGCCACTCTGACATTGTGAAACGGAATAAGTGAAAGGAAATAAAATGGTTCAATTTACTTTACAGTTCTTTATGGGGGGGGGCAGGGGTGGACATTCAGCCCCTCTGGAAGCTGTGTCATTCACCAGGGTCATGACTAATTTATTTTTACCTCAGTGGCACTTCCTCTAATCCTGATTTCCTTAATAGCTAAAACTTTATTGATCTCCATACTCTCAGTGACTGAGCCTCCACAGTCCTCCTGGGAAGAGAATTCTAAAACATGTGCTTTAGTACAGGAGTCCAATGCAGCGGGATGAGTCACTATTTAATTATTTATGTATTTTACAACAAAATGTAACTATTCTTCATATCCACTAGGTATACAGAATCATTTCTATAGTGACTATCATTGCCTCACAGTCTGTTGACACTCGAACAGCCAATCTGCACAAAATGTTAAATTTCCTATGAATAATATGTAACTCCTCAAAAGCAGTGAATCACTATTGATCATCAGCTTTAAGAACATATCATAAACAAAATATGAATCATCTGCAGAATAACTGACGCACAATTTAAGGTTCCATTGCTAGTATTAAGAATTGTTTGGATTAGCATTTTTTTATTAGGGGCATCATGATAGTGTAGCGGCTAGTGCATCACTTTAGAGTGCATGCTGTAAGATCAAGGTTCAATTCCCTGCACTGTCTTAAAGATTTTGTATGTTAACCTTGTGACTGTGTGGGTTTCCTCCAGGTGCTCTGGTTTCCTCCCACATTCCAATGATGTACAGTTTAGGGTTAGTGAATTGTGGACATGCTTTGTTGGCACTGGAAACATGGCAAGATGACTTGCTGATTTACTTTGACACAAATTACGCATTTTACTGCCTGTTTCAATACACATGCGATAAAAAAGCTAATCTTTATTCTTTAGCTGGGAGTCACAAAAATAACTGCCCATTCTTAAGTGGTTGGTGGTGTGCTGCCATTCTGAGCCAGTGTATTCCTTGTGCTGATAAGGGAGCCTACAATATTGTTTGGAGGCAGGTCCAGGGTTTGACCCGGCAGCACTGAAAGAAAGCCAAGTCAGGATGGTACACAGTTCTGAGGGGGACTTGTGGACAGTGGTGTTTCATACACCCACTCCCTTTGTCCTCCTTGGTAGTACAGGCACGTTTGTCTGGAACACTCACAAATTGCAGGAGGAACTCAGCAGGTCAGGCAGCATCTATGGAAATGAATAAACAGTCGACTTTTCGGGCCTAGATCCTTTGTCAAGAAAGGAAGGTTAGTTCAGAGTGCAGTACTGAGTTAATGCTGTACTGACAAGACTGGTTGTCCTAAGTACCCTTACCAGTATTGATTCTACGAACAATGATTCTAAAAACAAATGGTTATTTTTCTACCCCTGTTCATGAGAGCTTGTTGTGTACAATTTTGGGTTCTATTGGACTTGAATTGAGTAGTGAGACTGATCCAGGCAAGTGGAGAGTGTTATATCATGGATTCCTTGTAGATGATTACAAGGGATAGGTCAATTTCCCACAGGATATCCAGCCAGTCAGTTACTCTTTGACAGCAAAACTCTTCCATTCTCTGACCTGCTCCAAACCAGTGACCTTTCTTTCCACCTTTCCTAAATTGTTTGTTTTCAATTGTCATCAACTTATAATACACTGTGTGTGTTTCTCTTCGAAGAGTAAAATTCAAATATTCCCTAATTATACAGAAAACAAAACGCAACACATAATGCTCTAGTATTTAAAGAAATCAAATGGAAAGTTGTAGTTATATGAAGCTTTTCATAACCTTGGGATTTTCGAAGCAGATGAAACCAACAAAGTACTCAAAAATAGATTTAGATTCAGATTTATTTATCACATGTACTGTACATCGAAACATGCAGTGAAGGGCATAGTTTGTGTTAGCTACCAGTACACCCAAGGATGTGATCGCAGAACCCAGCTTTTGATCCATGGATTCTGTCTACACTTCTCACTGCCTCATTAAAGCAGCCAGTGTAATCAAAGACCCCATCCACTCCAGACAGTCTCTTCTCCCCTCTCCCTTTGGGTCTGAAAGCATGTGCCACCAGGCTCAAAGACAGCTTCAATCTGCTGTCTGTTAACAGCTTTGACTGTTATCACTCTCAGACATCCCACCCTGCAAAAACTCATTTCAGGGAGGCAGCACCCCCACACCCCGCAACACCATATCCCACCCCCCCACCGCTCGTCGACCTCCAAGGGTGTATGTAATACTTTGCTTTGTGATTTTGGTCTAATCTGTAAACCAAGTTGGGTATATGCAGCAAATGTGACATTAAAATATGTGCTTATATTATATTATATTATCATGTTTATTCTATTACAACTTTAAGCAAGTCTACAGGGAGTTTGGCCTCATCATATAGGACATCAATAGTGTAACTCCTTAGCAGCTAGCCAGTTGGTTTAAATAACGTTAGCTATGCTAATGAACGAATGACACCTGTTAAACTCACCTCAACATGGGCAATAGAAAAGTCACTGTTGCAAACAGTGCAGTGAGCAACACTGTCATTATTTTTGAGGTCGACTGTAAAGACCGCTCACAGAGAGAACTGATAGGTCTACTTAGCAGGGATCCCCAACATTTTTTGCACTGCAGACCGGTTTAATATCGACAATATTCTTGCGGACCGGCCGACCGGGAGGGGGTAGTGGGTGTTAATCACGACCGGAATATAGGTGATAAGTCAATAGCATCATAACATTTAAGTAACATTTGGATATTAAACGCACAGCACATATTTTCCCCGTATGAATATATAAAATCATTGCAACACACCAATATCACTGAATCAGTGGGAGCCCTGGGCTTGTTTCCCTGCAACAACACGGTCCCATCGAGGGGTGATGGGAGACAGCGATACTCGAAGGAGGTTCATTATGTCCAGTCTATTCTGCAATTTAGTTTTCGTTGCATTCATTGCAGAAAACTCCGCTTCGCAGCGATATGATGTTGGAAATGGAAGCAAAGTTTTCAGTGCTTTCGTGGCTATCTCAGGATATTCAGCCTTGACTTTGATCCAGAATGCCGGCAGAGATGTTATGTCAAACATACTTTACAGGCCACCGTCATTTGCAAGCTCGAAGGAGTTGATCTCCTTCCCGCGCTGACACGGATGACGCGCGGGTCATGACTTCGCATGCGTTCACGCTCAACAGCGCGTGACAGGGAATGAGGAAAGGTGCAAATGACTCATATCGCCAAATCATATTGTTTCCTCACGGCCCGGTGGTTGGGGACCAATCTTAGCACGAAGAGAGACCAATCAGGATGCTCCCTCTCCCTCTCAAAAAATCTATTTCCGGGATATTGTATATAATTTCCGGGCGTCAAGGAGCCACTATCGATATGCAGGAGACTCCCGGATCTTCCGGGAGAGGTGGGATGTCGGCACTCTTGAACAGATCTTTTGAATGATAATATGGATTCTTGGCATCACAATCTACTTCATTTTGATCTTGCACTTCATCATTTACCTGCACTGCACCTTTTCCAAGAGCTTTTACATTATATTCTGCATTGTAATTGTTTCACCTTATTCCAGCTCAAGTCACTGCGTAATAAACTGATCTGTATGGAGTGTGCAAGACAAGCTTTTCACTGTATCATGGTACATGTGATAATAATAAACCAATTCCAATACCAATACAGGATGCCCCTTAAGAAAGAGATTAGATGAATGTCCGGAATTCTGTTCCCAAAAGAGCAGAATCTTTGAGTATTTTTAAGGCAATGTTAGGAAGAGTCTTGTTAAGCAGAGGGGTGAAAGGTCATCACAAGCTGACAGGACTGCTGAGTCAGCATGACCTTTGAACTGGCCCATCAGTCTTGAAGAACCAAGAGGCCTTCTCCTGTGCACCCAAATCATGTTTGTTTGTTGTATTATTTCATTTCTAATATTAAAATTTTAGTAGCTCTATTCTTCCAACATGGCTTAATGGGATGTCTACACATCTACTCTTAATGCAAATATCTAATCACCCAATTATCTGACAACAATTCAATACATAAAAGCATGCTGACATGGTCAAGAGGTTCAGATCAAACATCGGAATGGTGAAGAAATGTGACCTAAATGACTTTGGCCATGGAATAATTGTTAGTGCCAGACAGTGTGGTGAGAGTATCTCAGAAAATGCTGATCTCCTGGGATTTTCACACGCAACAGTCTCTAGAGCTTACACAGAATGGTGTAGAAACACTAAAAATAAGCATCCAGTGAGTGGCAGTTCTGTGGATGAAAATGCCTTGTTAATGAGAGAGATCGGAGGAGAATGGCCAGAGTGTTTCAAAGTGACAGTAACTTAAATAACTGCCATTACAACAGAGATGTGCAGAAGAGCATCTCTGAATGCACGAAATGTCAAGCCTTGAAGTAGATGGGCTACAGCAGCTGAAGACCATGAACATACAGCTGTATACTCAGTACCTCCTGTACCTAATGAAGTGGCTACTGACTGTAATTTTTCAATTGTACATTTCAATCAAAATCACATCTCAGAAACTAATTGTGTCCACTTAAAGTAACTGCATTGCCTGATAAACCTGTCCAAAGATAACTTTCAGAGAAAGTATGGGATCAAGGTTACACCAATAGCAATGCCTGTAGTGGAAAAAATTGTTAGACTGACACCACACACTCTCCAAAGCCAACAACAGCATTGCTGTGGGAATTGGGATATTAATGGCACATGATCCACTGTGAAAGAGCTTAATGAGGAAACAGTAATAGATCAATAGCATGGACTGAATGTTTCAAATTGCATGGAAATCTACATAATTGTGTTAGTGACAATGACACATATGCAGTACCCAGAAATCTAAAGGCTGTAATTCGCAGCTGCACCACTGTTTTGGAGGTTTTCTAGTCTAATCTCAATTGGTGAGCCGACAAATACTGGGTTTTATACAACAATGGAACACGCACAGAAATGCTGGAGGAACAGCAGGTCAGGCAGCATCTGTGGAGGGGAATAAGCAGTCAATGTTTCCATCAAGGATTCTTCATCCTTCATCAGGACTGGAAAAGAAGGGAAAAGAAGCCAGAATAAGAAGGGGGGGTGGGGAAGAGAAGTGGGATGAAGTGATAAACTGGGAGGTGATGGATGGAAAAAGATAAAAGGCTAAAGAAGGGATCTTAATAGCAGAGAACAGCAGACCGTGGGAGAAAGGGAAGGAGGAAGGGCACCATAGGGAGGAGATGGGCCAGTGAGGAGAAGAGAATAAGTAACGGGGAGCCAGAATGGGGAATGGAAATAGAGAGAAGGAGAAGGAGGAGAAATGACCAGAAATTAGAGAAATTGATGTCCATTCCATCAGGTTGCTCCTCCAGCTGAGAGTGCCTTCATCATGGCCGCAGGAGAGGCAATGGACAAACGTGTCAGAATGGGAATGGACAATAGAATTGAAATGTGTGGCCACACGACACCTATATTTCTGTAAAATACCCTGAAATTTACTTTGTAGCGCAAGAAATGAATGAATTTTTATTTACTGCAGCAATAATTACTGCTCATCAAGCTCTCTGTCATGTGTTCATTGCTGATTTTTGAACTACTCTAACCTTCTGCAGGTCAGACTCTTCAAGTCTACATCCAAGGAATGATGAGGGTTTCTGTTTCCTGCTCTTCCAGGTGAGTTGCAGACACTGGCATCTCTGAGCAAAATAAATTTTCTTCATGTCCTTCCTCTCTCATCCTTCTAGCCATCTATGCCTCTTGATTTTTGATCCCTATTTACCCTTTCAAGTCCGCTCAAAATTTTACACAGCTCAGTTAAATCTCCATAGCTGCCTGTGTTCTAAAGAAAATAAATGTAGTCTATCTAAAGTTTTATCACAGGTTTTTTGTTTAGTCTTGGTAATATCCTAGTAAACCCCCCCTCCTCTGGAACCTCTCCAATGCAGAGATATTTTTTTTCTGCAGAACTAGATGTAATGTTCAGTCTATAGTCTTACCGGTCTGTATAATTCTGCAACAACTTTTCTGATCTTATATTTTATTACCTGACTAATAAAGAAAAGCATCCAGTACACCTGTTTAACTGTCCTCTGCCTTAATGACTGGAGTCGGTCTGCTTCTTCCACTCAATATTCTCCTATTTGTTGTATATTCATTTGCCTTGTTGAATCTTCCCAAATGCATCACCTCACATCTGCCTGGATTAAACTTCATTTACCTTTTTTTTGCCCAACTGGGCAAAACATCTGTATCTTCCTGCAGTCTAAAGCAATTCCCTTCACATCCATTTGCAACGGTCTGTATCACCCTTTTAATTTTAATTATATCAGGAAAGGCAAGGAAGTGAACAATGAGCTATAAACAGTACAACACTGGACAGGCCATTTGGCACATAATTTTGGGCCCATCGTGTTGAACTCCACTGCTAACAGAATTGCACTGGCATAAAGATTCTTTAAGCATTTGCCTTCTGCTGTTGAGCCAATTTTGGATGCAGTTTGCGACATTTCTTTGGGTCCTATTTATTTTGTTTGCTTGGTTATTTTGACTCAGCTGACCTGAACTAGCGTGGATAACTTCACTCACTCCAACACTGAACTGATTCCACAGCCTATGGGCTCTACAACTCATATTTTCAATATTATCAATTAATTTATTTTTTTTTCCTTTTTGTTATTTGTACACTGGTTTGTCTTTGTGTGCAGTTTTCATTGATTCTACTGTGACTCTTTGTGAATGCCTGCGAGAAATTGGGCGGCGGGGAAGAGATACGCCTCTACCGAAGGAGGCGTAAGGCACCCCTCCCCTCAGCTAGCCTGCATGTCATCCTTGGGCAAGGTATAGCATCCGCCTAGCCCTCCAATGAGGGTCGAGTGAAGCCATGGGAACAGGTGGTGGACGGTCGTATGAGCAGCTGGTGCACATCACAAGTCCTGGTTATGTGACCACTGGTGCCAGGCAGAAAATCTCTGAGGAGTATTGATAATGGCTGGGGGTCACCCATCTTGTAAAGAAGGCAATGGCTAACCACTTCTGTAGAAAGATTTGCCAAAAATGATCATAGTCATGGAAAGACCGTAATCGCCTTTATCATACAAAAAGACAGGATACATAAGTCAAGTCAAGTCACTTTTTATTGTCATTTCAACCATGACTGCTGGTGCAGAATATAGTAAAAATGAGACAACGTTTTCCAGGGCCATGGTGCTACATGAAACAATACAAAAACTACGCTGAACTACAGCCCTATCCAGGACTGCATGAAGTGCACAAAACAGTGCAGGCACTACAATAAATAATAATAAATAATAAACAAGATAGTAGGCACAGTTGAGGGTATAGTAGGTTGGTGTCAAGCCAGCCTCTGGGTATTGAGGAGTCTGATGGCTTGGGGGAAGAAACTGTTACATAACGAACGAACGAGCCTGCAAGAAAAATGATCTCCGGGTTGGTGACCTAAATGTAGTTTGATAATAAATTTAATTTGAACTTTTGTGTGTGATCTTGTCAAATGCCTTGGTAAAATCCATTTACATTACGTTAGCCATACAGTCCGAAGCAGTTCAGTCAACGTAATCAGACAGGACTTTTCCTAAACCTCTCTAAGGTGTTGCTGTCTTGTAGCCCCGACAGCCTCGAGTCAATGCTGACTTCTGTTGTTGTCTGTTTGGAGTTTGCACGTCCTCCAGGGGGGCCGCATGTGTTTGTTCCATGTGCTCCGTTTTTCTCCCATAGCCCGGAGACGTGCTTGTTTGTAGGAGAATTGACCACGCGACGTGACTCCTTGGGTAGTATAACTGGTAAGGGTATTAGATTCGGGTAGGAGATGGTACTCAATGGGATTAATGAAATCGCTCTGAGAAACAGCACGGGCTGAACGCCCTCTTCCTACATGTTTAATGGGATATGAGTAGTCTTAATTAATCTGTGCCCTTTACAAGAGTGTATGCCGTTACCAAAGTTAAGCTAACTGGTCTGTAATTACAGAACTCAATTTATATCCCTCCCCATCTTGTGTTTAAGAAACTTGTATTTAACATGCTGGAAATCTAGATCAACGCACATACAAAATGTTGAAGGAACTCAGCGGGTCAGATAGCATCTATGGAGCTGAATACGTCTTCATCAACGTTTCCGGCTAAGGTATTTCATTAGGTCTGGAAGTTTCTTGTTTGTAATCTTGTAGTGGTGATGGTGTTGGTTCAGGGCTATAGCTCAAATAAACACGTTCACTTTTAGAGTTCTGTATGTGTGGTTTCTTTTCGCTGTCCTTTTAAAATGATAGGCGGGTAACTGGACAGAATATTCAGTCATAGAAGGAATAACATTGTGTACGTGACCACGAATTCTCTCTCTTCCCCTGCGGTTGAAAAGTCACTTTTACTCTGTTAACCCTGTTTCTGCCACCGCGGAAGCTGCCCAATCTACTGGGAAACTTGCCATCATTAAAAATATATATTTCAGATGTTCAGCATCAGCAGCATTTTTCTGTTGTTTTGTCTTCCTTTTTCCCTTTCTTTGTTGGTAAAATGGAAACTTGGATCCGTGCCAGGATTTTTTTAACTGTCGGAGAGGGCAGGCAATTTCAGATCTGCTACACGATGGGACTGAATGGGGGAAGCTGAGAGAATTCATACATCTGGCAGGGTGAAGCTTACAATTCTAGATATGTCGCATTGCAAATTGCAAGGTCTTCTGGTAGAATTCCATTTGTGCATCTTTGCAACGCGTTACATAAGGGGGGGGGACGACTGTGAAATGAGTAAATAGAGGAACATCAGCTCGGCACATTTAATAAACGACGTCTCACTCGGCGGCGTTCACGGCCGTCCGCCGCTGATTGGCTGAAGGTTTCCAGGCACTCCGCACCCCAGCCTTAACGCCGGAGTCAACCAAACCAAAAGCGACGAAGACATGCCCGCCCTCCGCCACGTCACGGGAGAGACGTCCGCCTGGTCCAAAGGGACGAGAGGACGCCTGGAATGGGCGGCTTTAGTCGTGGGCGTGGGCCAATGGGTGCGCGGAGATCGGCGAGGGGGCGGTGCCGAGGCATCAAGCTAGTGCGAGCAGCGCGTAATAAGAGGCGGTAGGGCTTTATGGTGGTGGCGCGGGCTCGGCGGTTGATATTGGCGGCGCTTGGGGGTGAAATAAACGGCGTGATCCTGGTGCTCGGCCCGCCGAGGTGCTGCATACCGACGGAAGGGACGAAGGGCGGAACAGAGCCGGAGCCCCGTTGTGTCGAACCCCCAGGTGGAGACGAGTGGAGAGGGGGCGCGGTGGGCTGCTGAAGGCAGCCGGTTCGAGCCTGTCGTGTGGTGAACGGTCGGCTGTCCGGTCTGGTCCGTGCCGGGGGTAGGCCGCGGGCCGGCGCGTGTGAGGTGAGTCCGGCACCGGCGAGCACGCTGAGGGCAGGTGGCTGGCTGGCTGCGCGCTTCGCCGGGAGTTGCTGCAGCCGCCTGTGCATGCGACCGCCCCTTTTCCCACCTGCATGTGTGTGAGATAAATACAGATAACGTGTGGAGTAGACAACACGGTAATTCCCATGTGACAGAATCACATTTTATGGTTCCTTACACGCTTGTTATTGTACCCTGCACTCATTCTGGCTTTGAGTAGTGGTTGCACTTTTGTTTTAACAGCGTCCTTTCAGGTCCTGTGGTTGTCTCAAAGCGAGTTGCATAGCTTCTCTCCAAGGTATCATGCTTTATAAATGCAGTCATCCTCTTCCATTATAACCCGTCACTCCTTTCCAGTCCTGATGAAGTGTCTAGCACAAAACGTCGATTATACTCGTTACCATAGATGCTGTGTGGCCTGCTGAGTTCCTCCGCTGTGTTGTGTCTCTAGCCCTTTTCAGACCCCTGTGTTTTTTTTACTTGATGTTCCCTTCTAATTTTGACCCATTTTTCTTGGAAGCCATGTCTGAATCCTTCTAGTCAGGGTTTTGTCTTCATCACAATGCTGGAATAGATATTATCAAAGTCATTTGCAGCGTCCTTTGTGACTCTTAACAGTAGAAGTAATCTTTGCTTGTTTTCAGCTTTGATGTGCAGCTATGCTATCTACTGCTGCAGCATGTATTTTGCATCCAGCTAATCATGCTCAGAAAATCAACTCTTAGCTTCTCATTTCATCTATGCTTTTCTCTTCCTTTCCTGCTTTTCTCTTCCTTTCCTGCTTTTCTCTTCCTTTCCTGCATCCCCCTCAAGAGTATTTGTCCTTGGAACTTCCTATCTCTCATTTGTGTGTTGTAGTTATACAACATGGAAGAAGACCTCTTAACCCAATTTGTCTATGCAAATCAGATATCAGTATGAGCTATTTCCATTTGTCTATCTGACCCTGTATCTAAGCCTGTATCTTTTATCCTCTAGTGCCATCAAAGTACACTTTACCTGTGTCCACATGTACATTTGCAATCCTGTACATCCACATTTTCATGTTACTTGCTGCCATTCCCTTCTACTATTGGGAAGAACAATGCATTGTTGGCCCCTTTCAACAAGGTACATTCCCCCTCCTGCTATTTGTGTAAAGCCCACCTTGTTCCACTTTCCATAAACTCAGTGTCATTTTAAAAACTATCCTATGTTCTAATTTGTCCCACTATTCGTCAATCATGGTTTAGTTACCAACGCTGGTTTAGTTACCAACATCGGTTCCTGATTCAGCAATGTATCACCTGAAATTCTGTTGTGTTTTCACATCTCAACCTTCCCTTTTCCAAATTTCTTAAACTTTAAATCACCTTAAGCTTTGCATTTTGGAGCTATTTGAATATTCTTGCTCCATCATCGGCACCAATGTCTTCAGCTGTCCCAAGTTCTGGAATTCCCACTTTGAACATTGTTGTTACTTTATTATTTGTTTTTTTTTGCTTTGTATTTGGTGTTTATTTTGTAGTTTTCCATTGATTCTATTGTGTTTCTGTGTTACACTATGGTAATTGTTAAAACTTCTATAAAGCTTTTAATCATCTACCCAAATGACTTATCAGATATTGGTTGGCCTGTGGTGATATTCTATATTGTTAAAGGTGTATTATGATGTTATGGTAATACATGAAAATGCAGCATCAACTTGTGCTATGGAGTCCCACAAACCAGCATGTGACAGGTTTGTTTTGGTGTTTATTTTGGGAGCACGGGGGGAACTTTCCCACACTCCTTTCAACTGTGCCATTGAGCCATCAAGTAGATCACTGTTTTTGCTTCAGTATCTCATCAGAAATGTAGCATGTTCTATGAATGGTGGTGGAGGTCCAGTAGGAATTATGGAATTATTTCCACAAGCCTCAATCGGGGATTTTGACTGTGGAGCAAATAGTAAGTGGATGTGATAATTGATCATGTTGGTTATTCATTACTACAGATTGAATGAGGGCAATGGGCTCACAAGTTTTCAATTCAACAGCCTGACTTAAGTTTATTTCAACAAGTATCTTAAGTTTTCTCTAAGCAGAAAATGACATGCATATTCCCAGAATTATAACTACCTATTGATAGGATTGTAATGAATTCATTCTTGTTGGTCAGAGCCCTGTTTATGTAGTAAAATCAGTGGCGAAATTGCCTTCCACTTGCTTGTCCAGCAGGAGGATAGCTTTGTGTTTTTATGAATGCTGATGCTCTAAATGATTTAAAAAAAAAGCTATTGCCAATATTGTCTGATTTATGATTTAATTGAATTAAATGTAAAATGCTGGGATTTTAATTGGCTATGTCAATGTAGTTTTTACAATGAGATGGATTTCTAGATTGGTATGTTGAGGGACTGGCTGGGGAGCAAGCTATTTTGGATCTAGTGCTGTGCCCCAAGAAAGGGTTCACTAATAGTTTTGCAAAGGAGCTTGGGGGGAGGGGGAAGAATGGCCATTATGAAGGAATTTTACGTTGTTTGAATGTGGTGTAATTAAATCTACAGTGGAAAGCATAAAATTGCAGGAGGCAGATGAATGTGGTAGATTTGGAAATTTTATTGATGGGTAGAAGTGCACAGGCTGTGGCTAGAATAAAGGAACTTTATAATACTATTATATAATTTGCAGTAAATAAGCTAAGGTACAAAAAAGATCCAGATGTGGATTCCAGGCATAGAGGTTGTATTAAATCTGTCTATCAAGTGACCAGATAAAGTAATTGCTTCAGGATTGGGAAGGTTTTGGCATTCAGCAAAATAATTGCACATTAATAAATCCTTTTCACGTTGGAAGGCTGACTTCTGGAGAATCGCAGGGATTGGTTTTTGGGGTCTTAGCTATTTGCTTTTAGTATTTGGTATCAAATTAAAATTTCTATTGTATAGAATTAAGTGGGAATGTGAGTAATGGTGATGATAGAAACTTGGAGGACATTTAGCTGAGTGAATGAGTAACAGTTTGGCAGACGGTGTATAGTGTGGGGGGGAAATAGTGTGAGATTATCCACTTTAGTAGGAACAACAGGTCAGATTCTTGTATAGCAACAATTCTGTAAACCTAGACCTTGGTCTTATTTCTGAGCCAATGTGGTCATGAACTTGTCCCACAATGCATGAAGTTCACCACACAGCCTATCAGATTTCCTCCACATATCACAGTTGAGTTTCCAAAAAGCATATAAAGACCAATTTGGAGGACACTGCAATCCACAGTGCACTGATGATGTCTCCTCGCATGGTGATGAAACATTTTCGAGATCAGAACAACTCAACCCGACTGGGAAATGTTGGTGTTCAAGGGGATCAGGATGTCCCCCTATACTGCCACTGAGAGCTAACATAGCTGTAAAGGCTTTTTGCTCTGATCACATAATTCCCTTCAGATGTGACAGGAAGCTCAGAGACTTCAGCCTGCACCCTGCCTTGTACAGCTGGATCCTGGACTTCATATCGGATCGTCAACAAGTGGTGGGGTTAGGCTCCCTCACCTCTGCCCCTGTGACCATCAACAAAGGTTCCCCCCCCCCAAGTTATGTCCTGAGTCCTCCCCTTTACACCCACGACTATGCTTCCACACACAGCTCCAATCTGCTGATCAAATTTGCAGATGACATGACATTAATTGGTCATATTTCTAGCAGTGACGAGACAGCCTACAGAGGAGAGATTAACACCCTGACACAGTGGTGCCAAGATAACAACCTCTCCATCAATGTCAAAAAACAAGAGCTAATTGTGGATTACAAGAGGAACAGATATAGGCTTGCTCTGATCAATATCAATGGGAATGCAGTTAAGAGGGTGAATAGTTTCAAGTTCCTTGGCATACACATCACCAAAGATCTCACCTGGACTGTACACACCAGTTGTGTGGTTTAAAAAAAAAAGCACAACAGCGTCTCTTCTACCTTGTAATGTACTGTGTGAGTATTCGTAACGTCAGGACATAGAGAAATAAAAAAAAATGGAAGTCTGTTAAATAAATGTGGTTGTTCAATCTACAGCGGTGTCCGAGTCACATCAATATTAAGTGGTGTCAGAAGAAATCGTGGGGGGGGAGAAAGGAAGAGAAGACACGTAAAAGATGTCACAGCTATAGCCACTGTCAAGTTTAAGCCTAGAAGGTAATCTTGCTGAGAACTGGAAAATATGGATCCAGAAATTTGAGCTGTTTTGCACCGCTAGCGGCGTAGCTAAAAAGACGGAGATGGAGAAAGTGCAATGTGCCACGTTTCTGCATGTGGTGGGGGAAGAGGCAATAAAGGTTTGCAACACGTTTGTCTTCCAAGATGATGAGCAAGATAAAATCAAAGTGTTAAAGAAAAAGTTTCAAGATTACTGCGAACCGAGAAAAAACCTACTGTACATCGGACACGTTTTTCACAAGGGCTCAAGGGTTAAGAGAGACCATCGACGCCTATGAAACAGATTTGAAGAGCAAGGCAAAAGACTGAGGTCAGACAACTGCATGACTCTTTAATACATGACAGGATTGTATGCGGCATATGAGATGATCAAGTGAGAGGCAGGCTAGTGAGAGAGGTGGATCTTGCATTAGAAAAGGCAATTGATGTTTGCCATGCCAGTGAGATCACGTCAAGTCAGGTTAGAGTGCTCAATGAAGAGATTGAAGCGCACAAAATAAAACTGTGAAAACTGACAAGAGTAGGACAAAGCCAGCTCCACAGGGTGATCAAAAGGAAGTTAACTGCAGCAGATGTGGTTATAAACATGGATACAGAAAATGTCCAGCCTTTGGTGAGACATGCAAGATATGCCAGAAAAAAAATCACTTTGCAAAAATGTACAAATCAAAGGAGCACACAAGGAAAGTGCATGCTGTGGAACAGAGTGAGGGCAACAGTGACATGTTCATTGGCACAGTTGAAGTGGAACAGGTGGTACGCATCAAGAATATTGACAATGCAGAGATGGAGGATGAAGATGATTGGACAAAAGATCTGATAAACAGGTGGAATGTGACGTTTAAGCTTGACACTGGGGCAAAGTGCAATGTAATGTCAGCAGAAACATTCAACTCACTGGACATCAGAGGAAGACTGAGAAAATCCACCTGCAAGCTTGTTGCATATTTCGGCCACAAGACGGCACCATTGGGCTAAAAAGCACTCACGTGTGTGTACAAAGGACCAAAAACACAAGACAGGGTTTGAAATAGTATAGCAACATGTTCCAGCAATACTGGGCAAAGCAACATGCACAAAGCTAGGCCTGGTGAAGCGAATCTACGGTGTTGAAAAAGAAAATAACATTCTCAAAGATTTTGATGACTTGTTTTCTGGATTAGGATGCTTACCAGGGAAACACCATATCCAGATTGATCCAATTATTGCATGCCCTGAGAAAGATTCCAATAGCTCTTGGGGATCAAGTAGTGGAGGAGCTACACAGAATGGAAAAGATGGGAGTCATAAGACAAATAGAACTGACCGACTGGGTGAATAGTCTGGTGACAGTGATCACAGAAAAAAAGACGAGGATTTGCATAGACCCACAAAATCTCAACTAAGCCATCAAAAGAGCACTATCTGCTGCTCACGGTTGAAGAGGTTGTCTCCGGCATGCCTAATGCGAAATACTTTTCAGTATTAGATGCAAATCAAGGATTCTGGCAGATCAAGCAGAATGAAGAAAGTTCCAAATTATGCACTTTCAGCACGCCCATAGGGAGATATTGTTTCCTGCATCAACCCTTTGAGATTTCTTCTGCATCAGAGGTATTCCAGAGATCCGTGGCACATATGATTGAAGACCTGGACGGGGTGGTCAACATCATTGATGATTTGCTGATATGGGGTGATACAATTGAGGAACATGATCAGAGACTGAGGAAGCTCCTGGAGAGAGCATGTGAGTACAACCCAAAACTGAACAAAAGTAAATGTAAGATCAGAACTACAGAGATCAAATACATAGGTCATGTACTCAGTGCTGATGGGCTAAAACCAGATGATGGAAAGGTCAGAGCTGTGGTACAGCTACCACCACCTGAAGACAAGCAAGAACTATTGAGGTTCATGGGCATGATACAGTATCTTGCAAAATTCATTTCCAACTTATCAGAGGTCAGCGCTCCATTCTAAAAACTACTAGAGAGCAACGCTGAATGGCATTGGGAAGACGGAACAAAAGTTTTGACACATTAAATCAGTTGGTTACCAATGCACCAGCACTCAAGTTCTATGATGTCAATAAACCAGTGACGATGTCTGTGGATGCCAGTTCAGAGGGAATAGGAGATGTTATACTGCAGGATGGGAGGCCTGTGGCGAATGGATCACAAGCACTTATGGACTGTCAACACTGATATGCTCAAATCGAGAAGGAATTACTCGCCATAGTTTATGGGTGTGAGAAGTTCCACCAGTATGTATACGGCAAAGAAATCCAGGTTGAGAGTGATCACAAACCACTTGAGAGCATCTTCAAAAAGCCACTCCACCAAGCTCCTATGAGGCTACAAAGGATGCTTCTCAGGCTACAGAGGCACACTCTCACAGTCACCTATAAGCCAGGAAATGAACTGTACATCGCTGATGCTTTGAGCCGTGCTTACCTCAAAGAGCAAAAGGAAGAGAGCTGGAGGTCAACTGGGTTACACCTGAGCTACCCATCTCTGAGGAGAAGTTGAACATGTTCAGGAAAGCGACTACAGGTGATATTGAAATGCAAATGCTAAGAGACATTACAATGAATGGATGGCCAACAGAAAGAAAAGATGTTCCCCAGGAAATGCAGAAATACTGGACATTTAAAGAGGAAATCAGCTATGCATCAGGACTAATGTTCAAAACAGCAAAACTCATCGTACCAAACCAAATGAGACAGGAAATGTTCAACAGAATTCATGAGTCACACCTGAAATGTAAAGAGAGCAAGGGACATTCTCTGTAGGCCAGGCATGTCAACTCAGAGGGCATTGTGTCTCAGTGTGCTGTCTGTAATGAAAACAAAAACAGCAATCCAAGAGAGCCTCTGCTTCTCCACCCACTACCAGGAAGACTGTGGGAGAAGATTGGCACAGATCTCTTTCACTACAATGGTGCAGAATATCTGCTTTGTGTGGACTACTATTCAAAATATCTGGAGATCACCAAGTTAAGTGACACATCTAGTCGAGGTGTCATTATCGCAATGAAGTCGACATTCGCAAGACGTGGTATTCCAGATATTGTCGTTAGTGACAATGGTCCACAATATGCCAGTGATGAGTTCAGAGGGTTCTCAGAAAGCTGGGAATTTCAGCATGTTACTTCCAGTCCAGGGCACGCTCAGTCTAATGGACAAGCAGAGAAAACTGTATAAACTGTCAAGAACATGCTCAAGAAGGCACATAGCAGCAGCGGTGACCCTTACGTTGCTCTGCTTGAATACCGCAACACACCGATTGAGGGTGTAGGGTTCTGTCCTGCACAGCTGTTGATGGGACGTCATCTGAAGTCTGAGCTGCCAATATCCACAACTCTACTGACTCCTGAAGGTAATGCTCAAGTACATGACAAGCAAAAGTACAAGCAAATAAAGCAAAAGAGCTACTATGACAGACATACAAGACAGTTGCCAGATCTGCATACAGGTGAAAATGTCAGAATACAGAGAGGAGACACTTGGCAACCAGCTGTGGTTGTGAACAGACATCAGCAACCAAGATCCTTCATAGTTCTCTTACTAGTTCTTCTTTCAGTTAGTCCTGACAAAGGGTCTTGGCCCGAAACGTCGACTGTACCTCTTCCTAGAGATGCTGCCTGGCCTGCTACGTTCACCAGCAACCTTTATGTGTGTTCCTTCATAGTTCGCACGCTGGATGGAAGAGTCTACAGGAGGAACAGGAAGCATCTGCTGAAGACAGGTGAGAGGAGTTTCCACGTACAGATGCACAGGACATTTCCACATATAGACATGGAAACGAATGACACCAGGAGTGCAGACTGCAAAGACACAGAGGTCACTCGAGAGACTGACACTGCTGAAGAACAAGCACAGTCATAGTTGTATCACACACACGGTCTGGGAAACAAGTTAAACTTCCAGCTAGATACAGAGACTAGACATATATACAGTCTCACACAGTTTGAGGCAAAGTCACACATGTTATAAGTTCCAAGGTGTGAAATAAAAGGATCGTTAGTCTATGTTAGTAAAAGAAAATACACTGCTGTTAATATTGTAAGATGCAATGCAGAATACAGTACAAGAAGTTAAGATTTTTTGGTTTATGTCATGGTTGTTGCACTGTAAGAAGGGCATACCTAGAGGTACTGTTTTGGTAATTCAGTGTTGTAAAAAGAAAAAAAATCTTAAAGGGGGATGTAATGTGTGAGTATTCGTAGCGTCAGAGTATGTATGACGTTAGGACGTAGAGAAGTAAAAAATGGAAGTCTGTTGAATAAACGTGGTTGTTCAATCTACAGCGGTGTCCGAGTCACATCAATATTGAGTATGTCAGGCGGCATGGGCTCCCAAATCCTCATACCTTCTACAGGGGCACCATTGAGAGCATCTTGGCTGGCTGTACTACCACTTGGTACAGGAACTTTGATTGCTGGGCATTGCAGAGAGTGGTATGGACTGCCCAGTGCATCTGTGGATGTGAACTTCCTTCCATTGAGGACATTTGCTGCAGCAGGTGCATAAGGGCCTGGAAGATCACTAGGGGCACCAGTCACCCTGACCATAAACTGTTTCAGCTGCTCCTGCCTGGCACACTGTACTGCAGCATTAAAGCCAGGACCAACAGGCTATGGACAGCTTCTTTCTAAAAGCAGTTAGGCTTATAAATTCACATGTCTGTACCTTGTGATGGAGGCATAATGCAGAGATTTTTTACTTCCTCACATTGTGGGATGGATGTAAGATTTAAATAAATTCAGTTCAACAAGGGTAAGGGTGTCTTGCCGAAATCGTAGTGAGTCCTGGTGGGACTGTATCTGGAGAATTGCATATAATTCTCTTTTATTCAAAGAAAAGTAGTTAAAAAGTATGATTAGCAGGTAGTTTCACTTAATTGTTTCTTTGGAGTGCAGGGCTATCACATGAAGGAATTGAGTAGGCTTGGTCTCTGTCCTCCAAATGTGACTGTTGAAACAATGAATTCTCAAAGAATATTTTCCTTGGAAAAGGAGTGTAGAACTAAGGGCCAGTGTTGGAATAAGGAGTAGGTCATTTAGGATTTGAGAGAAATATCTCCAAGGGTGGTGAATTCAGTGTAATGGAGGCTTGATTTTATTTAAAATGGAGAGAATATTGAAGAATGAGGTATATAGAGATGGTAGGAGCATGGTGCTTAAGTTAGAAGTTGTTGATGGAGTGGACTCCAAGGGTACTTGCATTATTAATTGGTAGTCAATTGCAGTTAAACATCAGTTATTGAATTGACTTTATTACTTGCATTCTTATAAGGAGTAAAAAATCTTTGCGTTACATCTCCATCTAAGTGTGTAATTTGTAGTAATTTTTGATAGTATGTACAACAAGTCAAGTCAATATAACGTAGAAATACATTTATATCAGCATGAATTAATCAGTCTGATGACCTGGTGGAAGCTGTCCCAGAGCCTGTTGGTCCTGGCTTTTATGCTGCGGTACTGCATCCCAGATGGTGGGAGCTGGATCAGTTTGTGGTTGCGGTGACTCGGGTCCCCAATGATCCTTGGGGCCCCCCCCTTTTTTTTTTTTTTACAAAGACAGGTGTGTAAATGTCTTGAATAGTGGGAAGTTCACATCTACAGATGTGCTGGGCTGTCCATACCACTCTCTGCAGAGTCCTGTGATTGAGGGAAGTACAGTTCCCATATCAGGCAGTGATGCAGCCAGTCAGGATGCTCTCAATTGTGCCCCTGTAGAAAGTTCTTGGGATTTGGGGGTCCATACCGAACTTCAACTGTCTGAAGTCAGAGAGGCTTTGTGCTTTTTTCACCACACAGTCGGTATGTACAGACCATGTGAGATCTTCAGTAATGTGGACGCTGAGGAACTTAAAGCTGTTCATCCTCTCAACCCCAGATCCACTGATGTCAATAGGCATGAGCCTGTCTAAATTCCTCCTGTAGTCCACAACCAGCTCCTTGTTTTTGCGACATTGAGGGAGAGGTTGTTTTCTTGACACCACTGTCAGGGTGATGACTACTTTGCCATAGGCTGCCGTGATGTTATTTGAGATTAGGCCAATCAATGTAGTATTGTCAGCAAATGTAATTAGATTGGAGCTGTGAGTGGTGACACAGACATGGGTATACAGAGTGTAAAGGAGGGGGCATAGGATATAGTCCTGAGGGGTAGAAGTGAGGGAGTCCATTCTTGTCACCTGCTGACTATCTGACAGGAAGTTTGGGATCCAGCTGCACAAGGCAGTGTCAAGGCCGAGGTCTCTGTGCTTTGTGTCAAGTCTGGATGGAACTATGGTGTTGAATGGTGAACTGTAGTCTTAAGAACAGCATTCTCACATAAGCATCCTTCTCCAGATGTGTAAGGACTGTGTGTAGAGCTGTGGCTATTGTGAAATCTGTCAATCGATTGTGTTAGTAGGTGAATTATCGGGGTCCAGTGTGGGTGGTAGCATGCTGCAGATGTCATCCTTGACCTGCCTCTCAAAGCATTTGATTATTGAGGTGAGTGCGACAGGATGCCGGTCATTCAGACAGGTTACCTTGGTCTTTTTAGGTACAGGGACGATGATGGATGTTTTGTAGCAGGAGGGCACTCTACACTGGGAGAGGGAGAGATTTAAAAATGTCTGTAAGCCCATCTGCCAGCTGAGCTGCGCACATCCTGAGTACCCGCCCTAGAATGCCACCCACTCCTACAGCCTTGCAGCTGTCCACTCATTGGAAATGCCTGCGTACCTCAGATGATCAAGGTGTAGGTCACTTTGGGGGCTCAGTGTCGAACCAAGTGTTTATTTATTTATATATATAGATTTGCTGCTTTAATCATTGTTTGTAATATGAATGTTCAGTTTTTTGTTTCATCCTTGTGAAGTTGCCAGAAAGAACTCGTGAAAATAAGTCCTGTTTTAATATTCGTGGCCATTGTTGAAGAGTAGTTTATGGTTAATATTGGTTTCTTTTTAAGATGGAGCATTTCTTTGCAATGTTGATGTGATTTTTAGTTTCGTGTGGGGGGGGGGAAGGTTTCATGGAGTCGCCCTTGGACATGAGAGCTTCAGGATTGGACAGTTTGGAATTTGAGTTGTAATTGAGAGTGTGAGTAATGAGTCTCTGGGGAGATGCAGAACTGTAGTAAAAATGCTAGTATCTTTGATCTGTGCTGAATTAGTGGACATGTAGAATAAATTAGATCACAGATTCTTCTGAGTTAGAGTTCACTGTATTAGCTGTGACAGTGTCAGTGCAGGTGAAGGATGGGTGGGTGATGGGTAGGAACTTTGCTTCTCTCCTTCTGAAGCTGTTCAAAGGCTTGTTTCTCAGCTCATTGCGTGAAGGTATGACAAGGTGGAAAGACTGTCCACCTACCACCCACAGCAAGAGTACTACTTATTGAAACTGAGGAGGTGGGGGGGGGGGAGTATTTGTTGTCAAAATGAGTAATTGTAAAAACAAATTTAGCAGAAGTGAATATTAATACGTACCATGTACTGAATTCCCTTCCTATAATAACTTGTAAGGCAAAGAATTTAGACCTTGTGATGTAGATGTGAAATTGCTGATAGCTACCATGTTGAATTTGTAAGGTACTGTTGGTGGAGTCATCGTGTCACTATTGCTAATACATGAGAGCTGATCAATGTAAATATAACAGGTGATTTAATCTTCCAAAGATTCTTTTAATGAGGTTATTTTTCCAGGGCATCAAAGGGGTGACTTCTGATCCACCTATCCAAATGTTTCTTGAATGTTACAATTGAGCTGCCTTTACCACTTCAACTGATTGTTCCACATTTGCACCACCTGAGTGAAGACATTGCCTATTTCCCTTAAATGTTTCACCTTTCACTTAAGCCTATAACCTCAAGTTTTAGTCTCACCCAGCCTGAGGAGAAAAAGCATGAAGCATTCATCCTATTATACTTAATTTTATATATTGCCTAAGGTATCCCCTCGTTCTCCTGCACTCCACAATGTTCTAACTTAATCAATCTTTGTAGTTGAAAATGATTGTATTGATCAGGAGAATAATGATGTCAGAGTTGTCATGGAAATACTCTAAATGCAGCAGTTAGACCCAAAGGGAAAAACAATAAAATGAAGGAGTATACCTACATCTGTAAGAAAAAGAAAAGCAACATTACATGATGGTTTAATTTGCTATTGGGTCCCTAGATCTGCAGTATCACCTGATGGAAACAATAGACCTACCGTGTGCCTTGCTTGTAAATTGTGGAGAGAAGGTAGAAGTGAGCTAGGCAGTTTTGGAGGCTGTTGTTGTATCACTAAATTCACTTCCTCCCTACTTGTGTCTGTGACATCAATGATGCCCTCCTCTATCTTGACAGTGGCTAATTTTTTTTTTGTCCTTTTCACTGTGGTGAATGAGTGCCATTGTCTGTATGCCACATCAGGATGATCTTGGTGCCTTTCACTTTTCTCTTGAATAGAGGTGTAACCATTCCCGTCCCACAACCATTCCTTTCTTTGGTAGAACTTGTTCATTGTCAACCACACTTCATGGAACCATATGTTGAAAGTCATCATTTTTAGGAATTAAGAATCTGGGTTAATATCACTGGCATATGTCATGAAGTTTGTTTAGTGGCAGCAGTACATTGTAATATATAAAACTAAATTTCAATAAGAAATATTTAAAATTGAAGTGAAAAGGAATTGGGTTCGTGTACATGGGTTCATTGTCCATTCAGAAATGATTTGAAGATTCTTTGGGACAGGGTTGTCTGGCCTTTTGAAAAACAGACTTGCAAGGGGTAGGCAGTGTAGTTCTGAACTGGAGAGGTTCTATCTCAATCAAGTTTTTGACCAAATAACAAAGATAATGAGGATAGGGCAGTACCTGTTGTCTACATAGAAAGTATTTGACAAAGTCCCTTGGTTTAAAAGATTAAGTCAAAAGGGATTCATGTAAGTTTAAGTTGGATCTGAAATTGGCTTGGTTGTGGAAGTCATGGGGTCAACTTCCACAGTGTGGCGATGCTCGTGTTTATTGTGAGGCTGTGCAACCAACTGAACTGATAACGTTGAGGAACACCAAGAAAGCTTGTTCCAGATTGAAATATCCAATTGTAAATTAATATGTATTGAATGTGCAAAAGATTCAATAATACAATGAAGTCGGTAATGTTAATTCTTTAAGGTAGAAAGGAAGTATTTCACTTTTTCCTTCCATGTATGTTGCACATTGAAATTGTTTGAGACCGGTCGAACTTTTCTTTGCTGTTGATGCCTTTTATAATTCAGTGGAGTAACCCTTGCTGTACATGGTTTCCTTCCTATTGTATGCTAGAGTTGATGTGCTTTTTTGCTTACTGAACAGTGGAACCTTGTGTATTTAACAACTTGTTACAGAAATTCTTGTTTTGTATATTATTTTTCCAATGTATGCGGGGGAAATAGAGGATACTTTATAACAAGTGAACATAGCAATGATTAAAACGGATCTTGTATCATCCAGTCTATATAAGCTTCTTTGCAGAATATAAAATAATTGGAACTTCAGATTGAAGATTATCCTCTTCCATCTGGTTCAAAATTGCTATTGCAGCTTTTAAAAACCTTACTGATCTACTCTTTTCTAATCCTTCCTGAACTTTTCACTTGAAGATCTATGAATGGTTGTGACGTTTGTCAGTTACTAAGATTACCAAAGAA
Organism: Mobula birostris; assembly: GCF_030028105.1. NCBI lineage: Eukaryota > Metazoa > Chordata > Chondrichthyes > Myliobatiformes > Myliobatidae > Mobula > Mobula birostris. The sequence goes on along the minus strand of NC_092391.1, from coordinate 8,580,926 downwards.
TTGCCTTGTTCTTAGAATTTGTGGTAAATTGGTTTATTATTGTCACATTTATTGAAATGGTGAAAAATTTGTCTTGCATTACTGTTCATAGATCAATTCATTACAACAGTTCGTTCAAGTAGTGCATAGGAAACAGTGCAGAATAGTGTTAAGGAGAACGTAGGGTAGGTATTAAGGTTCAAGGTCACAAAGTTAAATTGAGGTCGAGTCCATCTTATTATTACTAGGGAACTGTTCATTAGTTAGTTGTTCCTGAGCCTGGTGGTACTTTATCTTGAGGTTTTCGTTTCTTCTGCCCAGTCAGTTTCTCCTTATTTCCATTTTGTGTGACCAATCTTTAAAACATGGAAGTTGCAGCAGAGCAACAGTTAATACTGTTCAGGCAAGAGTAGATTGCAGACAGTCTAAGCAAGAAATTGCTTCCCTTTTTACAGCAGCAGACTGGAGCTATTTAGCTCGTGTTTGCGAAGATAAGAATGTAACAGGATTTGAGGAACACATACCAGCTAAGACAATTAATTCACTAACTACAAATAATCATTGTTGTCTTGTAGTTTCCATTGACTTCTAACACCTGTATTGTGACTAGCAATTGATCTTGCAAGTAAGGAATTTAAACATAGTTTACCAAATGGCCTGTTGGTCACTTCTGTATTCTTAAAAAGTCATGTCTCTGTCTAGACTTCAGAACAATTTGAGGGCCATGCTGTTTTTGTGCAGTGTTTGAGGAATGTGAGTTTTCAGAGTACAGTTGATTGGGGATGACAAAAACTATCCTAAAATTTGACTTCACTATTTTCAAAATTCAAAGGTCCAATTTAATGTCAGATGAATACAATATTCAGCCTGAAAATGATTTTTTCGTTGAAACCATCCACAAAAACAGAAGTGCCCAAAGAATGAACAAGTTAAATGTTAGAACCCCGTCCCCCAGCTCCCCTCCCTCCCACGAGCAACAATCCCTGTCCCCCCCCTGCAAAAAAAAAGCATCAGCACCTACTACTGAGCACTCAAGCGTGAGCAAAGTGATAGCAAAGACAGACTTGCAGTTAATCCAAAAACTTTGTGTTTCACCCAGTCTACGATGTACCACAGGCTCTCTCCCTAATAAGGGAGAAGGAGGTGTCTCTGTTTTTCCCAGTGAGCGGGGAGACATAACAAACAACTCACTGGTTTGCAATGTTAAAAGTCCATTAAATCGCTTTTTTTTTAGCTATGCCCGAAGATCTTGGGTCTCCAGGCACACAGCCGTGGATATTCAGACTCTTCCAATGACACGCGGGTCTCCTGCCGTGACACCAACCCTCGATCCGCTTGTCTCCAGAGCCCTGAGATCCTAGACTTCCAAATCCTAGCTGGACTCTTAGGCCAAACCCTTGGTGTTATGAAACCCTGAAAGCAGGTCCCATTCCCGCAAAACTGTAGTCAGTGTGTAACTCCAGGTTGAGGTCTTCAAATGAACCCTGAAAGGGAAAAATAAAGATATTAAAGATGGAAATAGAGCTGTCTCCGAAGAAGCAAGCAAAGGAACCGCTGTTCAGAGCCATCATTACTCCACTCCACCACTATATTGTGCGCATTGGTTCAAAAAGCTTAAAGCTACTCAGTTTAATCATGTTAAACTAAGGTTCCCAGTAGTCTGTGTATGTGAAAGATCTTACTAAATATTTTAAAGAACACCACTGAAGCTATTCTGTCACTCAGCTTAACCAAAAATAAATCAAATATCTGGTCTTTATCATATTGTGAATTTTGGGATTGTGTACAAGATGTGTTATCCATATTGAGATTTCATTACGTTTGCACTTTGGGGTATGTAGAGGTAAAGACATTCTTATTTGCAATGAATTTCATGGTTTGATTTTGTTTTGAATTTGTGTTTATGTAGAATCAAGTGAAATTAAATATTCAATTTAAATGTGGAATCTGGATGTAATGTAAAAGTCAAGTGTTCCCTTGTGTATCTGTATTTTTAAAGGATGGGAGTTGGTGCATCAGACTTCATTGCAGTCATTAATTGAATATTTTCACCTATAAATACAATGGATTCTGTTTAATTGGGACCTGTACATCTTGGAAATTGTTACTCAATTGAAGGTATAAAAGAAATTAATTATATATTTAAATGAATACGGAACAAATTAGAACAGTATCGATACTAAAGTACTATAAGTCTTTGTTTTAGTTCCTTATAGTTAATGGCAGAATTCATTCAGCCTTTTTGACTGTAAATGAACAAAATGAGCACAGGCATCCAGTGTAGAAAATGGACTGCCTTCATACAATATTACTGATGATTGCATCCTCAACTTTCATTGTAACATTTAAGATGCTTGTCGATACCTTCAAATTCTTAGTTCCTAACTTGTAGTGAAATGGTTTCATTATCACTCCTGGCAGTTTCTGGCATCTCCAAGCTTGAAACCAGTGAGCAGCAGTTCTGAATTGTCTTGCTGCTTATTTCTTGCTTATCGGTGACAAAAATCGCTGTGTTTTGAACGAGGCATACAACTGATGCTATTTTCAAAACTCTTGGCTCCAAGCGTAGTGTCGTCTAATGGCCATTTGTTAGAAACTATGCTGCTGAACTGGGACAGGGTCAAGCTGCCGAACAGTGTCCCAAATAAAGGGAATCCTGGCTATCTTCTCGATTAGTTTTTAAAAGTTGTCCTAAATAAATGGCTGCCCCAATTAACTGATGGTCCGGTTAAACAGAATCTACTATATGATACTTGAGTTCTTAAAGGTCTATCAGTCTGGTATTGAGAAAGGTTATTCCATGATCATTCAGATATTTAACGTAGAATCACATATGAACAAACATGCCAACAGTTATTACTCTACAAGTCTGGCTCTGAGCTGGTGCACAACTTCACTTGCCTCTACTCTGAACTGATTCCACAACCCTCAGACTGTCTCCAGTTCATGTTCTTAGTATTTTTATTTGCACAACTATTGATCTTTATGCATTGTTTTCATAACTTGTCTTTTCCTCTAAATCAGTGGTCCCCAACCACCGGGCCGCGAGGAAGCCATGTGATTTGGCGATATGAGTCAGCTGCACCTTTCCTCATTCCCTGTCACGGCCACTGATCAGCCATTACGCATGCAAGGTCATGACCCGCGCATCATCCGTGTCAGGGCGGGAAGGTGATCAACTCCTCGAGCTTACAAATGACGGCGGGCTGAAAAGTATGTTTGACATAACATCTCTGCCGGCATTCTGGATCAAAGTCAAGGCTAAATATCCTGAGATAGCCACGAAAGCATATCGTGAGATAGCCACGAAATGCTTCCATTCCCAACATTTTTCTGCGAAGCGGAGTTTTCTGCAATGAATGCAACGAAAACTAAACTGCGGAATAGACTGGACATCAGGAACCCCCTTCGAGTATCGCTGTCTCCCATCACCTCTCGATGGGACCGTGTTGTTGCAGGGAAACAAGCCCAGGGCTCCCACTGATTCAGCGATATTGGTGTGTTGCAATGATTTTATATATTCATACGGGGAAAATATGTGCTGTGTGTTTAATATCCAAATGTTACTTAAAATGTTATGATGCTATTGACTTATATAACCATATAACAATTACAGCACGGAAACGGGCCATCTCTGCCCTTCTAGTCCGTGCCGAACGCTACTCTCACCTAGTCCCGCCGACCTGCACTCAGCCCATAACCCTCCATTCCTTTCCTGTCCATATACCTATCCAATTTTTCTTTAAATTATCGAACCTGCTTCTGCCACTTCTACTGGAAGTTCGTTCAACACTTCAAGCTCCCCTGATAATTGACTTATAATTATATTCATACGAGGAAAATATGTGCTCTGTGTTTAATATTAAATTTGTTAGATAAACCCTTTTTAGAAACAAAATTGAGTGTATTTCCCACTTATCACCTATATTCTGGTAGTGATTAACACCCACCCCCACGAACAGAATCGGCAAAAAGGATTTGCAGGGGGAAATAAATATCGGCAGGTCACGACGCGCATGTGCATTGGTTCCAGCGCAAGGCTTAATGGTCATTGTAGTCTTTTGGGTAACCAACGCATTTGACTGCTACTCTTGTCCATTGGCAACCCCCCCCACCAGGTCGGCTGGTCTGCAAGAATATTGTCAATATTAAACCGGTCCGCAGTGCCAGAAAGGTTGGGGACCCCTGCTCTAAATCACTATAAGAAAACAAGTTGGTATATGGTAACACATACATGTTTTGATAAATACTTTGACTTTGAAATTAGTAGTTGGGCACTTTGCCCCTCAAGCCTGTCAATTATATCGTACTCTTCAAAGATTCAAAGTTGTATTTATTATCAAAGAATGTATAAATTGTACAATCTTAAGATTTGTTTGTTTACAGGCAGTTGCAAAGCAAGGAACCAGAAAGAACCTAATTTTAAAAAAACACCCCAGTGCCCAGAAGGAAAGGGGGAAAACATGTGAACAGTAGAAGCAAGCAACATCATTTTGAATCAAATTGAGTCCTTGGATCCAAATCCCTGGAGTAGGCCTAAAGCTTTGTTAGTTAGTTCATGATACTAGTGGGGTAAATGTCACAAAATTTGCAGACAAAGCACAGCAGCTGGGACCAGCTTGCCTAAATATTACAGACAGAGGAGCCCCAGTCCATCTGGGCTGGCATTCAGTAGTTTCAGGTTGTTATCCAGTAGTAGATTTCCTCTGTATTTGTATTCTGGAGGTATGACCAGTAATTGTTTATAACATGTTCATTTGTTTTATATGTGGAATGAGAGAATGTTAGTATGCTGCAAGCAGTTTTATATTGGTGGCCCTTTGCAATATTGAGTTCAGGCTCTGTTTTATCAGGCCACTTAGTTACAGACCTATCTATAGAAGTACTGCAGTGCAGCAAAATCTGCACTGGTTGGGATTGTTTTAAAAATAAACACGAATCGTGATGCAAAATTACACCATTTAGCAATCAAGAATCAGACCCAACTTGTATTCCTAATGGGCAAAATAATTGAAACTGTACTTGCAGTCTTTACATTGTAGACAGGGTCTAAGTTGCAGAGTTAATTTACTAAATGCATTGGCTAAATTGTTATAGATAAATACCAGTTAGTGTTGCCCAGGCTGCATGGACCTTGCCAAGATTGTTGAATGTTTTAATTTCCATGCCAGTTCAGTTAGCAATTTAACTTTAAGTCCAATAACTTATGCAAAATCTTTCAGAAATGTTCCCACTGACATTAATTTGCATTGGGGCACCAGCCAGGTTTCAGTTTGTGGTTTTACATTTGCATGAGTTTTATTGATTTCTTCCCTCCCCCCAACTGCTTTAAAACAATTTTGTCCTGTTTTCCAAATTGAGGAATCAATTCTCTTATTAAACTTCTCATCAATCACTTTAAAAATGCACTTTTTTTCCAGGCAAATCAATCTGTTACTTGGTTCTAAGATTTTGCATTGAAGGTACAGGAGATTAACATTGCCCATCATACATTGCTTCCTTACTGGAAGAATGTGGATCAACTTAATATGTATGTATTTTTCTTACAGGATTATTTTTCAAACTGAATTTTCATCCAACTGGAGAAATTTAAAGATTTGTCTGTCTTGGTTTTAAAGTTCTCTTCCTGTTCATTTTCTTTGCTTTGCTCTGGATGATTTACAACTGTATTTTGCTCAGTTGACTCAGACACCTTCCTCCTTTTGGAGAAGGAGATACAACAAGTAAAAGGGTCTTTCAGTCCACTGTTATTAGTTTAAGCAGATATTAATCCCACTCTTTGTTCTTCTGACATTTCCCATTGACTTCATATTTCTGAACCTTCCCACCCCATCCCACCTGTGCTTCAGCTGCTAATCTAACATCCTGTATGTCTTTGTGGCATGGGAGGAAATTGGAGCAACTTAGAAGCACCTGTGATCACGGAGAATGTGCAAGTTCCACACAGACAGCACCAAAGGTTAGAATAGAACTCAGGACTCTGGCTTTCTTAGGAAAAATACACTGGAGTTTAGAAATTCTGACTTTGGAATGATGCCAATGTAATGGAAATGTATTTGATCTAGTGCATTGTTGAATGTGCAGCCTTATTCTTTGGGATTTTGACCTAACGAGCCAAAGAAAGTGAGTAATGCAAACTCGCTTCTAAAGTAAATTGTCCTCTTTGCTTTGGGACCTAAGGTCTCCATACTTGTGAAGACCATATTTTTTTTCTCATGTAGGTGGGTTTGTTCACTTTCATGTAATTAATTGCGGATAACTTTGCTGTTTTACCTCTATCGAAAATGGTTCCTGTCCCTGCTAATCATAAATTTAGCTCAGTGAAAGTGGTCTTTAGCAAAACAGTTTCAAGTAAACATTGAGGGCTGAGTGGACAAATATTCATGGATAACTTATTGATTATGGAATAAGTCATATATATTTGAATTGTGGCCAGCAGAGAAATTACTTCAATATCATGGGAAAACACATTCCCACTCCAAAGTAAGTCTTTGCTTCATTAACTGGTGACTTATTTCTATCTCTTGCTACTCTTCTTCACCGCCCCCCCCTCCATGCTACTCAATATAAAAGTTACTTTACTAGAGCCTCATTACTCAAAACACATTTGTATGGTGCTGCCTAGCTTAGGATATATCCTGTAAACTAAACTGTCAAGGTTTTTAGAACGGGGGTATAGATGGGATCAATGCAGGCTTTTTCCAGTGAGGTTGGGTGAAACTGTAGCTAGAGGTCATGAGTAAAGAGTGAAAGGTAATGTGTTTAAGGGGAATATGAAGGAGAACTTCAGAGGGTGGTGAGTGTGCCACCTGATTTGGACAGGTACATAGTTGGGAGGGATATGGAGGGCGATGGTTCAGGTGCAGATTGATGGGACTAGGCAGCATAATTTAGCATGGAATAGATGGGCCAAAGGGCTAGGCAGCATAATAGTTTGGCACAGACTAGATGGACCAAGGGCCTGTTTCTTTGCTGTCATGTGCAATGTTTCTAGAGGAACAACATTTGTTATAATGTGCTGCTAAAGTCTAGAAGCTTTCTCCATTGTACCAACTTCGAGCAGCTCCTACCAGCCTGTCATCTTTGGTGTAAACCTGTTTCCAATATATCAAATTGCATCTTGTGCGTCCTTTTAAATGTTACTTTGGTAATGCACATTGCAGGAGTTGCAGAGTTTTATGGGGTTAAATTTGCTATGAGGAATTGAGATGAGTAATTTAATCTTGTATTAGAGCTATATAAATTTGTTGGAGAGGTGAAGAGCTTGAACATAATTTGAAGGGATGTAAAGCTCAGGTTTGTGGGCTGCAGGGAATTGCGAGAATTTACTAGATTTGTGTTGTGGTTGTAGTTGTTCATATAATAAAATATTCCCAGGCAATTTGAACAGTTAATATCAACTCCGGTAAAATGATACTGGGACATATGACTTTGTTCTTAGTGGATTTAAGGAGCATCTTAAAGGAATGGAGGTAAAAGGACTCCAAAACTTATAACCAGTCATATGATAGCATGGTGCAATTATACATTGGGGATTTGTAAGTAACTTGAGAAGTGTCAGGATGTGAAAATAGTTGGGCTGGAAGCATTACAAATCAGGAAGGACAAATTGAAAACTTCAATATGTTGCCGGATAGGCCGTCAAGATCAACTCTTGATTTTTTTTAAGCTTTCCTTTTTAATTCAGTACTGTACTTGAGTCAGAAGTCAAAGTACATTTATTGTCAATGTGTATGTTACCACATACTACCGTGAGATTAATTTCCTTGCAGGCATTGTAACAAAAATAATGAAGAGCAATAGATGCAGAGCTTTTGCCCTTTTCTCCCAAAATTGGTATATAAAATGTAGCTAAGGTAAATGCAGGAACAAGAGTATCTGCAGATGCTGGAAATCTGACCAGAGCACACAAAATGCTGGAAGAATTCAGTAGACCAGGCAGCATCTATGGGGGAGTGGGGCCGGGGGGGGGGGTATAATACAGTTGCCATTTTGAACCGAAATCTTTCGGCAGGACTGAAGACTAAATGTAGGTCCCATGGTGAGAGTTGGATACATGAGAAATTTTGAAGGAAAATGGCTGAGATTTCATACAGCTTCACGTGGAAGGCTTGAGAACCATACCATAATCTGAGATACCAAGTTTGGTGAAAGTGGATTACATATTGGAAATATTAACAAGCTTTAGTCTGCAAATCCCTGGTGTCATATGACTTGTATTGCAGAATTCTAAAGCAGATGGTTGCCTTTTTGAAAATTCTTCAAATTCTGAAGCAGTCGCATTAGATTGGAAGATACGGATAAGGAGGTGGAGAGAACCTTGCAACATTAGATTTGCAGCTTGACACCTATTGAAGCTATTAGTGAACTGAAAGACATTTGGAAAACTAATGATTGGGCAGAATTTATGGTTTAGTGAAAGAACTGTTAGAGGTTGATGGTAGCTAGCCATGTAGATAAAGGGAAACTAATGGTTGCAATACATTTGATGGTTTTTAAGTGGATTTTGGTAAACTACCATACAAAACACTACAGCATAGAACAAGAGTTTATGGAGTTGCTAATGTGGATGAAGAATTGGTTAATAAATCAAAAAAAGAATCAATGTCTTCCTCAGTCATTAGGCTGCTGCTAATAGCATGACTTGATGCTGAGCCCTCAGCCTGTTTATAATCCACATTGACTTTGGCAAAAGCAAACAAGTTTGCTGACATTACAAGGCTGGGTGAGGTAAAATATGTTAAGGTGGTTAGAAATTGATGAGAAACAGGTTAAGTCAGCAGACAGCAAACAAAGTACAAGAGTTTGGTTATTTTGGTAAGAATAGCAAAAGACATCTTTCAAATGGTGGAAATGTAGTTGGTATTCTGGTGCACGGGCACAACAAGCTATTAGAAATGCATTATTGCAGGGAGGTTGAACTAAAGGGATAAACTTTAAATGTATTTTTTTAAGAAACTTTATAAGGCACTGGAAGGCAGAGTGGTTTCCTCAAGGGAAAATCTTGCTTGACAAATCTGTTGGAGTTGAAGTAACAAGCAGGATAGACAAAGGAGAATCTGTTGATGTTAGTTCTTGGATTTTCAGAAAGCTTTCATGAGGCTGCTTAACAAGCTATGAGGCCAGACAGATTAGGAGAATGGGCAAATAAATGGCACATGGAATACAGTGGGAAGTGTATGGTCATGCACTTTGGTAGAAGAAATGAAAGGGTTGACTATTTTCTAAATGGAGAGATGTCAAAAACAGATGCAAAGGGACTTGGGAGTGCTTGTGCAGTATTCCCTAAAGGTTAATTTGCAGGTTGAGTCTGTGATGAGGAAGGCAAATATGAAGCAACACACTATATAGTGTGTGTATATGTGTGTGTGTGTGTATGTATGTGTGTGTATATGTATATATGTGTGTATATATGTATGTATGTGTGTGTGTATTAAAAAAGTTGGTGAATGCAGTAGGCCAGGCAGCATCTCTAGGAAGAGGTACAGTCGACATTTTGGGCTGAGACCCTTCATCAGGACTAACTGAAAGAAGAGCTAGTAAGAGATTTGAAAGGGGGAGGGAGAGATCCGAAATGATAGGAGAAGACAGGAGGGGAGGGATGGAGCCAAGAGCTGGAAAAAGTGATTGGCAAAAGTGATATGAGAGGATCATGGGATGAGAGACCGAGGGAGAAAGAAAGGGGGAGGGGGGAAGCCCAGAGGATGGGGGAGGAGTTTAGTGAGAGGGACAGAGGGAGAAAGGAGGGAAAGAGAATAAATAACGGATGGGGTACGAAGGGGAGGTGGGGCATTCACGGAAGTTAGAGAAATTAACATTCATGCCATCAGGTTGGAGGCTACCCAGACGGAACAACACCTTATATTCTGTCTGGGTAGCCTCTAACCTGATGGCATGAACATTGACTTCTCAAAGTTCTGCTAATGCCCCACCTCCCCCTTGTAACCCCATCCGTTAATTATATACACACATTCTTTTTCTCCCTCTGTCCCTCTCACTATACTCCTTGCCCATCCTCTGGGCTCTCTTTCCCCCCCCCCCTTCTTTCTCCCTAGGCCTCCCGTCCCATGATCCTCTCGTATCCCTTTTGCCAATCAACTTTCCGGCTCTTAGCTCCATCCCTCCCCCTCCCACTTTCAAATCTCTTACTAGCTCTTCTTTCAGTTAGTCCTGACGAAGGGTCTCAGCCCAAACATCGACTGTATCTCTTCCTATAGATACTGCCTGGCCTGCTGTGTTCACCAGCATTTTTTGTGTCGCTTGAAATTCCACCATCTGCAGATTTCCTTGTGTTTGCGAAGGCAAATATCCTCTTGGCATTCATTTTAAGAGGATTAGAATATGAAAGCAACCTGCATAGAAATTTGTGTAAAAAGGCAGAGGAATTTCTTTAAATACAAACATTTACTTCAACTATTTAAAAAAAAAAACACAGTATTACCTGGCTGTGAATTTCATGGTAAATGAAACAAGTGATCTGCGGAGGGGTAATTTGTATGTCATTTGACTTTCCAAAATGCAACACTTCACATTTGACTGGGTTAAACTCCACCTGCTACTTTTACACTCATATCTGCAACTGGATTTTTAAAATATCTGGCCATATCCTTTGCCAATCTTCTGTTTTCCACAATGCTGTCTGTCTGTCTGCAAGCTTACAAACCCACCCATTAACATTTTGCTGTGAGTTTCCAGCATCTGGAGAATATCTTGTGTTTATAATCTATATTTTCATTCAGGTTATTCATCAAGTTTTACATCCAGTTCTGAAGAGTCAGCCCCAAAAGCCAACTGTTCATTCCTCTCCATAAATGCTGCCTGACCAGTTGAGTTCTCCTGCCTTGTTTTCTAATATGGACAACCAATTATGAATCTAAAATAGAATGCCAATTGGGTGAACAACTTTGCTCTGAATGGTATTGAACTTAAATTATTGCAGAAACATCCATACAAAAATATTATTTGGTCTTGTTCATGATTGTGGTTGGTGGAAGGGAGACACTGCTGCAGGGTTGGAAAAGTGGTTCAGTATTCAATCTTGTGAACAGACTTTGTATGAAAGATGGCAAGCTTGCCCAAGTGGCAATGGCATTGATGCATATTATTGAGACTGGTGTGAGTGCAAATTGCAGTACAATACTATGGGATTTCTGTACTTCTGTATGTAAATGATATAATGACACTAGATCCTGTTGTCCTTGTTCATATTGATGATGCTTTAAAAGCAGAACCAGACATATTTGGGCATTTATCTCGTTACAGATTATGGGACCTTGCAGTGTTCAACATTGACTCTTGCAGCAAAATTGGCTGTGCTTCAAAAGTACTTAATTGGCTATTTTATCCTTGGATCCAGGGTGACTCTCCTTGCCTTCAGTTCTGAGGTATCCTAAGACTGAGGCACCTTAAAGGAATGTGGGTGGTGCTCTTTCTGCCTTTGATTTTTGTGTCCTCAGTTCTGCCCCAAATACACTTTCTCCACTTCAACTGTAAAGACCTCTGTGGAGGTGGTGGGAATGTTGTATTTTTTTGGAAGGCTTTAACAATGTGCTTGAATCTCTCTGCCTGAGAAAATCTTCCCATGTGTTCACACTTGTGTTGAAGAAGCAACACCTCATTCTATTTAGGTAGCCTCCAACCTGATGGCATGAACATGTATTTCTCTAACTTGGGTAATTATCCCTCTCCTCATTCCATTTCCCACTCTGGCTCCCCTTTCACCTGTTTATCATCTGCCATCACCTCTCTGGTGCTCCTTTTTCTTCAAGGTCCATTCTCTCCTATCGGATTCCTTCATCCTCAGCCTTTTACCTTTTCCATCTATCACCTCCCAGTTTCTCACTTCATCACTCTCCCACCAGATTTTCCTATGATCAGCTTGAAAATTAAGGGCTTTGTTCTAGAATTAAGATGACCTTGTTGATTCAGGAACAGCTTCTGCACCTCTGCCATTCGATTCCTAAATGGACGTTGAAGCTTTGGACACTACTCACTTTTCTTAATAGATAGTATTTCTGTTTTTGCACATTTAAAAAAAAAAAAAAAAAAAAAAAAAAATCTATTCAGTATGTAATTGATTTACTTATTTTATTAATTCTCTCTGCTAGATCATTGAACTGCTCAGTTAACAAATTTCATGTCACATGCTGGTGATAATAAACCTGATTCTGAGGTAATAGGAGAGATGTGCAGTTAGCAGTGAACAATCTGGATCTGCTGTTACACTGGCACTTGGTCACAGACTTTCAGTGGCTTCTGCACTAGTCAAATCAGCATTTCCCTCTGGACAGTATCTAGGACATGTGTGAGCAGTTCAGATAAATGTTCCTCTTGTTTAAGAATTGTCATGGCAATACGTAAAGTCTAAACCAGGGTAAGAAAGATAGGATAAAACTCCACCAATGATTAAGTTCACAATCTCCATACTTGAAAATGGACTGGTGACATTAAATGTTACTTATCATATGAACTGGGCAAATTTAACTTATTCTGCCTGGTTCTGAGGGTAGCAGTCAAATAGTACTGCAATCCTATGTTTCATTTATAACATGCACAAGATGCTGGAGAAACTCAGCAGGTCATGCAGCACCTATGCAAAGGAATAGTTGACATTGTGAGGTTTGATGCCCTGGGCAAGGCTCTCCTGGGGATCAGATCAAGGAGGAGAGGACTTTGGCTTTGTTGCATTTTGAAGTCTTAATTTAAAACAAAACATTTAATTGTGTAGAACTGTTTTAATATACAAGCTTCAAATCAACAGAATTCCCTACACTTGTCAGAAGCTATAAATGTATTTTAACATTTGTTGAATAAGAACTTTATCACTTAACTAAACTTCTAATCTAGTCTGTTCAGGCTAGGCTCTAGCAGCGCCAAGCTAGAGCAAATGCTGCCAGGATGGTGGCACCATTGCTAGAATGTTCCAACAGTTGAATAGTGCAACTCAAATGTGACTTGTGGTATTGAAGGAGACTTAATCCTGACAAATAATTCTCTGCTCTCCTTTCACGAGAAGCTGTTAACACGGGCAAGTGAAATTTGTCCTGTAGTTTGTTATGAGTTCATATTTTGAAGCTGTTTTTGCTACTTTAAAAAAAAATGCAGAATTTTCCTTCCCTTGGTGTAAGTCTAGCAAGCTTTGTGAAGTTTGCAAATGGCTGCAGCAGTAGTGACCCTATACTGTACAAAATAATGTCATGGAGCCATATATTTGTGATCTTTTACTGCTGGAGTCCACTCACTTCAAAGTTCACGTTGTGCATTCAGTGATGCACTTCTGCATACCCTTGTTGTAATGTGTGGTTACGTTAAGGAAATTGTAAGAACAACATTTATGTGTCTTCAACACCAAAGAACATGATAAATTTAAGAGCCCATTCATCAGCCCGATCAGTTGGTGCTTGGTATAACAAATATCTAGGTATGCTGTGCTAGAATTCCATCCTCTCGTTTACTGCTATTCAAACTTTGGCTCAATCTCTCAAGAAGCATTGGTGTGTATTAGACTCCACTACCCGAACTTGTAAAGCATTGTAAGCACCCCAATAAATTGCCATTATACAGAAAGCTTTTATTTGCTGATCTGTATTTATATTGCAATTTAAATGATGAGTTAATGTCATAACATGAGAAATCTTGAAAATAGCAGTCATAAGATTTGTGTTGCAAATCTGTCTTAAAGGCATAAATTCCTAATCATGAGCATTAGACCAATAAAGCATGGATGCGGGCCTTTTTGGCCCAACAAATGCACACTGCCCACATAGCTAGTCACAATTTCCTGTTTGGCTCGTAACCCTCCAAGCCTAGCCTCTTGCACTTGCCTATCCAAATGCAACCAGGATAATACTTTGTGCTTGCCTCAACCAGTTTGTCTGGCAGCTTGTTCTATATACTGACCTGTGTAGAAAATGTCACTCACGTGCTTCTTCCCCCCCCCCCCCACTCTAAATCTATACCTCCTAATTTTAGACTTCTGTAACGTGAAAAATACTACTTCCCCTCATGCCTTTAAATATTTCTAGAAGGTCACACTTTATTCTCCTATGTTTCAAGGAATAAGCAGGGCTGTGACTAAAGGCCAGTGTTCTAAATGAATTTCTACTGTTTTGAAACAGTTTCCAATGAACCATACACTTAGACCAAGTCCCATCCCATTCTGACATGTCTATCCACGGCCTCCTCTACTGTAAAGATGAAGCCACACTCAGGTTGGAGGAACAACACCTTGTATTCTGTCTGGGTAGCCTCCAACCTGATGGTGTGAACATTGACTTCTCTAACTTCTGCTAATGCCCCACCTCCCCCTTGTACCCCATCCGTTGTTTATTTTTATACACACATTCTTTCTCTCACTCTCCTTTTTCTCCCTCTGTCCCTCTGACTATACCCCTTGCCCATCCTCTGGTTCCCGCCCCCCCTTTGTCTTTCTCCCCAACCTCCTGTCCCATGATCCTCTCATATCCCCTTTGCTAATCACCTGTCCAGCTCTTGGCTCCATCCCTCCCCCTCCTGTCTTCTCCTATCATTTTGGATCTCCCCCTCCCCCTCCCACTTTCAAATCTCTTACTAGCTCTTCTTTCAGTTAGTCCTGATGAAGGGTCTCTGCCTGAAACGTCGACTGTACCTCTTCCTAGAGATGCTGCCTGGCTTGCTGCGTTCACCAGCAACTTTGTGTGTTACTTTGACCAAGTCCTTGTGTTTCATTGTACTCCCTCGTGTGCAACCGTTCATAGTACAAGTTCAGTGCTTGTTTGACTTTACAGAATGCATTGCCTCACACTTGTCTGTATTGAAGTCCATTTGCCACCCCTTGGCTCACTGATCATGTCCCCTTTTAATTTACCGACACCTAATTTCATACCCTGCAAACTTGCTGATCAAGCCTTGTGTATTTGCATCCAAATAGTTTATAAAATGAACAGAGGCCTAACACCAACTCTTGCAGTAAACTACTAGTGATCAACCTCCATTACGAATAACATAGAACAGCACAGCGTCAAGCCCTTCAGCCAACAATGTTTTGCCAAACCAGCTAAAAAGTAAATAAATCCAAAAACAAATTCCTTCTACCTACATGATATCCATATTCCTCCATCTTCCTAATTTGGGTCTATCTAAACATCTCTAAAATCCTCTAATGTATTTGCCTTTATCACCATAACAGGCAGTGCATTCCAGGCATCTATCACTGAGTTTTAAAAAAAACAAACTTGCCCTCCCATCCCCTTTGAACCTACCCTCTCACCTTCAATGCACGTCCTCTGGCATTAGGCTTTTACTTACCTGACTTTTCTTACTCTATGCCTCTCAATCTTTAAGCATCTATCAGATTTTCTCTGCTGCTGCAGAGAAAACAACCCAAGTTTGTCTAGCCCCTTGTGATAGCACATGCCCTCTTGACTAGGCAGCATTCTGGTAAACTTGCGCTCTTCAAAGCCTCAACATCCTTCATATAAGGATGACCAGAACTGCATGCAATACCCCATACATAGACTAACCAGAATTTTATTAAATTGCAATATAACTGACTTTTGAACTCAGACCCTCAACTAATGAAAGCAAGCATTCCATAAGCCGCCTTAACCACCCTATTGACCTGTGTAGCCACTTTCAAGGAGCTATGAACTAGGACCCCAAGATTGCCTACTTAGCAACATTGGTTGGGGTTTTGCCTTTAATAGTGGACTGCCTTCTTGCATTTGGCCTATGTAACAGTGGAAGGAGAAGATGGCGCGACGCAGTTCGTGTGGCCTCTCTGGTGAAATGATATCGTTAAATGGGGGTTGTGCACAATTCTGAGTTGATGGAGACAGACGTGAGAAGCATGGAGGAACATTTAGAGAAACTTCTGAAATGCCTGGTCGCTGCCGCTGCTACTGTGCGATTGAGAATCTCCGGAGGGAAGGCCCCAAATCCTCGGCTTTGCCTGTTGCTGGAGGCCGGGGCTGGGGTGGAAGTGCTCGGCAGAGATGGTGCTCGGTGTCGGAGGGCTGGTTGGAGGCTCGAAGTTTTCGGACGACTCAGAGTCGGACTGTGGTTGGGTGCTTCCAGGATGCTGCATCGGCAAGTTTCCGGCACTGGAAGCCCATGGCAGGGAGAGTTTTCTTCCTTCTCCCATCTGTGTGAGATGATGGGACTTTTGGGAGACTTTGAACTTTTTTACCGTGTCCATGGCCTGTTCTTTATCAAGTTTACGGTATTGCTTGCACTGTTGTAACTATGTTATAATTATGTGGTTTTTGTCAGTTTTTCAGTCTTGGTCTGTCTTGTGTTTCTGTGAATATCACACCGAAGGAACATTGTCTCATTTCTTAATGCATGCATTACTAAATGACAATAAAAGAGGACTGTGTGTCCTCATAATCTAATCTAATCTAACAACTCACATTTGCCTGGGTTAAACTCATCTGCAACTGATCTATATTGCACTGTATTCTATGCCAGTCTTCTACACTATCCAGAACTCCAGCAATCTTGGTATCATCTGCAAACTTACTAACCCACCTATGTACATTTTCATCCAGATCATTTATACACATCAAACAGCGGAGGTCCCAACACAGAGCCCTGTGGAACACCACTAGTTACAGACTTCCAGCTTGAATAGACTTCCAGCTTGAATAAGTCTGTTCAACTACTACCCTGTTTTCTATGCGCAAGTGAGTTCTGAATCCAAATAGCCAATTTGCCAGGGACTCCATGCATTCTAATTTTCTGGATTAACCTCCCATCAGGGACTTGGTCAAGCACCTTACTAAAATCTACGTGGACAATATGCACTGCTCCAACTTCATTCTCTTGTCAATTTGTTAATAATCAAGTTGGTAAGACAGACAAAGGCATGCTGGTCTCCCTAGTTCGGCCACACTCTTGTTCCTAACTCTGCTACCTAACTAGTGCTTCTAGATTCAGTGGGCCCTAGCCTCCAAAGCTGGCCTAGCATAGGGGGACCGGTCTTGCTAAAAGTTGAAATGGACAATACTCAATGACCAGTCCTAGTCTATCTTGTTTAAGATTAAAGTCTATCTTGAGCCTTGTGGCCCATTAGGCTGGTGCTCATGCCGGTTTCTGTGGCGTGAAGTGACTGAGAGTATGAGACTCCTCTCCTCCCACCCCCCCCGGGATAGGATGCCAGTCTACTGCGCGGTTAACCCCCAGCATTTTTTGCTGGTACCCATTCTCAGCTGGGTAGACTGGAGCATTGTGTGGTGAAGTGCCTTGCTCAAAGACACACATGCTGCCTCGGCCAAGGCTCGAACCCACGACCTTCAGATCGCTAATCCAACGCCCTAACCACTTGGCCACAGTCTATCTTGTTGGTTACCGGGGGGGAAAAAAAAAGTGTGAAGCTTGTCAAAGCACAACTTTCCATACAGAGCCACACTGACTCTTAGTCAGTCTCTTGTCTGTCTGGGATAGGTGCCTTAGAACTTCAGTAAATTCCCTGCTGTCAGCCTGACTGGCTTGTAGTTTGCAGGCTTGTCTTTGCTATCCTTTTAATATTAATCACCTTCCAATCTTCAAGAACTTCAGTGTTTACAATAAAGCAAATAGCTCCATAAGGGTCTCCTCAATTTCCTTGGGCCTCCCACAAAGTCCAAGGATGCACTTACTCAAGCCAAAGGGATTTGTCCATCTAAATATTGGGGAAGTTAAACGTACTCTAATATGATGCATCCCATATAGAAGAGCTAGCATAGGTAGGATGACTGGAAGCAGTGGTTTTGGCACCAGAGTCCTGTTGAGTATCTGGTTTGAGTCAGCTTAAAACACAGTTGGATCTAGTCTGTAAACTTTCATGAGTATGAAAAAAGAGTAGGTAATATAGGACTGAGATGAGAAATGTTTTTGCTCAGTTTTTGTAATTCTCTACTTCAGAGGGCTATGAGGGTTGAATCATTTTCTTCATTCAAGAGGTTTGGAAATAAAGGATAGGGTAGGGAAATGGAATGAAGATGACTTGACTGAGCAAAAGGCTTGCTGTGGGCCCTGAATGTGGCGTTCTTATTTTTTCTGGTATTCCATTTCACTCTAGAAAGCATTATGAAGGACCCACCCATACAAACTCTTCTCCCTCCTGCCATCTGGCAAAAGGCACCAAAGTATTCGAGCTCTCACAACTGGACTATGTAACAGTCCCCCCCCCCCCCCCCCCCCCCAAGCCATCAGACTCCTCCATACTCAGAGCCTGGACTGACACCAACCTACTGCCCTCTACTGTGCATATTGTCTTGTTTATCATTTATTGTAATGCCTGCACTGTTTTGTGCACTTTATGCAGTCCTGGGTAGGTCTACAGTCTAGTGTAGTTTAGTGTAGTTTTGTGTTTTATGTAGTTCAGTGTAGTTTTTGTATTGTTCATGTAGCACCATGGTCCTGAAAAACATCTAGTTTTTACTGTGTACTGTACCAGCAGTTATGGTTGAAATGACAATAAAAAGTGACTTGAACATTTTGTTCTGCAAGACAACTATAAAGGATTCTCTAAAGAACTCCATTCAGTGTCTGCCCTTCCCTCTTCAAATGAATGGATGAGGTCTTTGTGTAATGGGTATTAATAAGATCAATACCTCTTTCAAAAAAAAAAGCACATCTTTTATTCTAATAGAGCATCAACCTATGCTGTGTGCTCACAGCCCATGAAACTGTTGCCTTTTGAATTCTCTGGATTATATAAATGTTCAGCTGACATTAACTGTCATTGCCAGGAGTTGGCTGTTTCTCCATCCAATGTCCTTCTATTTTCATGTCACAGTAAACTTAGTTATCAAATGATGTAAATAAAGGGTATAATTAATCATGGGTTGCATTTATATGAACTGTTAACTGGCCTACGTAACAGCCCTTTTGAATTTGTTCCCAAGAATCTATTCAGACTACAGATGAGGCGTATCAAAGATTAGACATTATAGCACTAACTAAACATGAACAAAGGTAGGTTTTGAAGAGGCAGTGAACAAGTGTTGGTCTCTGGAATATTGATGCAGAGTTTATCAATTTTGACTGTCGTTTTCATTCCCCAGAAAAGCTGTGGAAAAGTGACCTGGAGGTCTTGGTTGACGGTGAACTAGAGGGTTTAAACTAGAGTTGCAGGGACATGGGAAACAAGAGTGCCGGAACAGATAGTGGTGGGGTTGTGGAGACATCTAAGACCTCAGACAAAATCAGGAATCAATAGGTTGAGCATGGTGTGACTAATGTCCTGAGCTGTGTATATTTGAATGCAAGAAGTATTGTAGGAATAGCAGATGAACTTGGCATGGATCAACACATGGAATTATATTTCTGAGACTTTATTGCAGGAATGGCTGTTCAATATTCCAGGGTTCTGTTTAGACACAATGGAGCCAGTGGGGAAAATGTCAAGGCATTGCTCGGTGAAGATGGACTTTAGAACTCTAAGGGCAAAAGGATTTCAAGGGACTAACGTTTTTTCCTCTGGAGGAACAGGATGGCAATCTAAGTATGGAGCCAAAAGAGGGGAGACCTTAAATGGATGTATTGTATCTATTTACTTAAGAGACAAACACAGTTGATAGAAACCAGGCAAAGCAGCAGCGAGGTGATGGCCCCTAGGGTGATTGCTGTCTTGAGGCAAATTAAATTCCCAGGGCCTGACGAGGTGTTCCCTTGTGCCCTGTGGGAGGCACATGCAGAAATTGCAGGGTTCCGAGCAGAGATATTTAATTGATCCTTAGTGACAGGTGAGATACCAGAGGTTTGGAGGATAGCTAATGTTGTTTTGCTGCTTAAGAAAGGTTTAAAAGTAAACCAGAAATTGTAGGCTGGTGAGACTGACATCAGAAGTGGGAAATGTTTTGGAAGGTATTTTAAGGGACCGGGTATGAGTGTTTGGATCGGCATGGACTAATTAGCTTTGCGTGAATAGGTTGACTATCTACTACCTGAGTGGTAGATAGACTTTTTAGAGGCAGTTGTGACTAATAGTGTTGCAGGGGTAGGTGCTGGGTCCGTTGTTAGTCACTATCAGTGATCTGGATGATGTGGTTAACTGGATCAGCAAAATCGTGGATGACACCTAGAATCATGATGTGGTAGACAGTGAGGAAGGCCATCAGAGCTTGTGTGATCTGGACCAGCTGGAAAAATGGGCTGAGAAATGGCAAATGGAATTTAATGCAGGCAGGTGCGAGATGTTGTCCTCTGGTAGGGCCAACCAGGGTGGGTCTTGCACAGTGAACAGTAGAACAAAGGGATCTGGGAATACAGGCCCATAATTCATTGAAGGTGATGTCACAGGTAGATGGGTTTGTAAAGAAAGCTTGTGGCACATTAGCCTTCATAAATCATTGAGTACAGCAGATAGGATGTTATGTTGAAGTTGTACAAGACATTCCTAATTTGGAGTATTATGTGCGGTTTTGGTCACCTACTTACAGGAAAGATGTAATCAGGGTTGAAAGAGTACAAGAAGATTTACAAGGATGTTGCTGGGACTGGAGGACTTGATTTGCAAGGAAAGATTGAATAGGTCAAAGCTCTATTCCCTGGAACATAAAAGACTGAAGGAAGATTTGATAGGGATGTAGAGTAAATGCAAGCAGGCTTTTTCCAATGAGGGATGGGACTAAAACTGGAGGTCATGGGTTAAGGGTGAAAGGTTTAAAGGGAGCTTCACTCAATTGTCAGTGTGAAATGAGCTGCTAGTGCTTAATGTTCAGGATAGAAGGGTCTTAGCCCGAAACTTTGACTATTTATTTCCATAGATGCTGTCTGACCTGCTGAGTTTCTCCAACATTGTTGCTTTGGATTTCAAGAATTTGCAGAATCTCGTTTTTCAAATACTGCTTAATTTTAAGGTTGGTGTTTGAATTAGATTAATGATTATAGTTTAGGATTTGGTTATTGGGAATCATTTAACATCATAACTTGCCTAGCCAACCTAAAGCAGGGGCTGCTTTACAGTGTAATTGGGGGAAAAAACTACAGTAATTAAGATCTGAAAATATTGGAGATAATTAGCAATTTGCATAGTGATTCTATCTGGTCTTAAACATTTTGATACCATTTCAGGTTCATCTCTGCAAATGCTGCCTGACTTGCATAATAACTCGGCATATTTCTGTATTTTAACATGTTACTGAAGTTGATTGGAATGAGTAAATGAAGTTTATTTGCAGCTGCACTCTGGCCCCAGCAGGGAATTGTGCTACTTTAATGTGACAAGGGGATAGTGATTAAATAGGCATATTACAAATATTGTGCAGGGATTTTGCATTGACAGTTAATGCCAATTATGTTTGTATCCCTATACTTGTGTACTACTGTGTGGACTTTTCCTGTGGTGTTTACTTCTATTGCAAACAGTATTTGTTATTTGTGCAGTTTTTATCTTGGTGAATTTTAATCTACTGTTCACACCTGCAGTTTTCAATTGCAAATGCTTATATGTCTGGATACACATCATTTTGGCTTTGGAAAATTGGTGAAAAGTTTTTTTATTGACATTGTTTATAAACAGAACTTCCATTTCAGTGCTATGGAGACTAAGTAAACCACAAAACTGCTTATGTAAGTTAAATATAATGAAAACTATGGGCATATTAATCTTCTGGAAAAAAGCTCAATCTACAGTATGCAGACGATAGGAGTTTGGTTATACTGTTTTACAAACTTGGAGTACTATAAATGTTTAAAATTTGATTATGAAAGTATTTCACTTTTAACTTGAACTATGATGTGCATTGTTTATAGGACTTGAAGCATTTTACAAACATTTCAAGTGTTGCTTTTACAATTTGCTTGTAAGCACACTATCTTGGTCCCAGAAGCAGCATGAACCAATAATTGTATGGGCTATGAAAGTATTGTTGCATGACTAGTCTTGATTGGAGGCATGAGTTCAAATCCCACAAGGTATTAAGGAATTTCAATTCAGTTAATGTTTGGAATGAGAAGCTATCATCAGTCATTGTGACAATAAAACAACTTAATGATCATATGCACATGTCTGGCTCACTTGTAAACTTCTGGCCGATGTGACTCTGGATCTACTCTGCCACAGTTGCATCTTAACTGATTTGCAAAATGGCTTTAGTAAGTGACTTAAAATAAGGGACAGTAAGGGGCAAAATAGCTGTTATTTTTTCTACTGACAGCCACATTATGAATGAACAAAATGAAAGGAATTCTGTTTTTAAGGGTATTATAAAAATGAGGACAGGTGGGGCATCTTACTTCAGCAGTGCTGTAGATTTTGTGTTAAGTAGCACAGTGCCTTTATGATAAAACATTGCTTGCTACTGTGCTGAGTTGTCAAACCAGATTATTTTGAAATTCATCAGAACATTTGAACTCACATTGAGGTTAAATTGCTGACAATTTGGCTAAACTGTCTCTGTGCACACTAAGTTTGCATATACTAGATGCTGCTTCATCTCAATTTATAGAAAGGGTGATTGTAAGACTTAAGACACTAGTGTAATTTGGCCATGTGATTCATTGAGTCTGCTGTACCAATGGAGCAGAGTCAATGGGCCAAATTAATTGTGGTTTTAATACAAATGCAAAAGGAAATGAGGTTTTGGTGAATAAATGTAGTTGCTAGTTTCCTTATTACAATCTTGAATACAAGTGATTTGAGTGTTAGGTGGTGACTATTCAACTCAGCTGAATCAATGGGATAATTTGTTTCTTCTAATAATTGAACTAATTGTGCTGATGTCATAACAAAATGGCTTTTAATTGGACCATTACCTTGAATCAAAATCCATTAATTCAGTTGCAAGTTTATTGTAAAATGACTAATAGAACAGTCACTTTGAATGATAGTGAAGGGAGCCATAAAAATGTTTTAAAAATCAATTGAGTTCTAAGTATCAACTTTGGCCAAATTGTGGTTGAGTCAAAATGTCGTGGGTCGCATCTCTTAGATTTTAACATTCAATGCACTTAAAACTCAGCTTTGCTGTCTCTGAGAAAATGTAAGTGGTGTCTTTTTTTTTACAGTATTAAACTAAGGTTGTCTTTGATTGCGAATGATGGCATCCTATTGAAGAAATGGTATATTTGGTGAGTGTGTGAAGGTTACCATTTATCCATGAAATATTAATGTACCATTTCACCTCTGAGATGGTGAATGTGAAATTCAGTCTTCTTTACAATTATTCAGTCTAGTTATTGTGCTGTTTTTAAAAAAAAATAAACTATAATTTTAGAGTTGGAAAAGGGACTGCATAATAGTCATTACATAAATGCAATTTGTTTTGAAATGCAGTTGAATTGATGAGTATTTATTAATCTGCTGTCAAGTCTGTTACAGCATGTTTCATCCAACTGGCCTTAGACTGATTGTTAATGTCCAAGAAAAAATTAGATCAGTCCTTGAATTGGAAGTGAAGTTCTTTCTTCTAGTCCCATTGTTCAACCCCCAACCAGCCTTACTCCTGCTTATTGCCTCCTTTTGGTTTTGGGGATTCAGGGGAATGCAGTGATTAATAAAGGAATCTGAGATCATTGAGTTGAAGTATTTGAAGGAATAGACATTAGTTGTGTAGTATTAAAATAAATGGGGTGTAACTTTGATTGAGGTAAGATCAAGTCCACGGTAGTGAGGATTGAAACCATGAACACTTGTGAACCACTCATAATCTTGGGGATCTTTTGTTCTGCAAGCAAGTGAAGGCCAGGGAGAACCATGATAATGGGTGAGTAATACTGAGTATAAACTGCACAGGTCTGGGTGAAATAGCTTAGAGGGTGGCAGATTGCCTGGAGAGTTAAATAATATCATGATTTGATTCAAGTTTTGGCATCTTTGCTGCACATTCACTGACATATTGGTCATTAATGTGCAATGAAGCAGATACATGGCATTTTTCAAATGGAACTAGAGTGCATAGCAATTACTTTCTGTAAAGCAGAATTACTTTTTACATGGAGTAGTGTAGGTTTAATTTCTGCCATTAGAGAAAAGTAATGTTTGTTTTGTTTTAGACTTTAGGGCACCTGGGCTTTCCTGTCAAGTTCTGCATTATTGTCCAATCGCCATTTCTTAGGGCATTGACTCAATGTGGTTGGTAGGTCTGAAGTTACATAGGCCAGACCATGTAAAGATGGCTGATTTCTTTCCTTCCAGGATACTTGTGAACCAAGTGGGGTTTTCAGTGAAGCTGGTAGTTTTGTGATTGTTTCTAATGAGTTTATTAATCAAATAAATAAAGTCCAAGGTAGAGAATTTAAATCTGGATTTAAGGATTTGGCCTTAGAATCTCGATTGTGTTCGGAAGCCTGAGATCTCGGGGGGGTCTGGAGATAGGCGATCAAGGGTTGGTGTCACGGCGGGAGTCTAGTGTGTCATTGGAGAGGCTGTAAAATCTTTTGCTGTGGGCCAAAAGACCCAAGGTCTTTGAGATCTTCAGACACAGCTTGAAATAAATGATGAAACAGACTTAAGATCGTAAACCAGTGGGTTGTCTTCCACTCGTTGTGAAAATGGGGGACACACTCTCTCCCTTGCCAGGGAGAGAGAACCCGTGGGTTGTCCAATCCCGGATGAAATGTGAAGTCTTTGGGGTAACTTTGGTCTGTGTCTTTGCTATTGCTTAGCACACGCTTGGGCTCGGTGATGGTACTGATGCGCGTTTTTTCTTGCTGGTGGGGGGAGGGGAGAAACTGGGGTTCTGATGTTTAACTGTCGTTCATTCTCTGGGGCACTTATGTTTTCGTGGATGTTTGTGAAGAAAAAGCATTTCAGGATGTATATTGTATACATTTCTCTGACATTAAATTTGACCTTTGAACCTTTGAAAAGAATGTGTAGGACCATAAAGGAAAATTGCAAATGAGCAAGATGTCAATTTTACCTGAAATAATGCATTTGGCATGGGGATGGGGGGAAATCATTAAAATTTGCTGGTTTTTTTTTTCACTCAGTTGGCTTATTTCTGCAAGAATCTAAAAGTGTACTTAGGTTTATGTTGCTCAAAAGAACTTGAGCTTTTTCATAATTAGGTTTTCTTTTATTATGTTGAATGTCATGGTTTAGGCAGTCCGGGTACTACCCAGAAGAGGGGCCTTTGACTTGGTGTGGTTTCAGTAACTTGGAGATTAATCATTAGGTTCTTCAGAAATTGGCATTAGACCTTGTAGTGATTTATGTACATTTGGTAATTTTGAAAATGGTCTACTAATGTGTTCAAGAGGATTGAATTGCTGTCTTGTCAAGGAATTATTGAAGGTGAGGAACAGCATTGCAGTGAGAAACTAAGAAATATTTTGAGGCAGTTTGCTGTAACTTGGCTCAACACTGATCTTTACTGAGATTTGGCTCTGTTCATGAACATTTGGCATGAGTCCTAATCATGACAATTTAGCAACTGAGCACTTAAATGACCTTGCACTAAAATGGACTTTTTGTTATAATTGTTTTATTGCAAAAACTTTAATTTATGATTTCCTTGTGAAAGCTGCTTATATAGTGCTATGTGCCTGTGATACTGCTGGAAGTAGAGTTTATGGACATTTTAAACAATTTTCTTTGTCACATCAAAACACAGTGAAATGCATTGTCAATGACCAACATCTGAGGATGTACTGGAGGCAGCCTACAAATATTGCCATGATACTAGTGCCAATACAGCATGCCCACAACTTGCCAACTATTGCCTTGTGTCTTAGGAACGTGAAAGGAAACTGGAGCATCCAGAAGAAATCCACGCAGTGAGGACGTACAAAAGCCTTGGGAATTGAACCCTGATCATGACACTAAAGCATTGTTACACTGTGACTTCACTTTAATCAGGCTTCTATGCCAACAAGAGACTTCCATAGATGTGCAATGGAAAGTCCTGATGGAGGGTCTCAGCCCAAAATATCAACTCTTTCCATGGATGTTGCATGACCTGCTAAGTTCCTCCAGTCATTTGTGTTGCTTTAGATTTCCAGCATCTGCAGATTTTCTCATGTTTCAGTATACTGACCGGTTCATCATGGACTGGTGTGAATGAGAAAGCCTACAAAAAGCAGTGGACGCAGCCTAGTCAATCACAAGTAAAACCTTCCCCACCATTGAGCCCAACTACAAGGAGCACAGTTGCAGGAAGGCGGCATCTGTCATCGAGGACCCCTGCCATCCAACCCATGCTCCATCTGGAGGGAAGTTCAGGAGCCTTGGGACTTGCCACCCACGTTTAGGACTGGGTATTACCCTTCAACTATCAGCCCTTGAACCAGAGGTGATAAATTCACTCCATTCACCTCAACATTGAACTGATCGCATAACATATGAACTCACTTTCAAGGATTCTTCATCTCATGTACTGTTTATTGTTTTTATTATTGTTTCTTGTATTTGCAGTGGTTTTTTTTGAACACTGGTTGTTTGATTGTCTTGTGGGTTTTAATTGTTTCTTTGCATTTACTGAGAATGCCTGCAAGAAAATGAATCTCAGGGTAGTATGTGGTGATCTGTATATACTTTGATCTTTGACCACTAGAACCAAAGAACCAGGTGGCAATACAAAGATTATAGTTGTCAATACGCACAAGGGCAGACTCCGAGTCATTGTCAACTTTCACAATTTTGTTTTAGCTTCTAGTCAAGGATCAGTAATAAAATGTTAGTTAAGCCAACATGTGGCGTTTAATCCCCACGCTAAAAAAATTTAAGCAGATGTTGTATTGAAATTTTACCAAATATTTCATGCCTTAATATATATCGAATGCAATGGAATATATTAAGAGAGGGAGAAGAGAGAATGTCTGCAATGGGTGGGATTTTTTCATTGTGCTGGCTGCTTTACTGAGGCAGCAGAGAGTGGAGACAGTGTATTGTGAGGAACACACAAAAGTTGCTGGTGAACACAGCAGGCCAGGCAGCATCTGTAGGAAGAGCTACAGTCGACGTTTCGGGCCGAGACCCTTCGTCAGGACTAACTGAAAGAAGAGCTAGTAAGAGAATCTATCAGTTAGTCCTGACGAAGGGTCTCAGCCCAAAATGTCGACTGTACCTCTTCCTATTGATGCTGCCTGGCCTGCTGCGTTCACTAGCAACTTTTATGTGTGTTGCTTGAATTTCCAGCATCTGCAGAATTCCTCGTGTCTCCTGCTTATTGTTTGTTTTTAAAAAGAAATGAGTAATTCTGCTAGTTGGCTTTGTTACCTACCTCATAACATTGCATTTAACTTTATTCTAACCACCTTTTATGCTTGCACTCTTGCAATGCTCTCTCCTCTTTAAATACTTGTGGCATTCTGACCTATTGATACTGCAAGCTTAGACTGGTTTCCTTGCACACAAGGAGTAAAGTGATCAATTTAAATGTTTTACTAACCCTTGGTGAAGGAAGTGTTATAAACTTGGAGACTTGAGTAATGATAATCTTGACTAGATTTTGACAAGTGGGCAGCCTAAAGATCTGTCAAAGGGTATACTAGCTGGAAAATTGGTAACCAAGTGACAGTTCACACTAAATAGAATTAATAAGCCATCTGTGCCATCTTTAGATGTACTGCACCAACAATCACTGTCCATTGATTAAAAAATGGGCTTTGTGCTATTAGGGACAAGACTGGGGAAATTTCTTAGCAAGCAGCTAAGTGACCATTTTAAGAAGCCTAGCTGTTGCTCTACTACCTGAATTCATTGTCCTTGATACGTTCAGGCTGCTTTTTGCTCTTGAAGGACAATAGTAAATTGATACTTGACACTTGGCAATCTTTTCCACAGGTCAGTGAATCGTTGTGAAAATGCGCATTTCCTGGCTTTCTACCTAACTTGGCCACCCTATAGGACTCGGATTCTCTTTCTCTTATTTTAGAAACTTCATTGGTGTACCTGAAGGTTTAGAGTTCCTGGGAAGCATTTTTGATCTACAGTGACTATACTCCAGAAGCAAGGTTAGCCGAGCTTGGTTGTTGATCTCACTTGCTTTTGTACACCCATTTCACCTCAGATGGTTGAGGAAGTTTGGTATGGCCCCCAAATCCTAAGAACTTTCTACAGGGGCATAATTGAGAGCATCCTGACTCGCTGCATCACTGCCTGGTATGGGAACTGTACCTACCTTAATTGCGGGACTCTGCAGAGTGGTGTGGACAGCCCAGCACATCTATAGATGTGAACTTCCCACTATTCAGGACATTTACAAAGACAGGTGTTTTTAATATAAAAAAAGGGCCTGAAGGATCCTTGGGGACCTGAGTCACCCCAACCACAAACTGTTCCAGCTGCTACCATCTGGGAAACAGTACTGCAGCATAAAAGCCAGGTCTAACAGGCTCCGGGACAGCTGCTTCCACCAGGCCATCAGACTCATGCTGATTTGAGTGTACTTTATATTACATTGACTGTTCTATTTATTATAAATTACTATGATTGCCTCCATCTAAATGTGCAATGTAAGGATTTTTACTCATGTATGTGACAAGTGTAAGAAATAAAGATCAGTTCACAGTGAAACTGAGGTGCAAGTTGTTCTTTCACTGAAACAGCTGGGAGGATGAATTGAACATTCAACTACTGAGATGAAGATCTTTGTATCATTAATGCCGCCTTGGGATGTCAACATCTCTGAAGATCTATCCTAGGCCCAACATTGATAAAATAACGAAGAAGGCACGTCAGTTATATTTCATTAGGTGTTTGAGGAGATTTGGTATGTCATCAAGGGCTAACAAATTTCTAGATGTACTATAGAGTGTTCCCACTAATTCCTTAATTGGTATGAAGGCATCAATGGACAGGATCAAGAGGCTGTAGACTCGGGCACCTCCATGGGCACAACCGTCCCTACCATTGAGGACATCTTCAGAAAGCAGCATTCGTCATTAAGGACCTTCACCAACTGGGGCATGTTCTCCCTTATTGCTTCCATCAGGGAGAGGGTACAGAAGCCTGAGGACCCTGCAGCTCACTTCCAATCTTTCTGTGGCATTGGTATGATCTCCATTGCATCAATAGGAGCAGGAGCTCCATGTGCACTACATTTATATGCTAGCTGTACTTTGCCAGAAGCTGGTACTGTGGTGCCAGAAGCAACCAATGGAAAGTCTGCAGTGTTCTTCAGACAAGTCAATTGATAACCAACATGGCACTAGTGCTTTTGACTCTTAGATTGTGTTAACTTTACACTCTGCAGTCCACCCCTTCAAAGATGCAACATTGCATTACCTGATCCACAGACTAATATCCTCCCCTATGCTAAATATAGGATGTTAAACCACAAGGCCAATAGTAATTCTGGAGTGTATAATGGTAGTCCACCAACCTAGTTCCCCAAAAAAGCTATTAGCCTCTTCCTGGGATAAAGTAATTATTTGAACTGGTCTCTCACTTTTTTTTTATTGTTAGATGTGGTCAGCCAGGTCAGTAATGTTCCTTAGCTTATCAGGGATATGGGTGTTGCACTCTTGGCCAAGAACAGCACTAGTGCTGCCCCTTTCTGTAAGGAGATCATTTATCATTTCATGGGGATAGCCTGGCTATGCCTTTTTTGGGGGGGGGGGGAGGAGGAAGGAAAGGCCTTTCCAGCTGTTAACTATGCCTCTTGCTACATAGTGTGCTCATCCAGGCCACCAGATTATTTATGTACATAGAAATCCCAGACAAGCAGCCACAGGTAGGCCTGGGAGCCACTCATCCAATAAGTACCACTCAGTATCTTGGGAATGCCCACCTTTACAGTACCATCTGGCGTAGACAGTCATCCCAGGACGCCATTCCTTTTCCCTCTGTGTCCCATTAATTGGACCTGTGCTTGTCAATCCTTTCCCTTGTATATTATTGTAGTGGAAGTCTCTCTAAGTAGTATATAGTAATTGTGCTTCAATAAATCTCAGTGAAAAAAAATCATGATCAAATCCAACTTTTCCAGTAATTTGGATCTAATATGAAATGTTTTGTTTGGAGTGTTGAGGCTTTGATTCATCAAACCTTCAGTGAGTCAAGATGTAGGCTGTAGGTTTATTTATTCAGTTTTTTTCCTTATTGCACATGTTGAGCAGGGGGGATACTGGGAAGGGTAGTTGAATACTTCTCTTGCTGGATATGGGAAGGCAGGGAGATCTCTGGCAACCCTGATGCAAGAAGTGCATCCAGTTGCAGCTTCTAACAGACTGATAAGATGTTGGAACTGGATGAACTCCGTATAATTTGGGAGTCTGAGGCGTTGATGGTCAGGACATACAGGGAGGTACATGTAGTTGCACCTACCTATGTGCAGGACCTAGGTAACTGGGTCTCTATCAGGAGGAGGAAAGGGGAAAGTCGGTCAGTACAGAGTATACCTGTGGCCATTCCCCTCAACAGGTGTAATGCTTTTGATAGTCAGGGTGGGAGATGACCAAACAGAGGAAATCCACAGCATTCAGGTCTCCGGCATTGAGTCTCTGGTTCAGAAGGGGAGAAGAGGTGAGCTGTAGTGTTAGGGGAATGGGAAGGAGGTTGCATTGACAAGAATGAGATTCCTAGATAGTTTATCACCTGGTGGGTGCCATGGTCAGGGACAACTCGGATTGAGTCCTCAGCATTTTTAAGTGGGAGGATGAGCAGCCAGAGGTTGTGGTCCATGTTGGTACCAATGACATGGTTTGGAGAGGTGAAGAGACTCTGCAAAGTGTGTTTAGGGTGTTAGATGCTATGTTGAAGGATGAGGCTGACAGAATTGTGATCTCAGAATTGCTACCCATGCCATGAGCTAGTGAGGCCAAAAATAGGAAGATCATACAGTTAACATCTGCCTAAGGAGATGGTGCAGGAGGAAGTGGCTTTGGCTCTCTCCAGAAAAGGTGGATCCTACAAAAGGATTGGTTTGCACCAAAACTGGAGGGGGACTAATATCCAAGCTGGAAGGGTATGTTGCGTGGGTGGGGAAGGGGTGCGGTTTAATCTAGAATTGCAGGGGGTGGGAATCAAAATGCCAGAACAGATGGAGTGGTTGTGGAAAAATGTGTTATGTTATGCCTACGTATAAGATCAGGAAGCAAAAAGTTGAGCAAGGTGGGTCTAACTTTCAGAGCTGTATATTTCAATGTAAGGAGTGTTGTAGGGAAGGCAAATGAGTTTAGGACATGGATTAGCACATGGAATTGACATTGTATCCATTAGGTCAGACTTGGCTACAGGAGGGGCAGGACTGACAACTCAGGGTTCTGTTTAGACATGATAGGTGAGATTAAAGGGGTGGGGTGGCATTACTAGTCAGGGAAAATGTCACCGCAGTGCTCAGTCAGGACGATTGGAGAACTTGTCTAGTGAGGCTTTGAGAATTAAGGAATAAGAAAGGTATAGTTTTTCAAGTGTAATTTTTCTTAATCAGTATATGGGTCCCAACTGGAGAGTGTGATAGTAGAATTCCTATTGGGGTATACACAGGGTAGGGGAGAGAAGTTTGTGTAGGGGAACACTTTGCAACTAGTGATTATCATACCAATAGTATCAGGTAATTATGGAAAAGGATAGGTCTGGTCTTTGGATTCTAAATTGGAGAAAGGTCAATTTTGATATCAGAGGATCTGGCAAGTGTGGATTAGGACAGGTTGTTTTCTGGCAAAGGTGTACTTGGTAAACGGGAGACCTTAAAGTGAAATTGAGTGCATGGTCCTGTCAGAATAAAAGGCAGATAACAGGATTAGTGAACTTTTTTTTTGAGAGATAAAGGCCATGGTTAAGAAAAAGGTGTACCTCATTTGTTCCTACTTGCTCCACTTGAAGATACAAAGTGCATTTGTTATTGAAAATATGTATGTAGTATACAACCCTGAGATTAATCTTCCCACAGACAGTCACAGAACAAAAACCATAGAACCCATTCAAAAAAACTTCAAATCTCTAACGTGCAAAATAACAAATCATGCAAACAACAAGAAAACATACAAACAATGCAGAATATCAAATAATGAAGTAATTGAAACAGTACAGACATATGCAGTTCATTCTAGCGCTGTTGTTTGTTGACTGCAGGCTGCAAAGCCAAATTAAAATCGCACAAAATAACAACAGAAAAGGGCAGCCAGAAACGGTGAACAAGAGTCCAATCCACAGACTGCATTGATTAAACCTTGCCCAAGACTCTGGCAGCATTGAGTGAGAGAGGGAGAGATGCTGATTAAATGCAGAAACCTTCCTCTGGGAGCAACAAGGGACTGGTCATTGCAGGCAGATAGCGCTGAATACCCACTCACCTTCCACTCTTGACCTCGTTGATTTCAATCTTCCTTGACACCTTATTGGCGAGAACTGGGGTAAGTCGTGGGCTCATGCCCCAGCTCCAGACCGCACACTTCACTCAACCTCAAACTCCCTCTGAGACAACAAAGTGCCAGATTGCTCAGTTGGCCCAAAAACAATCATTAAAATGTAGATCACAAACTCTGATAGCAGAATCGTATTTGTCGTTGTCGTAATCGTAATCTAGTCAGGAGGAAGAAGGCAGCATACATGAGGTTTGGGAAGCAAGGATCAGATGGGTCTATTGAGGAATATAGGGAAGCAAGAAAGGAGCTTAAAAAGGGGCTGAGAACAAGAAAGGGACATGAGAAGGTCTTGGCGAGTAGGGTAAAGGAAAACCCCAAGGCATTCTTCAATTATGTGAAGAAAAAAAGGATGACAGGAGTGAAGGTAGGACAGATTAGAGATAAAGGTGGGAAGATGTGCCTGGAGGCTGTGGAAGTGAGCGAGGTCCTCAATGAATACTTCTCTTCGGTATTCACCAATGAGAGGGGACTTGATGATGGTGAGGACAATATGAGTGAAGTTGATGTTCTGGAGCATGCTGATATTAAGGGAGAGGAGGTGTTGGAGTTGTTAAAATACATTAGGACAGTTAAGTCCCCGGGGCCTGACGGAATATTCCCCAGGCTGCTCCACGAGGCGAGAGAAGAGATTGCTGAGTCTCTGGCTAGGATCTTTATGTCCTCGTTGTCCACGGGAATGGTACCGGAGGATTGGAGGGAGGCGAATGTTGTTCCCTTGTTCAAAAAAGGGAGTAGGGATAGTCCGGGTAATTATAGACCAGTGAGCCTTACGTCTGTGGTGGGAAAGCTGTTGGAAAAGATTCTTAGAGATGGGATCTATAGGCATTTAGAGAACCATGGTCTGATCAGGGACAGTCAGCATGGCTTTGTGAAGGGCAGATCGTGTCTAACAAGCCTGATAGAGTTCTTTGAGGAGGTGACCAGGTATATAGATAAGGGTAGTGCAGTTGATATGATCTATATGGATTTTAGTAAGTCATTTGACAAGGTTCCACATGGTAGGCTTATTCAGAAAGTTAGAAGGCATGGGATCCAGGGAAGTTTGGCCAGGTGGATTCAGAATTGGCTTGCCTGCAGAAGGCAGAGGGTGGTGGTGGAGGGAGTACATTCAGATTAAGGATCTGTTCTGGGACCTCTACTTTTCGTGATTTTTATTAACGACCTGAACGTGGGGGTAGAAGGGTGGGTTGGCAAGTTTGCAGACGACACAAAGGTTGGTGGTGTTGTAGATAGTGTAGAGGATTGTCAAAGATTGCAGAGAGACATTGGTAGGATGTAGAAATGGGCTGAGAAGTGGCAGATGGAGTTCAACCCGGAGAAGTGTGAGGTGGTACACTTTGGAAGGACAAACTCCAAGGCAGAGTACAAAGTAAACGGCAGGATACTTGGTAGTGTGGAGAAGCAGAGGGATCTGGGGGTACATGTCCACAGATCCCTGAAAGTTGCCTCACAGGTGGATAGGGTAGTTAAAGCTTACGGGGTGTTAGGTTTCATAAGTCGAGGGATAGAGTTTAAGAGTTGCGATGTAATGATGCAGCTCTATAAAACTCTGGTTAGGCCACACTTGGAGTATTGTGTCCAGTTCTGGTCACCTCACTATAGGAAGGATGTGGAAGCATTGGAAAGGGTGCAGAGGAGATTTACCAGGATGCTGCCTGGTTTAGAGAGTATGGATTATGATCAGAGATTAAGGAAGCTAGGGCTTTACTCTCTGGAGAGAAGGGGGGTGAGAGGAGACATGATAGAGGTATACAAGATAATAAGAGGAATAGATAGAGTGGATAGCCAGCGCCTCTTTCCCAGGGCACCACTGCTCAATACAAGAGGACATGGCTTTAAGGTAAGGGGTGGGAAGTTCAAGGGGGATATTAGAGGAAGGTTTTTTACTCAGAGAGTGGTTGGTGCGTGGAATGCACTGCCTGAGTCAGTGGTGGAGGCAGATACACTAGTGAAGTTTAAGAGACTACTAGACAGGTATATGGAGGAATCTAAGGTGGGGGCTTATATGGGAGGCAGGGTTTGAGGGTTGGCACAACATTGTGGGCTGAAGGGCCTGTACTGTGCTGTACTATTCTATGTTCTAAAGTAAAGTGGGTTCATGTCTGAAGGATGTTGTCTTTGGTAGAGTTGTTCACTGATTTCCTTAAGAGTTCTCCTGCATTTCTGAAATCGGGAGCTAAAAGAAGGCATGAGGTTGCTGTAGAAAACAAGGTGAAGAAGAATCTTAAGAGATTCTACAGATGTGTTGAGAGCAAAAAGATTGCAAGGGACAAAATTCCTCTGGGAGATCAGTGTGGCCATCTATGCATGGAACTGAAAGATGAGATCTTGCACGAATATTTTGCATCTATATGTACTCGGGAGATGATCAGTCTGTTGAGTGAGGCAGTGCAGCAGTGAGGTCATGGACCCCATACAAATGAAAGAAGAGGTGTTTGCTGTTTTGAGGCAAATTAGGCTGGATAAATCCTTGGGGCCTGACAAGGTGTTCCCTTGAACCCTGTGCAAGGTAGGTGCAAAAGTTAAAGGTCCTGACAGAAGTATTTAAATCATCCTTGGCTATGGGTAAGTTGCAAGAGGATTTGAGGATAGCTAATCTTTTGTTTAAGAAGGGGGCTTTTAAAAATAAATAAATAAGCCAGAGAATTGTATGTTGGTAAGCCTGACACCACTGGTGGGAAAGTAATTGGAAGTTATTCTAAGGGACTAGATATAAGTATTTGGCTAGACAGGGTCTGATTAGGGATAGGCAACATGGCTTTATGCATGGTAGGTCATGTCTAACCAATCTTCTAGTTTTGAGGAAGTTACTGGGAAGGTTCAAGGCATTGGATGTTGTCCACTTGGACTTTGTCAAGAGTTCTACATCAATCAAAACAAGTTTAATAAGCCATAGAAAAACCTACCGATGCTCACCACTAAGATCAAGGTGAGAAGACAGCAACTAGTGGGGCACTGTCTACGCCACCCGGAGCTACCTGCCAGCCTAGTTATCATATGGGAGCCCAAGCATGGGAGGATGAACCCTGGGTGCCCTCCCAAGACTATGGTCAACACGCTCCTAGAAGACAGCGGTGTGGCTAATGTAATGAACTGAACACAGAGGGAAAGGGAGAAGTGGAGAGTCTGTCATTGTGCCTGATGCCAGCCCCCTCGGCCTGAGTCGATGTAGTAGTAGTATACATAGATGCAGCTGAATGAGACAGCATTCCTGTGGGGCCAGTGTGCAAAAACATTCAAAATAGCAAGCAAACATTAACGAGTAACATTATTCAAAATATCGAGCAAAGAAGCATATTGACTTAGGGTGGGTGGGAGGAGGAGGAATGTGGGAGTTCAAGAAAGTTCAGGCACTTGGTTTTCAAGCTGAGGTAAATTGGAATAGCCATTCTCTTCATGGGAGAAGCCAGAGAGTGGTGGTAGATGGTTAACACTTTGACTGGAGGCCTGTGACGCGTAGTGTACTGCAGGGATTCGTACTGGGTCTGTTGTTTGTCATCTATACCAACAATCTGAATGATAGTGTGGTAAAACTGGATCAACAAATTTGTGGATGATTTCAAGATTAGGGGCGTAGTGGACAGAGGAAGACTATCAAAGCTTGCAGAGGAATCTGGACCAGTTGGAAAAATGGCAGATGGAATTTGATGCAGACAAGTGAGGTGTTGCACTTTGGGAGGACCAACCAGAGTGAGTCTTACACGGTGAGCAGTAGGGCACTGAGAAGTGTGATAGATCACTGGGATCTGTGAATCTGTAATTCCTTGGAAGTGGTGTCACAAGTAGACAGGGTTACAAAGAAAGTTTTTTTTTTGGCACATTCACCTTCATAAATCGGGTATTAAGTACAGGTGTTGGGATGTTAGGTTAAAATTGTACAAGATATTGGCGAGGCCTAATTTGGAATATGGTGTGCAGTTTTGGTCACCTACCTATAGGAAAGGTGTAAGTTAATTGAAAGGCTTCAGAGAAAATTCATGAATATGTTGCCGGGAGGACCTGAGTTGTCGGGAAAGGTTGAGTATGTTAGGACTTTATTCCTTAGAATGTAGAAGTTTAAGAGGAGATTTGATGGAAGGCATACAAAATTGAGGGATATAGATGAGGTATAATGTAAGCAGTTTTTTTTCCACTGGGGTTGGATGGGATGAGGTAGAAGTCATGGGTTAAGGGTGGAAGGTGAGAAGTTTCAGTGGAACTTCACTCGGTGGTGAGTGGAATGAACTGCCACTGGAAGTGGTGGATGTGAGCTTGATTTCACATTTGTGAGAAATTTGGAGAGGCACATGGATGGGAGGGGTTTAGAGGCTTGTGGTCTGGGTGCAGGTTGGTGGAACCAATCTGATAGTTTGGTATGGGCTTGATAGGCTGAAGGGCCTGTTTCTATGCTGTAGTGTTATATGACAATAACTCTGTTGTTATCTGCTAAATATAGTAATTCCTTGTCAAGAAAACATTCAGCTCATTCCTCAAATGATAGTTTGACTTGGAACAAGACTTTTCACCTTTTTAATATACTGAAGCATCATATTAACAGTGTAGTGTATATTAGCCATGATTAAGTATAGGTTTACAATGCACATAGTAAGTTTTAAAGCTGTATGAAGAGATTTCCTTCAGTTTAGGATTCTCTGCAAGTTTGTTGATGAATTCAAAAGTATTCAGACAATAACTTGGAGCACTTATGAACTATGTAGTTTAAATTACTTTAGAATAAGGTGTTAGTTAAAAGCAAGGTTAAATAGGTTGAGTTGGTGTTTTGAAGTATCCATGGAGTCTTAGTTCTAGGTATTGAGTTCCATCGTTTGAGGGTGTAGTTTTAAAAGAAAAAAAGCTGATTTCTCAATTATCTTTAGAGAAATTGTTTAAATTTAAGAGACTGGCAAAAGACATGAGAGCTTGAGCAGGATTATAAAACAAGTGATTCTGTGATTTACTCTGGTCCCAGACCACTTGAGAACTTAAGCCAATTTAAAAAAATATAAGAACCTATTGCAGGGTAGTTAGATGGCAGTGATGATCAAGTTTAGCAGTGGTGTTCTTAGTGAGTTGAAGTTTGTCAATAGATTGCTTTGGAAGGTTAGTTTGAATGTAGATGACACCAAGACTGAGGGTGTAGTAGACAGTGAGGAAGGCTATCGTGGCTTGGAGGGATCTGCATCAGCTAGAAAAATGGACCAAAAATGGCACATGGAATTTAGTGCAGACAAATGAGTTTTTGCACTTTGATTGGTCCAACCAGGGGGGTGGGTCTTACGCAGTGAACAGTAGGACACTGAGGAGTGTGGTTGAACAAAGGGATCTGGGATTACAGGTACATAATTCATTGAATATGGTATCACAGGTAGGTAGGGTTGTAAAGAGCTTTTGGCGCTTTGGCCTTCATAAGTCAATGTTTTGACTATAAAAGACGTGTTGAAGTTGTATCAGATGTTGGTGAGGCCTAATTTGGAGTATTGTATGCAAGTTTGGTCACGTTTCTGCAGGAAAAATAAACGAGGTTGAATGCAGAGAAAATTTACAAGGATGTTGCTAGGTCTGAAGAACCTGAATTATAAGGAAAGATTGACTAGTTAGGACTGTATTCTTTATAACTTAAAAGATGGATAGGAGATTTGATGGAGGTATACAGAATTGAGGGGTATAGCTAGGTAAATGCAAGCAGGATTTTTTCAGAGGTTGGGTGGGACTGCAACCAGAGGTCATGGATTAAGGGTGAAAGGTGAGAAGTTTAAGGGAGACATGAAGGGAAACTTCACATATGGGGTCATGAGTGTGTAATCAGCGAGCTTAATTTCAATGTTTGGTAAGTTTGGTTTGGTGCCTGGATAGTAGGATTATGGAGAGCTATGGTCCAGGTACAGGTTGTTGTGTGTAGGCAGTTTAAATGATTTCTGCATGGACTAGATGGGGTGAAGAGCTTTCTGTGCTGTACTTCTGACTCTAGTTAATAAATGCATTGCAGTAATCTAGTCTGTTCAATTATCAAGGTGTGAATTAGTTTCTCAGCGGTATTGTGACAGAAATGGATGTACTTTTGCAGTATTTAAGTATGGACATAATGCTCTGGTTGCTTTCTTTGTGGGATTTAAAATTCAAATTTGAATCGATGATAACACCCGGACTTGTTACTTCTGCTTTTATTTGGGGGTGGGGGGGGGGAGTGCAATTCCCAAGTTTATCAACAAGTTATCTCTTGGCTTTGGGACAGACTGTTTCCATTTTTCATCTTTTGGTTCTAAGAAATTATTGCTGATCCATTTGTTTGTTGCACCATACCAGATGTTGTTGTCATCAGGCTCAACCAAGATGTACAATTGTTATTTGCATAACTGGAAATCAAATTTGTGCTCTGCGCTCTCCTCAGCATGAATAAGAGTAGGAGACCAAAACTGCTTCCCTGAGCAGCAGTAAAATGTACATCGTATCTCTAAGATTGAACAAAACCAATTAAGGGCACTACCAGAGGGGCCAATCCAATTCTCAACGTGATCTAGGAGAATGTGGTCAATTGTGTGAAAGGCAGCACTTGGGTCTCAGAATTAGGACCAAGACCCTGTTGGCATCAATGCTGAGCCCAAGGTCACTGATAATTTTGGTGTGTGTCTTCTCCATGCTATGATTTGCTCTGAAACCTGAAAAACTTCTACAGTCTTGTTCTCATTCAGAAAGTACAATTGGTTGAAAATTATTTCTCCAGAGTCTCGCCCAGGATGAGGAGATTTTGATTATAGGCCTGTCATTAGCTCACCAAGACTTGGCTTTTAAAATCGGGACTTGCCAGTCTCAGTTTTGAAGGTATCTGTTAAAACTCCAGTTTTTAGTGATGTGTAAATTTTTCTAACAGCATCAAAAAGACTAAGTTCTTAAGTGTGGTGGTGGCGGGGTCGAGACAGGAAGTATATGGTATAATCTTTCTAACAATCTTGTCGAGATTAGCATCAGAAATCCTTGTAAATTTTAACATGATTGCCATCGTTTGGCTATAGGGTTACCAGTATCTGTAGCTATATTCTCCCTAATGGAAGTAATTTTGTCCACTCGAGGTCCCTGTTGGGCTTTCTGATACGGCTTCAGTTTACTACGAAGCTCTGTACAATACACTTTGATTCATTTATGCTGATTTTTTTCACTTGTTCAGTTAACAAAAGGATTTGCTCTTTAAACTTTTTACTGTTGTAGATTATCACAGGTTTCCATTTCCTTTTCCATTTGTTCCGTTAACTGAATGCGATTCTCAAGCTGACTACATGTTAGCTTAAACTCACAGATCTGTCCCCTAACCCAGCATGCTGACACTTAACTGACAATGCCGCTAATGTCCAGCCAGACTTTTCCTTACCCAAAGGCATTCTCTGGACCTATCCCATTGATATTTTACTAGACCTATATTACATTAATCTATTTTGATAATGTATTTCCTCTGCATTTTTCTAAATATCATCAAATTAAATTTTCAGTTAAGAACCTTCTGTCATTTGTTCATATGTAGCTTGAAAGTAGCTCACCCTTTTTTCTATAGTAGATTTCATGACTATCTGTTGTCTTCATTCATGTCTTACTTTGTACATGTATACTTGGGCAGTGATTGAAATAGTGGATTGAGATCATCACCTTTAGGATTTTTTAATGTCACTTTGGCATTGCAATTGGGATAATTTAGGATTTCATTTGCAATTTGGTATGGTGAAATCATCTGAAGTTTTCTATTTGGGTTCAGTTCTCTGTAGGTTGCTATTGTAGTGGCTTAGTGTTTGCCGCATAAACGAGACCTTTTCTGAGAGTTGACTGATAATTAAATTTCTTGGTAGTTGGGTTTATCACACCTTTTAGAACTGTATGTATGTTCCCCCTTTTCAAAATCTCCTGAACATTCTGCTACTGAAAGATCCACTCCAATATTTTCCACTCTGAATAGTAGCTGGGCAGAGTCACTGAAACCACTGGTGCAGTTTCTCTCTCCAAATTTCTTTTGTTTTGAAAGAGCAATCTGATCACCTTTTTATATATATATATATATATATATATATATATATATATATATAAATAAATCATGGGTGATCCACTGACAATTCTGGTTCATCCTTGTGCCCTGAATATTACTCTGGCACAACTGAATGGGGTTTTTAATGCTTTTTCAAAATGTTTTCAACCAGTGTGAAAGGTTAACACTATCTGCTGGTCAAAACCCACTGCCACAATGTTGGCTATAGACTGACCCTTTTGAAGAACACTGCAGCCCTTCCATTGGCTGTTTCTGGCATGATTGTACTGGATTCCAGTTCCAAAAGGCATGGAGCTCTTGCTTTCTCGGGGTTCACCAATGGCATGGAAATATTGGAAGTGTGCAGTAGATAGAAGGCCTGTGTCTGTACAGCCACTTATCTGTAACCTGAATGTATTGCTGAATGTGTTGGTCTGTCTTAATAAATAGTTTTAAAAACTTGCCTGTATTTCAGTGTCTTTTTGTCCTTTTACCAAATCCACAAATGTAGTTCCCTGCATATATTGGTGTAGCCAGTTTCATCTTGTTCTATTACCAAATCTTAAAAGTAGAAGAATGGGACCCTACCCCACTTCCATGTGAGGAATAGTGTCCCAGGGTGGAGTGATAACAGTGCGGGATTCAGAAACACACATAAAAATTGCTGCGCTCACCAGCAATTTTTGTGTGTTGCTTGAAATTCCAGCATCTGCAGATTTCCTCTTGTTTGGGATTCAGAAATCTTGTCAACCTGCTGTGGGCCACAGCATGCTGTTGGATTTGTTAGATAAGCTGGACCCCTGTAGGGTGAAAATGGGACACCACGTTGTGTTGGTGTTGAATCAGGTTAGACTTCCAGTTGACCTTTAGGCAATCCTGCACAAGGAATCCCAAGTCCCTTTGCACCGCAGATTTCTTAATTCACTCCCCATTTAGAAAATAGTCTCTGCCTTTATTCCTTCTACCAAAGCATATGACTATACACTTCCCTACACTATATTCTATCTCCTATCTCCCAATCTAAGTCCTTCTCCAGACCCTCTGCTTCCTCAGTGCTACCTGCCTGCCCACCTATCATTGTATTGTCTACAAACTTGCCCACAAAGCCTTCAGTTCTGAAAGCCATTTCATTGACATGTAACATGAAAAGAAGCTCCCAACTTCACCCTTGTGGCACATTACTAATCACCAACAGCCAATCAGAAAGGGCCCCTTTTATTTCCACTCTGCCTCCTGTCAGTCAGCCAATTTTCTATCATGCTAGTATCTTTCCCATAATACCATGGGATCTTATTAAGCAATCTCATACACAGCACTTTGTCGAGGCCACTAAGCATCTGAATAAACGACATCCATGAACTCTCCTTTGTCTATCTTGCCTGTCAGTTCCTCAGAATTTCAACAGGTTTGTCAGGCAAGATTTCCTCTTAAGGAAACCGTGCTGACTTCTGCCTATTATGTACCTCCCAAGTATCCTGAAACCTCATCCTTAAAAATGAACTTTATCTTCCCAACCACTGTCAGGCTAACTAGCCTATAATTTCTTTTCTTCTGCTGCCTTCAAAGTGAAGTAATATTTGCAATTTTCCGGTCCTCTGGAACCATTCCAGAATCTAGTGATTTTTGAAAAGATTATTGCTAAAGTCTCAGGTCTCTTCAGCTACATCTTTCAGAACCCTGGAGTGTAATCCATCTGGTCCAGGTGACTTTACCTTCAGTCCT
Source organism: Mobula birostris (assembly GCF_030028105.1). NCBI lineage: Eukaryota > Metazoa > Chordata > Chondrichthyes > Myliobatiformes > Myliobatidae > Mobula > Mobula birostris. The sequence continues at coordinate 8,539,024 of NC_092391.1, read as the reverse complement.
TTCAGTTTTCCAAGCTCCTCCTTAGTAATAGCAACTGCACTCACTTCTGCCTCCGATGCTCAAATTTCTGGCAAACTGTTGGTGTCTTCCACGGTAAAGAATGGTGCAAAATACTAAGTTCATCTGCTGTTTCCTTGTCCCCATTACTATCTTTCAGTTCTATTTCCACTTACCTCTTTTATTCTTTATGTACCTTAAAGCTTTTCAAAGGTTCATTTATTATCAAAGTATACAACCAAGAAAGAAGAACAGCAACATAACTATCAACCCCTAAATCACTCTACCTTGCACACAAAAAAGATCAGGCCAAAAACAGTATTTATGTATTTTGAAAAAACTAAGACTGAGAAAATTCCCTTGCCCAAGTCCATCTCCAAAATGCAGAAAATCTGGGCAACATTCTCTGGGCACAGCAGCAGGGTCTCCCTCTCTGGCACCAGAGTGATCCCACCAATGATCAAAGGGCAGTCTCCCCTCTCTGATTGCTGGTGAGATTACTCTGAATCAAATGGCAAGCAGCTGGCACTTGCCTTCTCGTTCACCTCCTTTAGGTATCCTCTTTGATATTATTGACTAACTTACCTTCATATTTAATTTTCCTTCCTTATTTTTATTAAGTAGCCTGTTGGATTTTAAACATTCCAATCCTCTGACTTCCCACTACTTTTTGCTATTATGTGCTCTCTTTTGCTTCCATATTGTTTTTGATATTTTTTTCCCCCTTGTCATGGTTATGTGATCCTCCCTTTAGAATACTTGAATGTGTATCACCTCACAGGTGGTAGCAGTGAGAAGAGGGCAATGTCCTGGGTGATGGGTGTTCTTAATGATGGATGCCACCTTTTAGAGATATTGCCTTTTGAAGATACCTTCTTAGGATGGAGGGCTAATGCCCATGTTGGCTGAGTTTTCAACCCTCGAGGCTTTTTCTGATCCTGTTTAGTGGCCCCTCCAGACTAAAGAATGATGCTACCAGTTGGAATGCTCCCTACGGTACATCTGGAAATTTGCTAGACTCACTTTAATGAAATATAGCAACCGATGTGCCGCCTTTGTTATTTTATGAATATGTTGGACCCGGGATAGATTGTCAGAGATATTGACAGCCTAGATGATATTAGTGGTCCAGAGATGTGGGAAGGAATCTATGATTGATAGGGTTATTGGTAGATTAGTAGAAAGATCTTCATTGCAGAGTTGTTGAACATTTAGTCCATCCTCTGAGAGGCTTCAGTGAAAGAGTTGACAATGACTTTTATCTCAATTTTACAGTGTACAAAGGCAAGTGATATCTGTACTTGGCAGACCAACAACCAAGCTTGGCTAACCTTGCTTCTGGAGTATTGTCACAGTAGATCACAATGCTTCCCAGGAAGTGTAAACTTTCAGGTATATCAATTAAATTTCTAAAATAAGAGGAAAATAATCTGTGTCAAATAGGATCTTCAGGTTAGGTAGAATGCCAAGAAATAATATGGTCACAAAAATTCATTGACCCATGGAAAAGATTGCAAGATAAATGGCAAGTATCAAATTAATACTGTCCTTCAAGAACAAAAGACAACCTGAATACATGTGAATGAAATCACCGTATAGTTACTGGTAGATACAAAGCAGCTTCTTTATTTGACAAAACAAGGTTCAGCAGGCATCATACAGACGGAGATGCTTTCGGTGGAAAGGTCTGCTGGCCCTGTGATGGGGTTTGATATTTATTTGCTAAACACAAAGGACAATTCCATATCTACAAAGTATAGACAATGCTTTCTTTTGAAGCTACATACATACTTCACACCTTTTGATTAAGTCCATTCCACCAGTGCCAGCAGCTTTCAGGCTGGTATTCAGGAATCCGTTGTTCCAAATTAAATCCACAATATGTTTATTTGGTATTTTACATGCTTAACATGAAGGACAATCCATATTTACCCTTCCTGACGAAGGGTCTTCGCCCAAAGCATCGACTGTACCTCTTCCTATAGATGCTGCCTGGCCTGCTGCGTTCACCTGCAACTTTGATGTGTGTTGCTTGAAATTCCAGCATCTGCAGGTTTCCTTGTGTTTGCGTTACAAAGTATAGATAAGGTTGTCTTTGAAACTACCTGTAAACTTCACACTTCCATCGGCAGCATCTGGGCTGGTATTCCGTTATTCACAGCTTTTAGGAACGGCATTGTTACAAATAATGAACTGGGTTCACAGCTTTTAGGAAATGCATTGGTATGAACTCAATCCACAGTACTTTGTCAAAGAACAGAAGACTGGTGGCCAAAGTCATTTAAGTGTAAATGAATCATCTACCCAAAAACTTACTCTAACACGTGAAAGGCAATGAATTGATGTAGTAGAGTGACAGCTAGGCTGCTGAAGGTAATCACTGAGTTATGCACACAAAATGCTGGAGGAAGTCGGCAGACCAGGCAGCTTCTATGGAAAAGTGTACAGTCAGTGTTTTGGGCTGAGATCCTTCAAGACTGGAGGGGGAGTAGATTTAAAAGGTGGGGGAGGGGAGAGAAACACAAGGCAATAGGTGAAACCTGAAGGCGGGGGGGGGAATGATGTAAAGAGCTGGGAAGTTGAAAGAGATACAGGGCTGGAGAAATGGAGGGGGTCTGATAGAGGACAGAAGGCCATGGAAGAAAGAAAAGGGGGAGGAGCATAAGAGGGAGGCAATGGACTGGCAAGGAAATAAAGGGAGAAAGAAAAGTGGATGGGACTAGTGAAGTGGGGGGGGGGGGTATTATTGGAAGTTTGAGAAATCAGTGTTCATGCCATCAGGTTGGAGACTACCCAGTAAATTAGTTGCTTGTTTAAGATCCTTATGAAAGATTTCACCAGTCTTGTCCAGCACAAAGCCCATTTCTTACCAATGGACAGTGACTGTTGGTGCAGTATATCTAAAAATGGAATAGATGACTTATTAATCCTATTTACTTAGAAATGTCACTTGGTTACTAATTTTCCAAATAGTATACCCTTTAACAGATCCTTTTGGAGCTGCCCACTTATCAAATAATTCAAACAAGATGAATTTTACTCTAGTCTCTTAATTTATAAGGTATCACTCACCCGAGCAAACACTTAAATTGATCACTTTACTCCTCTTGTTCAAGGAAACAAGTCTAAGCTTACAGTGTCAAAACTTTGAGCTTAGAATGGCACAGGTATTAAAGAGGGGTGAGAGTCTATGTGTAAAGAAATGGAGGTAGTGTTCATGGACGATTCAGAAATTTGATGGCTGAGGGGAAGAAGCTGTTTGAAGTATTGAACCGGGTTCTGAAAAACGACTTCAAACTGAAACATTTCCATAAATACTGCTTGTTCTCACTGAGGATTCCCAACATTTCTGGTCTATTGCCATCGCAGAAGGAACAGTTTAACTAAGAAGAAGCAGTAACTTGGCAAACAATAATAAGCTACAAAGACAAATAAAAGACTGTGAGAAAGGTAGTTACAGACAAGGAGAATAAAGACTATTTACTGCAACTGTCATGCAACTTTTTGGTTTTTTTTAAAACAATCCTTTTAATTATTGTAGAATTAAAGTAAATAAAGTCTGACAAATGCTTGAATGTTTACTCTTGTACCTGAAGCAATTTACTTTCTACAAGCCTAGGTGTAGGAGCATAAATAAAAGGAAATGGTCAAAGTCAGATAAGCTTGAACCATGATGGCCACCAAACTGTTTGAAGATTTCCAAAATCAGTGGATTTCTAAGAACATTTTGCTTTGTTGAGAAAGAATCAAATATAGTTTTACAATACTTCATCAATTTGTCTTTGGTATTCCCTCAGACCTGAGCATGATTTGCTTCTGCTATTGCTCTGAGATGACTGGTAGTCCATATGGAAACCATAGACTGCAGTCAGTGGCCATATCCTCGTATCCTGTGCAGGTTATCTGTCATCCTGTTACCAAAGATAAATAAGGTAACATGCCTTAATGACTACTACCCAGTGTCTCTGGCATCTGTTATCTTCGATGCTGCTCACAGCAGGCATCAATTCTAGCCCTGCAGACAACCTTGACCTACAGCAATTTGCCTACCACTGAAGTAGGTCTAAGATAGACATCATCTCCTTTGCCCTACGCACATCTCTGATCCATTTGGACACAGTAAAGTCACCTACATTAGACTTAATTCTACAGATGCTGGGGATCTTGAGGAACAGACAAAAAATGCCGGAGAAACCTGACAAGTCAGGCAGCATCTATGAAGGGGAATAAACTGTTGGTGTTTTAGGTGAAGATCTTTCATCAAGTTGCTTCATTGTGTGTTACCCATATTAGACTATTGTAGCAGTTAGCGTGACACTAACACAGCTCAAGTGTTCAGAGTTCAATCCCAGTGTCATCTGTAAAGAGTGTATGCTCTCTCCATGGAATTGTGTGTACTTTCTCAGGGTCCTCTGCTTTTCTCTCAAGTCCAAAGATTTATTGGGTCGGTTAATTGGTTATTGTAAATTGTCCTGTGTTTAGGTTAGGATTGGGGTTGGGTGGTGTGGCTTGAAGAGCCTCTTTCACTTTGTACCTATGAATAACTCAATCAATAGATAGTCTTCAATACTGTAATTCTAGGCAAACTCACCACTAAGCTTTGGACCCTGAGAGTCGGTGCCTCCATCTACAACTAGATCTTTGACTTCCTGAACACCAGACCACAACCAGCTAAGGATAGGCAACAACACTTCCGCCACAATTATTCTAAACACTAGTGCCCCACTCTATTTCCAGTACACTTATGACTATGTGGCCAGATTCTACTCTATCTCCTTTGCCAAATTTGAAGGTAATACCATGATAGTGGGCCATATCTCAATAATGAGTTAAAAGAAGATGGTGCCTAGTGATGTGGTGTTATGACAACAACCTTTACGTCAGTGTCATCAAAAGAGCCGGTCATTGATTTCGCAAAAGGGGACAGTGCACATACTTCTGTCTACGTCAGTGGCAGTCAAGAGTGTTGAGAGTTTCAAGGTCCTTAACGTGAACATACCAACCACATTGATGCCATGGCCAAGAAAACACCAATCTTACTTCCTCAAAAGACTATAGAAATTTGGCATATCCCCACTGACTCTTACCAATTTTTTCAATGCGCTGTAGAAAGCATTCTGCCTGGCTGCATCACAACTTGATATGGCAACTGTCTGCTTGTGACTGCAAGCACTAACATAGTTCAGAATATCATGGAAACCATTCTTCACTTGATGAACTCTGAATGCTCTTCTTGCTGCCTCAGTAAAGCAGCTAGCATAATCAAAGACCCTACCCACAACGGTGAACATTCTCTCCCTTCTCCCCATCATACAAAAGCCTGAAATCATGTACCACTTGGCTCAAGGGCAGCTTCTATTCTGCTGTTCTATCACTATTGAATGGTTCCCCAGTGCAATGACATGGACTCTTGACTTCACAATGTACCTTGTTATAACCTTGCACCTTGCCTAACTGCTCTGCACTCTTTTTGTAGCTGTTGTACTTTATTTTGTGTTGCTGTTTTACCTTATTCTAGCTCAATGCACCAGGTAATGACTTGATTTGTATGAGCAGTGTGCGTACAGATGCATACCTCAGTACATGTGACAATAATAACCAGTTCCAATTCCAGAGTCTTCCACAGGTGGGATGGGAATTCCCTCATCAGACAGGCTAGTAGACATTTCAAAGGTGGCATAGTCCTAACATTTGCTCTCTTCAATGGGGACATTGCACTTTTGAGGGTATCCCTGAGTCATTTCTTCTTTCTGCCTTGTAACCTTATGACAGGAAAAAGCTGGGAACAACAGTTTCATGAATCTGATGTGTGGCATACTGATAAAATGGATTGCCCAAGTTGATCCAGTTTAGGGGGTTCAATACTCTTGGCACATGACAGAAAGCTGACATTGATTCTCTTATACTTTCAATGAATTTGGAGGATTCTGGGGGCATAGTGTTAGTGGTATCCTTCCAATGCCTTGAATGCTTATTTGTGACACTCCAGGTTTTATGAGTACCCGGAACATTTACTTGGACTGCAGCATCACTACTATATGTTTTGAGCCAAGTTTGAAGTGTTGGTCTTTAAATGTGCATTTTCTCAATTGCATGAAGTTTCTTTGGATCTACTCAAAGTGTAGAAAATATCTTCGATGTCTGCCTCTGCTCTAGAGATAAGGGAAGTGTTCCACATTTTCCCAGAATATTCCCATGTTCCTTTACTATCAGGCAGTGGAATTAGATACCGGAGCTAGTCAGTTAGAGGACTTTTCCCTTGCAGGTATCTCAGATGATTTTTCACTCCAAGAAGTCAACTCAGTGGATTTCAAAATAAATTTCTTTGAATTAAAATGCATTGGATATATTAAGGCATGGATTGTGTGTGTGGTTGCCTATTATGTCACTGGCATTTAAGGCAGCAATAGTCATCCATCTCTGTCTGTCCTTGGCCATCTACTCTATTGTGCCCTAGGTGTGGTACAGGGTCTTAATTTCTGCCTCTGTGGTATGGCACCAAGTTGCCTTTGGTCTCCCATGTTTCCTCTGCCTGCAGTTTTGATGATGGAGTCAACCCCTCTTCTCATCATTTGCTCAATCTACCTTTAACGTTTCTTCATAATGGTTGTGGTCATGTCCTGTTGGTGACACTGAAGGAGTAGGGTGGCATCGGAGATCTTTCTTGGCCAGAAAATATGGAGGATCTTCCAGAGGCTCATGGTGTGGAATGACGACAGTCTGGCAAGGTTATTCTCAGTCATGCTCCAGCATTCTAACCCGTGGAAGAATGTGGACAGAACACAGCTCTGGTACAGCTTCACCTTGTGGTGTGGAGTTAGAACATAGCACTGGATCACAATCTTCAATGTCACTTTCGTTCATATTCACTTGCTTTTCTTTCAGCCTGAGCCTCATCAGCCTACTGTTGATTGATTTCCGCTCCAGCAAGCACTTCTCAAAAGGCATGGGATATTCTCAGTAAAAATTCAGTCTGTCTTTTGAGTACAATGTCTGCTGAAATTTTTAGTGTGGTAATTAAATGCCACATAATATTGGCTTAACTGTAACATTTTATTATCGATCCTTAACTGGAACCGAAAACTTGTGAAACTTGACAGTGACTTGGAATTTGGCCTTTGAATGTGTGCACAGGCAACTATTATCTTAAAATTACAACTTGATGCTTAGATACTTTGGTTCTAGTGTTGGCATGCAAGTCCATAAGAGCAGAAAGATACTTTGGTTCTAGTGTTGGCATGCAAGTCCATAAGAGCAGAATCAGGCCATTCAGCCCTTGATTCTGCCCCATCATTCCATCATGACTGATCCCTGATCCCAGATCCTACTCAACCCTTCTCGCTATATCCTTTGATGCCTGACCGATTAGGAAACGACCAACTTCTGCCTTAAATATACCCATGGACTTGACCTCCACTGCAGTCTGTGGCAAAGCATTCCACAGCTTTACTACTCTCTGACTAAGACAATTCCTCCTTACCTCTGTTCTAAAAGGATGCCCCCTCAATTTTGAGGCTGTGCCCTCTCGTTCTGGATACCCCCACCCTAATCAGTAATGATTAAAGTCAAAGTCACAGCATGGTAGTGTTGCTGTTCGCATTATGCTTTATAACATCAATGATTGGGGTTCAGTTCCCACTGCTGGCTGTAAGGAGTTTGTATGTTCATCCTACAACTGTATGGTTTTCCTCTGGGTGCTCTAATTTCCTCTTATATTCCAAGGACATATGGGTTAGGTCAGGGTTTCCCAATCTGGTGTCCCTTGCTTAATGGTATTGGTCTATGTGGTAACCCATGGGTTAAGGTTAGTAAGTGGTGAGCATGCTACGTTAGCACTGGAAGCATGGTGGAACGTATAGGCTGCCTCCAGCTAATCCTTAATCGATGTTGGTCATTGACACAAATGATGCATTTCATGATGTGTTTTGATGTAGATGTGACAAATAGAGCAAATCTTTCATAAACTTGACTTGTAGCAACATCACAGGCACAGCATTACATAACATTCACAAGAAAATCATAAATTAAACTGTTTTTACAAAAATGCAAGTCCATTTTCGTGCAAGATTGCCTGAAATCTCAGAGTTCCTAAATTGTAGTGATTTGGATTCTTGCCACCAAGGGTTGAGAACGGAGCCAAATCTCAATGAAGATCTGTGTCGAGCCAAGTTGCATCAAACTGCTTCAAGACATTTTTTCTTTTAGTCTTTCTCACTCCAGTGCTGTACCTCACCTCTACCTCCAGTAGTTCCTTGACAAGAGAGCAATGCAGTCCTCAAAGAAATTAGTAGAGCGTTTTCACACTTATCAAATGCAGTTCAGTTGTACCATTTTCAAACTGATGGTCATGTATCACATATAGAAGAACCTGAAACCTATTTTGTCACCTGATATACAGTTCAGAATGAAGAGTAAACTTTCTTATTTCCACAGTGCTTGTCAATTCCCTCTCGGGTCACTGATGAAGGGTCTCAGCTTGTAATATCGACCGTTTATTCCTCTTCATCGATGCTGCCTGACCTGCTGAGTCATCCAGTGTTTTGTGTGTGTTGCTCTGGATTTCCAGAATCTGCAGAATCTCTTGTGTTTATAGAGAAGTCGTAGAGCATAGAATAGTACAGCATAAAAACAGTCACTTCGGCCCACAATGTTGTGCTGAACCAGTTAAATTAGTAATCATGTGGCTAGTCTCTTCTGCTAATCTCTTCTGCTTACACAATGTCCATATCCTTCCATTTTTCCTCACATTCATGTGCCTTATCTAAACATCTCCTAAAGATCCCTGATGTTTCAGCCTCTGCTACCTCCCCAAACACCCACCTACCTGTGTATATAAAAAAAAAATTTTGCCCCTCACTTCTCCTTTGAAATTACCCTCTCACGTTAAATGCATGCATGCTGGCATTCAATATTTCAGTCTTTGAAAAATATATTGTATGCCTACTCTATCTATGTCTATCATGATCTTACAAACCTTTAACAGATCTACTGTTAACTTCTGCTGCTCCAGAGAAAACAACCCAAGTTTGTCCAACCTCTCATTACAGCACATGGCCTCTTAACCAGGGAGCATCCTGTAAACATTTTCTACACCCTTTCCAAAGCCTCGACATCCTTCTTATAATAGGGTGCAGAACTGTATCCAATATTCTAGATTTAAAGTACATTTATTATCTAAGTATGTATGTAGTATGCAACCCTGAAATTCATCTTCCTCACAGACATCATGAAACAAAGAACCATGGAACCTACCCGTTCAAAGAAGAATATCAAACATCAAACCCACTCCCCCACAAGCACAAAAAAAATTGCACAAACAGCTACAAAAAAGAAACAAGCGAAAATACAGAACATAACACAAAATCAAAAGGCACATTTCAGTACAATTCAGCCTAGTGTGCATTAACAGCAGGCTACCCCAACTCAAAAATCGCCTAAACACAGTAACAAAAAGGAGTGACCAGAGCTAGAACTAGAAACTGGAAAACATCATAAACCTGAATTGCAGTCTAAATCTATAATCTGTGTTGATTAAACCTTGCTTTGGCACCATCTGCTGACAGCATCAAGGGAGAGAGAGATTCACTTGATTGCAAGGACCTTCCCTTGGGATTAGCGGGCAAGAGAGAGTGAAGAACTACTGCACACAGACACCACCTCCAGCAGCAGCAAGTGAGAGGCTGAAAGCTGGTGCTGAACACTTGCTTGCCCTTTGCTTCTGCCTTGATTTCAATCTTCCTTGGTGGCTTTAATTGGCAAGAGATGGAGTCGACCATGAGCTCATGCCCTGTCTTCTGGCTTCCTGGCCTCCACACCAGATGCTTTGGTTGCAGACTCGTGGTACACTCTTGGAGACAACAAAGTGCCAGATTGGCCTGAACTCACACAGTCAGAATGTAGATAACAGGCTCTTAACAGTATCGGAACCGTATCTATCCATATACTACTAAAACTCTCGTGCTCTGTTTGTCTGTGACCTCCAATTAGCCCAAACGGTGCATTACAGCGGCACTTTTTTTTTGACTAAATCGACTTAAAATGCGCTAACTTACAGAATGCATGCAAAGTTCAGGGTTATATATTCGTATAAAATTGCTCACTCGTCAATCAAAAGGCCCCGCTTTCCACAACCCGAGCCGATTCCAGCTTTAATGGAAACCGGGATGCGACACCAGGATGCATGTGCACGGCCAGCCACAGCAGCGCCTCATGATGCTCACAGAGCTGATTCCACCTTTCATGGAAACTGCGACACGACACCACGACACATGCGCACGGCCAGCCTCAGCAGCGACACCAACCGCAGCAAAAGGGCAGGGCTATCACGGCCATTTAGGAGAGCGCCAACCACATCATCAAGAAAAATCCGCATCCTGGAGGCTTTGGTGTTACTGCTCCGTATCTTCTATCAAGCATTAGGGTAAAAAAAAATATGGACAGCCTAATTATGCCGCGTGAAAAGAGAAGGGGGACATTATGGTCAGGCCTGCACTACCTTTCTCTCAAAGGGTGCCCCAACGGGTCACCGGGTTGTCTGAAATAAAAAGATGTGAAAGGAATGGCTTTTACTTCTTTTGAGTTACATATTAAGTTTCAGAGCGAGTAGCGTACTGAGGATTGGAAATAATTTATAATTCGAACAATCTTGTGTTCTTCAGCTGAGAGAGCAAAACTTAAGTGTGAGAATTTACTTTCATGTAATACAAGCAAAAGTTTCTGCAGCTATGTAAAGAAGAAAAAGGTTTGGGTGAAAACCTGTAGGTTCCTTACAGACATAAACAGTGTTTAATAATGGAACAATAAAAATAGTAAAGCAATTTGTAATTAAAAAAACAAATCGGGACTAAAAAGTAGCCATGGAAATGATGGATACATTATTTGTTATATAAATTCTGGAATGAGGTTAAAGCATGTTGAGTTATGAAGGGGTACAAGCTGGAGAAATCTACTGAAGTTTTGTTTTTTTTGGAGAATGTAACAGTTAAGGGAAATACCAGTGGATATGGTGTATTTGGATATTCAGAAGGCCGATGATATAGTCAGATGTAGGGGTTTATTATGAGAAATGAATGATTAAGAGTTAGTTGACTGCTTGGGAACAGTAAGGATAAATAATTGTTTTTCTGAGTGGCAGGCAATGAGTCATTGAGTACTTCAGGGATTAATGCTTGAATCCTATTGCTTTTGATCAAGAAGCTGAATGTAATATTTCTAAGACCGGCAATGACACAGAACTGGGCAGGACTGAGTTTCAAGGATGTAAGGTGCTTTTAAAGTGTTGAGTAGCGGAGTAGACTAATCCATGGTAAATGCAGTGTAATAGCAATGAATGTAAGGTTCATTTTGATGGAAAAACAAAGGCAGGCTATTAAATAGTTTAGGTTGGGAGATGTTGAGGTGCTGCAGGATTTATGCATCCTTAGGTACCAGTCATTGAAAGATATGCAGATGAAGCAAACAGTTAAGTAAGCAAAGGGTATTATGACCTTCACTATAAGTTGTTTTGAGTATTGGAGGAGGAATATCTTTCCACAATTATACAGTGTCTTGGTTCGATTGTATCCAGAGCATTGCTTGAATTTTGATCTAACGGAGAAAGGGTCTTTTAGTTACAGAAGGAATGCATTGAAGGCTTAACAGATTGATTCCTGGCATGTTAAGATTATTGTCGGAAAAGAGAGATTGGCTTTTCCAGACCTGTATTCAGTGCAGTTTAGATGAGGAGCTCACAACCTGAGGTCCACAGACCCCTTGCTTAATGGTATTAGACCATGGCAAAGAAAGGTTGGGGACCCCTGGTTTAGATCAATGATATGACTTTGACATTTGACTTTCTGATGGGGTGTGACTCACCAAATGCAGAAGGAATGTTTCACTGGCTGAAATGTTGAAAATCTGGGATCTTGGTCTAAGACATAAAGGACTAAAATGTGAACTTGTCCTTCACAGCTTTCTGTGGTAGACAGTTTTACAAGTAATAGGAAATGGTTAAATATATGGAAAAATAAATATTTTGATGCAATACGTGGTATGGTGAAAGAATGGATACATACCATTGAGGCAGAAGATCAGGCATGACAATATTGAATGATGGATTCCTGATTTTATGGTTTCTATTGTAGGGGTTCCCACCTGGGGTCCACAGACTCCTCGGTTAGTGGTAGGGGTCCATGGCACCACACAAGGTTGGGAACCTCTTTTCTGAAGGGAACTTGATGCATTTTATAAGATTGACACATTTCTTTCAATAAAAAGATATTATGATTTATTTAACTAACTATGCTTATGGGCTTTGTAAAAATTGGCTGCTAGATTTCTTAATATTACAGTAAGAAATATTTCATTGGCTTTGGGGCATCCTGTCAGCATAAACTCTTTAATGGTGGTTCATGGATTTTATTTTTTTATGGCCTCTTAAGTGAGAGAGTACATTAATTATATTTTGTTTTCTGAAATTGACCTGAAATTTAATAAGTGAATCTAATTCTGTTTGTTGGTGGTGTTATGTGCATCCTCTTGGACAAATGATACTTTTTTGGTTTTATGCATATTCTGTTGATGTGGAGGTGTGAAACATCGTAATGTGGAAATAATGTTTTTGTTTACAAACATGCAAAATATTTTTGGATTATTTGTTGAATTTGTGCTATTTTGTTAATGTTTGTGCTGTTTTAATGGCAATTTTATTTCCAAGTTATGTTCTGAAATTAATTACAACGTTTAAAAAAGTGTCTAATTCATTGTTTAATTCAACCCTGTTGTGCATAATAATTGCTCTAATAGTCTTGTAACAGAGATGAGAAGGAATTTCTTTCGCCAGAAGGTGGTGAGTCATTGGATATATTTAAAATGGAAGTTGATAGTTTCTTTATTAGTCAGTGCATCAAAGGTTACGGGGAGAAGTCAGGAGAATGGGATTAAGAGGCATAATAGAGCAGCTATGATGGAATGCAGAGTGGAACAGACTTGATGGGTTGAATTACCTAATTCTGTTGTTATGGTATTCTGCTTTTTCTAATTAAGGTGGTGGTAGATGGTAATAATGGTGGATGCCATCACAGTCGAACCAGATTCTCTCTTTTGTGGTGACCTCATGGTAGATTTGACGCTGGTCTTTCCTAGGCTCCAGCGAGTACAGGCCCAGAGGCATCAAATGCTCCTCATACAGTACTTTACAATTTACATGGATGCTATGCTTGGAGCTAGCTTTTAATCTTTTGATGGATGCAGGTTTAAGTACTTAACCTTAATTAGTAAGGCAAAAATAAAGATAAAGTTAGCTTTATTTGTCACAAACATTGAAACATGCAATGAAATGCGTTGTTTGTATCAAGTCAGTGAGGATTGTGTTGGATTAGCCCACAAGTGTCGCCACACTTCAGAAGCCAACATAACGTACCCTCAACTCACCAACCCTAACCATAAGTCTTTGGAATGTGAGAGGAAACCGGAGCAGCTGGAGGAACACATGCAGACATGGAGAGTGTACAGACTCCTTAGAGACAGCAGCGGGAATCGAATCCCGATTGGTGGATCACTGGCACTGTAAAGTGATGTGCTCACCTCGATGCTATTGTGCAGTTCTACCTACTAATTTAACGTTTTTATCATTGGTTTTCAGTATTGAAACTGGAAGGAGCCATGACAGCAGGAGGGGGAAATGATGATGATATTCCACTGGGAGAGAGGAAGACTGTTACTGATTTTTGCTACCTACTTGATAAATCTAAACAGCTCTTCAATGGCTTAAGGTCAGTGCTTAAACCAGGTGGTTTCTCTTTAAATGTCTAATTGTTCTTTTTCTTTGTAGCTATTGCTGTTTATATTTTATATTAAAGGTCACATTCTCTTCAAAAAATTTCCAGAGGAAAATTCCACTCATTCTGCACCTTGTTCATCTTGTATTATATACAAAAATGATTTTGTACATTCTATGGTTACAATACTGCTTCAAAAGTGTTCAACCAAATTTCTACGCATTAAAACCTTTTATTGGATATGCATGTCAGCTGAATGCATTTGTTCATCCTTATAAAATTTCAATAAGACTCCATTTTTTGAAATGTGAGAATACTACTGAGCTGAAGTCTGGCATATTAGTGTCAAAGCACTGCTTAGATTCTAAATTTGAAAAGATAAATATTGTAGATTCTGGTTAATTGGGTCACCGGTTAATTGGAGTAGCTGCTTATTTGGGACAACTCTCAAAGAACAAAAGCCTATGAAAAGTATTCATACTACGCCACGCCCCCCCCCCACCTGGAAGTTTTCATGTTTTATTGTTTTACAACACTGAATCACAGTGGATCTAATTTGACTTTTTTTGCACTGATCATTAGAAAAAGACTCTTTCATGATAAAGTGAAAACAGATCTCCACAAAATGTTCTAAATTAATTACAAATATAAAGCACAAAATAATCGATCGCATAAGTAGATGTTTCGGGCCGAGACCCTTTGGCAGGACTGGAGAAAAAAAGATGGGGGAGGGGAGAGGAAAAACACAAGGTGATAGGTGTAACCGGGAGGGGGAGGGGTGAAGTAAAGAGCTGTGAAGTTGATTGGTGAAAGAGATACAGGGCTGGAGAAGGGGAAGTCCAATAGGAGAGAACAGAAGGCCATGGAAGAGAGGGAAGGGGGAGGAGCACCTGAGGGAGGTGATGGACAGGCAAGGAAATAAAGTGAGAGAGGGAAAAGGGAATGGTGAAAGGGGAGGGCATTATCGGAAGTTTGAGAAATCAGTGCTCATGCCATTAGGTTGGAGGCTATCCAGATGGAATATAAGGGGTTGTTCCTCCAACCTGAGTGTGGCCTCATCCTGACAGTAGAGAAGGCCATGGATTGACGTATCGGAATGGGAAGTGGAATTAAAGTAAGCAGCCACTTGAAGATACTGCTTCTTCTGGTGGATAGAGCATAGATGCTTGATGACCCCAACAGACTCCCAGCTGAAGTGTCACCTCACCTGGAAGAACTGGTTGGAGCCCTGAATGATGGTGAGGGACGAGGTGTAGGGGTAAGTGTAGCATTTGTTCCACTTGCAAGGATAAGTGCCAGAGGGAGATTGGTGGGAGCGATGACTGGACAAGGGAATCAGGAAGTGGAAAGCAGGAAGTGGAAGGGGGAGGGAAAGATGTGCTTGGTGGTGGGATCCTGTTGGAGATGGTGGAAGTTCCAGAGAATTATGTGCTGGATGCAGAGGCTGGTGGGGTTGTAGGTGGTAAGAGAATACAGGCTACTGTTTCAATTAGATTTTGTTCTTTGAGGGTTGTCCCAAATAAGCGGCTACCCCAATTAACCGGTGACCCAATTAGCCAGAATCTGCTGTATTTACCTTTTTAAATTTAGAATCTAAGCAGTGCTTTGACATCAATATGTCAGACTTCAGTTCAGTAGTATTCTCACATTTCAATATATAGATTCTTATAGAGATTTTATAAGGATGAACAAATTATTCAGCTGAATTCTTCAGACAATAACTATTAGGAACTGCAGTTTTATAGTATTATAGTAGAACTGTTAGTGTTCTAATCTGTTCCGTATTTCACTTAACTACATAATTTGTTAGTTAAATGGTAGTTCGTCTTCTTTATACCTTTTTAACTATTTCCATGAAACTTTGGCTAATTGTGCCAAAATGTACTAGTCCCGATGTGTTCCTATTAAGTGGTATCTACTGTATCTTGTGTAGCAATAATACAGACATGAGGATTTGCACGTGCACATCTCCAAGTGGACATTCCCTTTCATTCCCTTCCTCCCTGTTCACCCTGCTTCTTCTCTTGAGCTGGTTTTAAAACCCAAAGGAAGTGACTCCTTCCTAATCTATTTTTCCTTGGGCAATGTAAATGCATATTTATTATAGTTGATATTTTTTGGCGACCAGCTATGAAATCTGTATACTTTATACATATGACAGAAAACTGATAAAAAGTGAGGTGAAGGAGAGTAATTGTCATTTATCTTGAAAACCAAATTTCAGGTCAGCCACGGTTTTGGCACAAAGATAATCGCAGTCATTGAGAACACAGAAAAAAATGAAGAAAAATTCCCTTGGGTCATCTCCTTGATGTAAAGTATTACTGACTGCTGTACCCTTAACCTCCTCCTTTCGAGTCTTGTTACAACGTATAGTGTGTAAACTTTTGACAAATACCACACGAACTGTATTATGTCGTCTACTCAAACAAGTCCTTCCAAAAATGATATTGTAGAGTTTCAACTGAAATAAGCTACTCAGAACTTCTATCCCATATTGCTGGAGTAAATACCTTGTGTGTTTCAGCTTTTTGATAAGGCTACCCTCAGGCTGGAGGAGCATCATCTCATACTCCTGGGTAGCCTCCAACCTGATGGTATAAACATTGATTTCTCTAATTTCTGGTAATTACTCCCTCTCACCCTTTTCCACTCTCCATTCTGGCTCTGCTCTTACCCCTCATCTTCTCCTCACTTGCCCCTGGTGCCCCTCCTCCTTTCCTTTCTCTCATTGTTGTCTCCTATCAGATCCCTTCTTCCACCTATAACTCCCAACTTCATCCTACCTTCCACCTCATCTGGTCTCACCTATCACCTGCCAGCC
The DNA here is from genome assembly GCF_030028105.1 of Mobula birostris. Classification (NCBI taxonomy): domain Eukaryota; kingdom Metazoa; phylum Chordata; class Chondrichthyes; order Myliobatiformes; family Myliobatidae; genus Mobula; species Mobula birostris. The sequence continues at coordinate 8,522,446 of NC_092391.1, read as the reverse complement.
TGTAATCCTTCCCTTCTCCCTACGTTCTTACTCTGGGTTCACCTTTATCTCCCTTTGCCCACCATGGCATCAAGCTCCTCTCTGTTGCCTCCGTCTCCGAGCCCACTTTTTTGGCAAGGGTTCCACACCATGCTGTGATGACCCCTTTTCTCATCCTCAACCGTCCTCCTCTTCTTGGATACCCTACTCCTGTTCTCTGCCTGCTCTGGATCTTTTCATTCTGAATTGCCAATGCGACATCCACTGTCTTGATTTCAGTACTCCTTTTCTCCTCCTCCAACCTTACCCCCTCCGAACACACTGATCTCCACTCTCCGCACCAGTTCTAACCTTACCATCAAACCTGCAGACAAAGAGGGGTGCTATTGTAGTGTGACGCACTGACTCTTACCTTGCTAAGGTCAGACAGCAACACTCAGACACCTCCTCATACCCACCCCTTGAAGAGGACCCCAATCCAGACCATCAGAAAACTCCCCATCAGTGACCTCATCAGCTCTGGAGAACTCCCATCCACTGCCACAAAACTCATATTTTCCTTGTCCTACACTGCTTGCTTTTATCTCCTACCTCCTACCCAAGATCCACAAACTGGATAGGCCAATTGCCTCTGCCTGCTCCTTCCCCACTGAACTTGTGTCTTATCTCAATTCCATTCTATCCTCCTTGATTTAGTCTCTTTCCACCTACATCCATGACACTTCTCATGCCCTTGGTCTTCTCAGTAATTTTCAATTCCCTGGCCCTGACCGCCTATCCCTATACACTTCTATCCCCATACACTTCTATCCCCCATCAAGAAGGCCTCAAAGCTCTCTTTTCTTTCTTGACAAAAGAACCAGCCAATCTCCTTCTAACACTACCCTCATCCACCTTGCAGAACCTGTCTTCAGCCTGAACAATTTTTTTCCTTGGCTCCTCTCACTTTCTCCAAACTCGAGGGGTAGCCATGAGCCTTCACATGGACCCCAGCTATGCTTGCCTCTTCACTGGCTATGTAAAAAGGTTTATGATCAAAACTGCCCAACTCTTCCTCCACTATATTGACAACCGCATTGATGCTGCTTCGTGCACTCATGCTGAGCTTGTTAATTTTATCAACTTTGCCTCAAACTTCCACCCTGCCCCTAAATTCATTTGGTCCATCTCTGACACCTCACTCCCTTTTCACGATCTCTCTATCTCCATCTCTGGAGACATACTGTTAGCTGACATCTTTTATAAAGCTACTGATTCCCACAGTTATCTCAACTATACCTCTTCCCACCCTATCTCCTGTAAAAATGCTATTCCCTTTTCTTGGTTTTCTTGCCTCCGCTGCATCTGCTCCCAAGACGCGCCTTTCCATTCCTGGATGTCGTACTTCTTTAAAGAATAGTGTTTCCCTCCCTCCATTTTCTGCTCTCCTCATCTTCCTGCTGTCTTAATAATGGTAGAGTTCCTCTTGTCCTTACCTACCAGCCCATCGGTCTCTGCATCCAATGCATTATCCTCTGCAGCTTCTGCAATCTCCAAAGAAATTCCACTACTAAACAGATCTTTACTTCCCCTCCCCCTCTCTGCTTTGTGCAGTGATTGTTCCCTCTGCAATTCCCCTCTCCATTCCTCCCTCCCCACTAATCTCTTTCCAGGCGCTTATCCCTACAAGCGGCCTAACTGCTATACCTACCCTCACCTCCATTCAGGGCCCAGCCAGTCATTTTCACCTGAGGCAACACTTCACCTGCAAATCTGGGGTCGTCTATTGTATCTGGTGCTCCTGATGTAGCCTCCTGTACATTGGTGAGACCTGTTGTAAATTGGGGGACCACTTCGTCGAGCACTTCCACGCCATCTGCCACAAGCGAGACTTCCCAGTGGCGAAACATTTTATTTACCATTTCTATTCCCATTTGACATGTCGGTCCATGGCTGCCTCTTGTGCAAGTTGAAGCCACCCTCAGGGTGGAGGAGCAACACCTTATATTCCGTCTGGGTAGCCTGCAACCTGACAGCATGAATTGTGATTTCTCCTTCTGGTAAACAAATTCTCCCCTCCCCCCCCCTCACCTTTTTATTCTGGCACCATTCCACTTCCTTCTCAGTCCTGAAAAAGGGTCTCAGCCCAAAATGTCAACTATCTATTTGTTTTCATAGATCCTTCCTGACCTCCTGAGTTCCTGCAGCATTTTGTGTGTGTTGCTCAAGATTTCCAGCACCTGCAGACTTCTTGTGTTTGTTATTCTGGCATCTTTCCCCTTCCTATCCAGTCATGATGAAGGGCCTCTGCCCAAATTATCAACTGTTTATCCCCCCCTCCATGAATGCTGCCTGACCTGCTGACAAAAACTGGAAAGCAGTGGAAAAATGATAACTTGAAAAGGCACAATAAACTGATAATGGAAATTGTCTCTACCAGTTTGGTGCTTGGGTCCCCTGCCACAGCATTGTGTTTTAAGGTCCAGAATGTAAGTTATTGGAGGACTTCGGCAAGGTTACAGTTGCAGAGGAATGAATGTAAGGAAGAAGAAAGTTTCACTTGAGAATCAGGGCCTGGAGGATTAGGTAGAATTGGTGTGATGTAGGAAAGGGTCGTAGGAGTTGTTGACCTTGCAAATATCTCATTTTTGTATGGTTAGGATAATGGCTAGTGTTTCTGCAGATCAGGGCAGAGGCCACTGGGGTGGGAGCCCATAGGTCATCTGGGGTAAAAGTTGATGGTTGCTGACTGCAACAGACAATAGATAATAGACAATAGGTGCAGGAGTAGGCCATTCAGCCCTTCGAGCCAGCACCGCCATTCACTGTGATCATGGCTGATCATCCACTATCAGTATCCAGTTCCTGCCCTATCCCCATAACCTTTGATTCCACTATCTTTAAGAGCTCTATCCATCTCTTTTTTGAAAGCATCCAGGGACTTGGCCTCCACAGCCTTCTGGGGCAGAATATTCCATATATCCACCACTCTCTGGATGAAAAAGTTTTTCCTGAACTCCGTTCCAAATGGCCTACCCCTAATTCTTAAACTGTGGCCTCTGGTTCTGGACTCACCCATCAGCGGGAACATACTTCCTGCCTGCAGCATGTCCAATCCCTTAATAATCTTATATGTTTCAATAAGATCCCCTCTCAGCCTTCTCTAAGAGAAAATGCTATTAGTAGATGTATGTGTTTACAACAGACACAAGTGCATGGGGGGGGGGTATGGTGCATGGGTTCATAGTTCATTCAACGACTGTTCTTCCACGCCATCCCCACCATTAAAAACATCTTTAAAAGGCACTGGCTCATGTAAGCGACATCGATGCTTAAGAACTCTCGCTATCCAGGGCATGTCCTCTACGCATTGCTACCATCAGAAAGGAGGTACAGTAGCCTGAAGCTTAAAAGATTTCTATCAGTAAAAGATTCATGTGTCAAATGCCACAACTGATTAGGTTATACTGGAATTCTTGTAAGGCACATGGAAGCAGGACTTTCCTGCCTTGTGAAGGCTTGATTCCAGGTGAGTGGCGTGCATTGTTTGCAGACTATAGATCCATGAATGTCTTCAGTGCAACTTATGTAAAGATGTGTTGTACTTCTATACATGTTCAAATGATTCTGTGCAAGTCTAACCAACAGCCAATTTAACTTCCTGAGAGCTGTATTCTAGGTGCGTTTTGTCATTTAGCAATGGGACTGTTGATTACATTTCTTTGCATGGTGCACAAAAATGTTGTGCTGTGGTAGAGAATTTTTGAGTCATTGTCTCGTCACTCATTGCAAACAATAAAGATCATTTTTGAAACAGCTCAGTTGGATGTCATGTCCCTTGTCTTCTCTGCCTTCTCAAAGCAGAATGGTGCAAGAGATAATAGAAATACAAGAAAATGTTTGGAAGAGGACAGAGTAATACAGCACATTCATCACAAAGGCATCCTTGCTTGATGTGAAATACAAGGTCATTTAGCTGATGGGCTATCATCAGACAGAATTTAATTTCATTCCACGGACCATTAATTTCCCATCTTTTCAGTCAGTAATAATGCGCACATGATATACACAGTGACTGACAAAAAGTGAATTTGCCAATAACTTAAAAATTGAAAAGCTAGATTAGTTGCTTTGTTTTCAGCTTCTGAGACCTTGGGTGCCATTTTTATTTGCTTATTCTATTGAATGGAGAAGAGAAAGATCACTGATTCTTTTCCTGTTTGTATCGTGTAATATTACAAAGTTATCTTTCTGGCCAGCTTCTATTTTAATTAAGTTTACAAAAAGTTAAGAAGAGATTCTTTAGTACTTATTTCTACAATATTTATTTTATTGCTATAGAATTCCAGAGAGGGTGAGAAATTTCTCACAGTAATTGCAAATAGCATTAATTTAGTTTTCATTTTGTGTGTCAAGCTAGATCATAAAACAGTGAACATGAGGAAATCGGCAGATGCTGGCATTTCAAGCAACACACATAAAAGTTGTTGGTGAACACAGCAGGCCAGGCAGCATCTATAGGAAGAGGTACAGTCAACATTTCAGGCCGAGACCCTTCATCAGGACTCACTGAAAGAAGAGCTAGTAAGAGATTTGAGAGAGGGAGGGGGAGATCCAAAATGATAGGAGAAGACAGGAGGGGGAGGGGTGGAGCCAAGAGCTGAACAGTTGATTGGCAAAAGGGATATGAGAGGCTCAGGGACAGGAGGCCTAGAGAGAAAGAAAGGGGGAGGGGGGAAGCCCAGAGGATGGGCAAGGAGTATAGTGAGAGGGACAGAGGGAGAAAAAGGAGAGAGAGAAAAAGAACATATAAACTTCCATTAATGCCCCACCTCCCCCTCGTACTAACTTCCGCTAATGCCCCACCTCCCCCTTGTACCCCATCCGTTTGTTTATTTATTTATTGTTTCCCTCTCCCTCTCCCTCTCCCTCTCCCTCTCCCTCTCCCTCTCCCTCTCCCTCTCCCTCTCCCTCTCCCTCTCCCTCTCCCTCTCCCTCTCCCTCTCCCTCTCCCTCTCCCTCTCCCTCTCCCTCTCCCTCTCCCTCTCCCTCTCCCTCTCCCTCTCCCTCTCCCTCTCCCTCTCCCTCTCCCTCTCCCTCTCCCTCTCACTCTCACTCTCACTCTCACTCTCACTCTCACTCTCACTCTCACTCTCACTCTCACTCTCACTCTCACTCTCACTCTCACTCTCACTCTCACTCTCACTCTCACTCTCACTCTCACTCTCACTCTCCCTCTCCCTCTCCCTCTCCCCCCCCCCCCCTTTTTTTCCCTCTGTCCCTCTCACTGTACTCCTTGCCCATCCTCTGGGCTTCCCCCCACCCCACTTTCTTTCTCCTTAGGCCTCCCGTCCCATGATTCTCTCATATCCCGTTTGTCAATCAACTGTCCAGCTCTTAGCTCCATTCCTCCCTCTCCTGTCTTCTCCTATCATTTCGGATCTCCCCCTCCCCCTCCCACTTTCAAATCTCTTACTATCTCTTCTTTCAGTTAGTCCTGATGAAGGGTCTCGGCTGGAAACGTCGACTGTACCTCTTCCTATGGATGCTGCCTGGCCTGCTGCGTTCACCAGCAACCTTTATGTGTGTTGTCTGTAAAACAGTTCTGACTTTTTCTGAAATAACCAGAAAATTACCTCTGTTAGTGAACTCATGGATGTGACTCATTTAAACCGATTGAATACTGAAAAGCCTAGATAGAGTGGATGTGGAGAGGATGTTTCCTATGGTGGGGGAGTCTAGGACCAGAGGGCGCAGCCTCAGAATAGAAGACCATCCCTTTTGAAGAGAGATAAGGAGGAATTCCTTTTGTCAGAGAGTGGTGAATCTGTGGAATTTGTTGACACAGAAGGTGTGGAGGCTAAGTCACTGGGTATATTTAAAGTGGAAGTTGATAGCTTGTTTAGTAAAGGCATGTGGCTAAGTGGTTGAGGCATTGGACTAGCTACCTGAACGTCGTGAGTTTGAGCCCCAGCCGAGGGAACGTGTTCTGTCCTTCAGCAAGGTACTTAATCACACATTGCTCTGCGACGACACTGGTGCCAAGCTGTATGGGTCCTAATGCCCTTCCCTTGGACAACATCGCCTCTGATCTGGGCCGACATTTACATGCCACGCGGCACCTAATTAATTAGCTTGTTTATTTCGGCTTTTTTCTTAAAGATGTGTTGGGTGTGCCCCGGCTACCACTGCATTCTCTGCGGCAGTGTATCAGGCTGCGGCCCCGGGGTTGGGGTGGTGGGAGGTAGAGGAGACTGGGGTGTTATCTCATCGTCGTCTGTTTCCATTAGGGCAGGCAGGTCATCTTCTTCTATGTCTGCCTGCCTCGATGTCGAAGGTTGAGGTTCGTCATCTGCTGTGGCTGATGTGGAAGGCTTGAGAAACGACAGTATGCTTGACTGCTTAGCCTCGCGCATTTTTCTATCATCTCACGCGGTTGCTTCACGTTCAGTTCCTGGATGACTTCATTTTCGATCCGTTCGCTACTGCATTCGGTTTCGATTGTTATCCTTTTCTCTTCCAATTGCATCAGCTCTTCATCTATCAGTTCTTGATCATGGGATGCCAAAACCTCTTCAACATCATCTTTGTCAAATTCCACAAGCCAAACTCACTTTGTCCTTACTTCGTTCACCGCGATCAAAACCCTTAATTATGTCTAGTTTTACGCTGTGTAACACCCTTACGAGCTCTTTTAGGCTTTCCCAATACCTTAGAACTCATCTTGCTAACGGCTGCTCACAGGCACGTGCTTAAGCAATGCCGGTTAGAATACAGTTCCAGGAGAGGAGCGGCTGTTCGGGGTGCGCGCTGCCTTTTATCGCGTGCTGCTTTTTTCGCATGCTGCCTTTTTTCGTAACTGAAAACACCTTCTGTTAGCGAAAACTGGATAAGTCCCTGGGGCCTGATGGAATAATCCCCAGGCTGCTCCACGAGGCGTGGGAAGAGATTGCTGAGCCTCTGGCTAGGATCTTTATGTCCTCGTTGTCCATGGGAATGGTACCAGAGGATTGGAAGGAGGCGAATGTTGTCCCCTTGTTCAAAAAAGGTAGTAGGGATAGTCCAGGTAATTATAGACCAGTGAGCCTTACGTCTGTGGTGTGAAAGCTGTTGGAAAAGATTCTTAGAGATAGGGTCTCTGGGCATTTAGAGAATCATGGTCTGATCAGGGACAGTCAGCATGGCTTTGTGAAGGGCAGTTTGTGTCTATCAAGCCTGATAGAGTTCTTTGAAGAGGTGACCAGGCATATAGATGAGGGTAGTGCAGTGGATGTAATCTACATGGATTTTAGTAAGGCACTTGACAAAGTTCCACATGGTAGACTTGTTCAGAAAGTCAGAAGGCATGGGATCCAGGGAAGTTTGGCCAGGTGGATTCAGAATTGGCTTGCCTGCAGAAGGCAGAGGGTCGTGGTAGAGGGAGTACGTTCAGGTTGGAGGGTTGTGACCAGTGGTATCCCACAAGGATCTGTTCTGGGACCTCTACTCCGTGATTTTTATTAATGACCTGGATGTGGGGGTAGAAGGGTGGGTTGGCAAGTTTGCAGACGACACAAAGGTTGGTGGTGTTGTAGAGGAGTGTAGAGGATTGTCGAAGATTGCAGAGAGACATTGATAGGATGCAGAAGTGGGCCGAGAAGTGGCAGATGGAATTCAACCCGGAGAAGTGTGAGGTGGTACACTTTGGAAGGACAAACTCCAAGGCAGAGTACAAAGTAAATGGCAGGATACTTGGTAGTGTGGAGGAGCAGAGGGATCTGGGGGTACATGTCCACAGATCACTGAAAGTTGCCTCACAGGTAGATAGGGTAGTTAAGAAAGCTTATGGGGTGTTAGGTTTCATAAGTCGAGGGATAGAGTTTAAGAGTTGCGATGTAATGATGCAGCTCTATAAAACTCTGGTTAGGCCACACTTGGAGTACTGTGTCCAGTTCTGGTTTCCTCACTATAGGAAGGATGTGGAAGCATTGGAAAGGGTACAGAGGAGATTTACCAGGATGCTGCCTGGTTTAGAGAGTATGGATTATGATCAGAGATTAAGGAAGCTAGGGCTTTACTCTTTGGAGAGAAGGAGGATGAGAGGAGACATGATAAACGTGTACAAGATATTAAGAGAAATAGATAGAGTGGATAGCCAGCGCCTCTTCTTCAGGGCACCACTTCTCAATACAAGAGGACATGGCTTTAAGATAAGGGGAAGTTCAAGGGGGATATTAGAGGAAGGTGTTTGTACTCAGAGAGTGGAATGCACTGCTTGAGCCAGTGGTAGAGGCAGATACACTCGTGAAATTTAAGAGACTACTAGACAGGTATATGGAGGAATTTGAAGTGGGGGTTTATATGGGAGGCAGGGTTTGAGGGTTGGCACAACATTGTGGTCTGAAGGGCCTGTAATGTGCTGTACTATTCTATGTTCTATGAAAACAGGTAACTAATATAGGTCTTTCGTAACAGTGAGGTTTCGTAAAGCAAATGTTCGAAAAGTGAAACGCCTGTATAGGGGACTACAGACCAAGTGCCAATAAATGGGATGTGTATAGATAGATACATCAGCATAGGCATGGTGAGCTGAAAGGCCTATTTCTGGGCACTTTGACCAGTTTTTAATTAAGTACAGGAAGTTAGCTGGCTATAGTCATAATATAATTCTTAAATTATCTCATTATGGAGATTTGTATATTAGCGCATATTAGTCAAGTCTCGTTGTATAAAGTGATTCTTATGACTCTTACATGAACCCCAAGTACTTTGAAGTGTGGGCACTTGTGAAGAATTATACATTGAACTTCCACTAATGGCGATGTGATAATGACCAGATCATGTTTGCCCAATTAATAGATGTCTTAAAAATATTGATTTGGGCACTGGCAATAATTCCCTTGATAAACAGAGATCAGTACATTTTTAGCTGTAAGTGGAGCCTTGGATTTGGAGATCATGCATGAAAGTTACTTTTAACGTAGAAAGGTGGAGGCCAAGTGATTGAGTATATTTAAAGTGGAGATTGATAGATTCTTGATTAATCAAAGGTCAAAGGTTATGGGGAGAAGGCAGGAGCTGGGGTTGAATACTGAATAATGATCAAATAGTGAAGTCGACTCGATGGGTCAAGTGGCCCAATTCTGCTCCTATGTCTTAATGGTCTCATTGAAAGGAGAAACAAGCTCCAGGGTCTGAGTTCCTTGCTCTTGCTCCTATAGTTTGTTCTATGACTTTTGTATATCTGAGAATACAGTAGGGGCTTGGTTAACATAAACCACCTGAAAGACAGCATGTGTAACTGTCCAGCATCATCTTGATACTTCACTAGTATGAGATGCCACTTGTAATTTGACAGAACTTCAGATTTTTTTTGTTTTTGTATTTTAAACTTAGGGAAGTAGCTTCTTTAACAAAAAGTAAGACAAACTGCTAACTCTACTTAGCATGCTATCTACATTTGACAGCGCGTAGCATGCTGAATAACTTGCTTGCAAAACTGATATAATTTATTAGTTTGTATTTTACCCATCACCAAAGTGATAAATTTTGTTAATATTTCAGTTGATTGAAATATTAAATGAGACCAATTCTTCTTGCTGTAATTTTAATTAAATAAATTAACTGCACAGCCAGAGGAGCAGTTTTTGTTTTCTGACCAGTCATCTGTACAGTTGATGGGTTTTGGAAGCAACTTTTGTTACTTGAACTTTTCAAACTTCACCATTGACATGGTGCCATTAGTGGTACACAAAATGTATTGCAATGAAATAGGTGATGAATCAGACCTGTCAATGGCATGACTAGCTCCAATCTTGAAACCAAACACAAAGCAATATTTAATAGCTTGCAGTTAGTGTCTTGCAACCTCTGAGAAGACTGGGCCATCAACTTTTGAAAAGATGCTAGTGTATTCAAAAATAATTTGAAAGCTTTTTGTAGCATGTCTTTTTCTTAGTGTATCACCCCAACTAGGGCATCAGCCACCAACAGCAGCTCACTAGAGTCCCCTGTGCTAGGCTAGCCTTTCAAGTTGTCCCCAGGTGTAGCCCATATTTGAAGCTCCTTCCTTTCCCAGGGTTGAGGTCTTTGCAGCTTCCGTTGGCATTTCTGTAGCACTGGGTTTTTACACATTGAGTTTACTAGTCTTTTGCAGCTAGGTGTGGGACCATCCATGGCAGGGCATTTGTTGTGTAGTACTAAGTAATTACTACATTCTTCCATAGCAGTATCACTGGGAAAAGTAAAATTTTGCATTTGTTTTGGAGATAATGACCTGTAGCTTCTCTTGGTGATGAAGAAGACAATGACTGCAGGGAATGGACGACAGGAGCACATTACAAAATAATTCTGATGGAAGCATCCTGATTTAACATTTCGTTCTTGATGATGAAAATTTGTTTCTGCTCATCTGGATTTGCATTTGTGTTTTGTTAACTGTTTTACCCTTGAATAAATGTTTATTTTCTATAAATTCTAATCTCTCCTTGTTCATGATTATGCTATCGTTGGGGAAAATTTCACAGATTCTCTGAACTTGCTGATGTCCCTACTTTTTTTTTTATTTTTTTAAAATTTTGTTTTTATTTGGATAAGGAATTCACAAGTATCATGTACTTTTTTCACATGTATAACCTTTTCCATTTTTTATATGTATAAAACTATAATTATTTATACATTCTTAAGTACACATTGAGATGATATAAAAAGAAATTAAACACAGATAATTATGTACAGTAGAAATTCTAATCTATTAGGCTAAGTAATGGTGTTAATTGTTAAGAAAAGTAGTAATAATAGTGGATTAGTAATAGTTTCCATACATCTCTTCTGGATCACTTCTTCTGGTCCAAAATGTTGTGTGTAAGCCTATGTAACAACCATTATAGGTGTTTATATCCTAACTTGTTCATGCTTGCTCCTGCCCCCAAACATAATTATCCGATCCCTATGTACTTATTTACTTAATTTTATCATTTTTTTTTTATCCCTTACCCAAATCTTTTCCTTTACTTGTATTAATTCTGTATTTTCCAAACAAAAAAAGACAAAAACAGTAAACATTTAGACTAGGGGTGCTTACATTAGCAATATTACTATGTTGATGAGAAGAGCAGTATAAATCATTAGGAGATTCATCTAAAGTCTGCTCGCATTGGGGTTATATATTCAATCCACTTATTCCAGATTTGATAAAATTTTTCTTTTTGAATTCTCAGGGTGTAAGTCAACTTTTCCATTTTAAATATTTCCAAGATAATTTCGTGCCAATCTTCTAATGTAGTTGGTATTGGATTTAGCCACTTTCTAGTGATGGATTTCTTACTTCCCGCTAAAAGGGCCTGCAGCAACTTTATATCTTCCTTCTGTTCAAAAAATAATACATGCCCCAAATAGAGCATCTCAAAGTTCAGAGATATCTGGGTCCTAAGTACCTTAACTAATGTTCTATGAATACCTTCCCAATATAGACTTAATTTAGGACAATCCCAGAAAATATGGAAATGATTTGCCTCCTTGGAGCCGCACTTTCTCCAACACGTCACGTTTGTATCTTTATATTTTTCCTGATATGGGGTCTTAAAGTATCTTATAATATTTTTCCAACAATGTTCTCTCCAAGTCAAAGAATTAGTCGAAGACCATTGAAAGCTGCATATTTTCCCCCAAGCCTCCTCTGAAAGTACCAACCCCGCTTCTTTCTCCCACTTCTCTTTAATATACAATGTGTTTACATTTTTAGCATGGGAGAGTGCATTATATAATCGAGAAACTGATTTACTAGGTATTGAACTGCAAGCCGAATTCAGAATCTTGAAAAATTCTAATTCTACTGTTGATGGGTCTGTATATCTACAACTCTGGTTAACATAATTTCGTACTTGAAGGTACCTAAAAAAGTCATTATGTTCTAGGCCATGTTTGTCCTGCAGGATTTGGAAACTTTGTAATATTCTTTTATCTATAAATGAGAGGTAGGTTGTAAGACCTTTCTTTATCCATAATTCAAATCTTTTATCTCCTCTGTTGGGAAGGAATTCGGTATCATATGCACACCATCTGAAGAGTTTTAGCATGTTATTAATTCCACATGAATTAACCACCTTCTGCCATATTTTTAATGTAAGATTTATCCAACTGTTTTTAAATTTTTCCAATTGGGCCATCAATCCTTTGTCAGCTATTGAGGCCTGTAGAGGAAAACTGTCAACCAATCCAAATTCTATTTCCTTCCATCTAGCCTTATATTCCCTATTACACCAATATAACAGGGGTTATCTGTGAGGCATAAAAATAATTTCTCAGGCAAGGAAGAACCATACCTCCTCCTTCCTTCCCTAACTGTAAGGTGTTATATCGAATTCTAGGTTTCTTTCCTTGCCAAATGAAGCAGGAAATCCATTTGTCCCATTCCCTGAATTGATTATCATCCACAGGTAAAGTACGGAAAAGATACAGTAAACGAGGAAGAATATTCATTTTTATAGTATTTATCCTTGAATTTAAACTTGAAAAGGGGATAAGATTCCATCTATGCATATCTGCTTTTATCTCTGAGATTACTGACCCATAATTTACCTGTGACAGCTTTGAAAGATCCTTCGGCAGGGTTATTCCTAAATATTTTAATGATTTAGCTTCCCACTTAAGATCATATGTATCCTGCAATTTTTTGGATGGTGTATAATTTAGGGACATAACCTGCATTTTCTTTACATTTATTTTATAACCTGATGTTTTCCCAAAGTCATCCAACAATGTAAACAATCCTATAAATGATTTTTCTGGTTCACTCAGATAGACTAAAACATCATCTGCGAATAACGCCACTTTCTGTTCAATCCCTGCCACCTTGATACCTCTTACGATTTCGCTCTGTCTTATTAGTTGGGCAAGCGGTTCAATATTTAGCGCAAAAAGGAGAGGAGAAATTGGACATCCCCGTCTAGTGACTCTCTCCAAAATAAAGGAGTCAGAGAGGTCCCCATTTATCTTAATTCGGGCTGTAGGGCTGTCATATAGAGTCTGGATTACTTTAATAAACTTTTCTTGAAAGCCAAATCTTCCTAACACTCTGTATAGGAATGCCCAACTAACCGAATCAAAAGCTTTCTCAGCGTCTAATCCTACTACCATTGTCTCTGTCTCATTCTTATTAACCGATGCCCCTACATTTCATTGTTGGGACTCCAGAAGGAATGGCAAAAATCCAAGGTTCATTTTATTGTGGGATATATTGTATTTGAATCCCCATCTTTGCCCTTGGCACTATTAGCGAAACGGACATTTGTAGATGTACTTGTCCACTTTTGCAGGACAGGTGTCCCAACATTGCCACATGGTTGGGTATATTTGAAATTATAATGAATGATTTGGATAGATACAGTTGCCAGAAGGATAGGATTTCTACAAAGTGGCGAAACTGCTTTGTTCATTTACCTTCAGTGACTGCTTTATTAGGTACCCCTGCACATCTGCTCATTAATGCAAATATCTTATCAGCCAATCATATGGCAGCAACTCAATACATAAAAACACGCAGACATGATTAAGAGGTTGAGTTGTTGTTCAAACCATACATCAGATCTAAGTGACTTTGACCATTGAATGATTGGTGGTAGATTGGTGGGGGAGGGTGGCGGTGATGTTTTCATGCACAAGAGTCTCTAGAGTTTACAGAGGATGGTGGAAAATAACAAAAAACAAATACAGTGAACAGCAGTTCTCTAAGCGAAATTGTCTTGTTAATGAGAGAGGTCAGAGGACTGATTCAAACTAACTTAACTAATCATGCCTTACAACAGTGGTGTGTGGAAGACCATTCTGAATTCCACTCTTGTACCTAATAAAGTGGCCATTGAGGGCATATTCCCTGCCTGTACAACATTGGACATTGCCCATATATTATTACCCTATGATTATCGCTTAATTTTTTAAGAAATGCTCTGAAGAAATAAAGAAACATTTGTTGACTGCATCAGCAAGTGATTTTTGCAAATTAATTTGTTCCTGCTTTAATTATCTAGGCTCTTGTCTTGAGTTTCCAACAGCACAACTCTGCTGCCTTTTAATTGCGGATTTCAGATAAGTGCCCAGAAGTTTAGGATATTAATGTTCCAGCAAAGACCATGATCTTGTACCATGCTAACATTTCAAATTTTTTCTGTATCAAAATCTTTACCCTGTTCGCATTATATATTCCTTTGAAAATAAAGATTATTCCCTCTTTTGTGGCATATCCTTTTGGTATTCATTACACTATATCAAATGCATTTCAGATCACTCATAAGAAATTCAAATATGCCCAATATATCCAAATTCTAGCACTTTACTTTTTACTATTTCTGCATTAATATGCTGAGTTCAATGAAATTCATTATATTTCAACAACTGTAATTTGCAAGTCCTGAGGGAATGATGCTTGAGTTACATTAACTGCGTTGACAATTAGTTAACATCGTTTTTCATTTGGAGTAAGGATTCAGCCCTCCACAAACTAAATGAAACCCCAGTGCTGCTCAAATATCAAGAACAATTTCCAGAAATTATTCACAGTTGTTCACCAACAGAAATTGGCTTGATTCATGATGAAATGTGGCATGGGAAGTGTGGACACAGGACTGTATGTTTGGGAGCTGGGGTTGGATCAGTCTTCACCTGGCATCTTGTCCACAGCTATTCCAACATGGGTGGCCCTGAGTTGATGCACACTCCTAATCATAAATTCGAAACACAAGTCAGACACAAATGCCAAAAACTTTACAATAGCATGCCTGAAGATGATGACACACTTACATTTCCAATAACACCTGTGGAAGTAAAATCTGCTTGCAAAGCACTATATCAGCAAAAGCCGCCGGCATGTATCTATCCAGGAATACTGAAGTATCTTGGTGAAGAGAGTATCAAATGACTAACTAGTGCTTTCACTGAAGAGAAGATGGCGGTGCGATGCTGCTCGCAGCAGCTAATCCGGAATGAATATCTGTATTTGTTAAGTAGGATGCTGTGCACAATCCTGATTTGATGGAGACGGACGTGAGAAGCATGGAGGAACATCTGGTGAAACTCTTGAAATGCCTGTTTTGCTGCCGCTGCTACTGTACGATCCAGAATCTCTGGAGGGAAAGGCCCCGAATCCTTGGCCTTGCCTGTTGCTTGGCG
Organism: Mobula birostris; assembly: GCF_030028105.1. Taxonomy (NCBI): domain Eukaryota; kingdom Metazoa; phylum Chordata; class Chondrichthyes; order Myliobatiformes; family Myliobatidae; genus Mobula; species Mobula birostris. The sequence continues at coordinate 8,507,344 of NC_092391.1, read as the reverse complement.
GCCAGGGCCGGGGTAGAAGCGCTCGGCAGAGGCGGTGCTCAGTGTCAGAGGGCTGGTCGGAGGCTCGAAGTTTTTGGATGGACTCAGAGTCGGCTGTGGTCTGGTGCTTCGGCAAGTTTGCGGCACTGGAGGTTCATGGCAGGAAGAGTTTTTCTTCCTTGTACTGTCTGCGTGAGATGATGGGGCTATCGGGACTTTGAGACTTTTTTTTTACATGCCCATGGTCTGCTCTTTATCAAATTACGGTTTTGCTTTGCACTGTTGTAACTATATGTTATAATTATGTGGTTTTTGTCAGTGTTAGTCTTGGTCTGTCTTGTGTTTCTGTAATATACTGGAGAAGCATTGTATCATGCATGCATTACTAAATGACAATAAATGAGGACTGAGTGTCCTCATAATCTAATGTAATAACAGAAGGAAAATACCCTGACACTTGGAAACGTGACAAATTCATTGTGGTACCTAAACCAGGAAAGCCTGCAGACGATCCAGCAAGTGCTGTACCTACAAACTTCTTGAGCTTATTATTTTATCTGGAATGTTATCTCTGATAGATTCTTACATACCAATCAAGCTGGCTTCAGACAATGCCACAATACCAGTGAACAAGTTCTCACACTCACATCATACATCGAATCAGGCTTTGAACTCAAAAAGAAAACTGAAGCAATTTTTATTGGCTTATCTACTACTTATGACACCGTTGGCAACCAAGGCTTAATGTTAAAACTAGCCTGAATCATCCTATGTAAAAAAATCCAAAGTCTCCGCCACAGAATTACAGGCACCTGTTCTTTCTTCACCTTCGGAGGAAGTGACACCAGTCGCATTTCGAAATTCTACAGTGGCGTCCCCCAAGGGTCAGTTCTGGCTCCAACCTTGTTCAATCTGAACCTCAGTGCCACCCCCCCCCCCAGCTAAATCTGCCAAAGTGGTAGCTAAATATGAATGTCAACAAAGCAGTAACTTCCATATTTCATCTGGACAACTGACTAATCAAACTTAAACTTAATATCTAAATGACCAACAGCTCCACACCCAAAGTACTTAGGGGTCTCACTAGATCAAACTCTTTCGAACAAAATCCACTTTCAAAATGTTGCAAAGAAACTAAAATCTAGAACAGTCTTCATCAGGAAGATAGCATGAACCAAATGGGGTGCTAACCAGTCAGTCCTGTGAACACCTAGCCTAGTCCTATATTTTTCAGTCACCGATCATTGTGCACCCACCTGGGAGAGAAGTGCTCACACAAACATCACCAATACACAGCTCCATACTTCTATGAGAATAATCTCAGGGGCCCTAGCATGTACTCCTATATAATAGCTTCCAACAATGAGCGAAGTAGTACCTCTAGAGATCTGTAGAAGACTAGCTTCAGCAAAATTCTATAAGCATATCCAAAATATGCCCAACAACATTCCAGTTTGTAAACTCATCAAAAAAGCTCCTCCAACTTCCCGACTGAAATTCGAAAATCTTTCTACAACCTGAAAAATCTCAACTCCTATGATGAACACACTGAATGGTGCCAATACTGGCACACCAACATGCCCCCTGTCAGAGATCTGATCAGTGACCCCAACTTGCTCCTCCTGGAGCTACCAGAAAAAACAGGACAGCCACAAATTGATCCAGAAATCGATGTGCCAAAGCAGCACAAACACGACACTGATGGGGCGCCTGAGGAACCCCAGCTTGCCCTTGTATGTCCCAACCCAGGACATCTTCCACCTGGTTCAAACATGCCCTCTAACCAAGACCTGAACAACAGGAATTCTGCAGCTGCTGGAAATTCAAGCAACACACATCAAAGTTGTGCAGATGCTGGAAATTCAAGCAACACTTTGATGTGTGTACCAAGACCTGAGACAGCTTTGCTGCAGTTCATCGATGCAGCCGCAAGCTGGAAGACTGGCTTGACAAGAAACAATTAGAAGTGTAAAGAGAAAGACACAGGCCATATGAAATAACAACAACTAACAGAAAGACTGGATTTTTTTCCCCCTCATTTTTGGTAATTGCCTTTAGAAGGAAGGCAACATTTTAGTACATTAAATCTTAATTTTACTCAGAATTTCTATAATTGTGGGGAGGGTGTTTCCCATAGTGGGGGAATCTAGGACCAGAGGGCATAGCCTCAAAATAGAAGGATGTCCCGTTAGAGCAGAGATGAGGAGGAATTTCTTTAGCCGGAGGGTGCTGAATCTGTGGAATTCATTGCCACAGACAATTATAGAGGCCATCACTGGGTATATTTAAAGCAAAGGTTGATAGGTTCTTGATTAGTAAGGGCATCAAAGATTATGGGGAGAAGGCAGGAAAATGGAGTTGAGAGGGATAATAAATCAGCCATGAAAGAATAGCAGAGCAGACTTGATGGGCCAAATGACCTAATTCTGCTACTATGTTCTATGCTGTAATTATTCACTTGCATTCCATCAGGAAACTTAACACCCTGGCACTCACGGACTTGATTTTGGCTCCAGAAAATTAGGAGATGAAGTGCATTGAATAACCTGAAATAAAACCTCCAGCAACACACACAAAATTCTGGAAGAACTCAGCAGGTCAGGCAGCATCTATGGGCAGTCGATGTTTTGAGTGGAGGTCTTTCATCAAAACAGAGGCTGAAGCCAGGATATGAGGGTGGGAGGGGATAGGTGGAAGAGGTAAAAGGCTGAATTCCTCAGTTTTCCAATATTTTCTGTGTGTTGCTGAAGATTTCCAGCATCTATAAAATCTCTTGTGTGTATAAAGTCTCCAACAACAATTGTAACAATTGAGGTTGCATTTTTTTCCCTTTATTGGTTAGGATACCGGATATACTTTCCATATTTAACAATTCATGTTTTTCTATATTTTAAATTGGGTAAAACAATTGAAACCTGAAGAACTATCCCTGTCTAGTGGAAAAAAATATCAATTGTATCTGAGATCAGAAAATGACTGGGAATGGTCAAGTGAACAAAGTACTAGGTGCAGGTTTGCCAAGGAAGAAAATCTAACAAAATACTGTCGACCTTCACTAATCCGACTACCTGTACTCCGGTTCCTTTGATAATCTGGTACTGATTATGCTTAATGTGATCTTTCTGTAATTCGGCATTTTCACTAATCCGGCACTCCTCAGGTCCCAATGATGCCGGATTAGTGAAGGTCGACTGTAGATCAATTTTTCATCATTTGATAAACTTTTAAAGCTCATGAATCATTTCTTGTATTGGTTACTTGAGATTATGCACAAATATAATCAAACTGAAGCAGTTCTGAAGAAGGCAATGCAAGGCTGCCAGATAAGTTTCACTGGAGGGGCTGCAGAGGACAGTGAGAGACTGGGTTTGCTGAGTTTGTTTACTTTGGAGTGGACTGGACTGAGGGGACTGACTGCAAAATTGAGAGACTTGGACAAGGAAGTTCATGAGAAGCTTTAACCCTTAGCATAGGAATATTTTTAAGATCATTTTCAAAGATTTTTTTTTTACCCAGAAGGTGGTTGAAATCCAGAATATGCTGCATGAGGGGATAGGTAGGCAGGTACTCACAATACTTAAGAAGTATTTAGATAAGCACCAAAAGCATAGAAGGCTGTGGGATGAGGGCTGAAAATAAAATTTATGTGGTTCTTGATGTTTGGTTTGGAAGTATGTATAACTCTGGGATTAAATTATTTATTACATTTAACAATGTTTATTTAATTGCACACAGTAGTATAAATGCATAGTTCCAGTTTTATATTGTTACAACAGATTGTTTACTGGGACGATAACTTTGTAGTACAAGGAAAAATTAAGCAGAATTGAGAAGAACTTTCCATTCTTCTCTAATTCTTTTCTGTCTCCTGCCTTCCTCAATTACTTGTCATTTGCCAATGGCTTAAATTTTTGACCTGCTAAATTTAGATTATTCTTTTCTAATAGGGATTTACCTCAATATGGGCAAAAGCAGTGGCAGTCATATTTTGGGCGGACTTTTGATGTTTACACCAAGTTGTGGAAATTTCAACAGCAGCACAGGTGAGAGAAACTTTGCTTTGCAGATTCTAAAGTATTTTGTTTTCAACAAATAAGCATCATAATAAAAATTGACAAATGATAACCCTAGCACCTTATTTTGTAAGTTTTATAGCATGAAATAACTCCAGTGCAAGAGACTTGCCTTGGCGAAATTAACATCAACAGGTAGATCTTTGAGCTGTGGTGTTTCATGACTATCATTATATACCTAGGCCCAAGATGGTCATGAAATACCACAGCTCAAAAGATTTATTTGTCTCACTTATTTTCAAGTGATCATTTTACATTTTATATGTTTAGTTAAAATAGCGAAGGATTTAAAGTAACAATCTGCTGGAAGAATTCAGTGAGTCAATCGGCATTAGGGGAGGGGTCATGGAAAAATGATCAATGCTTTGGGTTTCAGGTTGAAACATTCCATCAGAGATAGAACTGCTTTAGAATAGTTACCTTGAAGTGCGTTATTCTTACTGAACCTAATAAGAAATATAATTAAATGTTAAAAATGGAGTTAGGCAGAGAAGCTTTTAGATAGATAGATAGATACTTTATTGATTTCAAAGGAAATTACAGTGTCCCAGTAGCATTACAAGTGCACAGATATACAAATCTACAAATATTAGAAGAGAAGTAAGAAAGAATAAACAAATAAGTGTGACTCTTGATCACTGTTGTGGATGATTACATGTATTAGCTGCATTCTCAATCATTGCTAGCATTTCAAATCTGCCTGAGTCTATCAGTAATACTCAAGACCAGGAGAAAGATGACCACAAGTGGTTGGCACAAGATTCTTCATTACTGAATCCTGAATGAATGATTAAACATAAGTCCAGAACGAGGGGTCACAGTTTGAGGATAAAGGGGAAGCCTTTTAGGACCGAGTTTAGGAAAAACTTCTTCACACAGAGAGTGGTGAATCTGTGGAATTCTCTGCCACAGGAAACAGTTGAGGCCAGTTCATTGGCTATATTTAAGAGGGAGTTAGATATGGCCCTTGTGGCTAAAGGGATCGGGGGGTATGGAGAGAAGGCTGGTACAGGGTTCTGAGTTGGATGATCAGCCATGATCATACTGAATGGTGGTGCAGGCTCAAAGGGCCGAATGGCCTACTGCTGCACCTATTTTCTATGTTTCTATTATTGCTGATGCCCTGGTGCATGCTGACCAAGTGTGCTGTGTTTTCCTGTTACACTGTACTAGCACTGAACAGCATCCAGTCCTTGCAGTTTTTTTTCCAAGTTAACAAAGGTTAAAGATCTCAGACCTTTGATCCCAGTTCTTTTAAAAATGGTGATAAAGTTTAAGTAGAGCCTAGAGCATTGTACAGTGCAGGAACAGGCCCTCTGTACCAAGCTAATTAAATTAGCAATTGCCCAAAAAAAGCTAATCCCGACTGTCTACTCAATGCCTTGTCCTTATCAATGCAAGTAGTTACTCTATTGCAATTTTCTGTAAACCCTCAGTTTGACTAGCAAATATACTTAATTTTACCATTGGTCAATTTAATGGGTCTTTAAATAGTCAGCAATGGGTGAAATATTTGTCCTTGGTCATTCACAGGATTTGTCTTTCTCTTTAGTTCTTTGTATTCTGAATATTGGTCTGAGTAAAAGTAAAGGCATCCGTTAGTCTTGCGAGACCATGGATCTGCGCCTGGAAAGTCTTCACTTTCCAGGGCGCAGGCGTGAGCAAGGTTGTATGGAAGACCAGCAGTTACCCATGCTGCAAGTCTCTCCTCTACACGACACAATGTTGTCCAAGGGAAGGGCATTAGGACCAGCTTGGGACCAGTGTCGTCGCAGAACAATGTGTGATTAAGTGCCTTGCTCAAGGACACAACACGTTCCTTCGGCTGGGGCTCGAACTCATGACCTTCAGGTTGCTAGTCCAATGCCTTAACCACTTGGCCACGTGGTCTGAGTAGCTTGTATTTTATTTCTGATACCATGTGGTTATAATGGAAATTATTAAGAAGAATAAGAAAGCAATCATTTCATAAAATAAAAAGTCACTTAAATCATACTGTCATATACGTTCTTCATTGCATACTATCCATCTTGCATTGTTGTATAAGTAACAAACTAGCTAGTTTCAGTAAAATATACAGTTTTCTTGTTTGATGTTTTTGTCTATCTAAGTATTTGCTAAGAATTAAGTTGAATGGATTTTATGCTGTTATTGGTAATTTGTTCATTAATATATTTGCACAGTTTTAATTTTGGCCTTATAATTATTGGAAACATAAAGCTAGCTCAAGCTACAAGTATATGTGGAGTTTTTTTGGAAGAGTTAGAATGTGAAATGTATTTTTTGCTTGTTTAGACAATACATATGGGATAGTTTATTTGTCTGCTTTTCACCCTAGACAAATCCTGGATAACAGGTATGGCTTGAAGCGGTGGCAAATTGGAGAAATTGCATCGAAAATCGGACAACTCTACTACCACTATTAGTAAGCATGAGTTTTGGATTGTTGAAATGCAAATGAAGTAGTATGAAACTTTTAAAAAGATGTTTGTTTAAAGCACTTTTTCTTCCTGATAGTGCCTTAAATGTCTGAATTTTGAAGTCGTTTTATGCACAGAGGCAACACTTAAGGCTATTCCTATTTGCAGTTAAATTACCCTTATGCCTTAGTACCATTTTCCTCCATTAATCCCATATCCTTTAATTCCCATAATATCTAAAATTATGTTGGTCTTTAATATCTGAGCTTCCACTGTATCCTTGGTTCCAAAGATTGACCAGTCTCTGGGTTAAAAAAATTCTTTTTATCTATGGCTTGGAATCATAGAATCACATAATACAGGTGGGCCCTTGGGCTACCACTTACATGCCGACCATTTTGCCCATCAACCTTTGTCTGCACTGGGACAATATTCTGAATGGCCAACCTCTTATTTTGAGGCTATGACCCTTGCTCTTAGACAGTGAGTTTTCTGAATTTCAGTGAGATAATTTCTCATTCTTTTATATTAAAGAGCTCTTCTCAATTCTGTTTAATTTTCCTTGCACAGCAAAGCTGTCATCCCAGTAATCAATCTGTTGTACTTCTACAAGTATATTCTTCTTTTGGCAATGAAGACCAGATCTACATTATACACAGTGTTTTAAATGCTGTCTCACCAGTGGCCTTGCCAACTGGAGGAAGACATCACCTCTTTTGTGCTTAATCCTCTTGCAATAAGACTAACAGTCTAGGTTGTTTAAACCATAAAACATAGCAGCAGATTGGGCTGTTCAGCCCATTGAGCCTGCTCCACCATTTCATCATGGCTGATCCATTTTCCCTCACAATACTATTCTACATTCTCCGCATAACCTGATTAATAAAGAACCCACAACCTCAGCCTTAAATACAGCCAGTGACCTGACCTCAACAGGCTGCCTGTGGCAACAAATTCCAGAGATTCACTGCCTACTGGCTAAAGAAATTACTCCTTATGTCAGTTCTAAATGGATGCCCTCTGTTACCCTATATTCTGAGGCTGTACTTTCTGGTCCTTGACTCCCCTACTACAGGAAATATCCACTCCACATCCACTCTATTGATGCCTTTCAACAACATTTGATAGGTTTCAAAGAGTTCCCTCCTCATTCTTCTAAATTCCAGCAAGTAACAGGCTCAGGGCCATCAAACACTCCTCATACGATAACCCTTTCATTCATAGAATCATTATAAATGAACCTCCTTTGAACCCTTTCCAATGTCAGATAAGTGGCCCAAAACTGCTCACAAAACTTCAAGTAAGGCCTCACCAGTGCCTTGTCAAGCCTCAGCATTACATCCATACCTTTATATTCTAGTCTTCCCGAAATGAACGCTAACATTACATTTGCCTTCCTCACCACTGACTCAACCTGCAAGTTATCTTTTAGGGATTCATGCAGGACTCCCAAGTCCCTTTGCAGCTTTGATTGTTGAATATTCTCTCCAGTTAGAAAATAGTTGACGCACTTATTCCTTCTACCAAAGTGCATGACCTCTATCATGTCTCCTCTCATCCTTCTTCTCTCCAAAGAGTAAAGCCCCAGCTCCCTTAATCTATGATCATAATGCATACTCTCTAAAGCAGGCAGCATCCTGGTAAATCTCCTTTGTACCCTTTCCAATGCTTCCACATCCTTCCTATAGTGAGGCAACCAGAACTGGACACAAGTGGAACAAGAACAAGTGTGGCCTAACCAGAGTTTTATAGAGCTGCATCATTACATTGCGACTCTTAAACTCTATCCCTCGACTTATGAAAGCTAACACCCCATAAGCTTTCTTAACTACCCTATCCACCTGTGAGGCAACTTTCAGTGATCTGTGGACATGTACCTCCAGATTCCTCTGCTCCTCCACACTACTAAGAATCCTGCCATTTACTTTGTACTCTGCCTTGGAGTTTGTCCTTCCAAAGTGTACCGCTTCACATTTCTCCGGGTTGAACTCCATCTGCCACTTCTCAGCCCATTTCTGCATCCTATCAATGTCTCTCTGCAATCTTTGACAATCCTCTACACTATCTACAACACCACCAACCTTTGTGTCGTCTGCAAACTTGCCAACCCACCCTTCTACCCCCACGTTCAGGTCGTTAATAAAAATCACGAAAAGTAGAGGTCCCAGAACAGATCCTTGTGGGACACCACTAGTCACAATCCTCCAATCTGAATGTACTTCCTCCACCACCACCCTCTGCCTTCTGCAGGCAAGCCAATTCTGAATCCACCTGGCCAAACTTCCCTGGATGCCATGCCTTCTGACTTTCTGAATAAGCCTACCGTTTGGAACCTTGTCAAATGCCTTACTAAAATCCATGTAGATCACATCCACTGCACTACCCTCATCTATATGCCTGGTCACCTCTTCAAAGAACTCTATCAGGCTTGATAGACACAAACTGCCCTTCACAAAGCCATACTGACTGTCCCTGATCAGACCATTGGTTCTCTAAATGCCCAGGGATCCTATCTCTAAGAATCTTTTCCAACAGCTTTCCCACCACAGACGTAAGGCTCACTGGTCTATAATTACCCGGACTATCCCTACTATCTTTTTTGAACAAGGGGACAACATTCGCTTCCCTCCAGTCCTCCGGTACCATTCCCATGGACAACAAGGACATAATGATCCTAGCCAGAGGCTCAGCAATCTCTTCCCTCGCCTTATGGAGCAGCCTGGGGAATATTCCGTCAGGCCCCGGGGACTTAACTGTCCTAATGTATTTTAACAACTCCAACACCTCCTCCCCCTTAATATCAACATGCTCCAGAACATCAACCTCACTCATATTGTCCTCACCATCATCAAGTTCCCTCTCATTATTAGCTAGCTTACCTTCATATTTCATCTTTTCCTTCTTTATGGCGTTTTAGTTGCCTTCTCTTGGTTTTTAAAAACTTTCCAATCCACTTCCTACCTATGTTTTTTTTCCTCCATTATATGGCTGTCTTTTGCTTTTATGTTGTCTTTTACATCCCTTGTCAGCCACGGTTGTCTCATCCTCCCTTTAGAATACTTCTTCATCTTTGGGATGTATCTATCCTGTGCCTTCTGAATTGCTCCCAGAAGCTCCAGCTATTGCTGTTCTCCTGTCACCCTGCTAGTGTCCCCTTCCAGTCAACTTTGGCCAGCTCCTCTCTCATGCCTCTGTAATTCCCTTTACTGATACACCTGTCTTTAGCTCCTCCCTCTCACATTGCAGGGTCGATTCTATCATATTATGATCACTACTTCCTATGGGTTCCTTTACCTTAAGCTCCCTAAACAAATTAGAATCAGATTTGTTATCACCAGCATGTGTCGTGAAATGTGTTAACTTAGCAGCAGCAGTTCAATGCAAACAATATAGAAGAAAAATAAAAATAATAATAATAATAAATTAATTAATCAAAGAACAGAAATAATACATATAAAAAAAGTGGGGTAGTGTTCACAGGTTCAATGTCCATTTAGGAATTGGATGGCAGAGGGGAAGAGCTGTTCCTGAATCACTGAGTTTTCCCTATTATATTCTATTTGCTATGTCCTCACCTATGTATCACCCTGAAGATTCCCACCATTCCTCCTACAGCCCACCTTGTTTGATGTCACTGGCATTTGATATCTGTCCAAATAATTAACTAAGATTATGAACAACTGAGCTTCTAATCAAGGTTCAAGAGTTCAAGATTGGTTAATGATATTTCCAGTACAAAGTGTAAAGGAGAACAAAATGATTGTTACTCTGGGTCTGATGCAACACAAAAAAATACAGTAAAATAAAGAATACAATAATTTTAAAAATCTGCAGTAAATATAAATACATAAGATAGCTTATATACATTGTATATATATGAACTGATGCTAGGCACATAAGTGTCTGTAAATAAGGTGACTGACAGAAAATGATAAAATGGTGGTGGTTGGGGATGTGGAGGCTGGGTTAGTGGGTGGAGGTGTTGATCAGCCTTGCTGCTTGGGGAAAGTAACTGTTCTTGAGTCTGGTGGTCTTGGCGTGGATGCTACATAGCCTCCTCCCTGATGGGAGTTGGACAAACGGTCCATGAGCAGGGTGAGTGAGATCCTTCATGATGTTACTGGCCCTTTTCCAGCACCTTTCTTTATTTGTGAACTTGATGGTGGGTAGGCTGCTGCCAATAATGCATTGGGTAGTTTTCACTACCATTGCTGAACCTTTCTGTCTGCCACAATGTAGTTTCCATACCATACAGCAATGCAGCATGTTAGGATGCTCTCTACTGTGCATCTGTAGAAAGATGTGAGTATGGATGTGCATAGCCCAGCTTTGTTCAGCTTCCTCAGAAAGTGGATGTGTTGGTGAGCTTTCCTGCTGGTGTAGAATGTGTTCTGGGCCATGAGAGGTTGTGAAAGATGTGCACTCCCAGGAGTTTGAAATGGCTTGCAGTTTCTACTGCTGTGCCACTGATGTAAAAGAGGGGTGTGAGTTCTGCTGAAGTTGATATAAACACCTTCTTTGTCTTGCTGACATTGAGGAAGAGGTTATTTGTCTGGCAGCAAGCCTTGATTTCTTCCACCTCCTCTCTGTAGGCCACCTCATAGTTGTTGGTGATGAGCCAACATTGTCGTGTAATCGGCAAATTTGACAATGTAATTATTTGGCATCCCACTACATGGCAGCCCACTATTCACTATTTCACAATACAGAAAATTATTTCAACTCTGTTAACATGCTTCTTTTCTGAAAGCCTTCTGAAAATCTAGATTAAAGTAGCTATTGTCACATCATGTTGTTTGTTCATCTTTATCTGCTAATTGCAACTTCAAAATCACGAATAGATTTGTCCAATGTGATTTCTCTTTTCTCAATTCCACATTGGCTCTTAAGAGTGCCCTGTTACAAATTCTTTAACACAAAACATTGGGGTTGTGGAGGAGAGGAGTAGAAAAAGGTTTTATGCCAGACCCCATTGTACTTACTTCCTTGAAAATGAATGGTTAAAAGACTAAGCACAAGAGATTCTGTGTGTTACTCTGACAAAGAGTCCACCTTGAAAAGCTTCAATTTGTTATAAGCCAAAGAGGTGTTATCATTTTTACAGATGTTGTTTCTCATGACTTTTATGTTCTGATGCAACTTTAACTTCGCTCGTCTATTTTCAATATGACCTGGTCTTTCTTTTGTTTCCTGCCACCCTTTTACCAAGCTTGCGTACTTCTGAGACCAGTTATCTTAATGAAGCATTTTCCTTCTACTCTGCAATTAGGCAAAGGGCCTATTATTCCCAGGTCACCAAGGAAGATCGGTAAGATTTTATACCTGTATTGTTTCTCCAATTTCCTCACAACATAAAAGACCTAGATCTGTGGTTTATTTTCATAAGTAACCTCAGCGTATTTATAACCACAAGTACAATTTGTTATGTCTTTGGTTACACTTTAATTTTTTTTCTGTGATACATTTTGCAGGACTTGAGTCTGTTTTCCATTACAAGTTGTAATTTTTAGAATTTCACAAATACTTTTGAATTAGAGCAATGGATTGGACAGACAGTCTAAACTACTTGCAAATAATTCATTTTGTTAATTTTATCTGTATTTATTAACATTTTTCTCTTGTTTCTTGCTTGGATGTATCACACAATATTTCTTGGTATTGAATTTAAGTTGCACTACTTTTTTACAGGCCTGAGCTTGTAGTTAAAAAGCTACGGTATTATGCTCGTTACATAGTAGTTTGTCTGCTGCTTAACAAAATGGACCTTGTCAGAGATCTTGTAAAGGTATGGTATTTTTGTGAATTGTACATTTATGCTTATTTTTTTTTTTACTAATCACGCTTATAACTTTTTAAAACTGAACTCTATTTCTGAACTTTTTGTTTTTAGATCAGTTTATTATTGTTGAATTCACTATCTTCTGTTTTTCAATATTGCAATAAACCAATACTTTGCAAATCCACTTCTTCCAGCTTCTTGCTGGGAGTCAATCCAAATGTACAAACCCTGGTAAACTTCTTAACCTGTATATAAATTTCAAACTTGCTATCCTTGTGTGAACTTTATATTTCTAGCTTTATTTCTTTACTTCTCTCTTTGCTCTTTGCCCATACTGCTGATGAAGATCAGTTTCCACTTTCCCTCCATTACCCTGAAATTTTCAGCATGAAAAATACTTAGTCAAAAGCATCCAATCTTCAGTCACCACCCCTGTCTTCCACCTTGTCTTTGCTGATGTATTGAATTTAAAACCCATGTCCTCATCTTTAAATCCCCTTATGATTCTGGACCTTTGGTATCTTTCAGGTTTCCACCTCATTTTGTTTGATTTTAAAAATCACCTGTTTGAATTAATTAAGATTCCCATGAGTTACCCCAACAAACTTTGTCCGTGATTTTTCTGAGTACCACATACAAAATGCCGAAGGAACCCAGCAGGTCAGTCAGCATCTATGGAAATGAATGAACAGTTGATGTTTCAGGCTGAGTCCCTTCAGGACTGGAGGGGAAGGGCGAAGAAGCCAGAATAAGAAGGTGGTGGAGTGGGGGAAGAATTAAGAAGCTAGGAATTGATAGGTAGAAAAGGTAAAGAACTGAAGAAGAAGGAATCTGACAGGAGAAGAGAGTGGAGAAAAGGGAGGAGGGCAACGGGGAGGAGATAAACAGATGAGAAGAGAAGAGGTAAGAGGGGAGCTAGATTGGGAAATGGAAAAAGAGAGAAGGGAGGGGGGAAAATTGCATGATGGTCATGCCATCAGTTTGAAGTGACAAAGACAGAATATGAGGTGTTCCTCCAATTTGAAAACGGCCTCATTGTGGCTATAGAGATGTGCCCGTGATTTTTTAAAAAAGTAATTTTCATAGTTTCATCTGTAAGTAACAAAGTTTGTTTTAATCTGATGGATTTGCTGCAGTTAAATTTTAGAGCAGTCTTAACATATGAAACCTTTCTCAATGCAAAGTTTGGAATTGTTCATGATTGAATTGGTAATGTTTCACCATTGCCAGCCTTTTGAATACAAAACAAAATCTAAGCAGAACAGTGTTTTATCACTCCACTGCAATTACCATTTCATTCCTGAGTGCAATTACTATCTGATGCTGTTTGTTATAGAATGTGGCGGCATAGTGATCTATTTACAATTGTTTCTGCTTTTTCCCCATTGTGCTGGTTTAACTTTACACGCATCACTTTGAAAATGGTAATCTCATTATTATGGTGCTACAGTATACACCAAAGTGGTTTTTAATTCTATCAGGAGTTGTCAGATGAGATTGAAGATTATACACATCGCTTCAACACTGAAGATCAGCTAGAGTGGAATCTTGTATTACAAGAGGTGGCTGCTTTTGTTGAGGTAATCATAACTGGTATAATATAAGAATTTGTATCACCACGTCATTTCTTTGTTTATTTTCGTATAATGTTGTGGTTTACTGTAATATTTTCTGTTAATGCTGATAGTGCTTCAGCAATGAAGACAAGTTCAAGTTCAAGCTCCTCTGGACCACAGTGCACCCACAAAACATATATCACGCACAGCACATAAACCAAAATATTACCATAAATAAGTTAATAAAATATAGTTCAAAATGCATATGGTGCGCAGCACAAGTAAACAGTATAGTAAACCGGTGGTGGCAGTGTATTCATTAGTTTCACAGCCTGAAGGAAGAAGCTGTTATTTATCCAGTCTGGCATATGCTTCTGTATCTCTTTCCTGACAGTAGTGTATCAAAGAGATTGTGTGATGGGTAGTAAGGATCCTGAACAACGCTTTAGATCCTTCCTCTGCAATGCTCAGTAAATGTCACAAAAGGGGGGAGGGGGGTGGTAGACCCCGATGAGCTTCTCAGTGGATTCTACAGTCTATCCTCTGTAGGTTCTTGCAGTTCGATGCCTTGCAGTTTCCGTATCACACAATGATGCAACACTCATGACAGATATAATATAAGATGTAATACAATACAGATCTGAAGAATACACCTTGTTGAACCTCAAAGAGCTCAACACCGCAAACTGAACTCTTTTCCTAAAATAAATTTACCTGAAAAATTTATCAGCTAAAACAGTCCACTTGTTTCCTTGATCCTATTCCCACAGGTTTTTTTTTAAAGAAGTTGATTGCTCATTAGTTTCTGGCATTTTTCCAGATTCCTTAAAATCTGCAGTAGTTAAGTCCCTGCTTAAGAAAAATGACTGCTCTGTTTTAGACATTTTTAGCCCTATTTCAAACCTGCCTTTTCTAAGTAAATTTTAGAAAATGTAGTTTTTCAACAATTTAAATGATTACTTGAATAAAGATTCTATTCTTGACAAATATCATCAGGTTTTGGATCAAGTCATAGGACAGAAACTACATTGCTGTTAATGACTTTACGGTTTAATTCTGACATGTAACATATCAGTTTTTGAACATAGATCGCAGTGTTCTCATAAACCACCTTAGTCAACGGGTAGGTCTTTCTGGTACTGCGTTAAGCTGGTTTCAATCTTATATAACAAGAAGGTGGTTATTTATTTATTATTATTTCCCCCCTTTTTTCTCTCTTTTTTTCTCCCTCTGTCCCTCTCACTATAACTCCTTGCCTGCTCTCTATCCTCTGGGCTTCCCTCTCCCTCTCTTTCTCCCTAGGCTTCCCGTCCCATGATCCTCCCCCTTCTCCAGCCTTGTATCCCTTTTGCCAATCAACTTTCCAGCTCTTAGCTCCATCCCTCCCCCTCCTGTCTTCTCCTATCATTTTGGATCTCCCCCTCCCCTCCCACTTTCAAACCTCTTACTATCTTTTCTTCAGTTAGTCCTGACGAAGGGTCTCGGCCCGAAACGTCGACTGTACCTCTTCCTATAGATGCTGCCTGGCCTGCTGCGTTCATCAGCATTTTTTGTGTGTGTTGCTTGAATTTCCAGCATCTGCAGATTTCCTCATGAGAAGGTTCTTTGTTAGCTGTGGTGATTGTGCATCCAAAATCGATGATCTTGTGTTTGGTGTGCTGCGAGGATCAATTCTCGGCCCATTGTTGTTCTCACTGTACTCCCATTAGATCAGATTATTTCAAACCACATGGTGAATTACTACAGTTATGCGGACAACATGCAACTGTATTTGTTTCTTGCACTAGATGACCCTGAGGCTCTGAACCTACTGGTCCAGTGTCTTACTGGTATTACAGAACGGATGAGTTAAAATTTCCTTAAACTAAATAAGGAAAAAACAAATTTAAGTTACTGATTTCAATAAAAAAAAACAGTGTGAATCTTAGAAATAAATTTGATTATCTGGCCTTACAAATCGAGCCAAAGGTAAAGATTTAGGCATTATTATTGACTCTAAGCTAAATTTCAAATCACATTATTAACCATATATAATGAACTAAGACTGTTCTTTCATTTAAGGAACATTGCAAGAGTTCAATTTTTTTTATAACATCTCAAAATGCAGAAAATTTGATACACACTTTTGTTTTTAGCCGATTGGACTACTGTAATGAACTCTTTTCAGGATTGCCTAAGGAAGATGTAAATCAGCTGCAGTTTGTACAAAATGTAGTGAGTGCAGTCTTTGCAGCTTTATATTAAGGGATCAGCATCGGTGCTGGTGATGAAAAAGACTAAATAAACTCATCAAAAAGGCTGGATCCGTCCTTGGCTATAACTTGGACTCTTCTGAGTTAGTGGTGGAGAGGAGGTCACTAAACAAACTGTTATCCATTATGGGAAATCAGGCACATCCTCTCCATGACCTACTGAATAAGCAGTGCAGCACACTTTCGAACAAGCTCATTCAGCTCCGCTGTCACAAGGATCATTACAGGAAATCTTTCCTACCAAATGCAATAAGCATATACAACAGTTCATCTCCGTACAACAGGAGAACACACGTCATAGTACAATAGTCTCTATTTTATTATTTCGTACATTATTATTGCACATTGGTAAATTATTGTGTGTAGTATTATTCTGTACTTTATTAGTTAATATTGTTATATTTATTATTATTGCTAAGTGTGTTATTAAATGTTGCTGCCGTAACAAAATAATTTCCCACTCGGGATCAATAAGGTACTTATTATTATTAATAATAACCAAAAACAGAAAATCTGAGTACATTTCAACAGTTTTGGCATCATTACGTGGGTTGCACATGTCCTTTAGGATCAATTTTAAAATACTCTTAACTGTATATAAGGCTCTGAATAATCTAGCTCCTCCATATATTTTGGAGTGTCTTTTCCCTTACAGTCCTAATCGTAATCTTAGATCCACAAATACTGATTTGCTTAGTGTTCTTAGACCCAACTATATAAGAATCGGTGATGTGGCCTTTTGCTCTTATGCACCAAAAATCTGGAATACTCTACCGACTGAGATATGTCAGGTTAGCATTTCAAAACGCTTCTAAAAACCTATTTTTAAAATTTGGCTACTTATTATATTACTTAATGCGTGTTGACGTTGATTATATTTATATAATTTGATATATTGTATTTTATTCTACATAATGTTTGTCTAAGATTTTTAATTTTGTCTCATTTTTATGACTAGATTGGTTAATATTTACAATCTGTGTAAAGCACTTTGAAGCTACATCTTAATGTATGAAAGGTGCTTTATAAATAAAGATGTTGTTATAAAAATTTTAAAACATTTTATCTCAGCTCAAGCTGGTATAACCTGAGTACAGGCATAGCCAAGCATGCTCAATTGTCAATTGCTCGGAAGTTTCGGACTATTCAGGTGGTATTTAGTATTGTGGTGTTCTGGAGACTTACATAGATATTAATTACTGTGTAGTCCTAATTGTTTAATGCTATTGTGTAGTTACTTTGGGATGATACAGTTGTAGATATTACTATCGGGACAATGTATACCCTGTTCATGTTATAAAGTCTTTCAATTTCCTCTTTTAATTCAATGTATTTCTGGTGTTCTTAACTTATTGATTTCTGTAAGTTATGTGTGTTTGGAATGGCTACATCTATTAAAGAAGTTGTTCTTGCTTGTTTATCCTGCATTATCATGTCTGGATGGTTGTTATGGATTGTCGTATCTGTAATAACTGATTGGTCATAATATAATTTGTGGTATTCTGACTCTAAAACTGGATCAGATGTGTATTTGTAGTAAGGTGTGATTTCATTTATGTGTTCGTATTTTTTTTGTAATTTATTTTTTATTGAAGTTCATCATCAAACAAACATTTCCATAAGATGTATTTCAGATATTGTGTGTGTGTGTGTGTGTGTGTGTGTGTGTGTGTGTGTGTGTATGTACACACACACACACATATATATAGTCATATATGTCACAAATCACACAATATTTATCTGAGGTATACACTTATAGAAAAGAGAGGAAAGAAAGAACAAGCAAAAGGAGAAACCTGCGTACAAGTAGGGAGTGATCTTTTTTTTTTACAACATATTCATTGATTTGTGAGAATAAGATCAGGCCTATGAGGGTCAGTCGCTTCACGCCACGGAAATTGGCATAGCGCCGGCCTGATGGGCCACAAGGCTCGTGACAGACTTTAATAAAATAATGAAGTGTTATGTAGTTAAACCATTTTTCTAGTATGAATCAAATTGTTCCAACTTATTAACAGATGCTGTTATCTTCTCCATTTTGTAAATGCCCATTGTAATTTCCATCCATGCATTTAAAGTTGGGCTCTCCCGTGATAACCATTTCCTGGTAAGAATCTTTTTACCAGCCACCAGCAGTATATTCATTAAATATTTATCTCTTTTCAACCATTCTTGAGGTATATACCCAAAATATATGGTCTTACTTTCTAAGGGTATTTCACATTTAAAGATGTATTTTAGGGCATTGTGTATCCCACTCCAATAGTCTTTGATAACGGGGCATTCCCAGAAAATATGATAATGGTTTGCATTTTGATTTCCACAATTTCTCCAGCAAACAGGGAGGTTACTATCATAATGAGATTTCTGAGAGGGTGTAATAAAATAGCAAGTTTTTCCATCCAAACTCCCTCCATTTCTGTGAACTGGTACACTTCCATTGATACCTCCATATTGTTGTCCATTCTTCCTTAGATATAATTATCCCTCCTTCCTTCTCCCATTTTGTTTTAATGTATGAAGTCGAATGTGTTTTAAGATTTGACAAACCCTTATACATGCTTGAAATGATTCTACTACCGTTATCTGAATTACATGCTTTTCTAAGTAGCTCTATCAAACATGTACTTACCTTGGTTACATTTTTAACTATCCTATTAACATACTGTTGCATCTGTAAATACCGATAAAAGTCTTGTTTTTCTATATGTGTTTGTATTTTAAGGCACGGTTTTGATAAATGATGATGATTATTATTAATGCAGCTGAAGCTTGTTGCTAATTGGTTATGGCAGTGGAATTTTGACAAATAATCAAACTCATACATTGAAAATAGGTGGAGTTTTACCACTTCTTAGCTGGATGATTGCCAAAGGGAAGGGGTGGAAGTGCTTTTTACTGAACTGCTCCAATAATAGAAAACCATTTTGATAGCTATCAATTATCACTGCTACTTGTTCTGTCTTGTTTAATGAAGGAAGTGTGTTAATTAAGTAATGGTAGCTGGAGACCAAATGGTGTGTGTAAAATAAAGAACAAATCTTTTTCCTTCATTGAGTCAATATATTAATTTTCCATTTTAGTTAAAGTGATTTATGAAAAGATTCATTCTGTACACTCATTCTAACTTCATTTGGAGGATTGTGAAGGTAAAAAAAAATGGTTACGTACTTAAAAAAAATCTTCACCTGTTTGTTGAAATATGTGATGTGTTATTGTAATGAAATCACTGTTGAACACAACTCCAAAGGTACAGGTGGGCACAGGAGCAATCTTTATTTCATCCATTTATTTTTCAAACATGAAGGCTCTCCAATCGTCAGGGTCGCCCATGGATGTTGTATCCTAACTGTCTATACACAGACGAGGGGAGTATGATATAAAGATTATGCTGTTGCCCATGCAGCACCTCTGCCTTTCTACGCAGCTGATGAACCTAAAGGAACAGCAGAGACTGGTACAGTTCGGTGCTAGCAGCGATGTCACAGGAGTTGCCAGTCAGTGTTGAACTCAATATAGGTCTTCCTTATGGACTCCAGCTCAGGGCTTTTCCTCGGGGTTTCCTCCCGAAGCTTTCCCCGAGGCTGTGGAGAGTTTTCCTTCAGGATATGCTGCTAACCATGGCTGACAAGTCCCACTTGCCCAGTTTTCAAACATATTATGAAAAAATTGGTATCATTCTATGCTAATTTTGTACATTCTTGTCCTGAAATTGCCCTTTGTTGTTAAGCAATGCTCTTTGGTGTTTCTCTTGTTCGCCCTCACTTGCTTAGATAACTTGCTTAAGAAAAAGTAAGGGGTTTTGCAAGCTAATGTGTGGTATTAACTGTCGCTATTAAAGGGGAACTTTCTGTGGCACAATCTACATCCAGTAAAATTGGAGAAAAGGAGAAATAGTGGAAATTTTAAATGCAGGTTCTCCCAAGGTTACAATAGGGTACTGTGCCTGTGAACTGTTTGCGACCCAGACAGTTTGTAAGTTGGAGATGCGACCTTGAGCCAAGTTCCCACCTGGCAGAAGATGCCTGTAGCCCTGCAGCTGCTGGCAAATCCATCTCACCTTGTCTTCCAAACACACGTAAGCTGGGGAGCACCTGCAGTTGAATTATCACTAAAGCTTGTGGTTTGTTTTTTTTAGTTTGCTCATTCTCAGGTGGTGATGGCAGGCTCCGTTAGATTATTGAATGATGTTTTATACGAAGAACTTAATTAAACTATATTCAATATCAATTCACTAAATTAAAATGGATGTTATATAAAACCCAACTAAATTATAGGATGAGATACTACAATTGCAGTTGAGTTCTGGAGAACGTGAGAAAAATAGTGGAAAAGTAATTTTGACTTATTAGTGATTACTGGAAAACAGATGGCTTTCACTTAATTGCTCTCACTCTTACTTGCTCACTACCCTTCACTTGATCTCTCACTGTCTCTCACAAGTTCTAATGTTTGCCCATATTTTCACCTGCTCTTGCAGAATGTTAAACATCTTTCTCCCTCATGATTCCTGCCCTCTTTCTAGCACCCTCTCACCTCCACCCCCCTTTTCCTTTCCACCCATTGTTTAAGTAGGGTATTACAATATTACATTTCCCATTTACTAACTTTTTTCTTCATAAACTAATGTCATAAGCATTTTCATAATATCTAAAAATGAAAATTGGAGCATGCAGCAAGATTTTAAAAGTCTGTGTAAGTGACAGAAGTAAAAACAAATTGTTAACATTTATTCCTTCATAGATGTTTTAATAAGATAGTTGATGAAGAACATAAGAGATTCCACAAATGCTGGAAATCTTGAGCAACACGCAAAAAATACTGGAGGAACTCAGCAAATCAGTGTTGGATCCTGATGCTTTTGTGATCCAGAGGTTCTTTGGAAATCAAGAAAGAGGCATAAAACTTGTTGCTAGCAATTTTTTCGACAAAGAATAAAGAAAGACAAAGGAAAAAGCAGTCATGATCGTCTTATATTCAGACTAGAGATAACAACATTCCAGTAATAGCAATTAACCAATTAACCTATAAAATAGCCAAATTCAAATGGTGTGACACCTGCTACTGATAACTAAGAAGTTTCTAGAAAATTTAGAAGCAACTGTACTATAATTGGAAAATTCACTGAATAATTATATGTGCGTATATACATAAAATTACAAGTGGGCATTGAAACTTCAAACTATAAGAAAAATAGCAATTCTATACCACCATCCGACATCAGGCAGCATCTGTGGAAGGGAATAAACAGTCAACATTTTGTGCTGAGACCGTTCATGCTGTAAACCTTTACCTGTTTCTGCTGTAACTGAAAAGCATCTTTGGTGACTGTTTTTGTGTAATCTTTACAAGGGCAGACTTTTCCATTGTTCCTTTCTGATGGGATTTGCCTGCTTTTTCACTTGACATCCTTTGCTGCAGTAGGTCCAGCATCTGAAATTTGCAATGGGGGTGAGGAAGTTGAAATTTGTAGCCTGCCATTTCACCATTCATTTCTAGTGCATAATCTGTTCACATGAGTGATTTGTAAGAAGCTGCTGCCTCCCAAGTCATCGAGAAATGTGAAAAGTACTGAAAGTGTTGTCATTATTTGAGAAGAAATGCCTTCCGCTGTGGCCTGAGTAATAATACTGACTACTACTTAAGGTGTTTGAGTGTCTGTCAAACTGGCCTTTTATCCTTCGTTTGCAATGTCTAAATGACTATCACCCAGTGGCACTTACATCCATAGTGATGAAGTGTTTTGGGAGGCTGGTGTTCAAGCATATCGGCTCCTGAATGGATGGCAAATTGGCTCTGCTCCAATTTGCCTATCAAAGCAACAGGTCTACAGCAGATGCTATCTCATTTGCTCTTCACAAAGATGCACACATCAGGATACTCTTTATTGATTATAGCTCAGCATTTAACACCATCATCCCCTCAAAACTAATCAGTAAACTCCGACCTGGGCCTCAATACCCCCTTATGCAATTGGATCCCGGACTTCCTCACTTGTAGACCCCAGACATTGGTTTGGCAAAAGCATCCCCATAACCTCCATCAGCACAGGAGCACTGCAGGGATGTGTACTTAACCCCCACTCTACTTGCTGTACAGCTGTGACTGTGAGGCTGAGTACTGCTCCAACACCAATACCGTATACAAGCTTGCTGATGACACCACTGTTGTGGGCTGTATCAAAGAGGGTGATGAATCAGCATACAGGAGGGAGATTGAAAACTTGGCTGAGTGGTGTAACAACATCAACCTCTCTCAATGTCACTAAGACCAAGGAGCTGATTGTAGACTTCAGGAAAGGGAAACCAGAGGTCCATGAGCAAGTAATCATCAGAGGTGGAGAGGATCAGTAACTTTAAATTCCTAGGTGTCAGTATCTCAGAGGACCTGTCCTGGACCCATCATATAAATATTACTGTGAAGAAAGCACGACAGCAACTCTACTTCCTCAGGAGTTTGCTGAGGTTCACATGTCATCAGAAACCTTAGAAAAATTCTATAGATGTGTGTTGGAAGGTGTAATGACTGGCTGCATTACAGCCTGTTATGGGAACACCAATGCCTTTGAGCGGAAAATCCTACAAAACATGGTGGTTTTGGCCCAGTACATCACAGGTAAAACACTCCCAACCACTGAGCACATCTGTATGAAACGTTGCTGTAGAAAAGCAGTATCCATTAATAAACATCCTCACCACCCAGGCCGTGCTCTTTTCTTGCTGCTGCCGTCAGTTAGAAGGTATGGGTATCTCAGGACTTGCATCACTAGGTTCAAGAACAGTTACGATTTAGTCAGCACTGGCCGGAAGTAGTTTTATCTGAATAGTCGTGTAATTTCCTCTCTCTAGCTTCTACGATGGACTCAATGTGGATATTCATGCATTTACCAGCCGACGTTTAGATGGTTTGTGGATCACATTTACTGAAATCAAATCCATGTTACCTTGTACCTTATTTTCATCTTTTTCTTTTTATGCCATCCTTTTGTGACAGTTTTCGAGATGCACGTTGTAATTGACATTGAAGCACCATACTGATAACTTTCTACCACAATTCTGACTTGTGTTAATGGTCACATTTGGTGAAAGAGGTGGGTATTTTGTTGGCGCTTTATTTATGACTGATTATAAACATTAAGCTTCAGAGATGGATGACTTCAATTTTTTTCCCAGGAGAATCATGTTAACAAGTCTCATGTGATGGAATAGATAAATAACTTACCTATTTGGCTTTGGATACACACAATAATCATTTTTCAATATTTTTTATAGGCAGATCCTGCAATTGTGTTAAATGATGACAACAGCATTGTGGTAACCTCCAATCGTCTGGCAGAAGGAGTCGTCCCACCACTGGAACAGGGGATGGTAGCTGGCCAGTTGGCATTAGCAGATGCATTAATTATTGGAAACTGCAGCAGTCAGGTATTCCTTCTCTATTTTTTCATATTCTGCAGTCCTTAGCTTCTACATTCACACAACAAGGTCCCGTGTGGGAGGTTAGTTAGGGAAATTCAGTCGCTAGGTATACATGGAGAGGTGGTAAATTGGATTAGACATTGGCTCAATGGAAGAATCCAAAGAGTGGTAGTAGAGGATTGCTTCTCAGAGTGGAGGCCTGTGACTAGTGGTGTGCCACAGGGATCAGTGCTGGGTCCATTGTTATTTGTCATCTATATCAATGATCTGGATGGTAATGTGGTAAATTGGATCAGCAAATTTGCTGATGATACAAGGATTGGAGGTGTAGTGGACAGTGAGGAAGGTTTTCAAAGCTTGCAGAGGGATTTGGACCAGCTGGAAAAATGGGCTGAAAAATGGCAGATGGAGTTTAATAAGACAAGTGTGAGGTACAGTATTGCACTTTAGAAGGACAAACCAAGGTAGAACATACAGGGTAAATGGTAAGGCACTGAGGAGTGCAGTAGAACAGAGGGATCTGGGAATACAGATACAAAATTCCCTAAAAGTGGCGTCACAGGTAGATAGGGTCATAAAGAGAGCCTTTATTAATCAAAGTATTGAATATAAGAGCTGGAATGTTATGATGAGGTTGTATAAGGCATTGGTGAGGCCGAATCTGGAGTACTGTTTAAAAATGCAAACAACAGGAATTCTGCAGATGCTGGAAATTCAAGCAACACACATAAAAGTTGCTGGTGAACGCAGCAGGCCAGGCAGCATCTCCAGGAAGAGGTGCAGTCGATGTTTCAGGCCGAGACCCTTCGTCAGGCCTGAGACGTCGACTGCACCTCTTCCGAGAGATGCTGCCTGGCCTGCTGCGTTCACCAGCAACTTTTATGTGTGTTGTCTGGAGTACTGTGTTCAGTTTTGGTCACAAAATTACAGGAACGATATTAATAAGGTTGAAAGAGTGCAGAGAAGGTTTACAAGGATGTTGCCGGGACTTGAGAAACTCAGTTACAGAGAAAGGTTGAATAGGTTAGGACTTTATTCCCTGGAGCGTAGAAGAATAAGGGGAGATTTGATAGAGGTATATAAAATTATGATGGGTATAGATAGAGTGAATGCAAACAGGCTTTTTTCACTGAGGCAAGGGGAGAAAAAAACCAGAGGACATGGGTTAAGGGTGAAGGGGGAAAAGTTTAAAGGGAACATTAGAGGGGGGCTTCTTCACACAGAGAGTGGTGGGAGTGTGGAATGAGCTGCCAGACGAGGTGGTAAATGCGGGTTCTTTTTTAACATTTAAGAATAAATTGGACAGATACATGGATGGGAGGTGTATGGAGGGATATGGTCCGTGTGCAGGTCAGTGGGACTAGGCAGAAAATGGTTCGGCACAGCCAAGAAGGGCCAAAAGGCCTGTTTCTGTGCTACAGTTTTTCTATGGTTTCTATGGTTAACACATATATGCAGTGTAGTGTGTGCCCCGAGGTCCATTGTATCAGTTGCTGCAGCCTTAAATTCCAGCCTTTAACTCCAGCCTTTATTCTTGCTGGCTGTTTCAGTTCTTTACTGTAGGGAGCATTATGTGGCTCACGGCAGTAGAGCAATTTCCTCTGCTTGTTTTCTTCTCAAGGCCTGGTCCGCAGCCCTGCTTCTAATTGACAAACTGGGAAAAGGCAGTGGCTCACACTATCACAGCTTTCCTACTGAGTGAGGAAATTAGAAAACAGAAGCAGAAACAAATTAGAAAAGCTACCTTGTTGTAGCCAGCAAAGATAATAAGCGTATCAAATTGTTGAAGGTCTCTAAGTGACCCATTTGGAATGATATATAGTGGATTCCAGTTAATTGGGACACATTAGAACCAGTACATTTTGGTCCAATTAGCCAAAGTTTCATGGAAATAGTTAAAAAGGTATATTAAGAAAAAGACAAACTATATATATTTAAATGAAATTCAGAACAAGTTAAAACACTGTCAATCTCTGGTGTTAGTTTCTAATAGTTATTAACCCAGGAATTCATCCTGTGTACACTGCCATGTTCCTTTGATTGACGGAAACTGAATAAAATCAGCGTAGACACTTAGTGCACATAATGGACTGCCTTCATACAAAGCTCTTAATGATTGCATCCTCCAAATCTCATTTTCATTATAGCATTCAAGATGGTTGTTGATAACTTCAAACTTGTTGAAGTAGTAAAACTGTTTCCTTTTCACTCCCAGCCGTTTCTGGCATATCCAAACTGCAGTGAGCAAAGCAGTTCTGAATTGTCTTACTGCTTATTCCTCACCAACTATCAGTCGCAAAAATCACTCTTTATGAGTACAAACACATGCAACTGACTGTTCGTACTAAGTATGATGTACACACAAATGCAAGATGCACACAACTGACACTAGTTAGAAGCTGTTGGGCAACAGTCTCCTGTCCCAGTTAAGCAGCATAATGTCCCTATATTTGCAGTTTGTCTTCGTTTAAACCATAAGACATAGAAGCAGAATTAGGCCATTTGTACACTGGCTGTTTGTCACTTTTCATTTACGTATAGTTCTTCATAAATTCTATTGTATTTCTGTATTTTCCTTAGATGTTTATTTTACTTACCGATGTAGTGTAGTCCTTCTGGCCCTTCAAGTCACACCACAGCCTCAATTAACCCTACCTAATCATGGGACAATTTACAATGACCGTTTAAACTACACAGTACATCTCTGGACTGTGGGAGGAGACCGGAGCACCCAGGGAGGATGTACAGAGACTCCTTACAGAATGATGCAGGAATTGGACTCCAAAGTCTGCAATACTCTAACCTGTAATAGCATCGTGCTAACCGCTATGCTACAGTGGTGCTCACTGTCTGCAGGAAATAATCTCAGGGTAGTATATGGTGACATATACATACTTTGATAATAAATTTACTTTGACCTTGTTCTGTGACTTTAAAGTTACATCCTATTTAACTTTCAGATTGTTGAAGACCCTTCATGTAAACTGCCAAGGGGGTCCTCAAACTGGAATGTTAACTCTGTTCCTAATTCCACGAATGTTGTCATTTCCACAAGGTTTGAGAGAGTATAAGTCAGCAATGATTGAAATGTGGAGCGTACTTCATGGGTCGAATGGCACAATTCTGTTCCTGTGTCTTATATTATCTTGGCTGCCTCACTGAATGTTTTCAATTTATATTTTAGTTTTCTAGTATCTGCAGTTTTTTAAAAAATTCCTAATTTGTTGATTTTAATTTTTTAATTGGATGTTGGAGATGTGAAATACTAAGATATATTTTCTGTGGAGTAGCCTGTCATTTGTATCTGCTATAGAACAGAATTTGGCTTGAAACTGATTGCTGAAAGCAATCAGCAATTCTAGGTGCACAGTACATTTTGGAAAGATACACTGAGGTCCCCTGTGCAAGTCATGCAGTTGCTGACAGAGGCTAATGAACTCACAACACTGGTATATGTTGTGCAGTGCTTGATTGTTGTCACTCCTGTGATAGTGTGAAGTGCAAATGAATCTGCTGGGGTACACATCAGCTAAATTCATCAAATGATACTGAGACCTCAATTGCCTCTGTTCCTGCCCTAGAAGACCGTCAGTGCTGTCATGTAGTCAATGTGGTGCTCTTTCCTTCATTCACCTGAGACTTTGTTGCCTGCACGTTATGCATGGAAGCCACAGTTCCAATGAGCGTGAGGGATTGCATGCCACATCTTAGAATACAGGAGCATACACAAAACTGACTCAAGTCTCCTGTGCAGTGCAGAACAATTTTTTTTTGCAGAGTTGATTTGTAAAGCAGAGTCTTAGTTGTTTAAGAATGCACAGTGGGATTTTGATGGACTGTAGCTTGATTTCCTTCAATAATAAACTGGTGGCCTATGCAATATTCACTGCTTCGGACCAATGTAAAACTGAGCTTGGGCTCTTGTTTAAAACCTGAGTTGGTATTATCTGTGTTGGTATAAAATAGGTCTGTGTATGCTATTAAGCAGAGGTGTTAATTTCTGTGATCATTTATGATTTGCTTTTTTTAAATTTTAGGTTAAGTTCAGTGAATTAACTATTGACATGTTCAGAATGCTGCAGGCCCTGGAACGAGAACCTATTAATTTGACTTCGCAGTTAGGCAAGACTGGAGCGCAGGTAAGAGATGATTCCAGTTTAATATTATAAATTCTTTTCTTAACGTTATTTAGAAGTGATGGATTCACATCAAATACAACTCTCATTGGTTTGGTTTGGAATAACTAATGCAAGTTCCAATCTTTTACACTGTTACAATATTTTGCCAGTAACCTGACCTGCTGCTTCAAGTGTATTGCTATACTGACCATTATGTGCTTCTGTTTGTGAGAGGGAGCTGAGTCAGCTTGGCCAGGAAAGACAGAATAGATTGATTAGGATCTGAAACTCTGTGGACCTGTCGGGATCTGTGGAGAGATCAGATAGGTTAATACTTTGTGTATGAACCCTTTAAAAGGAAGGAAAATCAAGAAGATTTGACAAGAGATGGCACCTGCATACAACGCTCCCTCAATTGACATCTTCTGGATAGACCACAAAGCTGTTCATTTCACTTTTACGTCTGTTTTTCATCTTAAATGTGTTTCTGGAACTGCTAGAGCCTTTGATTTACAGTTTGGAGATTGATTGAATCATCCAGCGCTTTGTTTTCTCTGAGAAGATTCTGGGAAGCGAGTGCGAGCCTCGAGGCGAAGAAACTATGAGATGGTTTGTGAGCCGATGTTCAACTCTATTTTGCTGAGTAAAGTGACGAGGAAGATTGAACATCAAGGTGAATGTGGAAGGCAAACGAGGGTTCAGCGCCGACCACCTGTCTTTGGATCACTGATGGGATCTCGTCACTGCCAGAGCAGGAGGCAGTGTGGCCATGACTGTGCCCAGAGGGTAGGGCTCTGTGTTTGAGTGGTGTCTCTCTCTTTCGATGATGTCGGAGGATGTTACCAAGGTTCTGCCTTTATTGATTTGGACTGTGGACTATGGGCTTTTTCCAGACTTATGGTTTTTATATTCTGTGGTATTGCCCATTCTTTCTTATTGTTTTTTGTGCAGGCGAGGGGGTGTTTGGGGTTCAAAGTTCTTCTCATGTTTTTGTTAGTCTTTTGTGCGGAGGAGGGAGATTTGGGAGCTGATATTCTTGTTGCATTTTGTGTGGGGGGAGTGGGGTTTGTGGGCCATTCTTCTTGCTACATTTGGTGTGGGGGAGGAGGGTTTGGGTTTGATGATTGTGTTGCCATTTTTTTGTGCAGGTGTGGGGGTGGGTGTGCTGTTTCTCTTTGAACTAACTTCCATGGTTTCATGGCTATCTGGAAAAGAATCTTGAGTTGTTTACTGCATACATACCTTGATAATAAATGAGCCTTTGAACAACCATGTAGCACTTGAAAAAGTCAAAAGAGCTCAAAGCGCCACCAGCTGGCAAAAAGGTCAGTGTACTAGTATTGCACTTAGCGTAATGCTATTACAGCGCTAGCAATCTGGGCTCAATTCCCACTACTGTCTCTAAGGAGTTTATACATTCTCCCCGTCACTGTGTGAGTTTCCTACCACATTCCAAAGATGTACGAAGTTGGTTACATGAGTGAAATTGCATTACATGGGCTCGTTGGGCTGGAAGGGCCTGTTACCTTATTGTATCGGTAAATAAATAAAATAGTGATATAAAGAGAGGTTGCCTAGAGGTACCATAGTTTAAATGGGCTTAGCCTCAAATTTATTAGTAAACCCATCTAGTTTTTTTGGGTTAGACTCCCAATATTTCTAACATAAAAACCCAGATTCAGTTTCACCCCCAAAGTGAGTGTACTTTGAGTGCCAAGGATAACAGTTGGGCATTTCATGCCTTTCAGAATCAGGTTTATTGTCATGTGTATTTTCTCTGAAGTTAATCATGGAATTTGTCATGCTGTGACAGCAGTACACTGCAAGCATAACAAATTTTTATAAGTTACAATGAAAGTAAATAGTTTGAAAGAGGAATAGCAAGGTAGCATTCATAGGTTTATGGACCTTTCAGTAATCTGATGGTAGAAGCTAAGAAGGTGTTCCCAAACCGTTGAGTGTGTATCTTCAGGCTCCTGTATCTCTCTCATGGTAGTAATGAGAAGAGGACATGTTCCGAATGGTGAGAAAACTTAATGATGCCTTTTTCAATAGCCTAATATTTTTGGGTAGTAGAACGGAGATACATCTCTACCAAAGAAGGAGTAAGGCACTCCTTCCCTCTGCTAGCCTGCAGGTTACCCTTGGGCAAGGTGTAGCACCTGCTTAGCCTCCTACTCCCGATCAAGGTCACATGAAGCTATGGGAGCATGTGGTGGATGGTTGTATGAGCTGCTGGAGCATATCAAGTCCTGGTTATGTGCCCACTGACGCCAGGTAGACAATCTCTGAAGTGTATTGATAATGGCTGGGGTCACCTGTCTTTTAAAGGCATCGCCCAGAAGAAGGCAATGTTGAACCACTTCTGTAGAAGAATTTGTTAAGAACAGTCATGGTCATGGAAAGTCCATGATTGCCTATATCAGAACACAGCATATAATGAACGAATGAGTGAATGTTTTGCCAATGACAAATCTTATATTGTCACCCCTGACCACATGCACTAGATCTAGATTTGTCTCCTGCATATCTGCAGCATTAACATTCTAGAATAGCACAGCAACTAATGCATGAATACAGTCATATTGAATGTACTTATGCACACGTATCCAATCCAAGTTATTTCAAACACGAGTAAAGTGATAGAAGTCATCTTGCTTCAAGTGGCATGTACTTGCTGAGTAGGTTTTCCTCCAGTAGCCACTCAGCTCCGTCACAGTCCCAGTCCAAAAATAGAGCAAGGAGCTGAATTCCATATGTGAGGTGAGAGTGACTGCCTTTGACTTCAAGCCAAAATTTGACTAGTGTGGTATCGAGGAGTCCTGGTGAAAGTCCAGTGACAGGTCTTCCAATCATGTCCACCCATGTTAATGCCACTTCCCATTCCCATTCTAATATATCATCCATTTTAATTCCACTTCCCGTTCCCATTCTGATATGTCCATCCATGGCCTCCTCCTGCTGGAATATGGCCACACTTAGGTTGGAAGAACAATACCTTATATTCTTTTTGGGTAGCCTCCAACCTAGTGGCATGAACATTGATTTCTCAAGCTTCCAATAATGCCTCCACCACCCCTCCCCACCTTTCACCATTTCCCTTCCCTTATCCCTCTCTCATGTTATCTCCTTGCCCCCACACCACCTCCCTCTGGTGCTCCTCACCCCCCTTCTTCTTTCTTCCATGGGCTTCTGTCTCTTTCACCAATCAACTTCCTAGCTCTTTGCTTCATCCCTCCCCCTCCAAGTTTTACCTATCGCCTGACGCTTCTCTCTCCCCTCCCCCCACCTTTCAAATATACTCCTTAGCGTTTTTTTCTAGTCCTGCCGAAGGGTTTTGGCCCGAAACACTGACTGTACTTTTTTCCATAGATGCTGCGTGGCCTGCTGAGTTCCTCCAGCATTTTGTATGTGTTGCTTGGATTTCCAGCATCTGCAGACTTTCTCTTGTCAGTGACAGGTCTTACCTTGTGCCATCTATATCAATGAATTCCACAGATTCACCACCATCCGGCTAAAGGAACTCCTCTGCATCTCTGCTCTAAAGGGTTGCCCTTCTATTCTGAGGCTGTGCCCTCCGGTCCTAGATCCCCTACTTTAGGAAGCATTCTCTCCATGTCTACTCTATCTAGGCCTTTCAGTATTCAATAGGTTTCAATAGGATTCCTCTTCATTCTTCCAAACTTCAGCAAATACAGACCCAGCGCTATCAAATGCTTCTCATATGTTAGCCCCAAGACTTTTCTCAGAGTAATGTCCTAGGTCCAACTGTAGAACTTCCTTGCAAAAGAGGAGGTCATTCAGAACATGAACCTCATTTTCCCAGTTATTTCCCTATAGCCTCGTTATCTCTCCCATGCTCACTGAGTCACAGGGAAACTGATAGCTCTGAAGGTCAGGGCTGAATGCAGGTCACTGGGGATCAACTTCAGCTGCTTTATCAATGACCTTTCTTCCATCACAATATTATAAATAGGGATGCTTGTTAATAAGTGCAGAGTGCTTAATTCCATTTGCCTACTGACCTAACTTGTATCTGTATCTCCACCCAAATATAACACCTTACCTCTTGGTTTTTCTGGGTCTTAATCCTGGCACCCTCTTCCGAACAGCACTGAGAGAGAAGGACTAGAGTGGTTCACGAAGGTCACTGTACTTCATTTTCTCAAACGTTGTGGTAGAGATGGGCAATAAATGCTTAATCGGAAAACCATGGAAATCCTGAGGGAAGAATTGCATATTGGATGTATTCAGAGAGATTTAAAATCTACTAAATTAAAACAATTGAAATTGTTGAAATTTTAAAAGTAACCTTAAAACCAGATTGAAAACACTTAACTGAAACGTGTAAATTATCTAACACTTACTTCCTTGCTGCCATTCCTTTCTGTTCAGGTTAGTGAAGATACTACTCCTCTTGGCTGGTGGGGTGGAGATACAGTAGGTCTTTCCCAAAGGAGTTGTAAGGCGCTTGTTCCCTCTGCTAGCCTGCAGGTCACCCTTGGGCAAGGTGTAGCACCTGTTTATTCCTTCCATTACAGAGTAAAAACTAATTTTAACCTTTCCATGCAAAAGTGGTCTGATTTTAAACTTACAATGTAGCAATAATGTTTTATTTGGCTTAGTTTTAAACCATCTTTGACAGGATGCGGGAGCAGGTTACATGAACCGAGAATAGTATGTAGGCAATCATGAAATGTAAACGGGTTGAAGTATTTAAATGAAAATTACATCATGGAATTTGTACTGTCTGCCTTTTCTCTCCAGGAGCCAACAGAGAAGCCATCAAAACGAGAAAATCCACATAAATATTTGCTGTACAAGCCAACATTCAGTCAACTTTATACATTTCTTTCTGCATCATTTAAGGTCTGTTTATATTTTTCCATTTTGGTGAAATAGGAAAGTTATGATCAACAATAGCTTATAATTATTACAGAAAGCTGAATCAAATGATTGTAAGAATATGCAAAATTAAATAGAACTAGTGAACACTTGATTAACATGGAACTGTCTTTAAACCTGTCAACAAAACTCTTAGGTAGGCACATGGATGAAAGAAAAATTTAGGAGAGAAGCTTTAGGTTGATCTTGGAATAGTTTAAAGGTCAGCATTGTTGGCCGAAGGGTTTGGACTGTGCGATACAGTTCAATGTTCTGTGAAATCTTGTAAAATCTCTTCTTATTTCAGTTTAATCTGTCATGCTATTATACTTATTTAAGACCATAAAACCATAATTAAAAAGATCAGAATTAAGCCCATTGAGTCTGCTCGGCTATTCCATCATGACTGATTTATTATCCTACTCAATCCCATTTTCCTGCCTTTTCCCTATAACTTTTGACACACTGACCAATCAAGAACCTTTCATCCTCTCTATAAAGTATACCCAATGTCTTGACATCCACAGGCATCTGTGGCAATGAATTCCACAGATTCACCACCCTCTGACAGAAGAAATTCTGTTCTAAATGGATGTCCTTCTATTCTGAGGCTGTGTACTCTGCTCCTAGACCCCCCTGCCCAACTATAGGAAGCATCCTCTCCATATCAACTCTGTCTGGGCTTTGAATATTTGATAGGTTTCAATGAGATCCCTCCTCGTTCTTCTGAACACCAACCAGTTTAAATTAAGGCCCAGAACTATTTAAATTAAGGATAGTTTTTAAATTAGAACTTTTCAGTAATTAATTGAGAAGCATGTCAATGAGAATAATGCCTTCATTTTCAGGAGCTGCCTGGAAACAGCGTCCTGCTGGTGTACCTGTCAGCTACTGGTGTGTTTCCCACAGGTCGCTGTGATTATGAAGGTAACTTAATGAGTTGTTTCCAGTCATCCTTTGGGTTTGAATTGCATTATGGGCATTTAATCTCGAGGAGATTTAGATTTAATTGGGCATAGGAGAATTTTTCTGACGATTATGTATATGAAAGGGTCGCTACTACTACTGGTGCTTGTGCAATGGAGGGAGAGATGGGACTTTGGGTTCTGATGTGTATTATTCACTCAGTGCACTTTTTGTTTCATGGATTTCTGTGAAGAGTTAGGATTTGAGGTTGAAGGTTGAATGTCAGGTAGTGCATTCCAGATCATGATAGCTGAAGTGCGATACTGGCTGTAGATTGCGTAATGCTTTAAAGATTAATATCAATAACATTATTTTCTTCCTAACAGCTTTCATTTTTGCCTTTGACATATCCAGAATACAACGGTTCATAGTAAAAGGGGTGCCTAAAAGCTTGGTCAAAAAAGTAGATTTTAAAGAAGGAGAAAGGTTTATGAAGGGAATTTCAAAACTTGGGATATTTGGAGTTGAAGGCAAGGCTCAAACGATGTATGATGGAAATTAGGGATTGATTTAATTAAATGGACTGTGATCGCTGTGGAGAAGAGGACTACTGAATTCATCGGTGGCACTCTTGTGGTGCCCTGGGGTTTGTTTTGTAAATGAGGGATGCGATAATCATTACGTTTCAATTGTCCATGAAGCCCTGTTTTGATCAATATTGTGATGAACAAAAATATAATGTAACATGGTTTGTGTGCAGTGAGAATGGAAGTAAGAATCTGAGAATCAATTTCAATAGCACTAGCAGATGTGAAATTTGTTGTAAAATTTTGCATGAATGTCTGTTCACCTGTTTAGGTCCTTATGACTTTGGAGGAGTACTCACCAACAATAATCGTGACACAGGAAACATGGAAGTAATACAAAAACGCAGCAATTCGTTTAAAGAAATGCACTGGTATGTCAGAACGATATTACTCTTCGTGCAGGTATTGAGCAGTTCAAAATTTACCAAGTCCAATATATTTAAAGCAGTCACTAGTTTTTGTATAATAGATGTATGAAATTAGGGCAGAATTGCCTATGAATGAAAATACCACAAGTAAAAAAGGAAAGCTGTAAATAATTTTCATATTTATTGTACTGGTGTATTTTATGCTTTGGAATATTAAAAGGTTACGGCATCTATGGCTTTATCTTTGCCTCTCATTTTCTTAAACTGCCGGTGAATTTTTACAGCAGAATGTTTATAGAATCATCTATAGATATATATTTTATTGAGTCATTGTGGTTTCCATAATGGTTCCCTCCTGTACCCAGATTTTTAATCTGCACCAGGCAAGAGCTGTACGGATTAAACATGGTGTTAAGTTACTGGTCTAGCAATCCATAGGCTTGGCCTGACAAGAATTAGGAATCCCAGTTGAGTCATTAAAATTCAGGTAATTAATTATATCTTGGAGTGAAAAGTTGGTCTCATTAGTTATGTATTGAAACTCTGGGAACTGCCATTTAAAACACAATTGGTTTATTAATATCATTTATGGAAAGAATTATGGAAAGTATGTGATTCCAGATACGCTTACAGTGAATGCAAATAAAAATGACCTTTTTTGAGGGGTCAGTTACCATGTATAGCATGTGCATTGCATACTGTTCACTGGTTTTAAATAATGTTAAATCCATAATTCTGTCATCTACACTTCAATCATTCATTGTAGACCTATAGTGATACCTAGTGTGCAAGGCTTTTTTTTTGGTAAAATTACCCTTCAGATTGCTCTAACCCTTGTTTATTTTCTCTGCTCCTTAGTCTTCATCCGGGTGACTTTTTTCCTTTTACACGGAAACCATTGTTTCTAATTGTAGACTCTTCAAATAGTATAGCATATAAGGTAAGCTAAAATGCTTCTTTAAAGATGTCTTCCCAAACTAGATTTGCATAAGCACAGATGTAATTTTTCTAAAGGTATATTTTTGGGTTGTTGCACTTAAATGATATTATTTTAAAATAGAGTAATTGATGCTTTAATTTTCAAAATTTTAATGATGTGTTTTTGCTACAAAATGTACATGCAGCTTCCAGAAACTGTTTGGATTTTTTTATTGCTCCTTTTTTCCAAAACAATTTCAAAGATCTGAGAGGCAGTGTAATACAACAAATAAAGATGAATTATTTCATTGACGGGAAGGCAGAAACAGGGCAGCCCAATAAGAAGAAAAAATAAAAGGGAAGCAGGAAAGTGATCATGATATGTTGTTTATCTACTGCAGACTATGCAATGACATTGAAGGGTATGTTTTGACAAGATAATGTATATAGCAAAATTTTTGTTCAAATGATTAACCTTGAATGCTGTAATCCTTGCCTCTTCTACTTCTAATGAGCAGAACATTAAGAATTAATTAGTTTATACCCATTTATGGTGTCCATGTACTTGAATTTATGTACCTATTGCAAGTTTTCTCCCCCATGTTGTCAAACGTGAGTTTTGTTATGCAATGCTCTCTGATTCTAATAAAATAAAGAGCTTAGGAAAGCTAATGCTGAATCATCACCTCTGCCATTCCCTCCTCCGTCCTCCCACAATTGTAAGGAGGATAAATAGAATGAGCAAAACTAAGACTGAGTCATGTCTTTCTTGTTATGTTATTATTCATGTCATGGGTAAAGCTCAACTGAATCAGAATCAGGTTTATTATCACTGTCGTGTTGTTTTGTGAGAGCAGTACAGCACAGGACATAAAAATTACTATAAGTTGCAAGAACAAATATTGCAAAAGAGCAATAATGAGGTAGTGTTCATGGACTGTTTATAAATCTGATGACAGAGGGAAAGAAGCTGTTTCTAACATGTGAAGTGTGGGTCTTTAGGCCCTGTAACTCCTTTCTGATGGTACTAATGAGAAGTGGGCATGTTCTGGATAGTGAGAGTCCTCAGTGATGGATGCCACCTTCTTGAGGATGTCCTTGAAGGTGGGAAGGTTTGTGCCTATGATGGAGCTGGCTGAATCAACAACCTTCTAGAGCAGGGGTTCCCAATATGGGGTCCTTGGACCCCTTGCTTAATGGTGTTGGTCCATGGCATAAAAAAAAGTTGGAAACCCCTGCTCTGGAGCCTCTTGTGATCCTGTGCACTGGAACCTCCAAATCAGACTTTGATGCAATCAGTGAGAATGCTCACCACCGTGCAAACTGAATAAAATGGAAATAATAACCCAGTTTGACAAATGTGGTTATGAGTGGATGAACAGCAGATTTCATCAAATTTTGGTTTTCCACTCAGATTTTGTCTGTACTTTAATGCACACTATATTAAAGTGCCTCTGCCTTGTGATGTTCAAAGTTCAAAGTAAACTTATTTCAAAGTACATATATATCAGCATATTCTACCCTGAGATTCATTTTCTTGTGGGCATGTATAGTAAGTACAAAGAAACAATAGAATCAATGAAAAACCACACAAAACAAAGATGAGCAAGCAACCAATGTGCATAAGACAACAAACTGTGCAAATACAAGAAGGAAGGAAGGAAATAGATAGATTGATATGTAGATAAGAAAGCATTAAATATCGAGTACATAAGATGTAGAGTGCTTGAAAATGAAAGCATAGGTTGTGAGGAAAGTTGTGAGTGTTGTTATCCCCTCTGGTTCAAGAGTCTGATTGTTAACTGTTCCTGGACCTGGGTCTCCTGTACCTGCTTCCTGACGGTAGCAGCGAGCAGAGAGCTTGGCCTGGATGGTAAGGGTCCTTGATAATAGATGCTGCTTTCCTGGTACAGCTCTCCATGTAGATGTGCTCAATGGATTAAAATATTTTAATTTCTAAAAGCCCTTCAGTTACAGTTGTTTTCTTGAGCCCCAAATTACTTTGGTTCTCAAATCAACAACTGATACTGCAGTGCTTGAGAGAAATAGCAGCGTACATCCAACTTGAGTTACTCGATAGCCAATGAATGTGTTGAACTTTGGATGCAGCAAAGAAATCATGGAATTGTAAGAGCATAGAGAATCAAAATCAGGTTTAAATATCACTGATGCGTATCATGAAATTTGTAGCTCTACAGCAGCTGTACAGCACAGTAATAAAAATACTATAAGCTGCATATGCAGTGCCTATAAAAAGTATTGATCCCTCTTGGAAGTTTTTGTGTTTCATTGTTTTACAACATTGAATCAGTGGATTTAATTGGACTTTTTTGACACTGACCAACAGGAAAAAGTCTGTTTCGTGTCAACATAAAAATAGATCTCTACAAAGTGATCTAAATGAATTACAAATATAAAACACAAAATAATTGTTGCATGAGTATGCACCTCCTTCAAGTCAGTACTTAGTAGATGCACCCTTGTCAGCAATTACAGCCTTGAGTCTGTGTGGATAGGTCTCTATCAGCTTTGCACATCTGGACACTGCAATTTTTCCCCATTCTTCTGTACAAAACTGCTGGAGCTCTGTCAGAATGCATGGGGATCGTGAGTAAACAGCCCATTTCAAGTCTAGCCACAAATTCTCAATTGG
Organism: Mobula birostris; assembly: GCF_030028105.1. Taxonomy (NCBI): domain Eukaryota; kingdom Metazoa; phylum Chordata; class Chondrichthyes; order Myliobatiformes; family Myliobatidae; genus Mobula; species Mobula birostris. The sequence continues at coordinate 8,469,433 of NC_092391.1, read as the reverse complement.
ATTAAGGTTTGGACTCTGAATTGACCACTCCAGGACATCAACTTTGTTGTTTTTAAGCCATTCCTGTGAAGCTTTGCCTTTATGCTTGGGGTCATTGTCTTGCTGGAAAACAAATCTTCTCGCAAGTCACAGTTCTCTTGTAGACTGCATCAGGTTGTCCTCGCAGATTTCCCTGTATTTTACTGCTTTCATTTTACCCTCTACCTTCACAAGACTTCCAGGGCCTGCTGCAGTGAAGCATCCCCACAGCATGATGCAGCCACCACCATGCCTCACGGTAGGGATGGTGTTTTTGATGATGCTTACACCAAACATAGTGTTTAGTTTGATGGCCAAAAAGCTCAATTTTGGTTTCTTCAGACAATAGAACCTTCCTCCAGTTGACTTCAGAGTCTCCTACATGCATTCCGGCAAACTCTAACCGAGATTTTGTGTGAGTTTTTTTCAACAGTGGCTTTCTCTTTGCCACTCTCACATAAAGCTGCGACTGGTGATGCACCCGGGCAACATTTGTTGTATGCACAGTCTCTCCCATCTCAGCCACTGAAGCTTGTAACTTCTTCAGAGTTGTCATAGGTCTGTTGGCGGCCTCCCTCACTAGTTCCTTTCTTGCACGGTCACTCAGATTTTGAGGATGGCCTGCTCTAGGCAGATTTACTGCTGTGCCATATTCTTTGCATTTCTTGATGATTGACTTAACTGTACTCCAAGGGATATTCAGTGACTTGGAAATGTTCTTGTATCCATCTCCTGTCTTGTGCTTTTCAATAACCTCTTTGTGGAGTTGCTTGGAGTGTTCTTTTGTCTTTATGGTGTAGGTTTTGCCAGGATACTAACTCACCAGCAGTTGAACCTTCCAGATACAGGTATATTTTTACTACAGTCAATTGAAACACTTTGACTACACACAGATCTTCAAAACCAGATCTCCATTTAACTAATTATGTGACTTCTAAAAACAATTGGCTCCACCAGTGATTATTTGGTGTGCATATTAAATAATTGCAATGAATTGTTTTGTGTTTTATATTTGTAATGAATTTAGATCACTTTGTAGAGATCTTTTTTCACTATGACATGAAAATCTTTTTCTGTTGATCAATGTCAAAAAAGCCAAATTAAATACACTATGATTCAATGTTGTAAAGCAATAAAACATGAAAACTTCCAAGGGGGCGAATACTTTTTTTTACTATTTTTGGCACTGTGTATGTGTGTGTGTGTATATATATATATATATACGTGTGTAGCTGCATTTGGGAGACTTCGGCATAGAGTCTTTCAGAACAGGAGCCTTCGGCCCTCCACAAAGGTCGCCGTTTTCCAAGCGGTCTATGTCAGCACCCTCCTTTATAGCTGTGAAGCTTGGGTAACCTACAGTCATCACATCAAGTCCTTGGAGCGCTTCCACATAAGCTGCCTCCAGCGCATCCTGGGAATTACCTGGTGTGAGCGGGTGCCTCACACTGAAATACTTGTAAAGACCAACTGCAGGAGTGTTGAGGCCATGATCACCCAGCATCAGCTGCAGTGGCTGGGGCACGTGATAAAGATGCCCCCATATTGGCTACCCCGCAGAGTGTTGTACGGCCGGCTACATCATGGTCGACGCTCAGCTGGAGGGCTGAGGAAGCGCTATAAGGATCAGATGAAGAATGCTTTAAGGAGGTGCAAGATCAGACACGAGGACCTGGAGGAGGTTGCTGCTGACCGTACCGCTTGGTGACAGCTGTGTAGGGACGGGGTTTGTATTCTGGAGATGGAAAGAACAACCCGAAGACAGCAGAAGAGAGCCAGGAGAAATGCAGCCATGGTTGCCACCACTACCACATATACATGTCCCACCTGCAATAGAGCTTGTGGGTCCAGGATAGGACTGTATAGTCATCAAAGATCTCACCGTTAAAGGAGTGAACATCGCCATCGGATTTTGATGGACAACCGAAGAGAAAGAGAAGAGAGAGAGATAGATATAATTAAATAGTGCAAAATGAAAGCAAAAATAGTGTGGTAGTGTTCATGGGTTGGTTCATTGTCTGTTCAGAAATCTGATGATACGGGAGAAGAAGCCGTTCCTAAAGTGTTGAGTTTGTGTCTTTGCCTATACCTCCTTGCTGATGGTAGTAAGAAGTAGAATGCATGTCCCGGATGGTGCCTTTATCAATAGCCTAATATTTTTGCCAATGACAAGTCTCTCATGGTCACCCCAGACAGCATTTTGTAAGGTTTCCCCTGAATAATTAGTTTAGTAATGGCAATCTGTCTCTGAGATTTTAGCTCATTTGGAATATTTATTCATTGCATATTGCATGTATTATGTTACTTGTGCGACAGAACTGAAACTCCCTTTGGTTCCTCATTCTTGTCATAGTGTTTCTATTTTAAGTGCATAAAAGACAAAAATTAATGTATGAGCACCAGTTTCCCTTTGACCAACTTTTCCTTAAATTTTTGATATGAGGCCGTTGGTCAGGGTCGACGATGAATGTTGCGTTTTAGCTGTCTACATGATACGCAAGCCAGGGCAGTACGTTATGGAGAGCAAGCTGTTGGCCATGCAGCAGGCTCCCTCTCTCCACATAGCTGATGAATGCAAAGGAATGGCAGAGACCGATACAGTATGGCACCAGCAGTATCGCAGGAGTTGCCAGTCAGCATTGAACTCAACATTGGACTGTCTTAGGGACTCCAGCTCTGGATTTTTCATTGTGGTTTATTCCCGTAACCTTCCCCTGTGGGAATAGCTGCAAGGCAGAGGATATTTAAGATTAGAGTTTTCCTTCTCCTACATGAGCTCCCAAGCCCCATCTGCCCAGAGTGACTGGTTTTAAGGCGTCAGTAACCTGCCTTTGTCCCTTCTGTCAGTAGAAATGGTTCCCCCGGGATTAGTAGCTAAGGCTCATGTGAAGGCCAGTAGCTGAACTTGGTTGTCAGAGGCTATTTGAAATGCACGGCTTTAGGAGCATTTAATAGATAGTGGGAGCTTGTCCCCATTACTATCCACAGCTATAACAACCTTAAGTTCAAAGTAAAATTTATATTCCGAGTACAAACCTATCACCACAGACAACCCTGAGATTCTTCTTCTGTGATATATTTGGCAAATCTTTAGAACGGTAACTGTCAACAGGATAAATGGATTATGTGCAAATACAAATACAAATAAATAATAAATAACCATCATGAAATAGCAAGATAAAGAATCCTTAAAGTGAGACCATTGGTTGTGGGAACACCAGAATTAGAATGAGTGTAGTCATCCCCTTTTGCTCAAGAGCCTGTTGGTTGAGGGGTAGTAACTGTTCTTGAACGTGATGGGCGAGTCCTGAGGCATCTGTTCCTGATGGCAGCAGCGAGAAAAGAGCATGGCCTGGGTGGTGAGGATCTTTGGTGATAGATGCTGTTTTCCTAGAGCAGCGTTTCATATACATATGCTCAATGGTTTAAGGAAACAAATCTTTGATAAATTTTCAGAATTAAGGTGAAAAATGTCAAAGCTTGCAAGGGTTTTTCTTTTCATCACTTTATTTAGCACGGACAGATGAAGTACAGCGAGACAAATGTAGAGTAAAATTTCTAAATGTTTCTAACCACAGCTTTAAAGGACTTGTCTTGCCTACCGTTGTAAATTTTCTGTTTACCATTACATTTGGCTGTCCAACTGTGTGGGAGTTTGTTTCTGGCTTCCTCCCCCTTTCTTTCCAGTCTTGATGAAGTGCATTGGCCCAAAACATTAATTTCTTATTCCTTTCGAAGCTGCCTGATCGACTGAGTTCCTCCAGCATTTTGTGTGTTATTCTGTATTTCCAGCATCTGCAGACTATCTTGTGTTTATGGGAGTTGCTCCTTTTAATACGGATTTGTAGATCATTTGTCCTTTGTTCTGTAAATTCATTCAAGTCATCAAATGTTTGCCCCATTTTGGACACTTGAGTCCAACTGTGAGAAGATACTGAACTATTAAATGTAATTACATATGACACTTGTCATTGCCTGCACATTGCGCCATCTAATGTCCATCTGAGGTAATGCAGCTAATTTGCTGAAGATATTCCCTCAGTGTTGTCTCATATGATTTAACCCCAGTGAAATTAGGGAATGGCCCAATTCAGCTCCTGCATCTTATGGTACGTGGCCAAAATGCATTTAAGAGGGCTATGATTTGGAGGCAGATGTCAAGTTAGAATAGTAAAAGTCTCATTGCAAGAACAGTGGGAGGGGAAAAGCAGATTGTGCTGACTCTGGCAACTCACCGTTTGCTTGGAGGATGATTAGCATGGCTCTGTAAAAGATGTGCACTTTGAGGAATAAAACTCCTTGCACACTGCACCACAGCTTATACTGTATGCTGTATTCCGTATGTTAGACCAAGATATAGGAGCAGAAGTAGGCTATTCAGCCCATGTTAGCTATCAAAAATGAAGATCGTCTCCCTGTTGGTATTCTGTTGTGCACGCTGATGTTCATCGCTACCTTATCTTTGTCATAAACCATTATTCCATCATTTTACCTATTTCATGTCCGTCCTTTGCTCCTGTCATGCTATTGTCTACATTCTATATTTTACCAATATTCTCGGTTTCTATCATTCTGCCTTTGGCATGGCACACAGCACCATGTGGCAGGGCTTTAAACAAAAAAAGATACTGCTAAAGCAATGAGTTGTCTTTTCTGACAAAGAATGAAGATATTTCCAGGAAATGAAGAAGAAAATACAACCTATTTCAGAAAGAGAAAAACTAACTAAAATGGGGTTGTGAAACAGGATTCTGATTTGAATAGCGAACAGCTAGAGAGTGATACATAAATGGTTATATAAAATTTTAAATCATTCTAATTTGGGATTTCATAAAAACTGAAAGTTTTGAATATTGAACAGTGGGATGTCACTTATTAGTCATGTTGTTAACTGAGAAACTGGAAATCAGCTGAAATGAAAATGCTGATATTTTATAAAGCTATATCCTTGCTAGTCAAACGTGACCACCGTTATTGTTCAGTGCAATTTTGTTAAGATATTCAATTATTTGTGTTGATTATTCTAATTTCCCTTTCTGTTTCAGAATTTTATCAACTTGTTTGGTCAGCCTTTAGTTTGTCTACTTTCTCCAACAGCATATCCCAAAGGTTTACAAGGTACAAATACATTGAAACTAGTATTATGCCACTTGGTTACTAATGCAGAGCTGTACTTTCCTCAGTAGCTATTATTTTCCACAATATCTTAAGAAACTTGAAGTGCACCAAAATCATGTATGCCATTTTACTATTTGCTAATGCCAGTATGGTCCAATTGATATTAACTTTTATATTTTATTTGTGAAATAGAGAAATTTGGAATTGGAATTGGTTTACTATTGTCACATGTACCAAGGTACAGTGAAGAGCTTGTATTGCATACTGGTCATTCGGATCACAGTGCGTTGAGCTAGAATAAGGTAAAACAATAACAAAGCAAAATAACGTGTAAAAGCTATTAGAAAAAGTGCAGTGTAGGTAAATAATAAAATGCAAGATGATAACGAGGAAGATAGTGAAACCAAGAGTCCAGCTTACCATATAAGAGGTCCGTTGGAGAGTCGTACGGTGGGGTCCTTGATTATGTTGGCTGCTTTTCTGAGGCAGTGAGAAATATAGACAGAGTCCATAAATGGGAGTCTGGTTTCCACAATGTGCTGTGCTGTATCCACAACCCTCTGCAGTTTCTTGCGGTCATGTGTAGAACAATTGCCATAGAGCGCCATTATGCATACAGATAGGATGCATTCTATGGCATATTAATAAATATTTGGAAGAGTTGACATGGACATGCTAACTTCCTTTAGCCTCCTAAGGAAGCTTTCTTGGCCATAACGTCAGCATGACTGGACCAGGACAGGCTGTTTGTTGGTGATGTTCACACCTTGGAACTTGAAGCTCTGAAGTTGAAGCCCCTCAACCTCTGCACCATTGATGTAGAAAGGAGCTTGTGCACTGACACCTTCCTGAAGTCAATAACCAGCTCTTTTATTGAAATCAAGAGAAAGGTTGTTAATACAATTTGTTTGTAATTTTGTGAGTCTCTGCCGGATGATAAAGAGTGGAAAGAATTATGTTCAGTGAGCTTCAACAGTGAAGATACAGGATCTCTGATTATCAGCATGCACTACGGCACTAGCTGACAATGTAACTTTGTAGATAAATATTGAAATAATTATTTTAGGAACTTACTTTACAACTAAGCAATTATTGTAAGGTCAGGTGGCTTGGCAGTTAGCGCGACTCTACTATAGTTTGGGGCATTGGAGTTTAGAATACAATTCTGACTTCATCTGTAAGGAGTCTGTACATCCCTGCTATGGGTTGCGAGGGTTTTTTCCAGCTCCAGAGACATACCGGTTAGTAGAGTAATTGTTCCATGATTAGGCTAGTGTAACACCAGGCGTTGTTGGATGGTGTGGCTTAAAGGCCTCAAAGGCCTATTCCCCACTGTAACTCTAAATCAACAGAGCACGAAACAGTGCCTTGGTCACATTATAAGCATTGAAAGGATTTTGTTTCTCTTTCATGGCAATGGCAGTGTTAAGTGTTATTTTCTGAATTTTGTATTTTTTGCAGATCAAACTCAACGAGGCAGTCTTTTCACCCTTTTTCTCTATAATCCTTTGATGGCATTTCTCTTTATGTGCCGACTCACAAGCATGAGAAAAGGGTTGTGGGATAAATGTCAGGAATACCTTCTTAAGATTTATAGAGACATAGCTCACCTGCTGACTAAATCACGGACCGTGGGTAAGTTATGCTCTTATTTTATGATAAAATTGGTTAATGATCAAATAAATTATTTTCAGCAAAATGACTAGAATGGCAATGGAGTAGTAGGAATAAATGTTTTTACTAAGTCACGTTAGCTACTATACAGGCTGTGCAACTTACTGTGCAGGAATCAGGCCCTCCATGATGAAAACCATGCGTGCTCAAAGGCCCATGCAAAAAGACAGAGCCTTCTGCGTATACATGAGAGGATCATTGGTATAGTATAGCTTTCCATCCAATTGAATACGGCAAATTAATTAAGGGGAAGCCTACAGTTTACTTTCCAAAAAGACTGACAGGTATTCGAGATGGTCCATTGTTACACTTACCATTTTAATAGATTAATCGGCCATTTTCTGTATGGGGTTCTTCTAATAGCGGATGTAAATTTCATTTTTTCCTAACAACTCCTAATGATATACATCTGAACATAAAGACTCTTTCCTTCAGATGTAATTGAAATTGATAAGCTACACTGATTCTTTACCTGCAATTCTTCTAAAGTAATGGGGGTATGATATTTGGCTGTTTTTGAGGACTCTCTCCTTGCAAAGTACAGTATCTGGGAGGCTTATTTGCTTGTTTCAGGGTTCGGGGTTGTTGGAGTATGTGGAAAACAGACACATTTAACTTTGCAGTGTAATAATAGCCAAAATTAACTCCTGGTTGGCTTGGTTCTCTTGGGTATTGAGTTCTACCTTAGTTCCAGAGTGGAATCCTTTATGTGATAGAATTTAATCTTCTGTTGCTAGGTATGGTGTGTGTTTTTGTAACCTATACTTGGAATGTGTTTATTATTGTCTCATGTACCAAGGTACACTTAGCAGCCACTTTATTAGATACCTCCTGTACCTAATAAAGTGGCCACTGAGTGTATGCTCGTGGTCTTCTCCTATTGCAATGTTTGGTTATCTGAGTTACTGTCATTTTCCTGTCAGCTTGAAGCAGCCTGGCCATTCTCCTCTGATCGCTCATATTAACAAAGCATTTTCACCCACAGAACTGCTGCTCACTGGATTTTTTTTTTGTTTTCTACGCCCATTCTCTGTAAATTCTAGGAACTATTCTGAGATACTCCAACCATTCCATCTGGCACCAACAATCATAAACACAAAACACATGGTGTGAGCAGAATTATCTGCAGCTTAATGTGAAAAAGACTAAGGAGCTGGTGGTAGACCTGAGGAGAGCTAAGGTACCGGTGACCCCTGTTTCCGTCCAGGGGGTCAGTGTGGACATGGTGGAGGATTACAAATACCTGGGGATACGAATTGACAATAAACTGGACTGGTCAAAGAACACTAAGGCTGTCTACAAGAAGGGTCAGAGCCGTCTCTATTTCCTGAGAAGACAGGTCCTTCAACATCTGCCGGACGATGCTGAGGATGTTTTACGAGTCTGTGGTGGCCAGTGCGATCATGTTTGCTGTTGTGTGCTGGGGCAGCAGGCTGAGGGTAGCAGACACCAACAGAATCAACAAACTCATTCGTAAAGCCAGTGAGGTTGTGGGGATGGAACTGGACTCTCTGACGGTGGTGTCTGAAAAGAGGATGCTGTCCAAGTTGCATGCCATCTTGGACAATGTCTCCCATCCACTACATAATGTACTGGGTGGGCACAGGAGTACGTTCAGCCAGAGACTCATTCCTCTGAGATGCAGTACAGAGCGTCATCGGAACTCATTCCTGCCTGTGGCCATCAAACTTTACAACTCCTCCCTTGGAGGGTCAGACACCCTGAGCCAATAGGCTGGTCCTGGACTTATTTCCTGGCATAATTTACATATTACTATTTAACTACTTATGGTTTTATTACTTATTTATTATTTATGGTGCAACTGTAATGAAAACCAATTTCCCCCGGGATCAATAAAGTATGACTATGACTAAAATACTCTGCAGATGCCGGGGTCAAAGCAACACTCACAACACGCTGGAGGAACTCAGCAGGTCAAGCAGCATCCGTGGAAACGATCAGTCAACGTTTCGGGCTGGAACCCGAAACGTTGACTGATCGTTTTCACAGATGCTGCCCGACCTGCTGAGTTTGTCCAGCATGTTGTGAGTGTGGCACCAACAATCAATCCACGGTCAAAGTCACTTAAACCACATTTCTTCCCCTTTTGACTGTTTGGTCTGAACAACAACTCAACCTCTTGATCATGTCTGCATGCTTTTATGGATTGAATTGCTGCCACATGATTGGGTGATTTGCATTAATGAGCAGATACACAGTTGTACCAAATAAAGTGGCTACTGGTGTCTTGCGTACTGTTCATACAGGTACATGGCCATCAATTCACATTTGATTCTTCTATCACCAACCTCTAATATTGGTAATTTGCAGTAGTCACCTGTTTTTCTTGGGATGCAGGAGGAAGCCAGAGTATTCACATAGTCAAATGTTTTGACTCTGAATCAGTGCCAGGTGATATTTTGATCGTTGTTATTTTCTTGCAGAAACTAATTTTCATATGTTTGCTGATCATTCAAACTATTAAACATTTGTACTGTGCAATACTTCATTTTAATTGGAAGATGACAGTGCTTCTACTAGTGGTTAGTGGTCAGATTTTGTGGTAAATTATCAAAAGAAAGACATTTTTACTGAGCGAGTGTCAAATGCTATAATAAAATGCAAGTTGTCGTACAGCACCATTTTGCATTTAAAATGGCTCCAGTCCTGTCTCATAATCTGTATAATGACTACATAATGAATGCCGTCCTCAGTGTTGCAGTGCCTTAACTTTGATATCGGCTCTCGTTACATCTCCATGTTTTCTCACAGATCTGAAATTACAAGTGTTTAAAGTTTGGAGAAAGGATTTTGGATTTGTTAAATGAAGCCTGTTTCCATAGACCATAAGACGATGAGATACAGGAGCAGAGCTAAGCCATTCAGCCCATTGAGTCTGTTCCCCCATTTGAACACAGCTGAGTTATTTTCCCTTTCAATCCCGTTCTTCTGCCTTCTCCCTGACGTTTGACACCCTGACAAGTCAAGAACCTATCAACCTCCACTTTAAATATAGCCAAATACTTGGGCTCCATGTCTTTGTATTCTGAGGCAGTGCCATCCGAGGGCTCACCCACTGTAGGAAACAATCACAAACATGGGAAAATCGGCAGATGCTGGAAATCCAAAGCAACACACACAAAATGCTGGAGAATTTCAGGAGGTCAAGCAGCATCTATGGAAAAGAGTAAAGAGTCAATATTTTGGGCCAAGACCCTTCATCAGGGCTGGAAAGGAAGGGGAGAAGTCAGGATAAGAAGGTGGGGGGAGAAGAGGAAGAAGTATAAGGTGGAAGGTTATAGATGAAACTTGGAGAGGGTGAAGTAAAGAGCTGGAAAGTTGATTGGTGAAAGAGATAGGAGATGGTAGGAGAGGACAGAAGACCATGGAAGAAAGGGAAGGCGGAGGAGTGTCAGAGGGAGGTGATGGGCAGATAAGAAGAGAATCTGTGAGAGGAAAACAAGAATGGGGAATGGTGAAGGAGAAGTTAGGGCAATTGCTGGAAGTTCGAGAAATCAATGCTCATACCTTCAGGTTCAAGGCTACCCAGCTGGAATATAAGGTGTTGCTCCTCCAATCTGAGTGTGGCTTCATGGTGCTAGTTGAGGAGGCCATGGACTAACATGTTCAATGGTTCCTTTTATTATCAGAGAATGTATACAATATAGAACCTGAAATTCTTACTCTTTGCGGATATCCGCAAAACTGAAGAAAACCCCAAACGAATCAATGACAGAAAAACATTAGAACACCAAAGGCCCCCCCATGCATAAGTAGCAACAAAGCACCAACCCTACCCCTCTCCCTTCCCCTACTTGTTCCTGTGGAAAGCATCATGCCCCACTACCCACCAAGCAAGCCATAGCAAAAGCCCCCAAAAAATGGGAATGGGAAGTAGAATTTCTCGGTTAACCACCGAGAAAACCCACTTTTTGTGGCAGACGGAGTGGAGATGCTCAACAAAGCAGTCTCCCAATCCATGTCAGTTCACACTGATGCACAGGAGGCCACACTGGGAGCACTGGAACAGTAGGTGACCCCAACAGACTCACAGGTGAAGTGTCACCTCATCTGGAAGGACTGTTTGTGGCCCTGAATGGTAGTGACGGTGGAGATGTAGGGGCAAGTGTGGTGCTTGTTCAGTTTGCAAGGAGAAGTGCCAGGAGGGAGATCAGTGGAGAGGGACAAGCGGACAAGGGAGTTGTGTTGGGAACGATCCATGTGGAAAGTGGGAAGTAGGTGGGTGGGGGGAGGGTACAATGTGCTTGGTGGAGGTATCCCTTTGGAGATGGTGGAAGTTATGGAGAATTATTTGCTGGATGCGGAGGCTCATGGGGTGGTAGGTGAGGATAACAGGAACTCTATCCCTGGCGTGGTAGCGGGAGGATGGGGTAAGGACAGGTGTGTGCAATGGAAGAGGTGTGGGTGAGGCAAAGTTGATGTTGGAGGAAGGGATGCCCCTTTTCTTTGAAGAAGGAGGACACCTCAATTGTTCTGGAATGAAAAGCCTCATCCTGAGAGCCGATGCAATGGAGGTGGAGGATCTGAGAAAAGAGAATGGCATTTTTACAAGTGACAGGGTGGGAATGGGTATAGTCCAGATAGCTGTGAGAGTTGTAAAAGATATGTAGATAGACTGTTTACAGAGGTGGAGACTGAGAGATCAAGAAAGGGAGAGAAGTGTCAGAAATGGACCAAGGTAGGGTGGAAGTTAGAGGCAAATTTGATGAAATTGACAAGCTCAGTATGGACGCAGGAAGCAGCACCAATGAAGTCGTCAATGTAGCGGAGTAAGAGTTGGGGAGCGATGCTGGTGTAGGCTCGGAACATCGACTGTTCCACATATCCGATGAAAAGGCAGGCATAGCTGGGACACATGCAAGTGCTCGTAGCTACATCTTGGGTTTGAAGGAAGCCACTCCATGTTCACTCTATCTGGACCTTTCAATATTCAATAAGTTTCAATAAGATTGTCCCTCATGACTGCAAACTTATCTAAGGGGATAAAACTGCAGAACTATTATCATTGCATAGTTGCATTAAGCTTTCCAAATAAATTGTAGTTTATTTCTGTTAGAAACTTGTATCAGGTGAGGGCTGGTGCTCGATGGTGATTCTGAGGTGAAACGTGGGTTATGATCAAAGAAGAAATAGCTGGAGTCACTTAGCACTTTAGTGCAAGGGTGTTTATTAAGTGCATCGTAAATCAAACTTATAAAAGTGAATGAAAATAGTTACAAGAAAAATGCCAATATTTACAAGAAAACTCACTAATAGCTCCATATCCCCCCTTGTTCAATCCCTTCCTACCTATGTTCGTGACGCTTCTCACGCTCTTAAACTTTTCGATGATTTTAAGCTCCCTGGCCCCCACTGCTTTATTTTCACCATGGATGTCCAGTCCCTATATACTTCCATCCCCCATCAGGAAGGTCTCAAAGCTCTACGCTTCTTTTTGGATTCCAGACCTAATCAGTTCTCCTCTACCACCACTCTGCTCCGTCTAGCGGAATTAGTCCTTACTCTTAATAATTTCTCCTTTGGCTCCTCCCACTTCCTCCAAACTAAAGGTGTAGCTATGGGCACCCGTATGGGTCCTAGCTATGCCTGCCTTTTTGTTGGCTTTGTGGAACAATCTATGTTCCGTGCCTATTCTGGTATCTGTACCCCACTTTTCCTTCGCTACATCGACGACTGCATTGGCGCTGCTTCCTGCATGCATGCTGAGCTCGTTGACTTTATTAACTTTGCCTCCAACTTTCACCCTGCCCTCAAGTTTACCTGGTCCACTTCCGACACCTCCCTCCCCTTTCTAGATCTTTCTGTCTCTGTCTCTGGAGACAGTTTATCCACTGATGTCTACTATAAGCCTACTGACTCACAGCTATCTGGACTATTCCTCTTCTCACTCTGTCTCTTGCAAAAACGCCATCCCCTTCTTGCAATTCCTCCGTCTCCGCCGCATCTGCTCTCAGGATGAGGCTTTTCATTCTAGGACGAGGGAGATGTCTTCCTTTTTTAAAGAAAGGGGCTTCCCTTCCTCCACTATCAACTCTGCTCTTAAACGCATCTCCCCCATTTCACGTACATCTGCTCTCACTCCATCCTCCCGCCACCCCACTAGGAATAGGGTTCCCCTGGTCCTCACCTACCACCCCACCAGCCTCCGGGTCCAACATATTATTCTCCGTAACTTCCGCCACCTCCAACGGGATCCCACCACTAAGCACATCTTTCCCTCCCCCCCCCCCCCCCACATTATGCAGGGATCGCTCCCGACGCAACTGCCTTGTCCATTCATCCCCCCGATCCCTCCCCACTGATCTCCCTCCTGGCACTCATCCGTGTAAGCGGAACAAGTGCTACACATGCCCTTACACTTCCTCCCTTACCACCATTCAGGGCCCCAAACAGTCCTTCCAGGTGAGGCAACACTTCACCTGTGAGTCGGCTGGGGTGATATACTGCGTCCGGTGCTCCCGATGTAGCCTTTTATATATTGGCGCGACCCGACGCAGACTGGGAGACTGCTTTGCTGAACACCTACGCTCTGTCCGGCAGAGAAAGCAGGATCTCCCAGTGGCCACACATTTTAATTCCACATCCCATTCCCATTCTGACATGTCTATCCACGGCCTCCTCTACTGTAAAGATGAAGCCACACTCAGGTTGGAGGAACAACACCTTATATTCCGTCTGGGTAGCCTCCAACCTGGTGGCATGAACATCGACTTCTCTTACTTCCGCTAATGCCCCACCTCCCCCTCGTACCCCATCTGTTACTTATTTTTATACACACATTCTTTTTCTCACTCTCCTTTTTCTCCCTCTGTCCCTCTGAATATACCTCTTGCCCATCCTCTGGGTCCCCCCCCCCTTGTCTTTCTTCCCGGACCTCCTGTCCCATGATCCTCTCGTATCCCTTTTGCCTATCACCTGTCCAGCTCTTGGCTCCATCCCTCCCCCTCCTGTCTTCTATCATTTTGGATCTCACCCTCCCCCTCCAACTTTCAAATCCCTTACTCACTCTTCCTTCAGTTAGTCCTGACGAAGGGTCTCGGCCTGAAACGTCGACTGCACCTCTTCCTACAGATGCTGCCTGGCCTGCTGCGTTCACCAGCAACTTTTATGTGTGTTGCTTGAATTTCCAGCATCTGCAGAATTCCTGTTGTTTGTAATAGCTCCATACTTATTTTTGTCCAGTATGAACTCCTGGCAGCCCCTATCTCTCTCTTTTACTGAAAGTGATGAGCTCCTTTTTTTAGGCACTAAGACATGCCATCTTTAATTACCAACAAAGTTAACTTAAGACTACACAAGAATTAGAATATGATACACCCCACTATTTAATTACAATCACATTACAAAATAAACATAAGTTTCTACCTTAAATTCAGTATACAAACAACATGCACACATTTACACATCCCCATTACTAAAGAAATGGAATACTCTGCAATGTACCACGGGAAAGGCAGCATAAAGCCAAATCTGAGCACATCAGCTCGGTTTGGAATTAAGCTGAACTTTGGTGTTGGACTCCGAATATATGTAGCAATGCGGAGGGAACAAGGTGGGTATACTGGGGAAGACATTGAAATGCATGCACATACTACAATGACAGCAGAATGAGAAGGCAATATTTGTGTGTGAGTGAGTGCCTGTGCGTAAGGAGTGTGTTTACAGAGTGCTCTCCATCATGAAGGAGAGATCCTTGTGTAAGTGAATGCCTGTACATAAGGAGGGCGTTTACAGAGTACTCTCCATCATGTGTGTGTGGTTAGGCATAGCTCAAATACCATCTAAAAATTTGCTGATGATACAACCATTGTTGGTAGAATCTCAGGTGGTGACAAGAGGGTGTACAGGAGTGAGATATGCCAACTAGTGGAGTGATGCCTCAGCAACAACCTGGGCACTCAACGTCAGTAAGACGAAAGAGCTGATTGTGGACTTCAGGAAGGATCAGACGAAGGAACACATACCAATCCTCTGAGAGGGATCGGAAGTGGAGAGAGTGAGCAGCTTCAAGTTCCTGGGTGTCAAGATCTCTGAGGATCTAACCTGGTCCCAACAGATCGATGTAGTCATAAAGAAGGCAAGACAGCGGCTATACTTCATTAGGAGTCTGAAGAGATTTGACATGTCAACAAATACACTCAAAAACTTCTATAGTTGTACAATGGAGAGCATTCTGACAGGTTGCATCACTCTGGTATGGAGGGGCTACTGCACAGGACAAAAAAAATTGCAGAAGGTTGTAAATTTGGTCAGCTCCATCTTGGGTACTAGCCTACAAAGTACCCAGGACATCTTTAGGGAGCGATGTCTCAGAAAGGCGGCATCCATTATTAAGGACCCCCAGCACCCAGGGCATGCCCTTTTCTCACTGTTACCATCAGGTAGGAGGTACAGAAGCCTGAAGGCACACACTCAGAGATTCAGGAACAGCTTCTTCCCTTCTACTGTCCAATTCCTAAATGTCATTGATGCTTTGGGCACTACCTCAATTTTTAAAAACTATACAGTATTTCTGTTTTTGCACTTTTTAAAATCTTTTCTATATACTGTATGTAATTGATTTAGTCGTTTATTTATTATTTTATTTTATTATTTTTTTTCTCTCTGCTAGATTATGTATTGCATTGAAGTGCTGCTGCTAAGTTAAAAAATTTCCCATTTGCTGGTGATAATAAACCTGATTCTGATTCTGAAGGAGAGATCCCATGTGTAAGGAGTGTGTTTACAAAGTGCCCCCCATCACAAAGGAGAGATCCCGTGTGTAAGGAGTACACTTACAGAGTGCTCTTGGGCACAGGGGCCAATGATCTACTCTTAGTTTTGTTTTATATGCTCTTATATTCACAGTCTTGAACTGCTGACTGATCATTGCTTATTACCTGTTCAGAGTAATTTCTATTTTTTTTGTTACAGATCAGGCATTTCTTCAGTTCTTTGGTGATGATTTTCTTCGATTACTGTTGACGCGCTTTGTTCTCTGCTCTGCAACCATGAGACTGCACAAAATGTTTAGGGTAGGGTTTGTTTTCTTTGATTTTTAACTTCAAGAAAACAACAATCACTTGTACTATATTTATCAGATATGGTTTCTATAAAATGTTTACCGATCAATTAATTAGAAAGTATGAGCTTCTCACTAATGAGAACAGGGTCAGGAATACTACTGTGCCACTCATATGATGTTAGATCTCTTGTGCTTCACCTGTTATTTTTGTTCAGTTTTTCTCTGTGTTGATTGTATTGAAATGTGATAATTTTATTGTACTATGTGTTCTATTTTTTTTTACTATGGATTTAGTTTTCACCTACATTTCTTTGTTTGAATCCTACTTTATTGTGAAATTGAGTATCATATTAATTAGCTTAAGACTTCCTGCCTTAAATATGTTCGAGTATACATGTTGCCACAGTTATCTTATAGTTTGGGGAGATCAAAGTGCAACATTAAATTTGATTCTTTGCACAGCTACTTACTCTCCTGCTTTTGTTCCCTCATCAATTCACAGGAAACTCGTAATTACCCAGAAACATACCCACAGTTACAGAAGGAAGATAGTGTGGAGAACCCTGTTCTCCAGAATCACATTCTAGAACTGGCTTCCATTTTGGACGTTCGAAACCTTTTCCTGGAAAAGACCACTGATGAATATTAGGAGATTGAGAAACTTAACATTTTACTTTGAAGCTAATGCTTCTGAAGACTATTTCCTTTGCATTTGTGTGTAGGAATACTGAAGCACTTAATTTTCAAACATAAGTCATTTTGGTCAAGAAATTTCGCAGAATCTCTAATCTGCAGAATGATGTTGTTTCAGTAGTTGATGCTTGTCCCATAGTCAAAGTGTAGTAACAGTGTTGTGATTAAAACATTAACAGGGCAGGACACAAGTATAAAGATGATTTATAAACAAGTAGCTAAAAGGGCATTAACAACTAAAGCAATAGAAGCTTTTTGACTCGTTCTGTGTCACAGTGGAACACCCAGATGTTAAGGGTGTCATTTTAAGAGTTTTATAAATTATCACTTGGCAGCAAATATGTATAAAAAGATATCTATATATGATAAGAAAATATTGCCCGTGACATTGTGCTCCATTTTGTGTATTCTAGTTAATCATGTGTACTAGGTTTGGACTTATTAGTTCATCCCTTTGATATTTTGTTTATATAATTATTGGGATCCAGCACACCAACTGCGTTTTACTGCAATTTGATAAAATGTGGCCTGGAGCACGGAGTGGGTGACACTGCACTGAGATTATTAAGCATGTTCTGTTGATGTGAGTGAACTATTGCTACCAGAAGACATTCAAAACCGAATCCTGAAAGTAAGTTTGTGTCTGCATCCAGATTTTCTTTTATAATGGAATCATTATAAAATGTAGTGGCATGTTAGGTGAAATCTTACAATGTGGTCTGATTTAATTCACTTCTTTTCTATGTATGCCTAGAAAATAATTGTTTACGTTTGCAGCTAAGTATCATTTTAAGGAAATAAATTTAATAGACTTAACTTAAATATTCCCCACTTGTTTCTTCTTTGATGGAGAAACAGTTTTAGTTGTAAGTTTCCAAGCAGCTATAACTTAATGTTGTTGTGCCCCTAAAAGACTCGTAGAAATTAGAAGCTGAAAAGTGTGTTGTGTTCTCAACACAGTAACTGTAAGTGTTCATATAACTTATGGTTATTATTGTGATACATAACTGACTTTTCTTTTAGCCATATGACGCTGCTACATTTTTATACATACATACTTGAAGGTTTTTTGTGTAAGTGCTTTGATATTCATGTTTGCCAAATATACTTTGTATTTTACATTATGTAAAGGAAGTAAGTCTTTCCTGCATTAGATTTTGATTTGGCTATGACAAATTACAGGACTATTAAAGATGCTTTTTTTATGCTTGTGACCACATATTTTGCATTGTGTTAGCTCATATTTCCTTTAGTTATCATTATCTTCTGTTTGCAAGCAACTTTGAACTTGTGTGAAACTTTTCTGATATGAAGATTTAGTGACTATCAAATCATTATGTAGATCTGGTTTAATATGTTATTGGTCTGATATTCTGTCACTTGAATTTGTCTTGTTAAAGTCTAAATGTATTTTGGCTAAATATAATTTTGAAATAAGCAAAACAAGAAGGCAGCTTAATTAGAATTCTTACTGGCCAAATGACACAGGAGGACATTGTGGTATTGACAATGCTTCCTGCTTCCAAAGTTCGAAAAGTGGCCAATAATTAACTTGTAAATAACTGCAACAAGAATTATTGTTTAAAGTTTTTTTTTTAAGAGAATTTTTTTGTGAATCATGTTGTATTTACCTGGTGCAGTCTGACTCCTGAGCTGCACTTTATTCACATGTGCATGTGTTTGATTTAAATGTGATCTTTTGCTACTATCTTGAAGCAAAAAAAAATGCAAGATGAAAGAGTTCTATACTTTTAGTGATATTTAAAGAAAAACAGATGGCACACACTGGAGAAGATGTTCTCACTGTCTGGATATTATTTGTCTTGTGATTAGTTTAACTGTTGTATATTTCAGTTTCTATTGTGTGTTTGTAATAAATGTGTATTACTCAATGCTCTATCAATGAGACACAATAAAAAGAAATGCTAAAGCTGTGTTAATTCTGTATGTGGTACAGAACATACAGTATCGATAACGCTGGGATTCAATATTAAAATGGGAATGCAATCTTAAAGTCCTTTATTATCGGCATGATTAAAAGGAATGGTTTTATGATTGGTTTCAAAGTTCCCCCCTCATTGTCTTACACTCCATTTCAACCTTTCCCTGTAACTTAGGCCCTTAAATCCCAGCAACATCCTTTGGGTGGAAAAGTTTATTCCCCTTCTTAATCTGCAACAATTTAACAATAGCTCTATACTGTAAGAAGCCAGCATTGTAGAGTTTCTAGTTGTTGTAGTTTCTTAAGACATTGTTCAAAGTAAATTTATTATCAAACATGTATATGTCACCCTATACCATCTTGAGATTCATTTTTCTGCAGGCATTTACAGGAAAATAAATACAATAGAACCATACATAACAAAGACTGACAAACCAACATGCAAAAGAAAATAAATCATGCCAACAATTAATAAATAATACTGAGAACTTCAGTTGCAGAGTCCTTGAAAGTGAGTCTATGGGGTTATAGAGTCAGTTAGGCATTAAGGTGAGTGAAGTTAACCACACTGGTTCAAGGAGCCTGATGGTTGTATACGAAATAACTGTTCCTGAACCTGGTGGCTGAGAACTAAGGCTCCTGTACCTCCTTCCCAACAGGAGCTGCAAGAAGGGAGCGTGGCCAGGTTGGTGGGTGTCCTGGGTGACGGATGCTGCTTTCTTGCAGCAGCGCTCCTTGTAAATGTACCGAATGGTGTGGGGGTAGTGAGGGGCTTTTCCGGTGAAGGACTAGGCTGTATTCACCACTTTCCTGGACACTGGTGTTTCAATACTAGGCAGTGACGTATCTGTTTTGGCATTGCAGGAATCTGTTTACTCATGACCATATTTCGTTTAATTTACTTCCCCACTTCCTTGAAAAAGTTACTCAGTTCCTCATCCAAGTTTCTCTAACTCAAAGACAGCCAATGAACGTCCCCTTTATCTTTATTTAGGGATACATTGCAGAATATGCCTTTAAAGCTGCAACTCCAATTTAACCCCACCCTAGACACGGGACAATTTACAATGACCAATTAACCTATCTATAGGTCTTCAGAGTGTGGGAGGACCTGGAGAAAATCCACACGTTCCACAGGGAGGAAGTACCAACTCCTTACAGAGGATGCCACAATTTAACTCCAAGCTCATGACAACTCGAGCTGTAATTGTGCCCTGCTATTTCAGCTCGGATTATGATAAGAATAGAAATCTAGCCTTACTACCTTGTACATTGGTGGGAGCTCTGCACTGTTAGAAGAACCAACTTTTGGAGAGGTATTACAGTAGGGAGCTCCCCCGTGTGCCGAGTCATTGTTTTCATTTAACCAACCACACAAACACAGATCATCAAGTATTTTATCACCTCATTGTTTGCAGTGTGTGGTAACTGGCTGCTCTATTTCCTACTTTGCAACAGTAATTATATTTAAATTGGCTTTTAAATGCTTTGTTATGCCCAAAGGTTATGATGGAAGCTGTAATACTTGTCAGTAAAGGCTTTTGGCAATGTTCATGACCATGCTCCCAATGCAAAGGATCTTCCTGTTTTTTTTTTTGACAATTACGACACAAATCTTAATCATAATTGTAATCTTGTAATTCAGCTAAGCTGGTGCGCTCAATGGTCACTTTATTAGGCGCCTCCTGTACTTAATAAAGTAGACACAAAGTGTATGTTACACACATCAATTTTGCTGGTGAACGCAGCAGGCCAGGCAGCATCTCTAGGAAGAGGTACAGTCGACGTTTCAGGCCGAGACCCTTCGTCAGGACTAAGATGGAGGGTTTCGGCCCGAAACGTCGACTGCACCTCTTCCTAGAGATGCTGCCTGGCCTGCTGCGTTCACCAGCAAATTTGATGTGTGTTGCTTGAATTTCCAGCATCTGCAGAATTCCTCGTGTTTACTAAGTATATATTTGTGGTTTTCTGCTGCTGTAGCCCATCCACTTCAATGTTTGATGTGTTGTGCATTCAGAGATGCTCTTCTGCACACCACTGTTGTAACATGTGGTTATTTGAGTTACTGTTGCCTACCTGTCAGCTTGAACCAGTCTGGCCATTCTCCTCTGACCTCTTTCATTAACAAGGCATTTTTGCCCCCAGAACTGCCATTCACTGATTTTTGTTTTTTGAACCATTCTTTGTAAACACCAGAGACTTGTGTGTGAAAATCCCAGGAGATCAGCAGTTTCTGAGATACTCAAACCACCCTGTCTGGCACCAACAAACATTCCACAGTCACTTAGATCACATTTGTTCCCCATTATGTTATTTGGTCTGAACAACAGCTAAACCTCTTGAATACTTACATGCTTTTATACATTGAGTAACTGGTTGATTAGATATTTGCATGAACGAGCACGTATACCTAATGAAAAGGCCACGGGGTGTACTTTCTCAGAAATCCTTCCGGAAGACTTGAAACATAACTTGAGGATCTCTAGGCTGCAGATGGCTGACTGATACCATACATCTAACTCCAGAACCTGCCTCCTATTTTTCCAATTACTTCTGGACCAAAAGCTGCATCAGTGATTTATATTAAATGAGGAACTCAGCTTTGGCTGTTGTATGGTAGACCCTTTTCACGCTCTTAAACACGAGATTCTGCAGATGCTGGAAAGCCTGATCAACACACACTAAATGCTGGGGGAACCCAGCAAGTCAGTGCAGGTAAACAATAAATCGCGTCTATTCAGATTCTAACTACACCTTCCCATCTACAATGGGTAACTGTTCATCACTGCCCCCCATCAAGAATTTATGTTTCTAACGACTCCAACATCATTTGAAAAATCATGATCCTCTGACAGAAAATATCTTACTTGGCCCTTTACCTCTTCCACCTATGACCTCCCAGTTTCTTACTTCATTCTCCCCACCCCCCCATCACTACAAAAAACCTGTTGATGCTGGAAATCTGTTCAGCCCTTTTCCTAGATGCTGCCCGGCCTGCTAAGTTCCTGAGTTTCAGAAAGGACAGGGAGGGAGGCAAAAGAAGTGGGGACGTGGCGCTGTTGATCAGAGATACTGACACAGCTGCAGAAAAGGAGGAAGTCATGGAGGGATTGTCTACTGAGTCTCTGGATGGAAGTTAGAAACAGGAAGGGGTCAATAGCTCTATTGGGTGTTTCTTATAGACCACCCAGGGACATCGAGGAGCAGATAGGGAGACAGAGTCTGGAAAGGAGGGTGGTTGTGGTGGGAGATTTTAATTTCCCAAATATTGATTGGCATCTCCCTCGAGTGAGGGGTTTAGATGGGGTAGAGTTTGTTAGGTGTGTTCAGGAAGGTTTCTTGACACAATATATAGATAAGGCTACAAAACGAGAGGCTATACTTGATCTGGTACTGGGAAATGAACCTGGTTAGCTGTCAGGTCTCTCAGCGGGAGAGCATTTTTGAGATAGTGATCACAATTCTATCTCCTTTACAATAGCCTTGGAGAGGGATAGGAACAGACAAGTTAGGGAAATATTTAATTGGGGTAAGGGGAAATATGAGGCTATCAGGCAGGAACTTGGAAGCATAAATTGGAAACAGATGTTCTCAAGGAAACGTATGGAAGAAATGTGGCAAATGTTCAGGGGATATTTGTGTGCGGTTCTGAGTAGGTACATTCCAATGAGACAGGGAAAGGATGGTAGGGTACAAGATCTGTGGTGTACAAAGGCTGTTGTAAATCTAGCCAAGAAAAGAAGAGCTCACAAAAGGTTCAAAAAAGTAGGTAATGATAGGAATTTAGAAGATTATAAAGCTAGCAGGAAGGAGCTTAAGAATGAAATTAGGAGAGCCAGAAGGGGCCATGAGAAGGCATTGGCGGACAGGATTAAGGAAAACCCCAAGGCATTCTACAAGCATGTGAAGAGCAAGAGGATAAGACATGAGAGAATAGGACCAATCAAGTGTGACAGTGGAAAAGTGTGTATGGAGCCGGAGGAAATAGCAGAGGTACTTTGCTTCAGTATTCACTACGGAAAAGGATCTTGGCGATTGTAGGGATGACTTGCAGTGGACTGAAAAGCTTAAGCATATAGACATTAAGAGGATGTGCTGGAGCTTTTGGAAAGCATCAAGTTGGATAAGTCACCGGGACTGGATGGAATGTACCCCAGGCCACTGTGGGAAGTGAGGGAGGAGATTGCTGAGCCTCTGGCAATGATCTTTGCATCATCAATGAGGACAGGAGAAGTTCCGGAGGATTGGAGGGTTGCGGATGTTGTTCCCTTATTCAAGAAAGGGAGTAGGGGTAGCCCAGGAAATTATAGACCAGTGAGCCTTACTTCAGTGGATGGTAAGTTGATGGAGAAGATCCTGGAGGCAGGATCTATGAACATTTGGAGAGGCATAATATGATTAGGAATAGTCAGCATGGCTTTGTCAAAGTGCCTTACGAGCCTGATTGAATTTTTTGAGGATGTGACTAAACACATTGATGAAGGTAGAGCCGTAGATGTAGTGTATATGGATCTTAGCAAGGCATTTGATAAGGTCCCCCATGCAAGGCTTATAGAGAAAGTAAGGAGGCATGGGATTCAAGGGGACATTACTTTGTCGATCCAGAACTGGCTTGCCCACAGAAGGCAAAGAGTGGTTGTAGACAGGTCATATTCTGCATAGAGGTTGGTGACCAGTGGTGTGCCTCAGGGATCTGTTCTGGGACCCCTACTCTTCGGGATTTTTATAAATGACCTGGATGAGGAAGTGGAGGGATGGGTTAGTAAGTTTGCTGATGACACAAAGATGGTGGTGGTGTGGATAGTGTAGAGGGCTGTCAGAGGTTACAATAGGACATTGATAGGATGCAAAACTGGGCTGAGAAGTGGCAGATGGAGTTCAACCCAGGTAAGTGTGAGGTGGTTCATTTTGGTAGGTCAGATATGATGGCAGAATATAGCATTAATGGTAAGATTCTTGGCAGCGTGGAGGATCAGAAGGGTCTTAGGGTCCCAGTCCATAGGAGCTCAAAGCTGCTCCACAGGTTGACTCTGTGGTTCAGAAGGCATATGGTGCATTGGCCTTCATCAATCGTGGGATTTAGTTTAAGAGCCAAGAGGTAATGTGCTTAATTCTGGTCACCTGACTACAGGAAGGACGTGGAAACCATAGAAAGGGTGCAGAGGAGATTTACAAGGATGTTGCCTGGATTGGGGAGCATGCCTTATGAGAATAGGTTGAGTGAACTCGGCCTTTTCTCCTTGGACCGGCGGAGGATGAGAGGTGACCTGATAGAGGTGTACAAGATAATGATCATGTGGATAGTCAGAGGCTTTTTCCCAGGGCTGAAATGGTTTAACACAAGAGGACACAGGTTTAAGGTGCTTGGAAGTAGGTACAGAGGAGATGTCAGGGGTAAGTTTTTTTACGGAGAGTGGTGAGTGTGTGGAATGGAGGTGGAAATGACAGGGTCTTTTAAGACATTCCTGGATGATGACGTCAACTCAGACCTGAGAGGCCAGCTGTGGAGCACCATTCCTCGCACAGACATTTTGCAGTATTATTTTACGAGGCCAAGTTGCGAGCTCGACATGAACCCGACACAAATGGAGAGCGCACAGGGGGTCAGTCTGTCACTGGATCGAACTCGGGAACCTCTGTTCCCGAGCACGGCGTTGATCTCACTGCACCACCAGCTGACCATGTAGCCAACATGGCTACATGGAGCTTAGAAAAGGAGGGCTATGGGTAAAGCCTACATAGTTCTAAGGTAGGGACAAATTCCGCACAGCTTTGTGGGCCAAAGGGCCTGTATTGTGCTGAATTGCTTTCTATGTTTCCTCCAGCATTTTGTGTGTGTTGCACCTATCACTTGCTAGCTTGTACCCCCCCCCCCCACTTATTCTGGCTTCTGCCCCCCTCCCTTCCAGTCCTGATGAAGGGTCTCAGTCCAAAACACCAACTGTTTATTCATCTCCATAGATACCGCCTGACCTGCTGAGTTCCTGCAGCTTTTTATGTGCGTTGCCTTGGATCTCCACATCTCTTGTGTTTATGATGGTAGATTATTGTTTTGTTGAAAAGGCACAAAAGTATATTTTGTTCAGAACAGAATGGTTTATTAGTATTTAGTTTGTGTTCATTCCTGTAAATATTGAATCTTTAAATGGGAGTCAAATTTACTACTCTTTCCAAGAGCTAGGATTAGATTTAGTAATTTTTTGATTCATAAAAGCCTCTCTGTACCACAATTCTATGACACATATTTTTAAATTAATTTATAAGCCAATTAAATAGATGTAAACCATTAAAAGAACCAGGACTAGAGTCCAGAGGCGCCCTTTACCTCTGGGGAGAAGCTGAAATTGCATTACATCTCTTTCAAACATAACAAAGTAAATTCGGCCACTGCCACATAGACAAGAATTCTTAAATTTTTTTTAAAGAACAGGGTGTCTTGAAGTTTAGAGATTACTAATCTATTTTAAACATTTAGCTGGATTTGACTAATTGCAATTACTGAGAGAACTTCCATTAAAGAAACGGATATGCACTTTAAAAAACTGCTATCAAGTCTGTGGGAGATTGCTCTGCCAAAAGCCTCTGTGGGCTACAATTCCATGTTTCTGGTTACAGTCACAAAGAACCGCGTGCGAATACACTTTGATATATATTTAAGTTCCTTTAGTATAGGTAGTTCAGATAAAAATCAAATCAGATTTTTCATTAAATAGTCGTTTGCAGTATAAACATTTGATACAATGTCGGCATTTTATTCTTGCGTGTTCCTCGTAAATTGTGATGACGTCCAGTAGGATATCAACAACTGCTTTCATACTAACATTTTCCCCTAGCGCCGCCACTACTAACTCATTTCTCACTATTTTTTTTGGCAAAATGGCTTCCTGCTAAACTTTTTGATTCCTTCCCAGGACTTCAAACCTGAGAACTGTTCTTTCCAATGGTTTACAAACCGTCATTCAAAGACCAAATAACTCTGAAAATTGCCAAAAAAAAACTACTACAACACAAACAGTATTTTGAAAGTCAGGAAAGAAATTGCGTAGGTCTTTGATCCAAAGAACTCTGTAATACCTCCACATAAGCTCACCCACAGATACCGTCGTATTACGGCAGCACCGATACCGGGAGGTCCCAGAATTCTGGAGGATGTCCAATCTTCCTGGAGCAGGTCGATCCAGCTGGTCCACTCTTGACCACCTGATGGGAGCTTCTTGGCGGAACAGTCCCGCCCTTTGCAAACGTCTCACCCAATCAGAGATTCGCTTGCGCGGACGACCGAGGGCATGAACACAACCAGCCGCAGGTGTAACGCCGGCTCCGATTGGCTGTGGGGAAGGGGGCGGGAACAGTAAGCGGCCGGGTGACGTAGCGAGCACATCGGCTGAAGTGAGGCGGTGAGCGAGAGATGGAGCGGCGGCCCTTGGAGCTTTGCTGATGCGCACTGAGGTACGGGGTCACCAAGTAAGGGATAACCGCGCCCGGCCTCCCCGCTCCGATTTCACTCGTCGCCGACGGCTGCTGGTGTCGGACTTCTCACAGTCGGCCTGTTTATGTTTCCAAGCCCGGCAATCGGACGTTGAGCTGCTGCGTTCCGGGCGGACCGTTAGCGGCCCTAGCGCCGGCTGGGTCCCTCATCTTGGGGCCACGGATGTCACAGGCGCTAGGCCGCTACATTTCCGTTCAACTCTGTACTTGCCCGCAGGTTCCGCCCTGTCCGGTAGCTGATTGGTGGAGAACTTTTTGGCAGCTGTCCAATAGTTGTCCGTCTGGGCCCTTGCTCTTTCTGTTTGGCCGGCTGGCGTGCCACTCAAGGAGCTGTCAGCAGCTGTGCATATACAGTTTCTTCTTTTTGTTATTTTTGGTGACTTTTGGCAAAAAATGTAAAGATATGCAACATTTTCAAATGTCTAGAGCTACAGACCATGCGCATTGCAATTGCATGATTTCTGTGAATGCATTGAGGGAACTGCACTGTTCATGATAGTGAAAAAGACACCTGATGCTACTGTACACCAACATGTTTACAATTAATTCAAAACTCAACATGTATGGAATTTTTAAAAATCCCTATGATTGATGTTAAACTAACATATTTTTCTTAACCTCTATAAATTTTGTATAGAGGTTTTCAATAGACATAAAGTTCATCTTTGCACTGATCTTGTGTTTGAAGAAAGAAAGTCTGTTTTGCATTTTTATCGTGAGTTTCTAATAATATTCCTTTTGGGACGTAATGCTGTTGCCTTTCCTGGTCCACTCTGCTCCATTGTGATTTGACTGTCTTTCAGCTTCTTGTGAAATGGTCTGGCATTCACAAAGGCAAAGGGCAGGCAATAAATAACTGTCTCTGTCAGTGACTCCCAGATCTCATGAATGAATAATGATCTCAGGGTAACCAATGGCACTTGCTTCAGTATCAGCTTTGTTGCTGTTTGTCAACCGCAAAGTGACCACTTGATAAGGTCCTAGCTAGTGATAGATTGGTCTGATTACCCTGGTAAACCTCAGAAGGTGTGTGGGAAAATAAGGACGAGTAAAAAGACTACAATATATTTTTGCTTACGTTTTCCCTTGGCTGTTGGTGATTTGTGGGCATGGCCACTGCAAAGTGTGTAGTGACAGATTTCCCTGTTTCACTCATTTGGAAAATATCACTGACATTGTGCATTTAGTTTACTCTCTGAAACCTCTCTTTTACTTCATCTAAGCCCCATGTATAATCATATGTCTTGCAATACAGATCACTACGGAATATGTCATATTACAGCAGTTAAAGAGCCTTACACCCCTTTTTATTCCCCATATGTCAATTAATTGCTAACTGTTGTTCATAAGCACAAGAGTCCTGAAGAAGTGTCTCAGCCCAAAACATTGACTGTTCGTTCATTTCCATAGGTGCTGCCTGTCCTGAGTTCCTCCAGTTTTTTTTGTGTATTGCTAACTATTGTCCCAGGATTGCCACCAAATTCTTGCATTCTAGTAATGTTTCTTTATGTAATCTGATCAGATTGCTTGTGAACATCATCTTTTCCCGTTGCTAGTGTCTCTGGTCAGCAGATAATGGGATAAGGCTTCTGTTGTCATCTGAGGCACTATTAAACCAAAAAAAAGTTCCTTCCACCCTGAATTGGATCATATTTGTAATTTCCCACACGAAAGACACGGTTCCTTAATTAAACAAATTTGGTAAAATGATGACTGATGTCCCTATTCTATCCTCAATTGTTATACTTTTTGAACAGAAAAGCTGCACTTGGTAAATTTGCATTCATATATTGGCTTCTTATGGATTTTGTTATTAAGGGTAATGAGATGAAAAATGGTTAGATATAGATTAATAACTCCATAAAACACAGGTTAATTACTGTGCAATCTACTGTCTTTCATGGAACAGGTTGCTGATGTGCAGTCACTTAGTATTTATTCATCGGTAACCTCACTGAAGCATAGATTGGGTTTCGCTTTGCTGCAGACCTCTTCACCATTTTGGTCCAAACAAGGTGAAAGTGACTGTTTAACATCAAGGCATCAAGGCGACATTGAAATGAGGGTGATATGAAGGAGTGGAAATCAATCAACATTAAGGGGGAAAACTCTGCAGTAGTTGGAGTTGTACCTGGTACATGGGGGTACTGAGAATCAGATTTACTATTATGATGTGGAATTAGGCATTTTGCTGCAGCAGTACAGTGCAAAAATATAAATTTGATATAAATTACAAAATAAATAAATAGTGCAATAAAAAGAATGTATCCAAGGTTCAAACATCTTCCTAATGTCCTCGCTTTCAACAGAACGGGAAAATTGGGGAAGTTGCGTGATTGCATTTGGATGAAGTTGTCCTTTCTGCAAATAGCTGAGCCTAGATACATTCCTGCATGGGCTGGTGTGGCAAGTAATACTTCTGCACCAGACAATAATCATCTTCACCCTGAGAGAACCTAATCATCAGCTCTTGACATTACACAGTATTGCCATCACAAAGTCTCCCACCTTCAAGATCCTCAGCATCACTGAAAACTTAAATGGACCAGCCACATAAATACTATGGCTACAAGAGTGATTTTGAGGCTGGCATCCTGTTGCCAGTGACTTACCCCTTTGCAGCCCAAAGCTTTTCATTGTCTAAAAGGGACAAATCAAAGAATGATGGAATACTTCCTATATATCTAGATAAGTGCAGCTCCAACAACTCTCCGGAAGCTCATTGACTGGCATCTCATAATCACCCTAAGCAGTCACTTCTCCCACCCATATGTGCAGTTTATGTCATCTCCAGCTGGGCTCCTCTGACAGCACTTCCAAATCCTGTCACCTCTACTCCAAGGAGGACAATGGAAGTGGGAAATGAGAAGACAGTTCCCTGCAGGTTCCCCCACTAACTCAAGCAATAACTTAATGACAATATATTTCTATCTGAGTTAGAAATATATTGTCATTACTTTATTGTTGCTGGTTTATATCTTGAAAGTCTCTTCTTGTCAGCACTGTGGGAGCCCCTAACTAAAGGGGATGACTTACCAGCAACACACATCAAAGTTGCTGGTGAACGCAGCAGGCCAGGCAGCATCAATAGGAAGAGGTACAGTCGACGTTTTGGGCCGAGACCTTTCGTCAGGACTAACTGAAAGATTCTCTTACTAGCTGTTCTTTCAGTTAGTCCTGACGAAGGGTCTCGGCCTGAAACGTCGACTGTACCTCTTCCTAGAGATGCTGCCTGGCCTGCTGCGTTCACCAGCAACTTTGATGTGTGTTGCTTGAATTTCCAGCATCTGCAGAATTCCTGTTGTTTGGGATGACTTACCACTACTTTTTCAGGGACAGCTAGGGATGAGCAGTAGATGTTGGTTTTGCTGATAATGCTTGTATTCCAGAAAATAAATAGTAAAACAGAAGGCAGAATGTAGGGTTAATGGTGGGATTCTCAGCAGTGCGAAGGTACAGAGGGATCTTGGGGTCCATGTTCATAGATGTTAAAAGTTGTTGCACAGGTTGATAGTGTTGTTAGGAAGACGTACGGTGTGTTGGCCTTCAGTGGTCAGGTGGCTGAGTTCAAGAGCCACGAGATGACGTTGCAGCTCTATAAAACCATGGGTCAGACCACACTTGGAATATTGTGTTCATTTCTGGTTGCCTCATTGGAGGAAAGATATGAAAACTTTAGAGAGGGGGCAGAGGAGATTTACCAGGATGCTGCCTGGATTGGAGAACATGTCTTATGAGGAGAGGTTGAGTGAGCTGGGATTCGTCTCTGGTGTGAAGGAGGAAGAGAGGTGACTTGACAGAGATGTACAAGAATGATTAGAGGCATAGATCAAGTGGACAGGCAGAGACTTTTTCTCAGAGCAGAAATGGCCAAAATGAGGGGGCATAATTTTAAGGTGATAGGAGGAAAGTATGGGAGCTGGATGTCAGGGATAGGTTTTTTACACGGTGAGTGGTGAGTGTGTGGAAATGCCAGGGTGGTGGTAGAGGCAGATACATTAGGGACATTTAAGAAACTCTTAGGGACATGAATGATAGAAAAATAGAAACATAGAAAACATACAGCACAATACAGGCCCTTCGGCCTACAAAACTGTGCCGAACATGTCGTACATTAAGAGATTACCTAGGGTTACCCATATTTTTCTGAGCTCCATGTACCTGCCCAGGAGTCTCTTAAAAGAGAGGGCTATGTGGGAGGGAAGGGCTACGTTGATCTTAGAGTAGGTTAAAACAACAGCACAACATCGTGGGCTAAAGGGCCTGAACTGTGCTGTTATAGGGGTAATCATATACCTTTGATAGAAACTGCAAAGACAAACTGAAATACGAGATTCTACAGACGCTGGAAATCTTGAACACACACAAGATGAGACAAACTGGACTACACTGAGGAAAGGCAAGGAACTAGCCAAAGGTATTTATTTCCTTTTCAGAAAAGGATGACGTCAACAGTGTTTTGGTGGAGAACACATCTCTCTAATCTATCCTCAGAAATTAAATGTGAGAACCCAACACCAAAATAGACAGTTGAAAAATAAACAGAGTTGTATTCTATGCAACTTGGGCTGTAAGTCATTTAAGGAGCTTGGTATTGTTGGTTGGGTAAACAGTAATTTAATTTTTTTAAATGTTTTATCCCTGCATGGTCTCATCGTGCTCTCAATTCCTGTAACTTCGTTTCAGCTTCATAACCATCCAGGATTTGAAAATTCTGCCTTTTGCACAATCACAGTGAAGTCAGAATGACATCTCTGCCTGGAGCCGTAATTTTGGAATTTCCTCTTTAAACCTCTCACCTCCCCCTTTCCCACTTTTTGTTTTTAGTTGTGCCCCTTCCCTCACTACCTTCTCATGTGGATAAGTGTTAGCTCTTGTTTCATAATCGCTTTGGGGTGTTTTATTGTTAAGTGCTTCATTGAAATCAGACAAGAGATGGAACCAGTATGTGTAGGATTCCCTTTCCTGAAAAGCCAGCATGTAATATCTGGGGTACAATTCCTCCCTAGGGCTATGAAGGCCCACTTTATATACAGCCCATACATATAAACAAGTGTTAGAAGACCAGTAGGATACATTTGCTGGATGCTTTCTGGCTATGGGATCTTCTAATGCCTGGGTACCTGGTTAGCAGCCAGATTTCTGATTGCAAACTGCCTGGGTGCACAGGAACGAATGCACAGGACAGTGCACAGGAACGGATACCTGCTGTTACCTATGGAGGATCTGTATTATAATGCTGTGTGGTTAGACAGCTGCATTGTCAAAAGTAAAAACAGAAAATGCTGGAAACACTCAGAAAGTTAGGCAGCCTCTGGAGAAAGAAAGGGTTCTGATGTAGAAACCCAGAACTGAAGCATTAACTGATTCTTTCTCACCAGTGCTGCTTGACCTCGGAGTGTTTCCAGCATTCCAGCATTTTCTGTTCTTATTCCAGAAAAAAAAATTGAAGTATTTGATTTACAATGTCAAAACTGAATGTTTATGTCTTTTAAATCTAGTTTGTCTATGTCTTTTTGGATGGCTCAGCTTGGGTAAAATATATCTGTGCTGTACTTTTCTGTGAATCTATGACTGTTAGTTTAAGAATGTTTCCAATACTCCCTCCCAACAACAGTTTGCACAGAGGCTTCACCTTCTGGGTTCCTAAACTGAAAAGGAAGCAGAAAGACAAACCTTGTAACGTTGTTGTATAGCTGCTATAGACTACATGGGTTGTAGTGAAACACCAGCTGTGCTGAATAATAACCTCAAAAACTTTTCGATTCTGAAGATCAGCTGGGATGTAATTTTCTTGATCTGATGTGTTATTTTTTTTTGCCTGACAGGTGCTTATTATGATGCAATGGAAACATTTACAGTGGATTGTAAAGGCAGTAACCGATAAGGAGCAGCAAAGCCAAACACAACGTGCTATTTTAACAAGTACAGTTGAAACTCCTAAGTATAAATCCTACTGGTTCACATAAATTTGACAAATTTTGTGTTCGAAGTAAACTTGCTTGTGGATGAGTTGGAAATCCCCTCCAAAAGTAAAGACGTGCAAACATGTTTGCAAAATTGAAGAAGAAGATTGCTGAAGAGGCAGGAAGCACCACAAAACCTGGTGCAGGGCGAATCTCAAGATCAGTCAGCAGAGATTCCATTGCCTCAGTAGGAGCTGACTCAGGCGATGACGTTGTACGTATGGTGATTTCTGTTATTTCTTAGACTGTTTGATGTGTCAAGAAGAAATCTTGGAAGAATCTATGTAAACTGCCAACACACATAAAAGTTGCTGGTGAACGCAGCAGGCCAGGCAGCATCTCTAGGAAGAGGTGCAGTCGACTGCCAGGGTCATTTCATCATCCTGCATCCTAAGAACATAAGTATGGGTCATGATATGGTCTGTTTCTGTGTATCAAGATCACATTTTCATCCAAGCTCCACATCCCTCGTTTCTCTCTGTGTTCAAAGTCAATCACTCTCAGTAATGACTGGATGTAGTGAATTTTAAAGGTTTTCAATTACTATTAGTATGTTGAAGGGTTTTGGCTTTTTATTCCATTCCATACGTGCTGCCTGATCTGCTGAGCTCCTCCAGCATTTTGTGTGTGTTACTGCTATTGAAGCATATAAATGTTATCGTCTTTAGCATCCTCTTTATATTTACTTTATATCTTTGTAGCTCTAAAACAGGATTCCCAACCTTTTTTATGCTTTGAACCCCTTCCATTAACCGAGGGGTCCGTGGACCCAGGTTGGGAACCCTTGCTGTAAAGGTTAGAACTATAATACAGTATTTCCATCTAAATGTAAGCATGAGGAATAGGACCTTTTAGCCCATCAAGCTGTGCAGCCCAGTAACCCACCTATTTCGCCCCTGCCTAATAACTTACAATAACTTATTCAGCTACTAACCAGTATGTTATTGGACTTTGGGAGGAAAACTATGCATTCAGAGGAAGGACGTACAGACTTCTTGCAAACAGTGCTGGAACAGAATTCTGAACTGTAATGGTGTTGTGCTAAGTGCTAATTGCATCATGCAACCCTCTTGATTTCTAGCTCTTATCTTGGAGTCATAGAGCTGTATGTCACAATAAAAATTTATAATGTGGAGGTGTTGAAAGCAAAGACATTTCTGGTTCATTGCACTTTCAGACCTCTTCTACAAGGATAAGTATAACTAAAATAAGGATGAAACAGCTTCTTTTGAAGAGCAGCCCCTAAATATGCTAAACAGTCTTCCTGTACGACAGTTTGAGTGTGTGTCCAAGTTGATTTTAAAAGATGTGGTTTATTGCTAACTGTGTTAGATGCAGTATACTTTTTGCTGAACACACGTCATAAAGCATCATTGGATTTCATGCTGAATTTGGATGCAAAACTGGATGGATAAATGGTATGAATGTAGTTGTTCACTCTTTGGGACAGTATTTCCTTCCAGGATCAAGCAGATGGTAGAGAAGAAAGTCACAAAACTGGGTTAAGCTGTGAACTGTGAGAAGGAGACTTCAAGGTGATAGAGACAAGTTGGGTGAATGGATAAATAAAGAGCAGATGTAGACATACTCAATGGTTAGGAAAGGCAGGAAGACAGAGTAAGATTTGAATACAGTGGATTCCAGTTAAATTGGACATATTGGGACCAGAACATTTTGGCCCAATTAAGCAGCTGCCCCAGTTAGCCGAAGTTTCATGGAAATAGTTAAAGAGATAAAAAAAGACAAACTCCAGTTTATCTGAGTAACAAATTATATTATGTATTTAAATGAAATACAGAACAAATTAAAACACTGCCAATACTACTATAGTACTATAAGACTGTGTATTGGTTCATAATCATTATCGACAGATGAATTCATCCCGTGTTTGCTGTCATGTTCGTTTGATTAACTATAAGTGAACAAGATCAATGCAGACACCTAGTGCAGATAATGGACTGCCTTCGACGATTGCACCTTCCAAATCTTCAGTTTCATTGTAACGTTCAAAATGATTGCTGATACCTTCAAATTCTTTATAGTTCCTAACTTACTGAATTACTGAAATCATTTCATTTTCACTCTCGTCTGTTACTGGCATCTCCAAGCCTGAATGCTTGAAACGACAGTGAGCAAAAGAGTTCTGAATTGTCTTACTGCTTATTTCTTGCCAACAATCAGTAACAAGATCTCTGCTTTTTGAACACAGACGCACACAACTGATGCTATTTAAAAACTCAAACACGAGGAAATCTGCAGATGCTGGAATTTCAAGCAACACATGTAAAAGTTGCTGATGAACGCAGCAGGCCAGGCAGCATCTCTAAAAAGGGGTACAGTCGACGTTTCCGGCCGAGACCCTTCATCAGGACTAAGATGAAGGGTCTTGGCCCGAAACGTTGACTATACCTCTTCCTTGAGATGCTGCCTGGCCTGCTGTGTTCACCAGCAACTTTTATGTGTGTTGCTATTTAAAAACTGTTCACTCTTAACATGGTGTAGTGTCTAATGACCACACAAGTGCACATGATTGACATTAGTTAGAATCTATTCAGCAACAGTCTCCTGTCCCAATTAAGCAGTGTAGTGTCCCAAATAAATGAAGAGAATCCTGCCTATTTTCTTGATTAGTTTTTGTTCTTTAAGAGTTGTCCCAAATAAGTGGCTGCTCCAATTAACCAATGGCCCAATTTACGAAATCCACTGTATTGATGCACAAAAGGAGTGGAGTGTTGTACACCAGTTACTGATAGCCAATACAAGAGAGCAAGTAGTACGTGGGTCTTTAATGCAACAGGTTTTGTGTACAGGAACACAAGTGTCTTGCTACAATCATATAGAACTAAGGTGTTTCTGCACCAGTAGTTTTGCCTGCAATTTTGGTCCCCTGACTTTAGGAAAAAGATTATACTTACTAAAGAATGTGTGCAACAAAATTTCACCAGTCTGATTTCTGGAATGGTAGAACCAATGGAGGAGGAATTGGTAAAATTCCTGACGAAGGGTCTCGGCCCGAAACAGCTACTGTACCTCTTCCTATAGATGCTGCCTGGCCTGCTGCATTCACCAGCATTTTTTGTGTGTGTTGCCTGAATTTCCAGCATCTGCAGGTTTCCTCATGAATTGGTAAAATTAGGTCTGTTCATTAATTTAGATTTAGAAGAGTTTTCAGGTACTCTCTGAAAACAGAACCAGATAGACTGGATGTTCGTAAGATGCTTTCTCTGGCTGGGGTTGGTGGTCTAGAACCCGGGGTAACAATATTTAGGACTGAAATGAGGAAATTTCTCCTCTGGGAGAGTTGGTGAACCCGTACGTTTCTCTACCACAACTGGTGATGGAGGCCAAGTTGCTGAATACATTTTGAAAAGGAGGTAGGTGGATTTTCAGACACAGCATCAGGCGATCTGGGGAGAGTGGAAACATAAAATTGAACATCAGCTATGTGTGTATTGAGCTTCAAATGTCCTAAATCTGCACCGACTTTCTGTGCTCACACACAAATTACTGGAAGAAATCAACAGGTCAGGCAGCGTCTATGAAAATGAAATAGTAGTTGACATTTCGAGTCCCAATGAAGAGTCTCATCCCGAAATATCGACTGTTTATTTCTTTCCGTTGATGCTACCTGACCTGTTGAGTTCCTCCAGCATTTGTGTGTGTGTTGCTCTGGAACTATAGAATCTATTACATATGCTACATTTTGTGTTTCTCTGTAAACAGTCTTTCTAGGTAAAGCAGTGATTCTCCTGCATTTCTTCCAATCTAGTTTACTAAATTGAATATTCAGTGTGGTCTCCTCTATACTTTGTGGAATACCTGCATTCAGTCTGCCCTGAGGTGACCCTGACCTTCCTTGCTGCTTTAATTCTCTATTCTACTCCCACTCACACAAAACAATCTCTGGTCTCCAGCACTGTTACAATGAGGCCCAACACAGACTTGCCAAACTATGCCTCATCTTCCTTTTGGCCACGTTGCTGCCTTCTGGAATTAATACAGAATTCTAGAACTTCAGGTAACTTTGTCTTTTGTTGAATCAGTCTTCCACCTGTGTACTGGCCCAGCTTGTTTATTTTTTCACTCTGGCCCTGGAGCACACACCCATATTGACGTGCTAGGCGTGTTTCCTGCTCTATGCTTCACTGCTCCCACACTCCTTTGTTCATATTCTGTCACCCATTAACTCCCAAACACTCACTGACCAAAAACATTGTTTTTGTAACGAATCCCCATGGCCAGACCAGTTTTACCTGAGGGGAAACACCCCTTCCCCCATCGGACTACTCCATCATCCCTGCAGTTTAAGCTTTGTCTTCATCCTAGTTCTGATGAAGTATCTTTGGCTTAAAAATTTCACTGTTTTTCTTCTTCCACAGATGTGGCCTGACCTGCTGGGTGCTTTCCGCATTTTGGCTTTCTACTTTATAATATAGCCTTTAGAGCCATGAAACTCTACAGCACAGAAACAGGCCATTTGGCCTGTCGAGTCAATACTGAACTATTAATTCTGGTTACTCCTATCAGCCTGCACCTGGACCATTGTCCTCCATACCCTCTCATCCATGTACTAATCCAAATTTCTATTAAATGCTGAAATTAAAAACCGCATCCACCAGCTTCTGGAAGCTTGCGCCACTCTCTGAGTGAAAAAGTACCTCCTCATTTTCTCCTTAAATATTTCACCTTTCACTCCTAACCTCTGACCTCTAGTTCTAGTCACCCAACCTGTGTGGAAAAAGCCTGTTTGCATTTTTCCTATCCATGCTTGACATTATTTATTGAGATACAGCGCGAAATCTTGGAGCCGCGCCACCCAACAATCACCCTTTTTAATCCTAGTCTAATCACAGGACAATTTACAATGACCAATTAACCTACCAACCAGTATATCTTTGGACTGAGGGAGACAACCAGAGCAACTGGAGGAACCCCATGCAGTCACGGTGAGAACGTACATACTGCTTACAGGCTGAACCCAGGTCACCTGTACTGTACAGTACTGTAAAAAAACCACTAAGCTGTCGTGCCATCCTGAATTTGTAGACCTCTTTCAAATCTACCCTGCTACCCCATTCTCTGTTCCAGGGAATAAACTTCTCACCTATTCTTCCTACTAGGATTGTTGTAACTACGTGGATTAATGTAAGCACTAAAGTCTGAGAAAATATATTTCTTTCATTACTGTGTGCAGTTTTGGTCTCCAAATTTGAGGAAGGACATTCTTGCTATTGAGGGAGTGCAGCATAGGTTCATAAGGTTAATTCCCAGGATGGCGGGACTGTCATATGTCGAAAGATTGGAGCGACTGGGCTTGTATACACTGGAATTTAGAAGGCTGAGAGGGGATCTTATTGAAACATATAAGATTATTAAGAGATTGGACATACTGCAGGCAGGAAGCATGTTCCTGCTGATGGGTGAGTCCAGAACCAGAGGCCACAGTTTAAGAATAAGGGGTAGGCCATTTAGAACGGAGTTGAGGAAAAATTTTTTCACCCAGAGAGTGGTGGATTTATGGAATGCTCTGCCCCAGAAGGCTGTGGAGGCCAAGTCTCCGGATGCTTTCAAGAAAGAGATGGATAGAGCTCTTAAAGATAGCGGAATCAAAGGTTATGGGGATAAGGCAGGAACTGGATACTGATTGAGGATGATCAGCCATGATCACAGTGAATGGCGGTGCTGGGTCGAAGGGCCGAATGGCCTACTCCTGCACCTATTGTCTATTGTCTATTGTCTATTCAGTGGAATGGAGGAAAGGCGTTCTCCAATAAGTACATAATAAGTTCAGAGTTTTTTGCAATTTGAAATAGTGTTCCAAACTTTGTAATTTATTTTCTAAGATGTGTACTCACAGAGTTGGAATAACGAGAATCCACCTTTTTGAAAAACATTGCAATGACATAATCAGACTAGAATGAACATTCGATTTCACATGGCTATTTGCAATAAGAGTCATGCAGGGCTGTTTTGTATAAGTGAAGTACAATCTATGTGTGCAGATGCTCCATTTTATCAACTAGTTAGAAATTTACAGTTATCAGAATAGAACAGGTATTATTTGATGTAATATTGAAACTTTTATAAGCAAACTGTTTATGGAATCATTTCAATTTTTTTTTATATAAATGAAGCTTGCAAACTGCATTCTCTATCCAGTCTGAATTCTGTAGTGTCAAAGTGATTTTGTATTTATTGAGTTTTGGTTTTAAATCTGTGTAATGGAGAAAATAATCCAAATTAGCCTTCATATATAATGTTAAAATCAACTCAGTTCTAGGGTCTTGATGAGACTACACCAAGAGTATTATGGTGACATGAGAAAGTGCAGACACTGGAATCTGGAGCAAAAAACAAGGTGCCGGAGGAACTCAGCAGGTCAGGCAGCATCTGTGGAGGTAAACTGGTAGCCAAAGTTTCAGGATGAAGAAGGGTCTCTGCTTGAAATGTCAACTATTCATTTTGCTTCACAGATCTGCCAGACCGCTTGGGTTCCACCAGCACCTTGTTTTTGCTGCTGGACTACTTTACACAGTTTTAGTCTCCTTGTCTTCATCAGGAATTGGGAAACCTGAATCCATGTGTTAGGAGTACACTGATGAAGCGTTTTGGCCTGAAGCATGAACTGTTTATTCCCCTACATAGATACTGCCTGACTTGCTAGGTTCCTCCAGTGTTTTGTGTATATTGTATCTGCAACCGTGCAGCCTTTGAAAACCTTTCTAGATCTATGGAACTGGTATAGCCAGTCCAACTGATAAGTCCTCCCCACCATTGAGCACAATTACATGGAGCGCAATTGCAGGAATGCAGCATCTATCATCAGAGACACCCCGCCCCACCATCCATCCAGACCATGCTTTCTTCTCACTGCTACCATCAGGAAGGAGGTAGAGGAACCTCAGGACCCATGCCACTAGGGTCAGGAACAGTTATTACCCCTCAACCATCAGGCTCTTGATCCAAAGGGGATAACTTCACTCACCCCAACACTGAACTGTTCCCACAACCCATAGACTTGCTTTCAAAGACTCTTTCTTCATCTCATGTTCTCGATATGTATTGCTTATTTATTTATTTGTTTCTTTCTTTGTATTTACTGTGAATGCCTTCAAGAACATAAATTTTAGCATTGTATATGGTGACATACAGTGTATGTACTTTGATAATAAATTTACTTTGAACTTCGATACGTCTGATATCTCCATAGCCTCCATGTCTAAACCATGATAGTGTAGCAGTTAGCATGATGCAATTACAACTCAGGGCATTAGAGTTTAGAGTTCAATCTCGGCATCCTCTGTAAGGAGTTTGTATATTATCCCATGGAACATGTGGATTTTTCCCAGGTATTCCGGTTTCCTCCCCCAGTCCAAAGACGTACCAGTTAGGTTAATAGGTTGTTGTAAATTGTCCTGTGATTTGGTTAGAGTTAAATCTGGGTTTTAGGGGTTGCTGTGGCTGTGTGGCTCAAAGGCCGGGAATGGCCTATTCAATGCTGTATCACTAAATAAATAAATAAAGCCCCATGGGATTTAAGTCATCACTCACTGGGGATTTATTGCCTTCAACTGCCGTTAGTTTCACCAGTACTAAAGCTGATTCCTCCAAGCTGTCAACTCTCTGTATATACATGACTGTGTGGCTAGGCACAGCTCAAGTACCATCTATAAATTTGCTGATGATACAACCATTGTTGGTAGAATCTCAGGTGATGACGAGAGGGTGTACGGGAGTGAGATATGCCAACTAGTGGAGTGGTGCCGCAGCAACAACCTGGCACTCAATGTCAGTAAGATGAAAGAGCTGATTGTGGACTTCGGAAAGGGTAAGATGAAGGAACACATGCCAATCCTCATAGAGGGATCAGAAGTGGAGAGAGTGAGCAGATTCAAGTTCCTGGGTGACAAGGTCTCTGAGGATCTAACCTGGTCCCAACATATTGATGTAGTCATAAAGAAGGCAAGACAGTGGCTGTGCTTTATTGGGAGCTTGAAGAGATTTGGCATGTCAACAAAAACACTCAAAAACTTCTATAGTTGTACCATGGAGAGCATTCTGACAGGCTGTTTTGTCAAATTGATTTTTGGTTACCTCTCCACCACCACCCACCGGTTCCATTGCACCTTTATGTGAAGGGTTTCAGTCAATTTTTTTTCCCTGATTTTTGTTATGATAGTAAAATTTGAACACAAACATCAGTGTAAAAATGGGGTTTTCACATAGTACTTAAAAAAGAAAATCAGCTTTAATGACGTGGGTCAGGAAAAGTTGTGGATTTTGGTCATGTGGTGACTTTGGTGGCAAACTGTATATTGAGATGTGTGGAGTAGATCACAGACCAGGCCATCCATGCAATAAAATGCTCTCATTTGTGGAGAAGATTTATTAACTGAAAATAAATTAAGAAAATCTGTATTATTGTGGTTTAAACAAGAGAAATAAACAAAACAAGAAAAATGCAATTGTTTAAAATTGTAACCGTGCTTCTCTTTTGT
The DNA here is from genome assembly GCF_030028105.1 of Mobula birostris. NCBI lineage: Eukaryota > Metazoa > Chordata > Chondrichthyes > Myliobatiformes > Myliobatidae > Mobula > Mobula birostris. The sequence continues at coordinate 8,429,011 of NC_092391.1, read as the reverse complement.
AAGGCCTCTGATAGCAGTTGTTCCCGAGAGGATTTATTATCTCAGTTGCTACGGCGAAATGACCAAATTCGAAAGTTGGAAGTCAAACTGTCAGGTAACTGTTTTTATTTCTTCACTATTATTTCTCCCCTCCCCAAAGAGAATTGGAATTGGTTTATTAATTATGTTGAAAGACTTAATTTTTGCTGGAGGTACATTCATGTAGACTTGAAAAATAATAATTAGTATATTCAAATCTTGGTCAGAAGCTTGACTTTATGCTGCAGATTTGCATTGCACAGGTGGGGGATGATATCAATTCATTTCCGATCAGCTATAGTTGCGAATGTGGCCAAACAAATGGCATGTGGAATTGAACTGAGACAAATGTAAAGTGAGGTCCTTTTGCAAGTTAAACCAGACTAGGACATAGACAGTGATTAGCAGGGCCCTGGGGAATGTTGAACAAGGGACTTGGGCAGTGGTCCCCAATCTCCGGGCTGCAGACTGATACCGGGCCACGAAGCATGCAGTGGTGCAGCGGTAGCCGGAACGCACCCAGCATATCTTTAAGAAAAAGATGAGCCGACATTTATGTGCCGGGCGGTACCTAATTAATTAGCTTGTTTATTTCAGCTTTTTCCTTAAAGATGTGCTGGGTGCGTTCCGGCTACTGCTGCACCCCTGCATGCTTCATGGCCCGGAGGTTGGGGACCACTGGACTTCGGATTAGTGGGTGGACATGGCATTGAGTTTTAAGAGATGGGACTTCATGCTGCAGTTAGGATGGACAGTAGTTTGTGATGGACTCTAGATCATGGTCTTTTCGGGGCCTTTACGTACATGGTGGTGTGTGTGGGGGGGGGGTCAGTTTTTTTCGCTGGAGAAAGTGGGAGGGAGAGGGTTGATGTCTTTGCTGCTGCTTGGGGTGGGGAGAGGGGCCTTGGGGTTCTAACATTTCTGTTATTCATTCTTTGCTTCCCCTCCCCCCCCATTTCGTGGATGTCTGTGAAGAGTAAGAATTTCAGGTTGTGTACTGTGTACATTCTCTGATATTAAATTGAACCATTGAGTTGGACAAAACTTTGGATAGACCACAATTGGAGTATTGTGTGTAGTTCTGGTCACTGCCCTACACAAGAATGTTGCCTGCACTCAAGGATTTGAGTTAGAAGTGGCTGAAAATGTTTTCTCTGGAGCTTAGGAGGCTGAGGGGAACCTTATAGAGGTTTATAAAATTATGAAAGACATTGATTGGGTAGTTAGTCACAGAGAAAGGGAATATAAAACTAGAGGGCATACATTAAGTTGAAGGGAGGGGCAGATTTAAAGGGGATCTGAGCGGCAGGTTTTTCACAGAGAGTGGTGTACATTTGAAGTGAGCTACCAGAAGATGTGGTAGAAGTGGGTACAAATACAATGTTTATAAATGCATTTGAATATTTTCATGGGTAGGAAAAGTTAAGAAGGATTTAGGCCAAATGCAGGCAAATGAGATTAGCTTAATTAAGCATCTTGGTCGTTATGGACATTGGGGTGAACGGCCCGTTTCTTTACCGTGTAATGCTGTAAATCTAGATCAACAGATCTTGGGTATTATGTTGTTGTTACAACATGAGACTAAATTAGAGGCATTCGTCATATGTTCCTGCATTAGCTCTCTGTTGTATTTTAGAACTTAAATCTTAATGTATGCTTTGTATTATTTATAGTTGTCTGAAAATGGCAGACCTAAGCATGTGCCTTCATTTATCTGTGGAGGCATTTCCAGTCGCTGATAAATAAATAGGAATACGGGAGAACATCAATTAGCAGACCTCCTTATTACTGAGGGTGAATCATTGTCTCTGAGCTTTGTAGATGCAGAGAATGATTGATACTGTGATGAGTAATTGAGAACAGGGATTATATTACATGCTGTTCATTATATATGAAGGAAATCTGATAAATAATTCACAACAAAACTGTGAGGTAATTGTGGAGGTTCACCTTGTGTATAATAGAAGGGATGATTTCTGTTGTGTCATATAATGGGTGATTATGTGATACACTTTTGTTCTTCAGGAATGCACCCTAACAGGTGTTTTGAGAGATTGTGAGTCATATCTAGATTTTGAATTGTCTAATGTATATCATTTATTTTGGTGTACCGATGAAATGATGGGCTGGATCGTCTGACCCACTATCCACCCACTGCTCACCTCATAGTTATGACTGCAGTTAATGAATCCCTGACAGAATACAGCAATCCCATCCAATGGTGAAAGCTGCACTACCCAGACTGGCATGAATGGCATTCGTGTGCACCAATGACACAAGTGCTAGAACTGGAATCGGTTTATTATAGTCACATGTTTTGAGATGCAGTGAAAGGTTTGCCTTGCAAACTTCATGCAGATCAAATCATTGCACAGTGCATTGAAGTAGAACAATAACAGAATGCAGACTAATATTTAACAGATACAAAGAAAGTGCAGTGCAGGTAAACAATAAGTTTCAAGAACATAATGAGATAGATTGTGAGGTCATAAATACAAGAAATTTTGCAGATGTTGGAAATCTGGAACAACACTCAAAATGTTGGAGAAACTCAGCAGGTCAGGCAGCATCCATGAAAAGGAATAAACAGTCAAAATTTGAGGCTGAGACCTTCATTGGGAACACAGATGCTGCCTGATCCGCTGAGTTTCTCCAGCAGATTGTGAGGTCAAGGGTCCATCTCGTCATATTAGGAACCATCAGTGATTATAACAGCGGGGTAGAAGCTGTATATTAGAGCCTGGTAGTACATGCTTTCAGACCTTTGTATCTTCTGTCCAGTGGAAGAGGGGAAGATAGAACATCCAGTGTGGGGAAGGTCTTTAATTATGCTGGCTATTTTACTGAGGCAGCAAAAAATATGGACAAAATCCATGGAGGAAAGACTGGTTTTCATGATGTGCTGTGTCCACAACTGTCTTCAGTTTCTTGCAGAGCAGTTGCCATGCATCCAGATAGGATGCTTTCTATGGTATATTGATAAAAATTGGTAAGAGTTGACAGAAACATGCCAAATTTCTTTAACCTTCTGAGGAAGTAGAGGCTTTGATGAGCTTTCTTCGCCTTGTGTCCATGTGGTTAGAACAGGACAGGATTGGTGAGGTTCACTCCAAGGAACTTGAAGCTCTCAACTTCAACAGCACTGATGTAGGCAGATGCATGTGTATCCCCTCTCTCAGCACCATCCTTCCTCTCCTTTTTGAAGTCAATGACCAGCTTAATTATTTTAGAGGCATAAGAGATTCCTAAAGAAATTTTTAATCTTCAGAGGTAGCAACCAATAGCTAAATTATTATTAAGAAATACTGTTCCTTCAATAAATCAATTAATTCACCCGAGCTACCCTGATAACAGACAGGCACCAGTGCAGAGATGCTAAACCGACACTAGAGTCATAGGGATATACACCAAGGCCACAGGCCCTTCAGCCCAGCTGGTTCATGCCAACCAAGATGCCCCTAGTTTCTGCTCCCTAAACAGGAATGCCTCTGATGCATCATAGTGACAGAAATAATGTGGAATTCTAAGTGATGCTCCTTTTTAATTGTAGCTCAGATATTTGGTTTGACCAGCATTTGTTATTTCCCTACATCATCAAGAAACATCTCACTCTGTCTTAGAAAATGATCCTTTTCACCTTAAGGAGCAAGAACCCTTTGGAATAAAAGGAAGAGAAAATGTTTGTAAGGACAACTGTTGAAACAGGTCACCCAGCCACCAAGTTGACACCAACTATTAAGTACCCATTTTCTCTTATCTTACACAAATCCTATTTCATTCTCCCCAGATTGATTTATTTATTTAGTTAGCAATACAGTGCAAGGTAGACCCTTCCAGCCCTTTGAGCCACGTCAACCTAGCAACCCCAAATAATCCTAACCTAATCATGTGACAGTTTACAATGACCAATTAACCTTACTGGTATGTCCTTGGAGTGAGGGAGGAAACTGGAGGAACTGGACAAAACCCACGAAGTTCATGGGAAGGACATATTGAGATTCTTTATAGAACAATGCTGGAATTGAGCTTGGAACTCTGTCTGGAATGCGCTCAGCTGTAACAGTGTCACGCTAAGTGCCATTCTACCATGCTGCCCAATTCTACCATTCGTTTACACACTGTGGGCAATTTAGGGTAGCCAGACCACCTCAGAGAAACCTAAATGGTCACAAGGAGATCATGCATGGGTGAGAATTGAACCTCAGCCATGAAGTAGCAGCTCAGCTTGCTGCATCACTGTGCCACTGGGTTCTGTGTGTTCTGTGCTGTGTTTTCTACCAAAGAAAACTGACCTCTGAACATGAAAAGAGAACACATCCTTCTCCAGGTTATAACAGGGTTCCATTTCTGAGAACAAACTGTAACTGGAACAGTCTGCAAGTTTGAAATATGGCCGCCCAACAATATATTTAAATAAAAACATCACCCCACGAAGGGCAATTTGTAGTAAAACCGGGGCATTTAACTTAACCACTCAGATTTTGCTGTGTTCCCACATGACAGAAGATGTCTGCAGGCTTGAGAGTTTGGTTGTAGCTAAAATCAACCCTTGCCTAAGCAGGGACCTGGACCTACTGCAATTTGCTGATCGCCTCAGACTTTTGCACAATACTGTAGTAATTTTATGTATTGCACCGTGCTGATGCTGCAAAATAGAACAAATTTCAAAATTTCATATGTGAGTGATGATAAACCTGATTCTGATATGGGTCTCTATTGTGGACTGCAAGGGGGCAGAGAGAGAGGAATCATGGTTGAGAAAAGGGGAACGGAGAGGGAAGCAGCAGCAAGACAATCTGTAATGATGAATAAATCAATCGTTTAGAATTATATGACCTTGCCTGGCGTCTCAGGGCTGGGTGTGTCTGCACTTGCGCCTCATCCCCCCCAGCTGTGCACCCCGAACTCTTTCTCTGCCACCTGTGCCACACCCCTCCTTGGTGTTCCACCCTCGCCATTCCCAACATCCTCCCGCCAAATTTACAAACTCACTGTCCACTCGGCATTGGTAAATACAGTACTGTGCAAAAGTCTTAGACACCCTAACTATATACAATGCTTATAAGAAGTATTCACCCCGCCCTGCATTCCAAGAAAAAGACGTTCCATTTTGAAATTATTTTTCCCTCTTTACAATCATAATAGGGTGAATATATGCATTTTAAATGAGCCTTCAATAAGTCTGTGTTTACCTTGGTTATTGTACAAGTCGTGTCAAGGACATGTAGAGTTCTATTGATTATACTAAGAATCAGAGATTTTAGCTACGATGACAGATTTTTTAAAGAAGTTGGCCACTTTATTAGAACCAAGAAAAGATTTAATTGATCAGCCATCTTAATAATAAGCTAAATCAAGAGTAGATCCATTTCAGATGGTTGGTGCAGCATGAACTAAAGGGTAAGATTTATTAATAATGAATCCTGCCTTGCCCAACTCTCTGGGTCCCAGACGTTTTTGTAATATTCCTTCATGGGATCTGGGTGTTATTGTGTGTGTGATATTTATTGCTCATCCTTAACTGCCTTTGTTTGAGAAGGTGTTGATGAGCTCCCCTGTGCAGCTGCTATTATGTACAGCAACTTAGTAGTGGTAGACTTTAAGGAGTGCCTTAACTGGACGGGTAAAGAGGTAGAGAGTAAACACTGCAAATTGCCCCTTGATTAGGCTGACATTAGAAATTACTTGTTAACACACACAGCATCTTTGAAATTTGGAATGCTCTCATTCAAAAGGCTGATGGGATTGGTGTTTGTTAGATGTTAAGGACTATATTGCCATGGTCGATAATTGGAGTTATAGAGCGGGAATGGTTGCAGTGTTTTGTCAGTGGTTCCAAACCTGGGGTCCATGGACCCCTTGCTTTATGTTACTGGTCCATGGCATAAAAATGGTTGGGAACCCCTATTCTAAATGAATGGTGAACTAAGTGGCTGGATTGTCACCTCCTGTTTAAATGTTGTGTTCACACATCATATCTATGCTCACTGACATTGGCTTCTGATCTGACAAAAACTCGTATTTAAAATTAACATTCTTGTGTTCAAATAGTTCTATGTCCCTGATTCACCTCATCTCTGTGGCCTCCTCCAAGCACTATAATTGTGTGAGATCTGGTGTTCCCAGATGGGCTGTTGCTTAATAGCTCAACTGAACTCGCCCAGTTGGAATGCTGCCAATATAAAGTGTTCAGCATGTTTCTCTTCCCGTGGACCTGTCGTCATGCCAAACTGCTGAGACAGTGAAGTAGCTGCAGTATTTTAGTGCTCATTTTCTGATACTGATATTTCGTAACTTACAAAAGCTGCTGGTGTATTTCAGAATCAGTACTGCAGTTGCTAGAAGAGTAGGCAGCTTGGTAGTGAAGTGAGCAACTGAATTTAATTCCTTTGCTGAATATAACAAGTTTGTACGTTCTCACCATGATTGCATGTGTTTCCTCTAAGTGCTTGGGTTTCCTCCCCTTTCTAAAGATATATGGGTTAGGGTTAGTTGTGGTCATACGATGTTGGTACCAGAAATATGGCGACACTTACTGGCAGTTCCCAGCACATCCTCGGACTGTGGTGGTGTTTGATGCAAATTATGCATTTCACTGCATATTTTGATGTACTTGTGATAAATAAAGCTAATCTTAACCTTAATTTAATCAAAATTAAAGTGACATTGGGCCAGATGTAGATGACCACGTGAGTTTATCTGGGTGCTGCAGTTTCCTCCCACAGTCCCAAAGATGTACCGGTTGGTCATTGGTCACTGCAAATTGCCCCTTGATTAGGCTGGGGTTAAATAGCGAGTTTGCTGGGTGGCGCAGCTCGAAGTGCCAGAAGAGCCTACTCTGTGCTGCATCTCAATAAATAAATAAATGGCAAAATTCTACGGTGAACAGACAGCACTTGCCCCATATGTGCAGCCACTCGTGGGACTTCACATGCACATCAAAATGCAGAGTCCTGTACTCCACCTGTGAAGAGATTGCAGCTGTCACAGGTTTCCTCAGCACCATGTTAGAAAGGCTTGTTCTGATGCATCCACCGACACTCTCCATCACATTGGTAATGTTTGAGTGGAGCCGTGGGATTGCCCAGCTTTTTGTGGATGGGCCATACTGGGAAAGTACAGTAGACACAAGTGTTGTGGCTGTGTTGCAATAGCTGGCCTGGAGGCTGGAATCAGAATTAGGTTTGACAGGGGAAAGGAATTCTTTTAATCTAATATGAGATGAATCCTGTTGTGAGGATTTTGGTATATCTGTATGAATTAATGCGTGTGAAATTTAACATGTTTTCTGAAAGTTTAATTCAGTATTACAAGTTCAAACAATGATAACCATTGAAAAATATGAAGATGTTACACGTAAGTGCAATCACTGTGTTTCTTCAGTTCATTTAACTGTGTAAACTCATCAGGTTTCAACATATGCTCAGACATTTACTTTCCCTAATATACTGTGTTTGTTATTTCAAGAGTAGATCTTTCTGTTTACCATTAACATGTTAAGGGGAGGCCATCAAATGACATCTTCTCCTTAACAGTAATGATTTTCTGTTGGAGAAAATCATTTATGTCTTTCGCTCATGAATATCCTGTGTTTTGTTTTCTTTTTTTGCTTGTTTTGACCTCCTGGCCTGCGTCCCCTCTCCCCTCACACAAGATTATGCTGAGCAGCTGCGAAATTTGCAGAAGACAAAAGAGAAGCTTGAAATTGCATTAGAAAGACACCAGGATTGTACGTACATTCAATTTATTGTTTCAGTATGATTTATTCCATTCAATAGATTTTCAGATGCTAAGCAACTTCTTTCTTAGAAATATAAAGCCAAAACCTTCATTAGTTACTTTTCTGCTGGTGTTTATAAAGACTGTAAAACAGCATGATTTTATTGTACTATGGAAGAACATTTACAAAATATAGTAAAACTTGAATAACTTGTTTGGAAGCCATGAAGGTTTGGCATGTGACTTACTCGGTGATGTTCGCAATTTCCATTCACCAGCACTCCGGTTCCCAGGTACTTAACAGAGCCCTGTTTCCCTCTCCCCCTTTCTACAGACCAGGGTTCTGGTTCTTGCACGCCCCAAATGCTTGCCAGTGCCTTTTTTCCCGCATCCTTTACTTACAATTTCCTCACTCCCCAATTCTTCACCGTTTCCTGACCACTGGCTGGAACATCATTTCCTGGATTCCCTTTTCATACATCTGGTCCTAGTTACTGTGCTCCCTGATCCCTCACCGGCCCCCAATTGCTCACCATTTCCTGACCACTGGCTAGGACACCAGTTCTTGAATACCCTTTTCACACTCCAAGTCCCAGTTACTATGCCCCCTGATCCCTAGTTCCCATGTTCCCTGACCACTTGTAGGGAGACCATTTCCTAGACTCCCCTTTCACACACCGGGTCTCAGTTACTTTGCTCCCTGATCCGTCTCCAGTCTCCAGTTCACATGTTCCCTGACCACTTGCTGGGTTGCCAACTCTTGTACTATAATCTGACAGACTGGAAAATTGACTAATCACAAACATGAGATTCTGCCGATGCTGGAAATCCAGAGCACGCACACAAAATGCTGGAGAAGCTCAGCAGGTAAGGCAACATCTATAGAGGTGGTTAAACCGTTAACGTTTTGGGCCAACGCTCTTCATCAGAACTGGAAAGGAAGGGTGAAGTTACCAGGATAAGAAGGTGGGGGTAGGGGGTGGGGAAGAAGTACAAGCTAGAAGATGATTCTTCTTCTAGTATCTTTCCTCTTCCTTTCCAATCCTGTTGAAGAGTCTTGACGTGAAACATCGACTGTTTATTTCCATAGATGCTGTCTGACTTGCTCAGTTCCTGCAACATTTTGTGTGCGTTGTCCTGGAAAATTGGCTAGTCTGGCAACACCAGAATACTGAGCATGCTGGATCAATGGCTTCTTACTGTACTTTGGATAGGAAATACCTGATAAATTTCAATTGCTTTTAATAATCTAGTTGACTTTAAATGCCTTTATGTGCTAGGTACAATTTTGTTTACTGCTGGGTTGTAATGTGAAGTATTTTGTATTTCAAATCTTAATTAGCTTCAATGAGGAAGCTTCAGGAGCAGAATGAGGCATATCAAGCCAGCAGAGCAAAGATGGCAGAGACAATGGCTCTAGCCTTGGAAAAGAAGGATCAGGTAACCTACTGCTAATTTTCAAACTCAATCACCCCCACTGATCCTTTTGTAGCTACGTTACACAATAGAAAATGTTGCTTGCCTGAAGAGTTATCAAAGGAATTTTTTTAATTAGTATGTTGCTTTAATTTCTACACAGAGCAACACCTCATTGTGAAAGTGCATCAAAATCATTGATCTTTAAAGGAAGAAGCATATATGAGGCTTGACATGTTCTAAACTAATGATATCATTTTAACATTTTCGTTCTCTTCAGAAAGCTGCTTTCTTCCATGGGTGATGGCATTTAACAAATATGTCTTATTAATAGTCAAGTGACCCTATTCAATTTGTGTACATTAATTTTAAGTATGAACTTAAACAAAAGTTCCAATTTTGAAATGAATTATGTGTAATTTTTATTTTCAGGAGTGGAAGGTGAAAATTTCAGTTCTTGAAAAGGTAATGGGGTTTTTCCAAACTTTTTTTTTCTGGTTTTGCCCACTATCATGAAGTACTCATTTAAACTGAAATGATAAATTGGCATGTTACATTTAAGATTTGATGTTCATTTGCAAGTATGGATCATGTCTGTTCTTTGCACCTATGAGGAAATAGTGTGGCATTCACTATGCTCACAACAAGATCCTCTACCAATATTTGGATAAATGGTTGATTTATATTTGTTAAGAGGGAGAGGTGACAGGGTATGGCAGCTTCATTTGCCTTTTCAGCAGAAGTGGGAAAATAGAACAAATTGTAAGTTGCAGAGAATTGGGAAGGAACAAAGTGAACAAAATGGAAGGTCTATGGTAGAGTGGAGACCAGAAGAGATTGAACTGACACGTTATGTTCATGACACCTGAGGATGGTGAAGGCAGGTGAACAGCGAAAAGTGATGCTAGCAAAGGCAGAAACAGGAGAAGAAGGGAATTGGAGACAGTTTTTTTTTCTGGCATGACATTCTTATCTGGGCACTGTCCCCGGAAATCAGTCCAGCTATTTTGTAGACATAAGAGACTGCAGATGCTGGAATCAGGAGCAATAAACAGGCTGCTGGAGAAACTCAAGTGGGTCAGGCAGCATCTGTTGAGCGAAATGGACAATTACTGTTTTGGGTTGACACCCTTCATCTGGACTGGCTAGGTGATTTCTGGGGACAGTCCTCAGATGAGAATTTCTTGGCAGAAAATAACCCCCAAGCTGTCTCCAATTAATTTGTTTTCTCCTACTTACACCTTGCCTCTTTTGTTATTTCTCCCCCTCCTTTTTCCCATTCCCTATTTTGGCTCCCATCTTACCCCTTCTCCTCGCCTGCCGATCACCTCTCTCTGGTGCCCCTCCTCCTTCCCTTTCTCCCGTGGTCGACTCGCCACTCCTATCAGATTCCTTCTACTTCAACCCTTTACTTCTTCCACCCATCACCAGCCGGTTTGTACTCCTTCCCCTCCCCCACCTTCAGATTTTGACTTTCTCCCCCTTCCTTTCCAGTCCTGATGAGGGGTCTCAGCCCGAAACATTGACTTTTTATTCCCCTGCATAGATTCTGTCTGACCTGCTGAGTTCTTTCAGCATTTCATGTGTTGTCTCTTTTGTTGTTCACCTGCCTTCACCATCCTCAGCTATATTGATCATTTTGGATTGACTCAGCATTGAGGCCTAGTTTTGTGGTGTGCAGTAGTGATACTAGTTCTGTGGTGTGCAGCAGTGATACTAATGATACTAATTTTATGGTGTACAGTAGTGATACTAGTTGGTTGTCCATCACAAGTCTGGATGTTAACAGATATCATACCTGTATCTGTTATCTTCTGAGGTATACTCATACTTTTTCCAACAAAAGATAATGAATACTGGTCACTAAGTTCATTTTCTTTTTGAAGTGGAGCCAAGCACGGTGCTCCCACATTTATCCAGGTTGAAATCAACTGACATCTTAAGACCAAGCATAATGTGTGCCACGGTAGCATAATGATCAGCACAACACTATTACAGCTCGGGGCATCAGGGTTCAGAGTTCAATCCCAGCATCCTCTGTAAGGAGTCTCTATACGTCCACCTCATGGAATATGTAGGTTTTCTCCAAGTCCTTCAGTTTCCTCAAGTCCCACAGTCCAAGGGTGTACTGGTTAGGAAGTCAATTGGTCGTTGTAAATAGTTTTGTGATTAGGTTAGGGTTAAATCGGTGATTGTCAGGGGTTGCTGGGCAGTGCGGTTCAAAGGGCCAGAAGGGCCTATTCTGTGCTGTATCTCAATAAATAAATAATTGTGGACAATTTGAGGAAATCGCAGGTCAAATGTGATTAAAAATAGGTTTCCCACTCCATTATGACAACCTGAAAATCCCTATTCAGTTTTAGTGATAATTCTTTATATTTTCATTTTTTTAAGTATGATGAATCTAAATGTTCAAACAACCCACCTTTTTCTTGATTACTTATAGCTTCAACAGCACCCCCTTCAATCAGGTGTGTGTCTACATAGGCCACATTTATAATAGAGAATATTGGTAGGAGTTGCTTACAGTTTAATGTTTTATAGCCGTATATGTACACAGTGATGGGGTGGGAACCACAGCAGCAGGGCACAAATAAAAGGACTTAGTATGACAACACCGGAAGGAAGGATAACAAGGGGCACACCAATGAACATGGTGGTACTGATGGAATGAAATGTGTTTATTTCAATGCTAAGAGTATCATGGGTAAAGAAGATGAACTTGGAGCCTGGATCAGTACATGGAATTGTAATGTTGTTGCCATTACAGAGACCGTGTTGCATGAGGGACAGGACTTGGCGGCACAATGCTCTTGGCTTTCATTGTTTTAGATGTGATGGAGAAGGAGTAAAAGAGGTGGAGGGGCTGCATTACAGATAAAGACGAATGTCACAGTAGTACTCAGAGAGGACACACTGGAAGGCTCATCCACGGAGGTGATTTGAGTGCAGCTCTGAAATAAAGGTGCAATTACACTGATGGGATTATAATGTAGCTATATTGTACTGTGGGGTGGAGGAACAGATATGTAGAAGATTATATGGATGATGAGGTAGGTTTTCAAAACTTGCAGAGAGATTTAGGACGGTTAGAAGAGTGGGCTGAAAGATGGCAGATGGAGTTTAATGCTGAAAAATGTGAGGTGCTACATTTTGGTAGAACTAATCAAAATAGGACATACATGGTAAATGTTAGGGCATTGAAGAATACTTTAGAACAGAGGGATCTAGGAATAATGGTGCATAGTTCTGTGAAGATGGAATCTCATGTGGATAGGGTGGTGAAGAAAGCTTTGGTTTGCTGGCCTTTATAAATCAGAGCATTGAGTATAGGAGTTGGGTTGTAATGTTGAAATTGTATAAAGCATTGGTAAGGCCAAATCTGGAGTATTGTGTACAGTTCTGGTCACCGAATTATAGGAAAGATGTCAATAAACTTGAGAGAGTACAGAGGAGATTTACTAAAATGTTGCCCGGTTTTCATCTAAGTTACAGAAAAAGGTTGAACAAGTCAGGTCTTTATTCTTTGGAGTGTAGAAGGTTGAGGGGAGACTTGATAGAGGTGTTTAAAATTATGAGGGGGATTGATAGAGTAGACGTGGATAGGCTTTTTCCATTGAGAGTGGGGAAGATTCAAACAAGAGGACATGAGTTGAGAATTAGAGGACAAAAGTTTAGGGGTAACATGAGGGGCAACTTATTCACTCAGAGAGTGGTAGCTGTGTGGAATGAGCTTCCAGCAGAAGTGGTTGAGGCAGGTTCGATGTTATCATTTAAAGTTAAATTGGATAGATATATGGACAGGAAAGGAATGGAGGGTTGTGGGCTGAGTGCAGGTCGGTGGGACTAGGATAGGATAAGAGTTTGGCATGGACTAGAAGGGCCGACATGACCTGTTTCCGTGCTGTAATTGTTATATGATTATATGGTTATATTATGGAAAGGTGCAGGAACAACAGGGTTGTCATCATGGGGAACTTAAACTTCTCCAGTATTGATTGGAACTTTTTTAATAGACAGGGTGGGATTTCTTCAGTGCAACTAAGAGGTTCTTGAAACAGTACTTGGAGAGTTCAGTTAGAGGAGAACCTGGTTTAGGAATGAGCCAGGCCAGGTGACGGACCTGATGGGGGGTGAACATTTTGGGAATAGTGACTGCGACTCATGTTTTAAGATAGTTTGAGTAAGGATGAAAAAAGGATCTTGAAGGAAGGTGCTAAACTATGAGAGGTCAAATTTCGACAGGATAAGACAGGAACTAAATGATGTTGATTGCTAACAGTTGCTATCGGACAGATCTACGTCTGAAGTGTGGGAGTTGTTTAAAGACCAGCTGATCAGAGTTCAGGATTGGCATGCTTTTGTAAGGAGTAAGGACAGGAATGTGCTGAAGGGGTAATTAGGAAGGCTAAAAGAGAATCCAAAGGCTTAAATTTAGGAAAAGAAGATAATAAAAGAGGGAATTTGTGCTTGGAGTCAGACTTCTGAATGCAGAACAGACTTCTTGGGGCCCAATGGTCTAACCCTGCTTCTATGATTTATGAACCTACGTCAACCATTAACCACCCATATACAAAGTCACATTAATCCCAACTTCTCATTAATTCCCCTAGATTTTGTCACTCACCTAAGAGTAATTAATAGTGATCCATTAAGCTTCAAACACACACGTCCTTCCAGTGAGTGTGGAAGCTGGAGCACCCCAAGAAGCCCACACACCACAGAGAGAATTATACACACCACCTGAAGTCTGAAGGAAACCCAGGTTTCTGGTGATGTGTGGCAGTGTCACTGTGCTGCCCTAGCGTAAGTCTGTAACTGCGCCCAATTATCATGATGTAGAAATATAGAAACATAGAAAACCTATAGCACAACACAGGCCCTTCGGCCCAGAAAGCAGATCTCTATGAAGGCATGCATAGACAATATGGAAAATAGCTGTGAAGGATTGAGCACAGTAGTGGCCCTTCAGCATACAATGTTGTAATTATCCTTTTAACCTCCTCCAACATCAATCTAACCCTCCCCTCCCACGTAGCCCTCAACTTTTTGCCACATGTGCCTATCTAAGAGTCTCTTAAATGTCCATAATGTATCTGCCTCTACCACCTACCCCGACAGCACATTCCACACACCCACCATTTGCCCGAGAGCATTGATCTTTCACTTATAGTTATGTACATAAAATGTCACTGGTAATTTTTTATTAGTCTTCTCATTTTATGAATTATTTCAGGAAAAAGCAGCCTTTGCGAATCAGCTGAAGCAGATGAAGGATGAGAATTTGAACCTTTTTCAGAAACGAGATGAACAGGATGAATTAGATGGGTTTCAGCAGCAGGAACTTGCCAAAGTCAAACATATGGTATACAGAATAAAATATAAATATTCTTAACAAACTTCCATTTTGTAGAAAACCTTTTGCTTTGTGGCTGTTCAGTTATATGGTACACTTTTATTTTACTAATACACCTGGAAGCAGAGTGTCTTTTGGAAAAGAGGTTTAATCCCTCAGTCCAGAGCTGAATAGTGGGTGCAGTGTTGTGGGTGCTACAGTGAGGGCTTGATTAAAAATGAAAGTTTTTCCTCTGTGAAGAATTTTCACCAACTTAAATGGCGGTCTTCAATTTGGAAATGTTCTACACTCAGTGGCCATGTTATTAGGTACAGAAGTGGAACCTTGTGTGGTCCATCCTCATCAGGGTTCAATGTGTTGTGCATTCGGAGATACTCATCTGTATAACATGTGTTTATTTGAGTTGCTGTTGCCTTCCCGTCTGCTTGAACCAGTCTGGCCATTCTCCTTTGACTTCTCTCATTAACAAGGTGTTGCACCCACACAACTGCTTCTCACTGGATGTTTTTTGTTTCTTGCATCATTCTCTGTAAACTCTGGAGACTGTTGTGTGTGAAAACCCCAGGAGATCAGCAGTTCCTGAGATCTGGCAATCCACCAAACCACCCCATCTGGCAACAACAATCATTCCATGGTCAAAGTTACTTAGATCACATCTCTAATGTGATGAGGATCAAGAAGGTATGGACAAGGGAAGCACGGGAGTGCCTACAGGATTGCTTGGACTGGACTGTGTTCAGGGATTCATCTTCGAACCTGGATAAGTATACCGACTTCATTAAAACCTGTGTGGATGAGTGTGTGCCCACAGAGACTTACGGTACATTCCCAAACCAAAAGCCATGGATGTACCAAGCTGAAGGCTAGATCTGTGGCATTCAAGTCTGGCGACCCAGACCTATACTCAGAAAACCAGGTATGATTTGCGGAGGGCTATTTTTTTTTTAATTTTATTTTTATGTGGATAAGGAATTCACAAATATCATGTACTTTTTTCACACATAACCTTTTCCATTTTTTTATATGTATAAAACTACAATTATTTATACATTCTTAAGTACACATTGAGATGATATAAAAGGAAAATAAACATTTAAATAGATAATTATGTACTGTGGTAAATCTAACCTATTAGGCTAAGTAATGGAATTAGTTGTTAAGAAAAATGGTAATAATAGTTTCCATATAACCCTTCTGGACCATTTCCACTGGTCCAAAATGTTGTATATAAGCCTATGTATCAACCATTGTAGGTGTTTATATCCTAATTTGTTCATGCTTGCTCCTGCCCGCAGACATAATTATCCAATCCCTATGTACTTATTTACTTAATTTTTTCATTTTTTTTATCCCTTTCCCAAATCTTTCCCTTTACTTGTGTTAATTCTCTATTTTCCAAAAGAAAACAAAAAAAAGCAAACATTTAGACTAGGGGTGTTTACGTTAGCAATATTACTGTGTTGATGAGAAGAGCAGTATAAATCATTAGGAGAGTCATCTAAAGTCTGCTCGCATTGGGGTTATATATTCAATCCATTTATTCCAGATTTGATAAAATTTTTCTTTTTGAGTTCTCAGGGAGTAAGTCAACTTTTCCATTTTAAATATTTCCAAGATAATTTCGTACCAATCTTCTAATGTAGGTGGTATTGGATTTAGCCATTTTCTAGTGATTGATTTCTTACTTGCCGCTAAGAGGGCCTGCAGCAACTTTATATCTTCCTTCTGTTCAAGAAACAATACATGCCCCAAATAGAGCGTCTCAAAGTTCAGAGGTATCTGGGACCTAAGTACCTAACTAATGTTCTATGAATACCTTCCCAAAATAGACTTAATTTAGGGCAATCCCAAAAAATATGAAAATGATTTGCCTCCTTGGAGCCGCACCTTCTCCAACACATCACATTTGTATCTTTATATTTTTCCTGATATGGGGTCTTGAAGTATCTTATAATGTTTTTCCAACAATGTTCTCTCCAAGTCAAAGAATTAGTCGAGGACCATTGAAATCTGCAGATTTTCCCCCAAGTCTCCTCTGAAAGTACCAACCCCACTTCTTTCTCCCACTTCTCTTTAATATACAGTGTATTTACATTTTTAGCATGGGAGAGTGCATTATATAATCGAGAAACTGATTTGCTAGGTATTGAACTGCAAGCCGAATTCAGAATCTTGAAAAATTCTAATTCTACTGTTGATAGGTCTGTATATCTACAACTCTGGTTAACATAGTTTCGTATTTGAAGGTACCTAAAAAAGTCATTATGTTCTAGGCCATGTTTGTCCTGCAGGATTTGGAAACTTTGTAATACTGTTTTATCTATAAATGAGAGATAGGTTGTAAGACCTTTCTTTATCCATAGCTCAAATCTTTTATCTCCTCTGTTGGGAAGGAATTCGGTATCATATGCACACCATCTAAAGAGTTTTAACATGTTATTAATTCCACATGAATTAACCACCTTCTGCCATACTTTTAATGTAAGATTTATCCAAGCGTTTTTAAATTTTTCCAACTGGGCCATCAATCCTTTGTCAGCTATTGAGGCCTGAAGAGGAAAACTGTCAACTAATCCAAATTCTAATTCCTTCCATCTAGCCTTATATTCCCTATTACACCAATATAACAGAGGGGTTATCTGTGAGGCATAAAAATAATTTCTCAGGCAAGGAAGAACCGTACCTCCTCCTTCCTTCCCTAACTGTAAGGTGTTATATCGAATTCTAGGTTTCTTTCCTTGCCAAATGAAGCGGGAAATCCATTTGTCCCATTCCCTGAATTGATTATCATCCACCTCCACCGGTAAAGTACGGAAAAGATACAATAACCAAGGAAGAATATTCATTTTTATAGTATTTATCCTTGAATTTAAACTTAAAAAGGGGATAAGATTCCATCTATGCATATCTGCTTTTATCTCTGAGATTAATGGCCCATAATTTACCTGTGATAGTGTTGAAAGATCCTTTGGCAGGGTTATTCCTAAATATTTTAATGATTTAGCTTCCCACTTAAGATCATATGTATCCTGCAATTTTTTGGATGGTGTATAATTTAGGGACATAACCTGCGTTTTCTTTACATTTATTTTATAACCTGATATTTTCCCAAAGTCATCCAACAGTGTAAACAATCCTATAAATGATTTTTCTGGTTCACTCAGATAGACCAAAACATCATCTGCGAATAACGCCACTTTCTGTTCAATCCCTGCCACCTTGATACCTTTTACGATTTCGCTCTGTCTTATTAGTTGGGCAAGCGGTTCAATATATAGCGCAAAAAGGAGAGGAGAAATTGGGCATCCCTGTCTAGTGCCTCTCTCTAAGATGAAGGAGTCAGAGAGGTCCCCATTTATCTTAATTCGGGCTGTAGGGCTGTCATATAGAGTCTGAATTACTTTAATAAACTTTTCTTGAAAGCCGAATCTTCCTAACACTCTGTATAGGAATGCCCAACTAACCGAATCAAAAGTTTTCTCAGCGGCCAATCCTACTACCATTGTCTCTGTCTCGTTCTTATTAACCTGTCCTAATATGTGCAGAGTTCTCCTTATGTTGTCCTGTGTTTGTCTTTGTTGAATAAATCCAGTCTGGTCTAAGTGGATTAGGCCAGGTAAAAGCTTTTCCAATCTGCGCGCTAATATAGATGTAAATAGTTTTTAATCTAAATTAAGAACACTAATTGGCCGATAATTGCCACATTCTAGTTTATCTTTACCTTCTTTAGGAATAATTGATATAATCGCTTCTCTCCAGGAAGGTGGAGTTTCTCCTCTCTGCAAGATCCAATTAAAGGTGTTAAGTAGTAATGGGGCTAACTGTGTCTTCAGGGACTTGTACCACTCTGAGGTAAACCCATCAGAACCCGGGGACTTTCCAGCCTTTAACCTAGAGATGGCCACGTTCAGTTCTTTGACAGTTACTGGTTCTAATAAACTTTCATTTTGTAAATCTGTAAGTTTAGGTAGATCTAAAAAATTCAATACACTGTCTATATAGGGCTCATTGGGGGCCCGGAGTTGGGAGTACAGCTCTTGATAATATGTTTCAAAACTCTCTTGAATTTTCCCTATTGTACTCTCCACAAGCTTTGTCTTTGGATTCTTTATTTTATGAATTGTATTGTCTGCTTGTTGTTTTCGTAATTTATATGCTAATAATCTAGCTGATTTACCTCCTACTTCATAATTCTTTTGTCTCAGGTAAAGAAAATTTCTTTGAGTTTCCAACATATAAATATCGTCAATTTCACTTTGCAATTTCCTAATTTCCTGTTTTTGATTTGAATTACTTTTGTTGCTATCTACAACTTGAAGTTGTTTTAATTTTCCTAATTTTTGTGCATTGATTTTTTTTCATGTGAGTGGTAATGGAAATAATTTTCCCTCTCAGTACAGCTTTCAATGTATCCCATAAGATCACTGATGATGTTTCTCCCTTGTCATTAAGGTCTAGATATTCTTTGATTTCTCCCCTTAATCTCTCCATTACTTTTGGGTTATTGAGTATATGTGAGTTTAGCCTCCATAGTGTTTTCCTCATTTTCCTTTCCAGGATTAGAGACATAGAGACTGGGCTATGATCCGACAGATCAGTTGTTGCAATATTACAGTTTTTTATCCTGAGTCTATCTGTATTAAAGATAAAGAAATAGTCTATCCTTGAATAGGCTGAATGAGGGAAAGAGTAATATGTATAATCTTTACTAGTAGGGTGTAATTCCCTCCAGACATGTATAATTCCCAACTCCTCCATCAATGAATTCACTTTCCGAGTCAGAGGTTTATTCTGAGTAACTATTCTTGAAGAATCTAATATAGGATTTAATCTAATATTAAAATCCCCTCCACAAATTACTACCCCTTGAGAACTGACCATTAGGTCAAAAATGTGTCTATAAAATGACCATTCACAACCTGGAGGAGCATAAACATTCAGCAATGTTATTTCTGTACCTTCTATTCTTTCTGTGATTTTTACCAACTGTCCTTCTTTGTCTCTAGTCTCTGAAATATGTTCATAATTAAGAGTACTTGATATTAAAGTAGCTACCCCTCTTTTGTGACTCAGTTTATATGATGAATAAAATACATGCTTAAAGCCCATTCTTTTTAATTTTCCATGTTCAGATTGGCTCATATGTGTTTCCTGGAGGAAAGCTATTTGTGCCCTCTCTTTTTTCAATTTAGACATAATCTTATTTCTTTTAATTGGATTCAAAACCCCATTAACATTATAGGAAGTTATTTTTACCAATTCAGTTTGCATTTTTCTCTAGTAGAAAAAAAACACTCTCCTTTTCTAACCAAACAGTAAGCAATCCCTTCTCAGCAGTAAACCAGGACATATAACCACACCCTAGACATTTTTGAACGTGTAACATTTGAAAACTTTTCCCGACTTCCCACAGTGAGGCCTGAGCACCAACCCGCCTCAGTTCAGAGGGATAACCTCTATCTTCACCCTGTGTTAGAGGGCCCTCAGCAGTTTGAATAATCATAGAGAATTTTCTCCTATTTATGTCTTGACCAAATTGCTATCATTCAAGTTATTCCGCCTAGTTTATTTTCAGTTACCAGTTTTCATTTTACCTTTAAGTCCAATTTACTCTTTGCAGTCATTTCTCTTAATTAATCTGTATTCTCTGTACATTCGCGTCTGAATATTTGCAGCTTTTCCTTGTAGTTTGACACTCTGGGTCATGTGGAGCGTCCTCGCCACATTGGCTTCCACGACTTCTGCCGAATCCTCTCCAGTAGCGACTCCGGTTGGGTGATAACTTTAATAGGTAGTCCCCGGTCCGCCAGGTCCAACGTTGCCTCCTCCACCGTAGCGTAAGTTTTTGTCCCTTCGTCGTAAAAGACCCTCAGCCGAGCTGGATACAGGGTCTGGAATTTGATGTTGTTTTCCTTCAGGACTCTCCGTGTTTCCGTATATTCCTTCCGTCTGGCAAGAATCCCCGGTGTGTCATCGTGGTCTAAACTGATTTTACAGTTGTTCCACATGAAACCTTTCTTTTGCCATGCCCGTTTAAGCACCTCTTCCTTCGTTCTGTAACTGAGAAATCTGACCAGAATCGATCTGGGCTGGGCGCCTGCTGGAGGCTGTGGTGCCAACGCGCGGTGAGCTCTTTCTATCTGTAGGTCTTTTGCGGCCGGTATGTCAAGGTTCTCTCTAAGTAGCTTCTCCACGAAGGGAATCATCAATCCGGGTTTACCTTCAGTTCCTTCGGGAACTCCGTAAATCCTCACATTTTCCCTTCTCGAGCGGCCTTCTTGATCTATTAGTTTCCACTGGAGCTGGTCTTGCAGCTTCAGCATTTCTGCTATCACCGCGGAGGGCTATTTCAAGGGTGAAGAGACAATTTCGAATGAGGTTGGAGGTGACATCAGATGCACGGCAACTCTTGTCAGGGTCTGCAAGACGTTACTTCCTACAAAGCGAAACCCAATAGCATGAATGGCAGCGATGCTTCACGACCAGATGAACTGAATGCCTTCTATGTACACTTTGAAAGGGAGAACACAGCTACAGCTGTGAAGATCCCTGCTGCACCCGATGACCCTGTGATCTCCGTCTCAGAGGCTTTTGTTAGGCTGTCTTTAAAGAGAGTGAAGCCTCACAAGGCAGAAGGTCCCGATGGAGTACCTGGTAAGGCTCTGAAAACCTGTGCCAACCATCTAGCGGAAGTATTCAAGGATATTTTCAACCTGTCACTGCTATGGGCAGAAGTTCCCACTTGCTTCAAAAAGGCAACAATTATACCAGTGCCTAAGAAGAATAATGTGGGCTGCCTTAATGACTATCGCCTGGTAGCACTCACATTGACAGTGATGAAATGTTTTGAGAGGTTGGTCATGACTAGACTGAATTCTTGCCTCAGCAAGGACTTGGATCCATTGCAATTTGCCTATCACCACAATAGGTCAATGGCAGACACAATTTCAATGGCTCTCCACACAGCTTTAGACCACCTGGACAACACAAACACCTATGTCAGGATGCTGTTCATCGACTATAGGTCAGCATTTAATACCATCATTCCCACAATCCTGATTGAGAAGTTGCAGAACCTGGGCCTCTGTACCTCCCTTTGCAATTGGATCCTTGACTTCCTAACCGGAAGACCACAATCTGTGTGGATTGGTGATAACGTATCATCCTTGCTGACAATCAACACTGGCGCACCTCAGGGGTTTGTGCTTAGCCCACTGCTCTACTCTCTACATACACATGACTGTGTGGTTAGGCATAGCTCAAATACCACCTATAAATTTGCTGACGATACAACCATTGTTAGTAGAATCTCAGGTGGTGACGAGAGGGCGTACAGGAGTGAGATATGCCAACTAGTGGAATGGTGCCGCAGCCAACAACCTGGCACTCAACGTCAGTAAGACAAAAGAGCTGATTGTGGCCTTCAGGAAGGGTAAGACAAAGGAACACATACCAATCCTCATAGAGGGATCAGAAGTGGAGAGAGTGAGCAGTTTCAAGTTCCTGGGTGTCAAGATCTCTGAGGATCTAACCTGGTCCCAACATATTGATGTAGTTATAAAGAAGGCAAGACAGCAGCTATACTTTATTAGGCGTTTGAAGAGATTTGACATGTCAACAAATACTCTCAAAAATTTCTATAGTTGTACTATGGAGAGCATTCTGACAGGTTGCATCACTGTCTGGTATGGAGGGGCTACTGCACAGGACCGAAAGAAGCTGCAGAAGGTTCTAAATCTAGTCAGCTCTATCTTGGGCACTAGCCTACAAAGTACCCAGGACATCTTTAGGGAGTGGTGTCTCAGAAAGGCAGCATCCATTATTAAGGACCTCCAGCACACGGGGCATGCCCTTTTCTCACTGTTACCATCAGGTAGGAGATACAGAATCCTGAAGACACACACTCAGCGATTCAGGAACAGCTTCTTCCCCTCTGCCATCCGATTCCTAAATGGACATTGAAGCTTTGGGCGCTACCTCACTTTTTAAAAAATATACAGTATTTCCGTTTTTGCACGCTTTTTAAATCTTTTCAATTTACGTAATTGATTTACTTGTTTATTATTATTATGTTTAATTTTTTTATTATTATTATTTTTCTCTGCTAAATTATGTATTGCATTGAACTGCTGCTAAGTTAGCAAATTTCACGTCACATGCTGGTGATAATAAACCTGATTCTGATTCTGACTCTTTCCCTTTCCCATTCTGATGTTTGGTCTGAACAACAGCAACGGAACCTCTTGACCATGTCTGCATGCTTGAATGCATTGAGTTGCTGCCACATGATCGGTTAATTAGATATTTGAATTAAGGAGCAGGTGGACAGCTATACCTAATAAAGTGGCCACTGAGTGTATGTTCCTGAATTTGTGAGTGCGGGAAAGCATTCTGTTTACAGTTTTCTACCAACACCACATGCTGCCCATACGCTTAACAGTAGATAAGTAAAGATGTGCTAATTATTCTGTTGCTCTTTTGGGATAAACTGGTTTCAGGTAAATTAATTTGGCATAAGAGGAATTGTACATGAGAACTTCCTCCTACTTTTCTATAATTATATTACTGTCTAGCTCTGATGGATTGGGTTATCACAGCTTTAAATTTGTCAATATTAAGTAAGATAAAGTATTAGAACTGAAGTATGCTGTGATGCTTGGAACATAACCATGTGATAAAATATCATTTATGCTTAGAGTTAAAAGTAATCTGACAGGATGTTATTTTATCTGTTTTATAGCTCCTGAGGAAAGAACAAATGTTGTCCAACGTTGAAGGAGAACTTGAGGAGCAGAAAACAGAACTAGTTAAAACCAAAGAGGAGCTGAAGGTCTCCATTCAGAAACTTTCAAACCTAAAGCAAAGGCTACAGCAACTGGAGAATTTAAATGCAGATTTGACCAAGGAAAGGTACGGCATTTTGGGGGGAAAATCTGTTATGATACTCTGAAACATTTTATTCCGCCATAAACACAAGAGATTCTGCAGGTGCTGGAAATCCAGAGTAACACACACTATGCTTAGCCCAAAACTCTGACTATTTATTCCTCTCCATAGACGCTGCCTGACGTGTTGACTTCCTCCAGCACTTTTTCTATGTTATTTGTCGATAAGCAGTCCAATTTTGCATCAATTCAAAATGAGCTGGATATTTCTTTCGTTGAACATGTAGTAAGACAGCAAAGTTACCCAATACCAAAATTCTTGAAAGAAATAATATTAGCAGCAAAGGTCAGATTTGTAGAAGAAGCTCTTGCAGCTTGGGGCGTCAGAGTTCAGAGTTCAATTCCAGTGCCCTCTGTAAGGAGTTTGTGCGTCCTGCCTGGGTGCGCCTGTTTCCTCCCACAGTTCCAAGACATATCACTTAGTAGGTTAATTGGTCGTGGTAACTTGTCCTGTGATTAGGCTAGGGTTAAATTGGTGGGTTGATGGGCGGTGAGGTTCATTGGTTCTGAAGGACCTGTTCCAAGCTGTATCTCTAATAAAATAAAAAAAGTAAATTTAGTGATATTTATTGGAAGTTTTCTATGAGTAGAAGGATGTTACAGAGCTTTTAGAGTATACTCCTTGAGCAGAACGGTAGGTATTGTAAATGCATTTGAGGAACTAGAATGTGAAGGCAGTAGGTCTTATGTTAATATTAATGGATGGAAATCATGGCCTATAATTTTATGCCCAAATTTCCTTTAACTTGTTGAAATTTGTTAATATATACAATTTTTTCTATTGTATTTTATGTTTAGTTGCATTGATGTGCTATTCATCCTTCTATTGGTCCCATTACTATTACCAATGATTGCATGGAGTCAGAAATTCATAGACTTGGTTCCAAAGTCAAGAAGTAATGTATACCAGGACAAGCCAAAGTGGGCAGTTGTTTTTTGAATAAAACTGAAACATTTTAACAATTTTCTATAGTTTGTAGTTTTATGCAGGTTGTCGAGACTAGAGCCTATATGTTCCATTAATCAGCGATACTAAGTGGTGCAGTATAGTCATAGTCATACTTTATTGATCCCGGGGGAAATTGGTTTTCATTATAGTAATAGTAAATAGTAATAAAACCATAAATAGTTAAATAGTAATATGTAAATTATGCCAGGAAATAAGTCCAGGACCAGCCTATTGGCTCAGGGTGTCTGACCCTCCAAGGGAGGAGTTGTAAAGTTTGATGGCCACAGGCAGGAATGACTTCCTATGACGCTCTGTGTTGCATCTCGGTGGAATGAGTCTTTTGAAATGAGTATCTTTTGAAATGAAGTTTGTTTCTCTATTATTGGACTGCATGTACTAAAATACAGAACTGCTTTACTTGCAATGTCAGTTTCTATGGCCAAACAAGTTGTCCCTCCCTAAATTTCTCACCCCTGAACTCCTCTCCCCTTCTATAACATGTTTTTTTTTTAACCAGTCTGTTTTACCAAGCTTTTGGTCAACTCCTCACACAACTCCTCATGTGGATTGGTGTTATATGTTATCTGATGACTCTGCTGTGAAAATCCTTGTCACCTTTTGCTATAAATAAAAGTTATTGTAATTGTTCTGCATCATGAAACTGGAATACTATTGTGATTAAAAACAAAAAGTGATATATCTCCATCCAATTTATATTAAGTGATGGGATACCTCTGACTTAAGGCCACAATGTAATTTAATGTTATATGTAATATATTTATACACAAACATAATGTTATAATTCCAAAGAAGGAAGGAGATATAGAAATTACATTTATATAATGTCTCTCATTACAGCAGTATGTACTAAGAGCATCGAATAGAACTGTTAAATACTGAGGTGTAATGTATGGAAAGGTGATGGCCAATTTGTGCTGAAGGGCCATGAGATGAATGACTACATTGTGGAAGGATAAATATTAACCTGCATAATTGGGAAATCTCCAATGATTAATTTTTAAATTCTATATTCACTTCAAGGGAGAAGGCTACTGCTTATAAAAATGTCATCCCTGTCAGCCCAGTAACGTCTCAGTACAAATTTCTTGTCAGCATACATTACACATTCAGTGGTGCTACTTTATTCGAGCCAGCTTTAAGCATTTGCCAAGTTCATTGTAGCAGGCCTGAACTTATGATTGTTCGTTTTGAAATGATGCTACACACTGTATTGTCCAAAAAGATCATTGAAAACATGGAGCTCTAACTAATCTTTTTCAGTTTCTTAGAGGCAAATTTTTGTTTTGTACCTTTGAAGAAAAACCTGTGGACTTTCTTTTTATTTTACAGAGAGGAACTTTTGGCTACAAAACAAAGTGCAGAAAGGAAAATATCTCAGTTGGAACAGAGGGCTCAGGAACTACAGGATCTGACCCAGCAGTTCTCAGCTGATATTAATAAGGTACAGAGGTTTTATATGCTCTTTCAAATAGAAAGGAAAACACTCAATAATCAAGAGCATTGAAGTTTCCTAAAATTTTATAGGAGAATGGAATGGTATCCATCTAGCTTTTAATTGCACCAAAGTGATATTTGTTCATTCTTTGCTTGCTAAATCTTTAGATTTATCACAAAAGAGTCATAGGTATGTCTGTGCGGCACCTGTGAAAATAGCTGTTATGCATAGTAACTTTTATGAAAAATGTAAATTGCAATGATATCAGCATGTTCGGATTCTAAAGCAAAAAATAAATCCCATTCTTAGTTCTGGAAAAAGAAAAGAGTTTGATTCTCTTTCTCATCAAAGAGCAACTGCACATCTTAATAGTATAAAGAGAAAATAACTGTGCAAAGGGGTACATTCTTTAGAAAATCAATAGTCAGTGCTGAGTTGTGTTAAGTACAAGCTAATTGACATTCATCAATGTGACTAGTTATGTTTTAAAATCAAAAACATTGGGATATTTCACCAAAAAACAAATTCATTTCCCAAAACATGCTGGCATTTTGGGCAACAGTTCTTTTTTAGAACATAGGAATCTACAGCATATTACTGGCCCTTCAGCCCACAATGTTGTGCCAACTGTGTACCCTACTCTAGAAACTGTCCAGAATTTCCCCACCGCATAGCCCTCTATTTTTCTAAGCTCAATGTACCTATCTAAGAGTCTCTTAAAAGACACCTTTACCACCGTCGCTGGCAGTGCATTCCATGCACCCACCACTCCCTGTGTGAAAAACCTCTCTAGAACCCCCCCCCCCACCCCCGTACCTACTTCCAAGCACCTTAAAACTATATTCAGCACTGGGAAAAAGCCTCTGGCTATCCGCATGATCAATGCCTCTGAACATCTCTATCAGGTCACCTCTCATCCAACGTCGCTCCAAGGAGAAAAGGCCAAGTCCACTCAACCTATTCTCATAAGATATGCTCCCAATCCAGGCAACATCCTTGTAAATCTCCTCTGCACCCTTTCTGTAGTTTCCGCATCCTTCCTGTAGTGAGGGGTCCAGAGCTGAGCACAGTACTCCAAGTGGGTCTGACCAGGGTCTTATACAGCTGTAACATTACCTCTCGGCTCTTGAACTCATTACCACAGTTGATGAATGCCAACATACCATATGCCTTCTTACCAACACTGTCAACCTGCGCAGCAGCTTTGAGTGTCCAGTGGACCATGGATCCCAAGATCTGGCTGATCCTTCACACTGCCAAGAGCCTTACCATTAATTTTATATTCTGTCTTCAAATTTGACTGACCAAAACAAACTGCTTCACACTTAACAGTTGAACCCAGTTCTGCATCCTGTCAATGTCTCACTGTAACTTCTGACAACCCTCCAGACTATCCCCAACACCCCTAACTTTTGTGTCATCAGCAAACTTACTAACACACCCTTCCACGTCCTCATCCAAGTCATTTATAAAAATCACAAAGAGATGGGTCCCAGAACCTGTGGCATACCACTGGTCACTGGCCTCTATGCAGAATACAAACCATCTACAACCACCCTTTGCCTTCTGTGGGCAAGCCAATTCTGGATCTACAAAGCAAGGTCTCTTTGGATTCCATGCCTCCTTACTTTCTGAATGAGCCTTACAATGGGACACCTTATCAAATGCCTTACTGAAATCCATATACACTAAATCCACTGCTCTACCTTTGTCAATGTGTTTTGTTACGTCATCAAAAAATTCTATCATGCTGGTAAGGCATAACCTGCCCTTGACAAAACCGTGCTGACTACCCCTAATCAGATTATGTCTCTGCAAATGTTCATAAATCCTGTCTCTCAGGATATTCTCCAACAACTTGCCCACTACTGAAGTAAGATTCACTGGTTTATAATTTCCTGGGTTGCCTCTGCTCCCTTTCTTGAACAAGGGAACAATATTTGCAACTCACCAATCCTCTGGTACTTCTTCTGAACCTATTGATGATGCAAAGATCATCACCAAAGGTTCAGCAATCTCCTCCCTCGTTTCCCATAGTAGTCTGGGGTATATCTCTTCCGGTTCCAATGACTTATCTAACTTAATGCTTTTCAAAAGCCTCAGCACATCCTCTTCCTTAATGTCTATACACTCAAGCGTTTCAGTCCGCTGTAAGTCATCCCACAATTGCCAAGGTCCTTTTCCCTGGTGAATATTGAAGTAAAGTATTCGTTAAGTACCTCTGCTACCTCCTCCGATTCCATGCACACGTTTCCACTATCGCACCTGATTGGTTCTATTCTCACATGGCCCATCCTCTTGCTCTTCACATACTTGTAGAATGCCTTGGGGTTTTCCTTAATCCTGTTCGCCAAGGCCTTCTCATGGCTCCTTCTAGCTCTCCTAATTTCATTCTTAAGCTCCTTCCTGGCAACCTTGAAGTTTTCTGGAGCTCTAACAGTACCTAGTTTCTTGAACCTTTCATAAGCTTTTCTTTTCTCCTTTACTAATTTTCTACATCCTTTGTTCTCTTACCCTACCATCCCTTCCCTGCTTCAATGGAACATACCTAGGCAGAACGCCACGCAAATATTCCCTGAACATTTGCCACATTTCTGCCATGCGTTTCCCTGAGAACATCTGCTCTCAAGTATCTGCCTAATAGCATCAATTTCTCCTTACCCCAGTTAAGTGTTTTCCCAATCTGTGGGCTCCTATCCCTCTCCAATGCTATGGTAAGGGAGATAGAGTTGTGATCACTATCTCCAAGATGCTCTCCCGCTGAGAGATCTGACACGTGACCAGGTTCATTTCCCAATACCAGATCAGGTACAGCCTCTCCTCTAGTTGGTTTATCTGCATAATGTATCAGGAAGCCTTCCTGAATACACCTAACAAACTCCACCCCATCTGAACCCCTTGCTCTATGGAGATGCCAGTTAATATTAGGAAAGTTAAAGTCAGCCATCACAACAGCCCTATTATTGCAACATTCCAGAATCTGCCTCCCTATCTGCTCCTTGATGTCTCTATTACTATTGTGGGGGGGAGGTGTTTCTATAAAAACACCCGGTAGACTTATCGCCCCCTTCCTGATTCTGATGTCCACCCACACTGAATCAGTAGACAATCCTTCAGGACTTCCTCCTTTTCTGCAGACATGATACTATCCTTGATTAGCAATATCATGCTCCCACCTCTTTTGACTCCTTTCCTGACCTTTTTGAAACACCTAAAGCCCAGCACACTCAGCAGTCATTCCTGCCTCTGAGACATCCAAGTTTCTGTAATGGCCATAACATCATAGTTCCACGTATTGATCCATGCTGTAAATTCATCCGCCTTGATACTCCTTGCAGTAAAATAGACACATCTCAGCTATATAGGACCCTGGTCAGAACCCACTTGGAGTACTTTGCTCAGTTCTGGTTGCCTCACTACAGGAAGGATGTGGAAACCATAGAAAAGGTGCAGAGGAGATTTACAAGGATGTTGCCTGGATTGGGGAGCATTCCTTATGAAAACAGGTTGAGTGAACTCGGCCTTTTCTCCTTGGAGCGACGGAGGATGAGAGGTGACCTGATAGAGGTGCATAAGATGATGAGAGGCATTAATCATGTGGATAGTCAGAGGTTTTTTCCCAGGGCTGAAATGGTTGCCACAAGAGGACACAGGTTTAAGGTGCTGGGAAGTGGGTACAGAGGAGATGCCAGGGGTAAGTTTTTTACTCAGAGTGGTGAACGCATGGAATGGGCTGCCGGCGACAGTGGTGGAGGCAGATACAATAGGGTCTTTTAAGAGACTTTTGGATAGGTACATGGAGCTTGGAAAAATAGAGGGCTATGGGTAAGCCTAGTAATTTCTACGGTAGGGACATGTTCAGCACAACTTTGTGGGCCAAAGGGCCTGTATTGTGCTGTAGGTTTTCTATGTTTCTATCTCAAACCATCTGGCTGAGTGCTTCTTTTCTCTATCATCCACCTATCCTTCCTCACAAATTCCCTAAACACTGTCTCTACTTGTGCGCCAACCGGTCCATCCTCTGCCTCTTCACTTCGGTTCCCACCCCCTGCAAATGTAGTTTAACCCCACCCCCACCAATAACATTAGCAAACCTCCCCCCCAGGATATTTGTTCCCCTCCAGTTCAGGGGCAACCCATCCCACTGGTACAGGTTACCCCCTCCCCAGAAAGGGTTCCAATGATCCAAGAATTTGAAACCCTGCCCCTGCACAATCTCTTCAGCCACTCATTCGTCTGTGCTATCTTCCTGTTCTGATCTTCTCTAGCTCTTGGCACCTGGAATAATCTGGAGATTAACACCTTGGAGGTCCTGCTTTTTAGCCTCCTTCCTAACTCCCTAAACTTACTGCGCAGGACCTCTACCCTTCTTCTGCCTATGTCGTTGGTACCAATATGTGCCACGACCTCTGGCTGCTCACCCTTCCCTTTAAGGATATTCTGCAACCGCTCAGAGACATCCTTGACCCTAGCATGCAGGAAGCAACACACTATCCTGGCATCTCTTTTGCTACCACAAAATATCCTTTCTGACCCCCTAACTATCGAGTCCCCTATGACTATTGCTCTGCCTGAATTTACCCTACCCTTCTAAGGCTCAGAGCCAACCACAGTGCTATTGGCCTAGCTGCTGCTGCTGCATTGCCCAGATTGGTCATTCCCCTCATCACTATCCAAAGGGGGTATATCTGTTGCTGAGAAGAATAGCCACGGGGGGACCCTGCACTGACTACTTTCTCCCTTTACCTCTCTCGACGTTCACCACCCCACTCCTTGAATTCCGCACTCTGGGTGTAACCACCTGCTCAAAAGTCTTGTCTACCAGTTGCTCTGATCCTTAGTTCATCCAACTCCAGCTTAATGCGATCTTTCATGAGCTGGAGTCGGCTGCACTTCCTGCTAGTGTAGTCATCAGGGAGACCATCAGGATTCATTAATCCCCACATTCTACAGGAGGAGCATTCCACTGCCATATCAGCCATCCTACCTGCACTGTGCAATGGAAGAATCTACCCTTCTTACCTGTTTCTTTGGCCTCAGCCTCTTCTTGACAAAGCCTCTTGAGTCAAAGCCTCTAGGTTCCCGCTCTGACTCTAGCCCCCACTCCGACGATGGCCGCTCCAATGATGGCCACTCCACTAGACCCTGTCTCTCTTTTATAGTTTAAAAAAATAAGAAAAACCCCTAGGCAAGGAGAAAGAACTCACTGTGTTTGGATGGTGATCCGCCTGCTTTCTGCTGCTGTCAATGCCTCCGACACTTCCCGCACCTGTGCCCTAGCTACTGTTTTTAACAAAAAAAAACGCACTATGTTTGGTGGTGCTTTGCCTGCCTTTCGCTGCTGCTGATTCTCTGGATCAGTTAATTATATTCAGAGAGGTTGCTGAGACTTGCATACTTACATGGTGAGCCCACCAAAGAACGTTCTGTAGTCATTTCCTTTAATTCCTTTTGTTTAGTTAGAGTAGTAATCAGGCAATTGAAGTGTTTCAGGTGATCAGTATAAAACAAAAAATTTCATTTTCTCTCTGCAGATGCTGCCTGACCCTTGAATATTTCCATCATATTCTGTTTTTATTTCAGATTTCCATTAGTTTTTTGCATTTTGAAATATTTCTGATTTTTACAAATAGATTTGGGAGCAGGGTGCCTTTTGGAATAAGTTATTTCGTTTCTCCGAGCTGAGCTTAATAGTGGGTGCAATGTAGTGAGTGCTAAAGACAGTATTATCAACATCATCATCATTATGCGCTGTGTCATATGACGTGGGCAGACATGGTCTCCATGACCATAATTGTTCTTGGCAAGTTTTTTTTCTACAGAAGTAGTTTGCCATTGCCTTCCTCTGGGCAGTGACTTTACAAGACAGGGACATAGTCATAGTCATACTTTATTAATCCCGGGGGAAATTGGTTTTTGTTACAGTTGCTCCATAAGTAATAAATAGTAATAGAACCATAATTAGTTAAATAGTAATATGTAAATTATGCCAGTAAATTATGAAATAAATCCAGGACCAGCCTATTGGCTCAGGGTGTCTGACCCTCCAAGGGAGGAGTTGTAAAGTTTGATGGCCACAGGCAGAAATGACTTCCTATGATGCTCAGTACTGCATCCCGGTGGAATGAGTCTCTGGCTGAATGTACTCCTGTGCCCAACCAGTACATTATGTAGTGGATGGGAGACATTGACCAAGATGGCATGCAACTTGGACATCATCCTCTTTTCAGACACCACCGTGAGAGAGTCCAGTTCCATCCCCACAACATCACTGGCCTTACGAATGAGTTTGTTGATTCTGTTGGTGTCTGCCACCCTCAGCCTGCTGCCCCAGCACACAACAGCAAACATGATAGCACTGGCCACCACAGACTCGTAGAACATCCTCAGCATCGTCCGGCAATGTTAAAGGACCTCAGTCTCCTCAGGAAATAGAGATGACTCTGACCCTTGTTGTAGATCCTTCTCAGTGTTCTTTGACCAGTCCAATTTATTGTCAATTCGTATCCCCAGGTATTTGTAATCCTCCACCATGTCCACACTGACCCCCTGGATGGAAACAGGGGTCGCCGGTACCTTAGCTCTCCTCAGGTCTACCACCAGCTCCTTAGTCTTTTTCACATTAAGCTGCAGATAATTCTGCTCACACCATGTGACAAAGTTTCCTACCGTAGCCCTGTACTCAGCCTCATCTCCCTTGCTGATGCATCCAACTATGGCAGAGTCATCAGAAAACTTCTGAAGATGACAAGACTCTGTGCAGTAGTTGAAGTCCGAGGTGTAAATGGTGAAGAGAAGGGGAGACAATACAGTCCCCTGTGGAGCCCCAGTGCTGCTGATCACTCTGTCGGGCACACAGTGTTGCAAGCACACGTACTGTGGTCTGCCAGTCAGGTAATCAAGAATCCATGATACCAGGGAAGCATCCACCTGCATTATCAATACTCTTCAGAGATTGTCTGCCTGATGTCAGTGGTTGCATAACCAGGACTTGTGATATGCACCAGCTGCTCATACGACCATCCACTACCTGCTCCCATGGTTTCATGTGTGTCTGATCAGGTACTGCACCCTGCCCAAGGGTGAGCTGCAGGCTAGCGAAGTGATGGAGTAACTTACATCTCTTTTGGTAGAGACATAGCTCCACCCCGCCACCTGTAAAGACTGTGTAGAAGCATTGAAACATACATTGGGAGTTTTAAACCTCCTTTTCTCTGAAAACTGCAGGTTTAAGTCTAGCTTTTGGCAGCTAGCATAATGACAGTGAGTTGATGAGAGCCTTCTGATATATTTACATATTTGGCTGTTGACTCTGAAGTTTTGTGAGGCACAGTGTGTTGATACAGGATTTGCCTGACATCTGTATAGTTGATGTTGTGATTTTAAAAAGCTCCTTGCCAGATCAAATGCTCTTTTTGTTTATTCTTTCCGGGAGAAACAAAATAACAATTAACTTGAAAATATTTTGTTAGTTCTGTCTCCTGCCCCACAGATTTGCAGGTGACTTGTGCCAGTTTTCTCTATGAGGGATTTTTTTTTTACACACTCAAGCAGAGTGAAATCAAGCAGTTTGGTGGGATATATGATAGCAGAGGGAAATTGTACTCCTTGTTCACTGTATTACTGAAATCCAGTTGGATTGGAGGCCAAGTGATCTTCAGTATTTAAATGAAGCACGTCTTTCTTTTGCTGAACTGGCTGTTCAGTTATTTGTCGTACTTTGCTTACAACTAAAATTTCCTCAAAGTCCTGTTATAAATTCCCCATTTATAACATATTTGAGACAAGTTAACACCATCTCCTGGAAGTTGTTCTCCAAGCCTTCTGACTTGGAGATATAACATCATATCTCTACTGTCATTGAGTTTCTCTCCCTAACTGCAGTGGTTTAAGAAGACAGCCCTTCCCAAGGGCAATTAAATTCTGACCCAGCTTGGGAAGCACACATCCCTTGAATGAGTTAAAAAACACTATGTAATTATCATTCGTAAACACGAGGAAATCTGCAGATGCTGGAAATTCAAGCAACACACATCAAAGTTGCTGGTGAATGCAGCAGGCCAGGCAGCATCTCTAGGAAGAGGTACAAAAGGTCACTGATGAAGGGTCTCAGCCCGAAATGTCGACTGTACCTCTTCCTAGAGATGCTGCCTGGCCTGCTGCGTTCACCAGCAACTTTGATGTGTGTTGCTTGTAATTATCATTTTATGTATTTCAGTAATGTTAACTCATCCTTAGTTAACCATATTGTACCTGTGTTGTTCTCTGGAAATAGGCATCTGTAGAGGCCGGGGAGAAGGAGAAAACTATTGAGCATCTACAGACAAAAGTACATTCTCTGGAAAAAAGGATAGAGGGAAATTACTCTGATGATGAGCATGTACAAGAGCTGCTTAAAGAGGTATTATTCTCATAATAGCACTATTTAAATGATTCGAGGCTTCCTGTTGCTTGTTTGACCTGCTTTCAATGAGTTGTCATGCTATGCGTATATCTATAATCTTCCTTATTCAGCTTTTGAATGTTTTGGTTTGGTTCTTTATTTCACACAGTAGATGTCTATAAGATTGGATTTGAAATTGTGATTCCATTACTTTGTTAATCTTTACACTCTGTAGAAATCCTACCTGGAGCAGGTACTGGAGGAAAGTCGACATCATTTGTTGGAAGCTAAGACTAATCATGCTGAGGTTGTGGGAACGTTTGAAAGACAGGTATCCACTGCACTGTAAAATCTAATTTTCTCCACTGATTTCTTAATACAAAAGAATTGTTTATGCTCTCTTTATATTTAATGATTTCCCCAATTTATTTTAGATAGCTAAATTAAAGAATGAATTAGCTGAAATACAGGCTGTGATGAAGGAAAAGGAGGCCGATATGCAAAACTTCAAAGAAAAAAGCACAACTCAGGTAATTTCTGCTAACTATTCTGTTACAAGATTAATTACTTGTAAATTGGCTTTGATTTTCAACATAGTCTGAAATTCTGTTGTATATCTTAGCAGCATCTGATGAACGGAATACAGCTGAACTAAATAACTTGACGCTTTCACAATGTTGGAAATGATAAATTACAGAAACTAAATGTAAGCAGACATTGTCTTCTGTAACACAAGAAGGCTTTCTGCTTTCAAGACATCACTTCAGTCTGGCGCACATAAAACCTTAAGATTTAGGAGCTGCAATAGGCCATTGAGTCTGCTTCACCATTCAGTCATGGCTGATATTTTTTCAAACCCATTCTCCAGCCTTCCTGTAACTCTTAGCCTGTTTACCAATCTAGAACCTATCAATATCTGCCTGAAGTGCACCCAGTAACTTGGCCTCTACTTCCCTCTGCAGTGACGAATTCTACAGATTCACCATCTTCTGGCTGGAGGAAGTGACCTTTGGATCTTACACTCTCCTCTTCGTGTCAATTATAATTTCTGCCATAATACTGCCATTTCTGTGTGGGCACGTGGCTAAGTGGTTAAGGCATTGGACTAGTGACCCGAAGGTCGTGAGTTCAAGCCCCAGCTGAGGGAAAGTGTTGTGTCCTTGAGCGAGGCACTTAATCACACATCGCTCTGCAACGACACTGGTGCCAAGCTGTATGGGTCCTAATGCCCTTCTCTTGGATAGCATTGGTGTTGTGGAGAGGGGAGACTTGCAGCATGGGCAACTGCTGGTCTTCCATTCAACCTTGCCCAGGCCTGTGCCCTGGAGAGTGAAGACTTTCCAGGCGCAGATCCATGGTCTCGCAAAACTAACGGATGCCTTTTACTGCCATTTCTAACAATGCTATTACTTTACAGGTCAATGAACTGGAGCAAAGGTTGCAGTCTACCAACGAAAAGTTAGCACAAAAAGAAAGTGATGTAAATGAGAAAGAAACTCAATTTAAAAAGCTGGTGAGCAAAATGATCAAAATACAGCATGTTATGTTTACGAATCTTTGAAAACCCCACTCGTGTTTTTAAAGACTTTCAAATTTGAAGATTTATTCTTAGTGAGTTTCCTCTTAGTTTTGTTGGGTTAATTTATTTCTTGTAGCAAGAAGAGTATGAATCCGAGAATGACAAATTACAACAACAGATCACTGCTTTAAGACATCAGCACACTGAGAAGACCAGTAGAGCAGATGCCCAAATAGCTGCCCTTGAAACAGCCCGTGAATTTGACAAAACTGCCTCTCAACACAAGATAGTAAGTATTTTACTACCGTTGTGAAATGTTAGTAAATACTCAGATAATTTGATAGTTTCATAGTTATCATTAACAAAATGATTAACTACTTGAAGTTAAATTTACTAAGCTGGGATTCAAACTGATGGTCTCTAGATCGATGACCTATTACTCTGGTGCTAGTTTAATAAACCATTTGCAGAAATCTAACCAGAAGTGCCATTTGTTTGTCTTTATTTGTGCATAGTGCCAGCTCCAACAGGAAAATGAAGAAATAAATGACAGACTTAATGAAACTGAAAATGCTTTGAAGAGAGTTGAATGTGAACTTGAAACGTTACAGGTCTGTACCTGATTATAAAATTATATTTTAAGAGTGGTCAGTTATTTCTTAAAGAGAATATTTTCTTTCATGTCTTACTCTACAATCACTGAGAACCTGCTATTCAATATTTACTATCATCTTGCTATGGTATAAAGACATTTTAAAGAAATATTAGCTTTATCTGTTATATGTACATCAAAACATACAGTGAAATGCATCGTTTGCCTCAAATCAAATGAGCGAGGATTGTGCTGGTAATACACATTGCTGTGTATTATGCTGGGCAGCCTGCAAGTTTCGCCACATTTCTGGCAACAATTTATCATGCCCACAACTTGCCCTAACCCATACGTCTTTGGAACATGGGAGGAAACCAGAGCACATGGAGGAAATCAATGTAGTAACAGGGAGAGCATACAAACTCCTTACAGGAATGAACCGCAGTCGGTTATCACTGGTGGTATAATAGCATTATACTGCTGCATTACCATGTGACCCCGCAACAAAAGTTGTAACAGGGTTCAAAGTTCAGAGTAAATTTATTACCAAGCTACATTTATGCCACCATATACAACCCTGAGTATCGTTATTTTGTGGGCATACTCAGTAAGTCCAAGAACCATAATAGAATCAATGAAAGATCGTACCCAACAGAGCAAGCAAACAACCAATGTGCAAAGGACGTCGAACTGTGAAAACCCAAAAGAAAGAAAATTGTAAATAAGCAATAAGCATTGAGAAGATGAGGTGAAGAGTACTTGTAAGTGTGTCCATAGGTTATGGGAACAGATCAATAATGGGGCAAATAAAGTTATCCCCAGTGGTTCAAGAGCCTGAGAGTTCCACTCTATCTGTTATCAACTTTGCGTCTTCTCTTTTCTGCTGTAGTAGATTTCCCAATCCCTCCTTTTCCTTCTCCTAATTTTGACTTGATGGATTATACAGAAAGTCTCATTGAAAGAGTTTTGTATGCATGTGTGAATGTATTCGGAGGTTTTTTGTACATGACGAAATATCACAGATTGCATTAGTCATGATCTTCGTGCCTTTTTTCTGACTCTGTCACCATTTGTGTCTTTTCCATACACTGTTCTTCCAGAACATGAAGTGCTTTTAGTGTGTCAGCATCACCTCCTTGACACTGCCATGTATCGTTCCAAATATGGGATAGAGGGAAGCTCGCACAACAGGCTTCTCTGAACCTGTGAGGAGGGAGTTGTATAAAAAGTTTTGCTTCAATAAAGTGTCGTATTACTGTATCCACCCAACTGAAAATAAATAATCCTCACTAATGCATAGATTAGATGGTGGAGAAAAATCTACAAAAAACAGTTCCTATTAATGAAAGTTTTATGGTTTTCATTAAAATAGTTAGAACTATGTTATTTTGTAAAACAAAGAACAAATAAACCTCAAGGAGGGAACTATCATTGGGGAAATACATCTGTGCGTTCCTTGTACACCTAATGGATTCATTAAAAAGTACAGAGTAGAAACAGGCCCTTTGGCCCATCTAGTCCATTCCAAACCATTTAAATTGCATACTCCAATCGACCTGCATCCAGGACCGTACCCCTCCATGCCCCTACCATCCATGTACCTATCCAAACTTCTCTTACAAACTGTCCTTCCAGGTGAGGCAACACTTCACTTGTGAGTCTGTTGGGGTCATCTATTGCATTCGGTGCTCCCAGTGCAGCGTCCCGTACATTGGTGAAACCCGACGCAGATTGGGGAACCGCTTCGTCGAGCACCTCCGCTCCGTCCGCCACAACAGACAGGATCTCCCGGTAGCCACCCACTTCAACTCTGCTTCCCATTCCCATTCAGATATGTCCATACATGGCCTCCTCCACTGCCTTGATGAGGCTAAACTCAGGTTGGAGGAGCAACACCTCATATACTGCCTAGGTAGTCTCCAGCCCCTTGGTATGAACATAGAATTCTCCAACTTCCGGTAATTGCCTCCCCCTCCCTTCCTATATCCCTATTTCACTCTGCCCCCTCCCCCAGCTGCCTATCACCTCCCTCATGGTTCCGCCTCCTTCTACTACCCATTGTGTTTTCCCCTATTCCTTCTTCACCTTTTCTGCCTGTCACCTCCCTGCTTCCCCTCCCCACCCCTTTGTCTTTCCCCTTACTGGTTTTTCACCTGGAACCTACCAGCCTTCTCCTTCCTACCCTCCCCCCACCTTCTTTATAGGGCCTCTGCCTCATCCGTCTACAGTCCTGACGAAGGGTTCCGGCCCGAAACGTCGACTCATTGTTTCCATTGATGCTGCCCGACCTGCTGAGCTCCTCCAGCGTGTTTGTGAGTGTTGCTTCCCTTAAGGGTTGAAGTTGAGCTTGCTTGCACCACTTGTTCTGGCAGCTTGTTCCACACTCTCACCATCCTCTGAGTGAAGAAGTTTCCCCTCATGTTCCCCTTAAACTTTTCACCTTTCATCCTTAACCCATGACCTCTGGTTGTAGTTCCACCCAACTTCAGTGGAAAAAGCCTGTTTGCATTTACCTTAACTATACTACTCATAATTTTGAATACCTCTGTCAAATTTCTTCTCGGTCTTCTACGTTCTAAGGAATGAAGTCCTAACCTATTCAATCTTTCCTTATAACTCAGCTTCTACAGCTGGTGACACCCTTGTATATTTTCTCTGTGCTCTTTCAATCTTGTTTACATTTTCCTTTCGGTAGGTGACCAAAACTGCACACAATACTCCAAATTAGGCCTCATCAACGTCTTATACAACTTCAACATAACATCCCATCTTCTGTACTCAATGTATCTTCTTTTTATAGAATTAATTTAAAAATCTTGGCTTGAATTTTGTCCTCGGAGGGCCTTTCTTGCATGCTGTTACCATAGTCCCTCGTCAACTGATATCTATTGCAGTGCAGACTCCTCTACAGGGAATCGGAGGAGTCTGTGAGCATGGGAAGAAACGGTGAGATTCTTCAACCAAACATGGAGAATCCCCTCAGGCGTACAGTCTTAATGAACAGGAGAAACAATTTACATATTGAAATGATGGATTGTGCAGTACCATAGCAGTTCATGTTACTGCCTCACAACACCAGGGGGCTCGGGTTCAATCCTCACTGCAGGGCCAGTCTGTATGGTGTTTGCTTTTCCCCCTGGGAGTGTATGTGCTCTGGTTTCCTTCCACAGCCCAAAGTCTTTTGTCACTACAGTACATCACCCTTTTGTGTCGGTAAGTGGCAGTAGAGTCAAAGTTGAGCCAATAGGCAAGCAAGAGAGAACAAGTTGCAGAACTTTAGGAAGGTAAAGAGGGAGGAACGTGATTGACAGGATTTGTTCTTAGTGGGAGCCAGCATGGGCCTGATGGGCTGAATGGCTGTTTTTTTTTGTTTTACTAAAACTAATCAAATTAAAAGTTATTTGGAAATGTGTACATGGAATGAAGATGAAAGGGATAAACAAAGTAAAAAGTAAAACTGAAATTACCTTTTTAGAACAGAGAAGAGTGCAGCACAGTACAGGCCTCTCAGTCCATGACGTTGTACTGATCCTAGAAACCCATGACGTCTGGTTGTAGTTCCACCCAACTTCAGTGGAAAAAGCCTGTTTACATTTACCTTATCTATACCATAGAATGAGCAAGGTCATTCTGTGCCTTCCCTCCCACATAGCCCTCCATTTTTCTTTCATCTGTCTGCCTGTTATCTGTACATTTCAGCTAAATATTTTATTTTTTCAGCTGGCTTCACATTTGACATCGGTTGGAAGTGTTTATGCCTACAATATTATAGTGGGCATACTCTTTACCCATTTATATTAAATATTTAAGCACCACTTCCTCAAAGCATGGCACGGAATACCCTCATTACCTTATCTCCACAATCTCAGCCAGCTTAAGTCATAAAGTAATTTACTTAATTGTTTAAAATCACAGAAATATTTAATAATGTTTGGCTTATGTGAATATACAGTTTTAGAGATGGTGCAAACATAATTGTATTGTAATTCTTGTGAAATTTTAATGATATAATTGTACTGCTTTAATTTCACTGCTTTAATGCAGGACAAATTAAGAATCAGTGAAACTACGAGAATTGAACTTGCTAAAGTGTTAGAAGAGGCCAGAACACAACAGGAGGAACTGCGTCGTGAGGTTT
Source organism: Mobula birostris (assembly GCF_030028105.1). NCBI lineage: Eukaryota > Metazoa > Chordata > Chondrichthyes > Myliobatiformes > Myliobatidae > Mobula > Mobula birostris. The sequence continues at coordinate 8,388,520 of NC_092391.1, read as the reverse complement.
GTTCTAATAAATTCTCTAATTGAGCTGAAATTGCATAGTATATGGAACTACAGTTTTGGTCCTTAAAAATACAGCCTTATTATTTTAAATGCAAGGAATTCTGCAGATCATAAATATGAGAAATTCTGCAGATGATGGAAATCCAAAGCAACACACACAAAATGCTGGAGGAACACAGCAAGTCAGTCAGCATCCATGGAAATGAATAAACATTGGATGTTTCGTGCCGAGACCCTTCTTCAGGGCTGGAAAAGAAGGAGGAAGATGACAGAATGAAAATGTTGGGAGAGGGGAAGGAGGATTGTAAGAAGTTATTAGATGAAGCCAGGTGGGTGGGAAAGGTATAGAGCTTGGAGAGAAAGGAATCTGATAGGAGAAGAGAGTGGACTATAGGAAAGGGACACTAGGGGGAGATGATAGGTAGATGAGAAGAGGTAAGAAGTCCAGAGTGAGAAATAGAAGAACAGGGGCGGGCGAGGGAATTTTTTTTCTAGGAGGAATCAATATTCAAGCCATCACAGTTGGAGCCTACCCCAAAAAGAATACAAGGTGTTGCTCCTTTAACCTGAGAGTGGTTTCATCTTGCTACAAGAGGAGGCCATGGACCATGTCAGAATGGGAATCGGAATTAAAATGTCTGGCCACCAGGAATTTATGCTTTTGGCAGATGGGGTGTGGAGGTGCTCGACCTGCAGATGCTGCAAGTCCAGAGTAACACACAGAAAATGCTGAAGGAACTCAGCAAGCAAAATCTAAAGAAAGGAATAAAGATTCAGCATTTCAGGCCAAGACTGAGTCCTGATGAAAGGTCTTGGCCTGAAATGTTGATTCTTTGTTCCTTTCCTTAGATGCTGCCCGACTTGCTGAGTTCCTCCAGCATTTTGTATGTGTTAATAGGTAATGGAGGTTGTATGGAATTCTTTGGATAAACCTAAAAAATAACGTGGTTTGTTTGATACTAAAAGAGATCTGTTTTTCTATACCTTGTGAAGTAAAGTAATCAAGTTAAGGGTTATTTATTAATTTATAATATAAATATGCTGTCAGGAGGGTTTGTAAAGTACGAAGAGTTAACTTGTATTTTATTAAGTTTGATCATTCTAATTTTAAAATTTGACACAACTTTACTGATTAAATTGAATTTTAAAAATTTATGGATGCCCTACTAAAATGAAATATTTCTCCAATATTTTTTGATCATTTATTGGCACAAATGTGTCCAGTTGGCCTGGGTTTCCCTTGATTCCTTTTCCATCTGCCATGGGAAGGATTTTAGGTCGCCTTGAAAGAAAGCATATTCTGTATTTTAATTGTAGAATTACATCCTGTTTCATTTTCCATTAGAACTCAAAAAAGAAAATCTATGTACATGAACTAAGCTGTAATTAATTTCAAATTTCAAGGATTGGCAGCTTTGATGTAAGCATATTAATTTTCTTTGTGGGAAAAAAAAGTAAAGATTGGAATCAAATAGACTTTGCAAGAGTGATATTTACCAAGAAATATAGAAGACAATAGGCTAGGTTGTCAGTATAGTGCAAAGGTAGTCTTTATAACACAAAGAATAATCAGAAGTTAGTAAAATACTTTCCTTTCGCATTTGATTTTAATTGTAATGTTGGCCGTAGATTGTATGATAAAGCTGATTGTGATGACACTGCCACCTTGTGGTTCTCAATGGAAGACAGCGATTTTTATTGCTAACCATGCCCCTTAGCGTTAGCTTGGTAGAAGAACACAAGAGTAGGCCATTCGACCTTTCAAGCCTTCCTCACCATTCAGTGTGATCATTGATCTGTGCTGTTCTCAACTCCTATGTAGTTTTAAGAGCTGCCCACAATTCTCTTTTATTGTCAATTCCTCAATCTTCCAAAAACATATCAACCACCAACTTAAATATATCTGATGATCTGATTACAAAGAAAGCATGACAGCTATATAGTTTGAGGAGACTTGGCAGGACACCAAACACTCTTTCACATTTCAGCAGATGTACCGTGGACAGCATTCTAATTCTTTGCATCATTATCTGGTATGGAGGGGCCACTGCACAGGATCAGAAAAAACTGCAGTAAGTTGCAAACTCAGCCAGCTGCATCATGGGCATTAGCCTCCCCTGCACCAAGGGCACCTTCAAAAGGTGACGCCTCAACAAGACAGCATCCATCATTAAGGACCCCATCACCCAGGACATGCCCTCTTCTCATTGCATCCATCAAAGAGGAGATACGGGAGCCTGAAGACACACAGTCAATATTTCAGAAACTGCTTCTTCCCTCCATCATCAGATTACTGAATGGGCAACAAACCTTGTAAATGGCCTCACTATTTTGTTTGCTCTCTTTTTGTTTCTCACTGTCATCTATAGTTTTTTAAAATTATTATGTATTGCAATATACTGCTGGCTCAAAACAACAAATTTCCCAACAAATGGCAGTAATACTAATCCTAATTCAGAGATTCACCATATTCTGAGAGAAGAAATTTCCCAGTACTTCAGTTTTAAATGACCAGCCTTTTACTTTGCAGCTTTTCCCCCTTGTTTGTGACTCTCACAAGCGGAAACAACACTTGTACCCATTCAAGTCCACTTAGGATCTTATATGTTTGAATGAGGTCATTTCTCATTCTTCGAAGTCTAGAGGTCTAGCATCTCTTGATGGCACAGTACTGTCAATATTAAGCCTGATGAATCTTACTGGGACTGTCTCCAATGGTATATCCTTTTTTAGATAGGGGACCAAAATTGTGCAGAATGATCCAGGTATGATGTCTGTACATTTGTTAAAAAAAAACCTCTCTGTTCTTAAACACTCTAAACCATTCTCAATAAAGACCAACGTGCCATTTGCCATCAAACTCAGGTGTAATATCACTGACATATGTCATGAAATTTGTTGTTCTGTAGCAGCAGTACATTGCAATACATAAAAAAAAAACTATAAATTACAATAAGAAACTTGTTTACAATATATAAATTAAGTAGTGAAAAAGAGATCAAAAATAGTCAGGTAGTGTTCATAGATTGGTTTATTGTCCACCATTCAGAAATCTGGTGGTGGAGGGGATGAAGCTGTTTCTAAAATGTTTAAGTATGTGTCTTCAGGAACATATACTGAGTGATGGGTTTTTTAAAAAAATTATGCAACCTTTTTGAGGCTTCATCTTTTGAAGAATGTCTCAGTACTAGGAAGTCTAGTCCCCATAATACAGCTGGCTGAGTTTGTGACCCTCTACAGCTTTTATACTTGATACTTTATTGTCGCCAAACAATTGATACTAGAACGTACAATCATCACAGTGATATTTGATCCTGCGCTTCCCGCTCCCTGGAGTACAAATCAATAGTAAATATTAAAAATTTAAATTATAAATCATAAATAGAAAATAGAAAAATGGAAAGTAAGGTAGTGCAAAAAAAACCGAGAGGCAGGTCCAGATATTTGGAGGGTATGGCCCAGATCCGGGTCAGGATCCGTTAACCAGTCTTATCACAGTTGGAAAGAAGCTGTTCCCAAATCTGGCCGTATGAGTCTTCAAGCTCCTGAGTCTTCTCCCGGAGGGAAGAGGGACGAAAAGTGTGTTGGCTGGGTGGGTCTTGTCCTTGATTATCCTGGCAGCACTGCTCCGACAGTGTGCGGTGTAAAGTGAGTCCAAGGACGGAAGATTGATTCGTGTGATGTGCTTCGCCGTGTTCACAATCTTCTGCAGCTTCTTCCAGTCTTGGACAGGACATCTTCCATACCAGGTTGTGATGCACCCTAGAAGAATGCTTTCTACGGTGCATCTATAAAAATTAGTGAGAGTTTTAGGGGACAGGCCAAATTTCTTTAGTTTTCTCAGGAAGTAAAGGCGCTAGTGGGCCTTCTTTGCAATGGACTCTGCCTGGTTGGACCAAGTCAGGTCATTTATGATATTGACCCCGAGGAACTTAAAGCTTTTGACCTGTTCCACTTGCGCACCTCCGATGTAAATTGGGTCGTGCGGTCTGCTGCTCCTGAAGTCAACAACCAATTCCTTTGTCTTGCTGACGTTGAGGGATAGGTTATTGTCTTCGCACCATGCCACCAGGTTCTTAATTTCCTCTCTGTCCTCAAACTCATCATTACCCGAGATAAGGCCTACAGTTGTTGTGTCATCAGCAAACTTATGTATTGAGTTCAATGGAAACTTGGCTACACAATCATGGGTGTACAGTGAGTACAGCAGGGGGCTGAGTACACGGCCTTCTGGGGCACCGGTGCTCAGAATGATTGTAGAGGAGAGCCTATCCCCTAATTTTACAGCCTGGGTCCCGTCTATGAGCAAGTTGAAGATCCAGCTGCAGATCTGAGTGCTAAGGCCCAGGTTCCGGAGCTTAGGAATCAGTTTATTTGGAATGATGGTATTAAAGGCAGAACTGTAGTCAACGAAAAGGAACCTTATGTATGCGTCTTTATTCTCCATCTTTACTGATCCTGTGCAGTGGCCTCTCCATACCAGATGATGATGCAACCAGTTAGAATGCTCTCCACAGTACATCTCTTAACTATGTACTGGAGGTGGCTACTAACATTGCTCTGAGTAGAATTTCACTCCATTTGTTCTCTCTCCCCATTTGATTCCTTTTTACTAAAGTGCATGACCTCACACATCTCCACATTAAACTCCACTTGCCGGGTGGTTCCTTCTGTAGGATAGGATTTTTATGATTATGATCCTTTACAAATGTTGTCATCTGTTGTCTGGGGGAGATACACTTGCTGGCACTGCTGATGTTTTACCAATAAATACAACATAAATTCATTTTCACTTTTTTCACACTGATAGGTGTTAACATTAACAGAAAAGCTGGAAGAAAAAAATATTTCTGTCTTGCAGAAAGATAAAGATTTCATCAAACTGGAAGAAGATTTCAAGAAACTTGAGCAAGGTTTGAACATATATAATTTATTAAAGATCCAGCAATATTTTAATATTTAAAAAGCTTTGAACTGTATTTTAGATCTAGCTAAGGAACATCCACTTTCACCTTAGCCTCTGAGAAACATTGATCATTATACTTAAATGAGTAAAAAATAAAATCCACATGTGAATTTTCAAGGTCAGTGTGTGCTTGGCAATGCAGTTTGGTTTTAATTTTACAATGTACTCAAACAACTGATATAAAAACAATATCATCACAGCCATGTCTCTGAGTACAGAGTAAGTGCCTGCAAACAGTTGCATACTGCATACTGATTTGCCCAGTTTCCCCTGGGCACTTTCTGCTAAGTAATTATAAAACAGCAAAATCTGAGGCCTTTGAGCCATGTGAATTAAGTCACAGAACTGCTTGATAGGGACTGGAAACGACTGGTCATTGTTGATCAAACATCGGCTCCTTAGAGACCTGTTTTCTAAATCTGCAATTGGATAGATTTTGGGAAATCTTCAAAAATCTTGTTTTGTTCTAGTCAATGTAAACTGGTGGCCACTTTATTACGTGGATTGAGGGGTGGAACCTTGTGCGGTCTTCTGCCACTGTAGCCCATTCACTTCAAGATTCGACATATTATCCATTCAGAGATGCTCTTCTGCACGTCACTGTTGTAATGTGTGATTATTTGAGTTACTGTTGCCTTCCTGTCAGTTTGAACCAGTCCGGCCATCCTCCCCTGACCTCTCTTATTAACAAGGCGTTCTTGCCCACAGAACTGCCACTCACTGGATGCTTTTTTTATTTTACACACCATTCCCTGTAAGCTCTAGAGACTGTTGTGCATGAAAATCCCAGGAGATCAGCAGTTTCTGAGATACTCAAGCCACCCCGTCTGGCACCAACAAACATTCCACGGTCGAACCCACTTAGATCACATTTCTTCCCCATTCTGATATTGGTCTGGATAACAACTGAACCTCTTGACCATTTCCGCCTGCTTTTATGCTTTGAGTTGTTGCTACCTGATTGGCTGATTAGATATTTGCTTTAAAGAGCAGGTAAATAGGTCCACCTAATAACGTGGCCACTGTGTGTATTTTCTGTTTGTATTTGCTAAAATTGAGTGGTATTTCACTTATAAATGAAGGGTTCTTAATTACATATATTTAATTGCAATCAATTGTTATAAATTTGTTATCCTAACATTTCCCAGATAAGGAAGCTCTAAGGTCACAATTGCATCAGCTACACATTGAAAGTGAAAGTTATAAACGTTTAACAGTGGAAAGAGAGGGGGCAGCCCAGAGCCAGCTAACTGATCTTGAGCTGAAGGTAGCTGAGAGCCGGCAGCTACTTGAGGCCAGTCAGAGGAAGGTAGGTTATCTTTTTATCTCAATCACACACTAAGTTTTGAACCAATTGTTACTCCTGGTGGTTGGGCACACTACACTTATAACACAACTGTAGCTCAGTTTATTTTTGTTTCTTGGAGACCTTAAGTGACCTGTCGTTATTTCTGAATCAATAAAAAAAAAGTACAGCCATTTTGTGAGAAAGAAATATGCATTGCAACATTTGAAAGGCATTTGGATAAGAAGACGCAGGCAAATAAGAATAGTGTAGGTAGGCATCATGGTCGATATGAGCCAAGGGACTTGTTTCTAGCTGTGTGTGGGAATAAGCTTTTCAGCCTATCTAGTCCATGCAGCATAGTTCCATGATTCTGTCATTCTGATCATAGTTAATATTAGCTCGTGAGCCTGGAATCCTTCCTGCAAATTCCAGGCTTGTGAACAGTTGTTCACACCCGCTATCTCTAAAGGCTTAGCATGTTTGGTAAGGTTTGTCTTTGTTTGCAGTCTTCCTGAAGGTCAAACTGGCTCTGCAACATCACTTCAAGTTCCTTATCATTCCTAGAGAAATACGGGTATCTGTGTGGCTTACATTTCTGCTGCACATTTCTTTAACCCTTAAGTTACTTAACTAAGCTCAAATCGTGTCTTATAGGGTTAAAAAGTCAGAGAGAGAGAAACAGCACAGAAATATCCTTCATGACCCACTGAGTTTACAATGACCATCAACTACTGTTTTATATCATTAATGCTACTCTAATCCTCATACCTGTCAAATAATGATTATGTAACACCCTGGTTAACATTTATTACTGCTGTGCTGTAGGTATTTCATTTTAGCAGTTCTGTTCTGCTTTCAGCTTGTTTGGGTTTGAGCTAAGATAAGAGGCTTGTTATTCAGCTTAGGAATGTGCTGTCAGCCAATCAGGATAGTGGAACTGGGAGAAGGTTCTGGAGAACGCTGGGTCTTTGTTGGCAGGAGCTGGAAGAAGACAAGAGGAAAAGATGGCTGTTGCATAAGGTACTTTGTGCAGATGATTGGCTTCAAGTAGGAAGAACCAATACTACCGTGGGAGACCGGTTTGTTCGAGATGGATTTTAAGCGACGTTCGGAAGTTGGGGTGTGCTTTCATGCAGACCGAGGGTCCAGCGTGTGAGTGACAGACAAGTTCAAGATGAGCTCCAAATCAAGTGCACATTTAACTATTCAAGAGTAATGGGCCCTTTTTGTTTTTCTTTCTTTCATTTAATAATTGTTTGTTTCTCACTGTGGAATGCAGTGGCTGTTAGCAAGGGTTTTCCAGAGCTGCCCAGTATAAGGGGGTTTCATTTGTTGGAGTATCGTCCGGGATTGAGTTCATTGCATGTTGTGCGATTGCCCTGAACATTGATCAAGTGGGTTTGTGTTTAAGCCTGTGTTAAACTATTGTCCAGAAAAATGATTAAGATGTGGTTATGAACACCGTAGGGATCGAGCGTTGGTGCGATTGAAAGAGATTAACTATAGCTAATGCTTGTGTTTTGAGTGGGGTGGATATCCGTAGCTCAGACAAACTGTTGCTTAGGATTTAAGTACTGTTAAAGCATTAGGACAAGTTACGATCATGGAGTGGCAATTTGAAAGATGTAATGTTAGTTCAGACTAGCATTGACATAACGGGGGTGGATCTTCCTGGTACTATTGAAGTACCCAGAGAGGCAGGGTCATGGACCGTCCATACTTTCAGAGAAGAGGGGACTGTAGGCCAGGGCGCAGAGTTGAAAGTTGAGTTTCCCGTAGCTGAGGGTGGAGACTTTAAAGAAAAGTTGCTCTTGTTTCTGCAGAGTGAGGAGAAGGAGTTATTTGATGTGCTAGGTCTAATGAGACCTTCAGTTGTTGATTTAAATTCTGAGCTTGTTTTGGCTATAATATTACTGCTTGTTAAATGCCGAAGTATATCTATGGAGAGCCAAAGTTATTATAGGCTGCGGGTGTTCTCTGGGTCAGGCCCATACCCAGTGGGGAAGAAGAATGAGACTTGGGCTGAGCAGACATCTCAGTTACTGTATGAATGGCAGTGCTCAGATAATATGAAAAAACAGAGACAGGTAGAGAGCTTAAAGGGGCTGGTGGCTGATACAGTGAGGTTCCTCAAGGCAGAAAATCCATTAGCCATGTCAGCTAATTACCTGTAAGCTCTGGAAGATGCTTTCGGCACTGCTGGAAGTGCAGCCAGTCTTAGGATGAAGTTTAGGCACACATTCCAGGAGAAAGGAGAGAAGTTGTCTGCCTGTATTTTCAGGTTGGAGAAACTGCTGCACTGTTTGTGCCACAAGGGGGGCATTCAACTGTCTGAGAGAAATTGCTTAAGTTGTGAAGGGCAGCTAACACATGATGTAATTGCTCTATATATTCGAATGACCCACATGCTGTGCCTTCTTCCATCTTCTACCGAGTTACTCAGCAAAGTCGGAGAAGAGGAACATGCAATGGTGGAGTGGGAGACCCCCATCGGTAGTAGCCTCTGTTGCTGAAGTGACCCCTGATGTTCTACTTACGGGGGTGTTACAGGAGTTCTTGGCAAATTTGAGATCTGAGGTATCTCGGTTGATACTGGCAGGTACAGTCACCAAGCATGAAAAAGCCGATAGGGAGCCTGAGTCACTGATGGGACATACTAAGCAGAGGGCTGCTGCTGAATGGGTCCCTTCACCAGAGAAGCGACTGGTATTTTCTGTTACACCTACGGAGAAGATGGACATTACGAGCAGGAGTGTGAAGGACAGGAATATCTTTGGAAAGTAAATTAGTGGTTAATCAAACAGAGAAGAAAAAAAGTAAAACTACAGAGGGATCCAATAAAGCAGTGGTCCCCAACCACCGGGCTGCGAGGAAACGATATGATTTGGCGATATGAGTCAGCTGCACCTTTCCTCATTCCCTGTCACGCCCACTGTTGAGCTTGAACGCACGCGAGGTTATTACCGGCGCATCATCCATGTCAGTGCGGGAAGATCAGCTCCCCGAGCTTGCAAGTGACGGCGGGCTGAAAAGTATGTTTGATGTAACATCTCTGCCGGCATTCTGGATCAAAGTCAAGGCTAAATATCCTGAGATAGCCACAAAAGCACTGAAAACGTTGCTTCCATTTCCAACATATCTCTGCAATGAATGCAACGAAAACTAAATTGCGGAACAAACTGGACATAAGGAACCCCCTTCGAATATTGCTGTCTCCCATCAGCCCTCGATAGGACCGTCTTGTTTTCAGGGAAACAAGCCCAGGGCTCCCACTGATTCAGCAATATTGGTGTGTTGCAATGATTTTATATGTTCATACGGGGAAAATATGTGCTGTGTGTTTAATATCCAAATGTTACTTAAATGTTATGATGCTGTTGACTTATATAACCTTTTAACAATTACAGCATGGAAACTGGCCATCTCTGCCCTTCTAGTCCGTGCTGAACGCTACTCAACCCATAACCCTCCATTCCTTTCCTGTCCATATACCTATCTAATTTTTCTTTAAATGATAATATCAAACCTGCCTCTACCACTGCTACTGGAAGTTCATTCAACACTTACTTCAAGCTCCCCTGTCCTCCCCTGATAATTGACTTATCACTATATTCATGCGAGGAAAATATGCGCTGTGTGTTTAATATTAAATTTGTTAGATAAACCCTTTTAGAAACGAAACTGAGTGTATTAGCCACTTATCACATATTCCGGTCGTGATCAACACCACCCCCCCCCCACCGAACAGAATCGTCAAAAACCATTTGCAGGAAAAATTGGCAGGTACAACATGCATGCGCACTGGTGCCCACGCAAGGCTTCATGGTCATTGTAGCCTTTCTCAGGGTGAACCCAACGTATTTGACTGCTACTCTTGTCCGTTGGCAACCTTACCTCCCCCCTCGGCCGGTCTGCAAGAATATTGTCAATATTAAACCGGTCTGCAGTGCAAAAAAAGGTTGGGGACCCCTGCAATAAAGGAGTGGGCTGACGTTTTGGAGAGAATATGTTCCTATCAGTGTATTAAGGGAAGCACCAAACACTATTCCTGAGGTTTAGTGGAACCATACTCTGATGTATCCATGTGGATTGTAGAGCTATACTTGACACAGGTTCTCGTGCTACTTTGCTTTATAGCTCCTTTTACAACCAGTATTTGATGCATTTACCATTGACACTACTCAGTGCCCTTGAGTCTCGGGGGCTCAGTACTGATGAGTACTCCTACGATGGTTACTTGTTGTTGAAGTTAGCATTTCCAGGAGCTGGTGTTGGAGTAACTGAGACTATTGACACACTAGTGTTGGTCTGCCCGGATCCGGTTGAAAGAGGTGGAGCTTCCATTCTTGTGGGAACAAATACCGCCATTGTGAGCAGGCTGATGGGAGTATACAAGGAGAAAAATGGAAAGAGCGTTTTGAACACCTTGTCCATTCACCCTGTGGTCAGAACTGCTTTTGAGAAGGTGCAAGTTTTTCCTAAGCAGGATGATGAGCAGAAAAGAGGAACTGTGTAGTGCACACAGTCTAAACCTGTCGTGTTACGTGCTGGAGGAGTAGCTAGAATGACAGGAACCTGCAAATTTGCCGGAATGTCTAAGGAATAGAAAAGAGTTTAACTGAGAAGATGTTGGGACGTGAAGATGCAGTTTCTACTGAAGTGGTTGATGTTGGTTACTCCAGGAATACTTGCCACATTATCAGAGCAACTGAGTACACCCCTTTCCGAAAGAGGTCTTGCCAGTTAGCACCAGTGGAGGGTGTGGATGTTTGGCTGCACCAGCTTAAACTGACGGAAGTTAAATTCAGTCATGGAGCAGGGGGTCTGAACTGCTGGAAGACACTCCCCGGTAGTAAACAGGAAGGGTCACAAAGGGTGGTTGAAGCTGGAGGAGCTGAAGATGGGATAAGAAGGTCTCAAAGAGTCAGGAAGCCCCCAGATCGGCTAGCATATGACGCACCAGGGGAACAGAGTGTTACACTATCTCTCTGGTGAGATGTGTCACTACCATTCGGAGGCCCTGACACCACAAAATTCCTATGAAAGCTGTATTGATGATGGGTTAATAAGGTTGAAAGTCTTGAGGACATGACTATTTTTGGTTGCGGGGGGCGGTGGTGAGTGTAACGCCCTGGTTAAGATTTTTACTGCTATGCTGTTGGTATTTCATTTTAGCAGTCTGTAAGAGCAGTCTGCTCTGCTTTCAACTTGTTTGAACTAAGATAAGAGTCTTGTTATTCAACTTGGGAAATGTGCTGTCAGTCGATCAGGATAGTGGAATTGGGAGAAGGTTCTGGAGAACACTGGGTTGAAGCTCTTTGTTGGCGGGAGCTGGAAGAAGACGGGGAAAAGATGGCTGAGGATGCCGTCCCTGTTGCACAAGGTGTCATGTACAGATGAATGGCTCTAGGAAGGAAGAACCAATGCTCCTGTGGGAGACCTGTTTATTTGAGATTGATTGCGAGCAACGTTTGGAAGGTGGGGTGTGCTTTCGCACAGACCGAGAGTTCAGTGTGTGAGTGACAGACAAGGTCAAGATGAGTTCCAACTTAAGTGCACTTTGACAGTTTTAAGAATAATGGGCCCTTTTGTTTTTTTCTTCCTTTCATTTAATAACTGTTCACTTAAATTAACATTCTTAAATTGTAATTGTATGCAGTGTACGATCTGTTATTTTTGGCCAGGGGCAGTAAATCACACAGCATTCACACTAACTGGGGCTTGGGTGGGAGACATCCTAACCTGATGGATTTGGCGGGACCAAAGTCGTATACACCCTAGATGTACGAAGCGGGAGAAAGGTGGGTTTATCGCCTTGGAATCCAGTGGCTGTTAACGAGGGGGTAACAAGCCAGTTTTCCAGAGACGCCCAGTATAAGGGGGTTTCGACTACAATTATTCACAATTAGAACAATGATAAGTTTGGCATTATTACTGCTATTATTAATGCTCAATTACCAGAAGTTTCTGATAATATATAAAATGTGTGTATTGTTTCTGTCTTTTAGATGAAATGGAAAGTAATTAATTTATGATAATCATTCATTGAAAGCATCACTGAAACAGCCCATTTGGCACACCATTGTTTTTATTCAACACACAAAAAGCACTGGAAGAGCTCAGTAGGTCAGGTAGGATCTGTGGAGGGAAGTAAACTGGCAATGTTCCTGGCCGAGACCTTTCATCAGGATATGAAGGGTCAGAGCTTGACTGCTCGTTTCCCTCCATAGATTTGGTCTAGCCTACTGGATCTCCAGCAACTGCAGAATCTCTGTGCAGTATTTTCTAGGTCAGAATATTGTGCAGTTTAGAAGGTGTCTTGAAGACAAAAGGAGGGGATGACTTTACAGGAGACCTGGAGTGAAGAGTACATAAAATAAAAGACACAAGACATCCCGCAGATGCTAGAAGTTCAGAGCAACACATCAAAAATACTGGAGGAACTCAGCAGATCATTTGACTCCTTCACCACTTGGACTGTGAGGCTTCCAGAAGGTGGCTTCCACTTCTTCGTCAAGAGCTCTTAAGCATAGAAAATAGAAGGTAGAGCAGTAGATGTAGTGTATATGGATTTCAGCAAGGCATTTGATAAGGTACCCCCATGCAAGGCTTATTGAGAAAGTAAGGAGGCATGGGATCCAAGGGGACATTGCTTTGTGGATCCAGAACTGGCTTGCCCACAGAAGGCAAAGAATGGTTGTAGACGGGTCATATTCTGCATGGAGGTCAGTGACTAGTGGAGTGCCTCAGGGATCTGTTCTGGGACCCTTACTCTTTGTGATTTTTATAAATGACCTGGATGAGGAAGTGGAGGGATGAGTTAGTAAGTTAGCTGATGACACAAAAGTTGGAGGTGTTGTGAATATTGTGGAGGGCTGTCCGAGGTTACAGCAGGACATTGATAGGATGCAAAACTGGGCTGAGAAGTGGCAGTTGGAGTTCAACCCAGTTAAGTGTGAAGTGGTTCATTTTGGTAGGTCAAATACGATGGCAGAATATAGTATTAATGGTAAGACTCCTGGCAGTGTGGAGGATCAGAGGGATCTTGGAGTCTGAGTCCATAGGACGCTCATAGCAGCTGCACAGGTTGACTCTGTGGTTAAGAAGGTGTACGGTGCATTGGCCTTCATCAATCGTGGGATTGAGTTTCAGAGCTGAGAGGTAATGTTGCAGCGATATAGGACCCTGGTCAGACCCCACTTGGAGTACCGTGCTCAGTTCTGGTCGCCTCACTACAGGAAGGATGTGGAAACCATAGAAAGGGTGCAGAGATTTACAAGGATGTTGCCTGGATTGGGGAGCATGCCTTATGAAAACAGGTTGAGTGAACTTGGCCTTTTCTCCTTGGAGCGACAGAGGATGAGAGGTGACCTGATAGTGGTGTATAAGATGATGAGAGGCATTGATCGTGTGGATAGTCAGAGGCTTTTTCCCAGGGCTGAAATGGTTGCCACAAGAGGACACAGGTTTAATGTGCTGAAGAGTAGGTACAGAGATGTCAGGAGATGTAAGAATTTTATGCAGAGAGTAGTGAATGTGTGGAATGGGCTGCTGGCAACAGTGGTGGAGGCGGATACAATAGGGTCTTTTAAGAGACTTTGGATAGGTACATGGAGCTTAGAAAAATAGAGGGCTATGGGTAAGCCTAGTAATTTCTAAGGTAGGTACATGTTCGGCATAACTTTGTGGGCCGAAGGGCCTGTGTTGTGCTGTAGGTTTTCTATGTTTCTATGCTTCTAATAAATGCCAACCTTGTCAAATGTGCTGATGTCATGGAAATAAATGGGGAGAAAAAAGAATGACCTTTGGTTCAGTTATTGCTGTCTTGTCTTCCTCTGTAATCTGTGTCTCTGTCTGCTGTCCAACCTTTCCTGCACCATTCACAACATAAGGAACTGCCAGAACTTAACCTCCTTAAGGTTACCCACTAGTCAGACCCGATGGTTTCAAAAATCTGGAATGTTGTGATCAAAAAGTAAGTTTAAAAACTACATTGTTATTTTAACTGTCATCAAAGTTATTTGAGATGTAGCACTTTAAAGATGAGATTAACTGTTTTACAACTAATTAAGCACTTTCTGAAACACGAAGAGTTGTAAAACAGTGGCATTTTTTTCTAATCTTCACTCTTTCCAGTTTCTGCAAAAGAAATATGATCTTGGAGTATGGTACCAAAACCTAGCCACTGTTACACTCAATTCTGTGTTCTGTTATTGCCTTTCCCTTTGTACTACCTTGTACTTGTGTTCAGAATAAACTGTATGGATGGAAAGCAAAAATATTTTTTTTCACTGTATCTCAGTATACGTGGCAAGAATTTACCAATTGTCAACCATCGATGAGTGACCCGCACACGAGTCTGCAATTCCATCAGGAATTCTTAAATAACAATTGAGAACGTTGATTAGCTTCATTGATTCAGCAACGTTGCAGCCAATTGTGGCATGTCTGCCTCTGTGTCAACAACATTAGCTGGTTTAGCTTTGATGTGAACTTGTGTCTTTTTAAGTTTAAAATTGGTAATGTAATTGTGTCAACGCTCATCAAAGTTGCTGGTGAACGCAGCAGGCCAGGCAGCATCTCTAGGTAGAGGTACAGTCGACGTTTCGGGCCAAGACCCTTCGTCAGGACTAGGTACTCACTTTCTCTAAAATTAGAGCGAATTTCATTTGAACCCATTTAGTTTTGGGATTTGGAAACTAGAGGTTGCTTGTTCCTATGGCAAAATGTTATACACTCAGAGTATAGACTTGTGTTCTAGACTTTTCTCAAACTCTTTATTTTGTTCCAAGGCTGAAATAATATATAAGTTTGCAAAATTCTAAATTCAAAACCATGAGTGAGGATGATTGAATGAGGACTTTTCTCTTTGAAGCAAAGGAGGATGAGAGGTGATTGAGGTGTACAAGATGGTAAGAGGCATAGACGGCTTGGACAGCCAACATCTTCTGAGGGTGGAAATGGCCAACACGAGGGGGCATAATTTTAAGGTGATTGGAGGAAAGTATAGGGGTGATTTGTGAAGCAAGTTTTTTTTTATATACAGAGAGTGGTGGGCGCGTAGAAGACACTGCCAGGTGTGGTGGTAGAGGCAGATAAAGTTCAAAGTAAATTTGTTATCAAAGTACATGTATGTCACCATATACAATCCTGAGATTCATTTTCTTGTGGGCATACTTAATAAATCCATATAGAATAATGACCAGAATAGAATGAATGAAAGACCGCACCAGCTTGGGCGCTCAAACAGTGTGCAAAAGGCAACTAACAATGCAAATACAAAAATAAAGAAATAATAATAATAAATAAATAATAAATATCAAGAACATGAGATGAAGAGGCCTTGAAAGTGCGTCCATAGGTTGTGGGAACATTTCAGTGATGGGATAAGTGAATTTGAGTGAAGTTATCCCCTTTAGTTCAAGAGCCTGATGATTGAGGGATAATAACTTCCTGAACCTGGTGGTGTGAGTCCTGAGGCTCCTGTACCACCATCTTGATGGCAGCAGTAAGAAGGGAGTGTGACCTAAATGGTGGGGGTCCCTGATGATGATGGATGCTGCTTTCCTGTGACAACGTTCCGTGTAGATGTGCTCAGTGGTGGGAGGGTGATATCTACTACCTTCTGTAAGATTTTCTGTTCGAGAGTAACAGTGTTTCCATACTAGGCTGCGATGCAGCCAGTCAATATACTTTTCACCACTCATCTATAGAAGTTTGTCAGAGTTTTAGATTTCATGCTGAATCTTCGCCGACTCTTAAGGAAGTAGAAGCATTGCTGTGCTTTCTTTGTAATTGCACTTGTGTGCTGGGCCCAGGACAGTTCCTCTGAAATGATAACACCAAGGAATTTAAATTTGCTGACCCTCTCCATCTCTAATCCTCTGATGAGGACTGGCTCATGGACCGCTAGTTTCCTCCTGAAGTCAATAATCTGCTCCTTGGTCTTGCTGACATTGAGTAGGAGGTTGATGTTTTGGCAGCACTCAGCCAGATTTTTCAATCTCCTTCCTATATGCCGATTTGTCACCACCTTTGATTAGGCCTGTAACAGTGGTGTCATAAGCAAACTTGAAAATGGCATCAGGAGCTTTATACAGTCTTAAGCGTATAGCGAGTAGAGCAGGTTGCTAAGCACACAACCTTGTGGTGCACCCATGCTGATGGAGATTGTGGAGGAAATGTTGTTACCAATCCAAACTGACTGGGGTCTGCCAGTGGAGAAATCCATTGTACAAGGAGGTATCGATGCCAAGGTCTTGAAGCTTATTGAATAGTTTTGAGGGAATTATAATATCGAATGCGAGCTGTAGTTAACAAAGAGCATTCAGATGTATCTTTGCCATCTAGATATTCCAGGGTTGAGTGAAGAGCCAATGAGATGGCATCTGCTGTGGATCTAAGAGACCCTGAGATGGGCACAAGGATGATAGGAAAATGGAGAGCTATGCGGGAGGGAGTGGGTTAAAAGATCAGCATGATATCATGAGTTGAGGGCCTGTACTGTGCTGTAGTGTTCTATGTTCTATGTAATACCAAGAGCTCAGTTAATGAAATCCAAATTGCTCCTGCAGGTAACCGCTCTGGAAGCAGAACTGATGGCCCTCAATCCCCCAGAAAATGGTGAGAAAGAACAAAATGGAGATGTTGCAATTGCAGATGCCATGCAACTTCAGCAGGACAACCAAGATTTGGAGCAGCAGTTGATGGAGAAAAATAAGGTTAGCCACACAGGAAATACTTAATTCACTGTGGTTTAGAAGTTATACTTCCAGTTTACAATCACTCTAGGTGTTAGCTTTGGGTTTTAATAGTGTTTGAATAGGGGCACTTAACGGACTTTTGCTTGTAATTAATATTCACTAGTTGAAATGCTGCTTTTTTCTGTCTGTGATGAATATCTTGAGTAGTTCTAACATGCCACTTTCATTATGAACATTGTTGTTTCACAGTTGTGTTCTCAAAATGGTTAAATTACAAAGATGTTTTATCACATGGAATCACACCTTTCACAGCATCGCAGAGTGTTCTATAGCCATTAAGTACTTGAAACAAAGGCAACATTGTAGTCTGAAAATATAGCAACTGGTTTGCGTACTGCTCGCTAACACAACTGCACAATAGCCACTAAATAACATGCATATTAGTAACGTTGAGTGGGAGATAAATATTAACCAGTGTGTTGTGGGGGGGGGGGAGGGTGGTGGGCTTGGTTTACACTGGACAAAATATTTTTTCAAAAATGTGGCTTCCTCAGAATTTTTCTTTGTTTATGATAGACCACTTGAAGCTGGACACAAATATAATTTCAGTCTACGTGTATCATGTAGGAATTTGGACAAATGAGAAATTAACTTTATTGAATATAATGTGTTTAATTACATACTGGTGCTGACACTTTGCAATGGTTCAACTAAATGTTTTGCGGAAGGTTTTTGTCTGTACTCAGTGCCTGGGGCTTTTCGCTCAGGTGTCCAACAATAATCATCCAGAAATGATGGATTGCAGTTGCCCTGATACCATTTGTCCATGACCATAATGTCCTGGTGAAACCTATCACCATGCTCATCACTGACAGCACCAAGATTTATGGGAAAGAAGTCTCAATGGGAATGCAGAAAATGAATCTTTAGTGACATGTTGCACTTCATGGTTTTATATGCTGTAGTTGCCAAGAAAATCTTCAACAACATCCTTGAATGCCTTCTATGCAATTTTCTCTGGTCCCACTAGAACAGAGGTCCCCAACCACTGGGCCGCGGACTGGTACTGGGCCGCAAAGCATGTGCTACCGGGCCGCGAGGAAACGATATGATTTGGCAATAGGAGTCAGCTGCACCTTTCCTCATTCCCTGTCATGCCCACTGTTGAATTTGAACACATGCGAGGCTATTACCCGCGCGTCATCCATGTCGGCGTGGGAAGGAGATCAACTCCTCGAGCTTGCAAATGACGGCGGGCTGGAAAGTATGCTTGACATAACATCTCTGCCGGCATTCTGGATCAAAGTCAAGGCTCAATATCCTGAGATAGCCAGGAAAGCACTGAAAACGTTGCTTCCATTTCCAACATATCTCTGCAATGAATGCAATGAAAACTAAACTGCGGAATAGACTGGACACAAGGAACCCCCTTCGAGTATCACTGTCTCCCATCACCCCTCGATAGGACCGTCTTGTTGCAGGAAAACAAGCCCAGGGCTCCCACTGATTCAGCGATATTAGTGTGTTGCAATGATTTTATATGTTCATACGGGGAAAATATGTGCTGTGTGTTTAATAGCCAAATGTTACTTAAAATGTTATGATGCTATTGACTTATAAGCGACTTATATAACCATATAACAATTACAGCACGGAAACAGGCCATCTCTGCCCTTCTAGTCCATGCCGAACGCTACTCTCACATAGTCCCACTGACCTGCACTCAGCCCATAACCCTCCATTCCTTTCCTGTCCATATACCTATCTAATTTTTCTTTAAATGATAATATCAAACCTGCCTCTACCACTTCTACTGGAAGTTCGTTCAATACTTACTTCAAGCTCCCCTGTCCTCCCCTGATAATTGACTTATCACTATATTCATGCAAGGAAAACATGCGCTGTGTGTTTAATATTAAATTCGTTAGATAAACCCTTTTAGAAACGAAATTGAATGTGTTAGCCACTTATCACTTATATTCTGGTCGTGATTAACACCCCTGAACAGAATCGCCAAAAACAATTTGTAGAAAAAAATTGGCACGTACACACATGCGGAGGTCACGCATGTGCACTGGTGCCCGCGCAAGGCTTCATGGTCATTGTAGTCTTCCTCGGGGTAAACAACGTATTTGACTGCTACTCTTGTCCATTGGCAACCCTACCCCCCCACCGGGTTAGCCGGTCCGCAAGACTATTGTCAATATTAAACTGGTCCGCAGTGCAAAAAAGGTTGGGGACCCCTGCACTAGAAGCTCTTCGAATTATCTGTCATTAATGACCTGTTTGATTTGTGGACCAACAAAAATGCCTTCCTTAATCTTGGCATCAGTTATTCTGACTTGAATTATGAATTGAAATAACAAATATAGATGATTTCAAAAAATTAGTGTGATAGGGAAATTTCATAGTGACTTTCATGATTATCAACCCAAAATCCATAAGTATTCAGGAAGAAAAATCTTGGTAGTCCAGTGTTATCATCCAAGTGGTTAGTGCCTTACGATCTTGTATCTGAGAGAGTAGACGGGGCTTTGTTTTCATACTGAACATGAAGGGCTGCACTTTTGATGGAGCAACACTCCCTCAGTACTGCGCTGGAAGTGCCAGTTTGATTTTTTTCCCTGCTTAAGTCAGTGGGGACAGTCCTTGAAGCATGAATCACAGAGCTAAAGAGGTGTGCGCTGAGCCAGGTTGGACTACTAACAGGTGCTATATAGAGTTGGTTATCTTCAAAAATATCAGCATTATTGTACTGAAAAAAGTGATCAATTACAAGACACATCTAAGAAGGGATGTACTGGCATTGGAGAGGGTCCAAAGGGGCTTCATGAACATAGAACATAGAAATCTACAGCACATTACAGGCCCTTTGGCCCACAATGTTGTGCTGACCATGTAACCTACTCTAGGAACTGCCTAGAATTTCCTTATTGCATAGCCCTCTATTTTCCTAAGCTCTATACATACGAGAATGAAAGGGTTAACATATGAGGAGCATTTGATTGCACTGGGCTTGTACTCGCTGGAGTTTAGATGGAAGAGGGGTGGGGGAATCTCATTGAGACCTAAGGATGCTGCTGGGACTGGAGGACCTAGCTATAAGGAAAGATTGAATAGATTAGGACTTTAATCCTTGGAACACAGAAGATTAAGGGGAAATTTGATATCGTTTCACAAAATTATGAGGTGTTTAGATGGGGTAAATGCAAGAAGGCTTTTTCCATTGAGGTTGGGTTGGACTACAACCAAAGGTTATGGGTTAAGGGGGAAAAGTTTAAGGGGACATGAGGAGAAACTTCTTCACTCAGAGAGAGAGAGAGAGAGTGTGGTTCAAGCTGCCAGTGCAAAAGTGTAATTTTCATGTTTAAGAGAAGTTTGGATAGGTCCATGGATAGTAGGGGTATGGACGGCTGTGGTCCTAATGCAGGTCAATGGGAGTAGGCAGTTTAAATCAGTGGTCGCCAACCACCGGGCTGCGGACCGGTACTAGGCAGCAAAGCATGTGCTACTGGGCCGCGAGGAAACGATATGATTTGGCGATATGAATCAACTGCACCTTTCCTCATTCCCTGTCACGCCCACTGTTGAACTTGAATGCACGCGAGGTCACCAGTCGGTCATTTAACCTACAACTACTCGATGAGTAAAAAACAAACGTCGCTTAAGAGTTTCTTTGGAAGAGGTGGTAGGGGACATAAAAGGCCTAACGATGATGATAACGCAGAGGCAGCTGAGGCCGAGACTGCAAAAAAAAAGAAAACTTCCTTCAACAGAAAATACAACGAGTTGTTCATAAAATATGGCTTTATTGCGACTGGCGACTCACACGCTCCAAGCTCCCTGTGTGTGATATGTGGAGACAAGCTGTCTAATGAGGCAATGAAGCCCTCAAAACTGCTTCGGCACCTTGAGTCCAAGCACCCTGCACTTAAAGACAAACCCGCTGAGTTTTTTGAGCGGAACAGAAGCAAGTGCTGAGAGCCACCACCTCCACAAATGCTGCTGCTTTGAGAGCGTCGTACTTAGTGGCTAGCCGTATTGCTAAGGCTAAGGAGCCTTTCACCGTTGGTGAAGAATTGATTCTGCTTGCTACCAAGGACATGTGCTGTGAACTGTTGGGAGAAGCTGCAGCTAACAAGGTGGCACAGGTTTCTCTTTCAGCTACCACAGTTTCAAGGAGAACCGATGACGTAGCGGAGGACATCGAAGCACAGCTGTTGGAACGGCTTAACGAGTCACCATGGTATGCTATCCAGGTCGACGAGTCTACCGATGTCGACAACAAGGCAATACTGCTGGTTTATGTGCGATATATATTTCAAGACGACGTGCACGAGGATATGTTGTGCGCACTGCCGCTGCCAACTAACACAACTGGGGCAGAACTATTCAGGTCTTTGAATGACTACATGTCAGGCAAACTGGACTGGTCATTCTGTGTTGGAATATGCACAGACAGGGCTGCAGCTATGACTGGACGGCTGTCTGATTTCACTACCCGAGTCAAAGACATTATATGTTCATATGAGGAAAATATGCACTGTGTGTTTAATATCCAAATGTTACTTAAAATGTTATGATGCTATTGACTTATAAGTGACTTGTAATTGACTTATCACTATACTCATGCGAGGAAAATGGGCGCTATATGTTTAATGTTAAATTCATTAGATAACCCTTTTAGAAGCAAAATTGAGTGTATTAGCCACCTATAAGTGACTTATAGTTGACTTATCGCCTATATTCCAGTTGTGTTTAACCTCCCCCCCCCCCCCCCGCCCCCCTGTTGGCCGATCCGCAAGAATTTTGTCAATATTAAACCGGTCCGCGGTGCAAAAAAGATTGGGGACCCCTGGTTTAAATGGCTTGGCATTGACTTTTGGGTCAAAGGTCCTGTTTCTGTGCTGTACTTTTCTATGACTCTTGAATATTGGGAGGCCTAGAGTGGAAATGCTTCCTATACTGGGGGAGTCTAGGAGCAGAGGACACAGCCTCAGGGTAGATAGGCATCCCTTTAGCATAGAAATGAGGAGGAATTTCTGTAGTCGAGGTAGTGATTCCGTAAAATTCATTGCCACAGATACTTGTGGAGGCCAAGTTGTTGGGTGTAGTTGATAAATTCTTTATTAGTAAGGGCACCTGAGGATAGGGGGAGAAGGCAGGAGAATGGAGTTGAGAGGGATAATAAATCAGCCATGATGGAATGGTGGAGCAGACTCGATAGGCTGAATGGCCTGTTTCTGCTCCTGTGTCTTATGGTCTTACAATAGCTTGCTTTGAAAGCCTTTTCTTCTAAATAGACCAAAAACTAGAATGCTATGCAGGAGGAAAGGGTTAGTTTGATCTTGTTTATTTAGATGCTGGTACAATATCATAGGCTGAAGGACCTGTTATTGTGCTGCACTGTTCTGTGTTCTGTGTTCACTGGCTGGTATCTCATGAGGCAATCAAACCACAACCAGTCTGCCCCTATCAACCAGACCAAGTTATATAATACCAAATGTGGAAGGCTACATCTTCTGAACATTTGCACCCGATTTTTCTTGCAACTGAATATCTTGTCATTGCAAAGGAAGCTCTGTTAGAGGCCTTTATCGGTGTCATGCTTCAGTAACAGGTTCGAAATGACTCAAGAGGAAACCTGATGCAGAGTTTTATGTGGGTGCAGAACAGGGTGGATGACTAGCTTTTTCTGCATACGGGTGGCACCAGGCCAAGTAATTTACAAAAGTCACTAACAGATCCAAAAAAAAACCCACTTAAGATTTTTTTTTTGTTTGTGGCACTTTCTGCCTCAAGGAGTGGATAGAGCTGACAGTCTTATCACTTTTAAAGGGCAGCAATGTCATCATGAAGGAGAAGAGAGAACGTGTATGCACAGGTGCAATGAATATCAGAGATACACCATTCACAACAAAACTGTCATTGATAGAATATGCAAGGAAGAGCAAATGGTGATGTAGTGATTAGGCAAACACGAGGAAATCTGCAGATGCTGGAATTTGAAGCAACACACATCAAAGTTGCTGGTGAACGCAGCAGGCCAGGCAGCATCTCTAGGAAGAGGTACCGTCGACATTTCGGGCCGAGACCCTTCGTCAGGACTAACTGAAAGAAGAGCTAGTAAGAGATTTGAAAGTGGGAGGGGGAGGGGGAGATCCAAAATAATAGGAGAAGACAGGAGGGGGAGGGATGGAGCCAAGAGCTGGACAGTTGATTGGCAAAAGGGATATGAGAGGATCATGGAACAGGAGGCCTAGGGAGAAAGATAAGGGAGAGGGGGGAAAAAGCCCAGAGGATGGGCAAGGGGTATAGTCAGAGGGACAGAGGGAGAAAAAGGAGAGAGCGAAAAAGAATGTGTGTATATAAATAAATAATGGATGGGGTACGAGGGGGCGGTGAGGCATTAGCGGAAGTTTGAGGAGTCAGTGTTCATGCCATCAGGTTGCAGGCTTTCCATACGGAGTATAAGGTGTTGTTCCTCCAACCTGAGAGTGGCTTCATCTTTACAGTAGAGGAGGCCGTGGATAGGCATATCAGAATGGGAATGGGACATGGAATTAAAATGTGTGGCCATTAGGAGATCCTGCTTTCTCTGGCGGACAGAGCGTAGGTGTTCAGCGAAACGATCTCTCAGCCTGCGTCAGGTCTTGCCGATATATATAGAGAAGGCCACATCGGGAGCACCGGACGCAGTATATCACCCCAGCCGACTCACAGGTGAAGTGTCGCCTCACCTGGAAGGACTGTTTGGGGCCCTGATTGGTGGTGAGAGAGGAAGTGTAAGGGCATGTGTAGCACTTGTTCCGCTTACAAGGATAAGTGCCAGGAGGGAGATCGGTGGAGAGAGATGGGGGGAACGAATGGACAAGGGAGTCGCTTAGGGAGCGATCTCTGCGGAAAACAGAGACGGGGGGAGGGAAAGATGTGCTTAGAGGTGGGATCCTGTTGGAGGTGGCGGAAGTTACGGAGAATTATATGTTGGACCCGGAGGCTGGTGGGGTGGTAGGCGAGGACAAGGGGAACCCTATTTCTAGTGGGCTGGCAGGAGGATGGAGTGAGAGCAGATGTGCATGAAATGGGAGAGATATGTTTGAGAGCAGAGTTGATTGTGGAGGAAGGGAAACCCATTTCTTTAAAAAAGGAGGACATCTTCCTCATCCTGGAATGAAAAACCTCATCCTGAGAGCAAATGTGGCGAAGATGGAGGAGTGATTAGGGTTGTGCTAGTTGGTTCAAGAACCGAATGGTTGTAGCTGTGCTTGAACCTGCTCCTGTGGGACTTCAGACTTCTGTATTTTCTGGCATAGATTTTCATCCTACTGAGAAAAAAAAAATTGTCTGTCTCTGAAGTAAATGGATGACCCCCCCCCTTAATTTTAAACAATGACTCCTAGTTCTAGGTTCTCCCACAAGAGGAATTTCCATCTTGTCAACAAGTTTCAGTGTCTTGTGTTTCAGTCAAGGCTTCCCTCACACATCTAAATTCCAGCAGTAACAAGATAAACCTGTCCAACCTTTCCTAATAGGACACCTACTCAGTTTAACTCTTTGTCTGGTAGACGTCAACTGAACTGCTTCCAATACCTTAACATCCCTCAAATAAGGAGACTAATACTGTACACATAATAACAATGATGCCAATAAGTGGCGACTCTTGTGGAAATCATCAGATTTTCCCATTAGGCCGACTACAGCTGAAATCCACAGCAACAGTCATGGATACTTCAGTAAGTAGCGTTGTTTGAAGATGTTTTTTTTAAAAATCCATCAATAGCCAAAATTAACGAAGCCCGGATGGTAAACGGCGGTTGCAAATGCAGTTCCCCTTTAAGAAAAGTTAAGTGCGGAAGCCAGGCCAGTTTAAAGATAAGATTGAAATGCCAAGGCCTTAGATCCCCACTCCCGACTATCCTGCTGGCGAATGTACAGACCCTGGAAAATAAAATTGAAGACTTCAGAACAAAATTGCTGTACCAGAGGGACATCAGAGACAGCTGTGTACTTGGCTTCACGGAAACATGGCTGTGCCCTGCCATTGCAAGTTGTGGCTTCACCATTCAGACAGGACAGCTCAGTCTTTTAAAGGTAGAGGAGGTGGTATGTGCTTCATGATTATCTCATTGTGATACACAGACGTGGCAGTTCTGTCTCAGTACTGCTCGCCTGACCTGGAACACCAAATAGTCAAACATTATCCATTTTATCTGCAGAGTGAGTTTTCTGCCATCGTCCTGGTAGCAATGTACATTCCACCTCAGTCCAATGTCAGGGCCAGCTTGAAGAAGTCTGTAAACAACTATCAGGAGCCAATACACTTAACCACTGTTGTACCACCATCAATAATATTTACTGTGCCATCCCACGTCCTCACTTTGGAAAGTCAGATCATCTGGCTGAACTTCTACTCTCAGCTTATCGGCAAAGACTAAAGACTGAAGCACCAGTGGTGAGAACCAAGAAGGCATGGTCAAGGGATACAAAGGAGCACTTACAGGACTGCTCTGAGACAGTGGACTGGACAATATTCAGGGATTCATTTTGGAATCTGAGTGAATATGCTAGATTTGTCACTGGCTTCATCAAGACCTGTGTGCATGAGTGTGTGCCTTCGACAATATACTGAACCTACCCAGAACAAAAGCCATGGATGAACCAAGAGATTCATAGTCTATTGAGGGCTAGATCTGTGGCATTCAAGACCAGTGGTCCAGAAGTATACGATCCTCCCAAGATGGTGTACCGGATAGACTGGAAAGACTTGTGCAAACCAATTGGCAGGAGTGTTCAAGGACATCTTCAATCTGTCAATGCTACAATCGGAGGTTCCCGCCTGCTCCAAAAGGGCAACAATAATACCAGTGCTCAAGAAGAGCAGGGTGAGCTAACTCAATGACTGTCGCCCAGTGGCAATCATGTCTACTGTGATGGAGTGCTTTGGTCATAGCTAGAATCAACTTCTGCCTAAGCAAGGACCTGAGCCTGCTGCAGTTTGCCCGTCGCCACAGTCGTAGGTCTTAAGCAGATACAATCTCACTGCCTCTCCACTTGGCCATAGATCACCTGGAAAACAGTAATACTTACTTCAACCTGCTGTTTATTGATTACAGCTCAGTGTACAACACAATCATAACCTCAGTTCTAATCAACAAGCTCCAAATCCTAGGCCTCTGTACTTCCACTGCAACTGGATCTTTGACTTCCTCGCTGAGAGACCACAGTTTGTGCGGATCAGAAGTAACATCTCCGCCTCGCTGACAATCAACACTGGTGCACCTCAAATGCTTAGCCCACTGCTTTACTCTCTACACCAACGATTGTGAAGCTAGGCACAGCTCAAATACCATCTGTAATTTTGCTAATGAAACAGCTACTGGCAGAATTTCAGATGGTGATGAGGAGGTGTACAGGAGCAAGATGGATCAGCTGGTTGAGTGATATTGCAACAACAACCTTGCATTCAACATCAGTAAGACCAAGGAATTGATTATCGACTTCAGGAAGGTTAAGTCAAGGGAACACACACGGGTTCTCATCAGTGGAAAGGGTAACCAGTTTCAAGTACCTGGGTGTCAGCATCTCTGAGGATCTATCCTGGCCCCAATATATTGATACAATTAGAAAAAAAAAATGACAGCGGCTGTGTTTCATTAGGAATTT
Source organism: Mobula birostris (assembly GCF_030028105.1). Lineage (NCBI taxonomy): Eukaryota > Metazoa > Chordata > Chondrichthyes > Myliobatiformes > Myliobatidae > Mobula > Mobula birostris. The sequence goes on along the minus strand of NC_092391.1, from coordinate 8,361,901 downwards.
GAGGAGACTTGCTATGCCACCAAAAACTCACAAATTTCTACAGATGTACTATGGAGAACATTCTAACAGGTTGAATCACTGTCTGGTATGGAATGGCTACTGCACAGGATCGGATAAAGCTTCAGAAAGTGGTAAACTCAGCCAGCTTCATCATAGACATTAGCCTTCTGAGCATTGAGGACACCTTCAAAAGGTGATGCCTCAGAAAGGTGGCATCCATCATTAAGGACCCCCATCACCCAGGACATGCCCTCTTCTCATTGCTACCATCAGAGAGGAGGTACAGGAGTCTGAAGACACACCTTGATGTTTCAAAAACAGCTTCTTCCTCTCTGCAATCAGATTTCTGAATGGACAATTAATCCATGAACACTACCTCAATATTTTTTTCTCTCTTTTTGCAGTACTTAATTCTTTTATTATATATACTTTTTGTAATTTGTAGCTTTATTATTTCAATATGTTGCAATATACTGCTGCCACAAAATAACAAAATTTCACGACACAGTTGCAAGAAAATGTTTGTAAGCATTTTGCATTCCCTGGTTTTCTGTATTAATTACTCATAAAATGTGGTCCGATCTTCATCTAAGTCAGAATAATCTGCCTAAACTAATAACACACAAATTGTACTTTTCATGTCTTTATTGAACACATTGTTTAATCATTCACAGTCCAGGCTGGAAAAAGTATGTGAACTCTTGTATTTAATAACTGGCAGAACCTCCTTTAGCAGCAATAACCTCCACCAAGTGTTTCCTGTAGCTGCAGATCAGACTTGCACAATGGCGAGGAGGAATTTCAGGCCATTCCTCCATACAAAACTGTTTCAGTTCATCAGTATTTCTGGGATACCTTGCATGAACAGCCCTCTTCAGGCCATGCCACAGCATCTCAACTGGGTTAACATCTGGACTCTGACTTGGCCATTCCAAAACACTAACTTTCTTCTTTTTAAACCATACTGTTGTTGATTTACTCTTGTGTTTTGGATCATCGTCTTGTTACATCATCCAAATTCTATTAAACTTCAGGTGACAGACCGCTACCCTGACATTCTCCTGTAATATGTCTTGATACGATTTCGAATTCTTTGTTCCCTCATGATTGAAAGCTGTCCAGACCCTGAGGCAGCAAAGCAGCCCCAAACCATGATGCTCCTTCCACCATGCTTCACAGTTGGGATGAGGCTTTGGTGTTGGTGTGCAGTGCCCTTGTTCATCTAAACATAGCGGTGTATAGTTCTGCTAAATAGTTCAACTTTTGTCTTATCTGCCCACAGAACATTGTCCAAAAAATTTTGTGGAACGTCCAGGTGGTCTTTTGCAAACTGAGATTTTTTTTGGAGAGCAATGGTTTCCTCTGTGGTGTTCTTTCATGAACACAATTTTTGTTCAGTGTTTTTCTTATTGGGACGCATGAACAGAGCAAGTACTAGAGATTTCTGCAGGTCTTTTGCTGTTAACTTTGGGATCTTTTTCACCTCCTTCAGCATTGCACGTTGCGCTTTTGATGTGATTTTTGCAGGACGCCCACTGCTAGGGAGAGTAGCAACAGTACTGAATTTCCTCCATTTGTAGACGGTTTCTCTTACTCTGGACTGAAGAACACTCAGTTCTTTAGAAATGCTTTTGTAGCCTTTTCCAGCTTCATGCATCTCTACAATTCTTCTACTAAGGTCCTCTGAACGCTGTTTTGATCGAGGCATGGTGCACATAAAGAGGTTTTTCTTGAGAAGAGCAGGCTCTGTCAGTAACTTGACTTTGTGTGTCTGTCTTTTCTTATAGGGCAGGTCACCTCTACGCCTCACACTTCCAATCTCATCTCATTGATTGGAACACCTGACTCCAAATAGCTTTTGTAGAAGGCATTACCCCAGAGGATCACGTACTTTTTGAACCTAGACTGTGATTGTCTAAATGGTGTACTCAGTATTGACGAGAAGTACCATTGTGTATTATTAATTAGTTTAGACAGATTGTGTTTGTCTATTATAGTGACTTAGATGAAGATCAGACGATATTTTATGAGTATTTAATGCAGAAAACCAGCTAATTGCAAAGTGTTCAGAAATTTTTTCTTGCAACTATATGCTGGTGACATTCTAACTGAGTACTGTAGGTGTGGGCTCATCACTGGCCTACAGTACTGAAGCATAATCTCCTTATCTTTATGTTAGATTTCATTTGCAATTAATTAAACTGGTGCAGCAGATTATTAGGAAAACATAAAATATAAGTTATTAATTAAAAGAATAATCTTTTCATTGACTGTGAACCTGCTTGTGTTGTTCTGTTGACCACTGTGTGCATGCTATGTTGGTGCCAGAATGTGTGGTGACACTTGTGGGCTGCCCCCAGCACATCCTTGGGTGTGTCGGATGTTAACACAAGTGATCCATTTCACTGTCTGTTTCGACGTAGTTGTGATAAATAAATCTGAATCTGAAATTGATTTTTGCAACTTAAAGTAAAATATTTTTTAAGAATCCCTTCTCCTTGTCCCTAATGAAATGGCTTTTAAGCTTACAAATGCCAACAAAGCAGAGTGATGGATGTGATCACTTCTGTCATGTACTAAGTCCTGGAATTACATTTGGGTCTGTGTATATCTGGGACTTGCTGGAAATGACAGAACCCCATAGTTTGCACATCCAGCAGCATTTGATTCATTATATCTCCACTTCCTTCCATCCAGTCCGTCTTCAAAGTGCATTGCTTCAGGAGGACTAGTAACATCGTAAAGAATGCCTGCCACGCTGGCCATTTCCTTTCCTACATTCTGGGAGCTTTAAAGCCTTGTCAGTTAGACTGAAGGACTGCTTCTTCCCACTACTATCAGACTTCAAAGCCAGCCACCTCTTTCATTCCTCTTCCCAGTGATGCTGCCACCTTCTCGGACTGTTAATTTTATCTCACATGGTTTATGGTTTATTCCATTTTTGTAACGGTTTCTTTTTGCACTGTTTCAGATTTCACTACAATTGTTGAACCATTCTGCTGCTACGCAGTCATTGCTGTATTTATTACTACTATGTACACTATTTGCTAACTTCATGTGGATAAGGAACTTCATTACAACTGGTGTGAATAGACAATAGACTAATGTGAATCTGAGCAATGATGCTGAACCTCCTTTGCTGTGATAAGGTGTGATGGTCCCATTTCTTCTCCCATCTTTGAGACTCATAATCATTCAAAAGCCCCAGAGGAGGTTCATGAGAATGATCATGGAAATGCAAGGGTTAAGCAGAGCATTTGATGGCTCTGGGCCTGTACTCACTGGAGTTTAGGGGGATGGGGGGGGCATCTCACTGAAACTTAACAAATATTGAAAGGCCCTGGATAGAGTGGATGTGGAGAGAATATATTCAATAGTGGGAAAGACTAGGACCAAAGGTCACAGCCTCAGAATACAAGTGTGTCCCTTTATACCAGAGATGAGGGGGAATTTCTTTAGCCAGAGGGTGGTGAATCTTTGGAATTCATTGCTACACACAGCTGTGGAGGCCAAGTCAATGGGTATGTTTAAAGCAGAGGTTGATAGGTTCTTGATTAGAAGGGCATCAAAGGTTACAGGGAGAAGGCAGGAGAGGGATAATAAATCAGCCATGATTGAATGGTGGAGCAGACTCCGTGGGTCCAGAAACCTATTCTGCTTCTATGTCTTATGGTCTCATAGCCCATTTATGATTGACCCAAGAAAATGGGGACATTTGAGTATCCATAACCTGGATACATTTAAAATTCACCTGTGATACATTCACCTGTGAGTCGGCTGGGGTGATATACTGCGTCCGGTGCTCCCGATGTGGCCTTTTATATATTGGCGAGACCCGACACAGACTGGGAGACCGCTTTGCTGAACACCTACGCTCTGTCTGCCAGAGAAAGCAGGATCCCCCAGTGGCCACACATTTTAATTCCACATCCCATTCCCATTCTGACATGTCTATCTACAGCCTCCTCTGCTGTAAAGATGAAGCCACACTCAGGTTGGAGGAACAACACCTTATATTCCGTCTGGGTAGCCTCCAACCTGATGGCATGAACATTGACTTCTCTAACTTCCGCTAATGCCCCACCTCCCCCTCGTACCCCATCTGTTACTTATTTTTATACACACATTCTTTCTCTCACTCTCCTTTTTCTCCCTCTGTCCCTCTGAATATACCCCTTGCCCATCCTCTGGGTCCCCCCCCCCCCTTGTCTTTCTTCCTGGACCTCCTGTCCCATGATCCTCTCGTATCCCGTTTTGCCAATCACCTGTCCAGCTCTTGGTTCCATCCCTCCCCCTCCTGTCTTCTCCTATCATTTTGGATCTCCCCTTCCCCCTCCAACTTTCGAATCCCTTACTCACTCTTCCTTCAGTTAGTCCTGACGAAGGGTCTCGGCCTGAAACATTGACTGCACCTCTTCCTAGAGATGCTGCCTGGCCTGCGTTCACCAGCAACTTTTATGTGTGTTACATTTAAAACAAGATTGTTTTATTAAATAAAGCATAACATCACTGTGGATTTTATATTTTACTTTTTTCCCTCTCTCAAAGACAATTAAACAGCTGCTCCAGAGACTAGCAGAACTGAAAAAGACTCTGCAGAAGGAATTGGTAAGGCTCCTGTATGAATCTAACCTTTAAAAACATATTAATTAGATTTTACTTTATTTTTGGGGATCATTTCGAAAAGTGGGTCAGAAAAATGACATCAATATTTGCACATGCGTAAAGTATGGCAGATGCCACTAGCCAGCAGGTTCCTTGACACCCAGGGCATAACATGTGTAACCTAATACTGAAATAATGTCACATAGTGAATTGTTCCCAGGATAGTTTTCTAACACTTTGCATGACCCAGATTCCGTGGAAGTAATAGCACAATTTGAGGGAACTTAACTAGGTGATTGATAACCCGTTTAAATTCCTGTGTTTTTACTCCTCGTAAACTCTCGCACATGTGGTGCACATTGAAACTAGTGAGGCTCTTCCACTTTGAACTGGAACTAACCCACTGTTCTCATGTGTACTTAAGCAATTGAATAATGTGTTTGGTTTGGCAAAGTGAATTTTGTGGTTTCCTACCCACGGGGAGGCTGGGTAGCTAAGCGGTTAGTTTAATGCTATTACAGTGCCAGCTGTAAGATTAGGGTTCAGTCCTGCCCTTGTCTGGAAAGGTTGTGCACTCTCCCCTTGACCACATGGGTTTCCCCTGGGTGCTCCATTTTCCAAAGATGGACGAGTTAGAACATGATTTGTTGGTGCTAGAAGCATGACCAGACTTGGGAGCTGCCCCCGGCACATTTCGAACAGTGACACAAAGGGTGCATTACACTGGATTTTTGATATACATGTGAACAATATGGCTTATGTTTAAAACTAGATGTGGAGAGGATGTTTCCTAGAATGACCAGAGGTCTGTCCATTTATAACAGAGGTGAAGAGGAATTCCTCCAGCACGAGGGGGGTGAATTTGTGAAATTCATTGCCACAGACGTGTGGAGGCCAAGTCATTGGGTCTGTTTAAAGCGATTGAGTGCAGATATGTTTGATTAGTAGAATATCAAAGGTTACAGGGAGAAGACAGGGGAAAGGGGTTGAGAGGGATAATAAATCAGCCACGATGGAATGGTGGAGCAGGCCTGAATGGTCTAATTCTGCTCCAATGTCTTATGGATTAATATGCCGACAAAGGCTTTGTTTAATTTGGCATCATACTTGACACAGACATCATGAGCTGAAGGTCACATTCATGTGTTGTACTGTTCTGTGTCCCACGTCCCAGAGACATACAGGTTGGTAGGTTATTGAATGCTGTAAATTGCCCCAAGTGAGCAGGCAATTAGTAGAATCTGAGAGGATTTGATGGTAATCTGGGATTATTGCAGATGAATGCTTATGTCAGCGAGAGTTCAGTGGGTTGAATGGGCCTCTTCATTCTGTATGAATGAGGCATCTTATCATATTTATCTTTAACATGCAAAAAAAATAGAAATGCAAGAATGGATAGTAATTCCAGCATATCTTCCTCTGGAGATTATCTTCATAAATTTAAAAGAGAATTGCATTCATCAGGCAGTGCTTTGTCTTTTATGTAGAGAATGTGTTCTGTATGAATAAGGTGCAGATTTAGACCATTCAGCTGTAACGTTGTGTAGCCTTGAGGATCACTGGGCTTTGACTGTTTTTCAGTGCAGATATGTTCTCTGGGGTATGTTCCTTGGAGATAGTACAGTTCACATCAGACAGACAAAGCTTCTATTTGTATAATAGGTTTCCTCAGTTAGAAATTCCAAAGCAGAAATCACAGTCATGTTTAATATCACTGACATACGTTATGAAATTTGTTTTTGCAGCAGGAGTACATCAAATATACTATAAATTATAATAAGAAATATATCTAAAAATTAAGTGGTGCAGAAAGAGCAAAAATAGTGAGGTAGTGTTCATGGGTTGGTTCATTGTCCATTCAGAAATCTGATGATGTACGGGAAGAAGCTGTTCCTAAAACAGTGAGTGCGTGTCTTCAGGCTCCTGTACCTCTTCTCTGATGGTAGTAATGAGAGGGGGACATGACCTGGGTGGTGGGGTATGATTTTGATTTGGTTTTGCTTGTAGCATTTGATTAATGCATTCTAAACCTTCTCAATTAAAGAAAATGAAACCAGAAATGGAGCCCGCTGAAGTCCGAGAGAGATCCTGCTTCGAACCGCTGGCCACCGTTAGTAATTCCTCCACTGTTGTAAACAATTCTGATCTGAATGACTCCAGGGAGATAAATTTTGAGTATCTTAAACATGTCCTCCTCAAGTTCATGTCTGTACGAGAATCAGAGGTAAGTTAATAATAACTCATTAGTTTAAAGTTGATCAGTGGAAATGTATTACTAGAGTCTGTCAAGAGAAATTAAGTATAGATTGGTGATTGTAATTTAAATAATGAGAGAGGAAGCCCAGCTGTGGTTTGGTATTTAAACCCATATAGCGTATGTGAGATCTGGACTTATGATTCTTTAGTATTAATACAGGAATCTGGAAGTAAAACTTTTGGAAAGGCTTATCCAATGCTGGCAAATCCCATCACACAAAGCTCTCAGGTTTAGGAAATTCTTTCCTGGGATGCCACATAGTGTAGAGGTTAGCTCAAGGAGTTACGGAGTACGGCATGATTTTCGTTGGGTGCTCCAGTTTCCTCCCACGGTCCAAAGGCATACCGGGTAAGTTAATTGGTCATCATAAATTGTCTTATGATATTAGTTTGGTTGCTGGGTGGCGCAGCCTGAAGAGCCAGAAGGGTCTACTTCACGCTCTATCAGTAAATAAAATAAATAAATTAGCATAATCTCCCAAAATTCATTAGGCAATTTGATAGAGGTGTATAAGATGATGAGAAGCAAAGCCAGCACGTTTTTCCCAGAGTGGCTGTGGTCAATACCAGAGGACGTCCACTTAAGGTGGGTGGAGGAAAGTTTAAGAGAGATGACAGAGGTAGGTATCTACACAGAGAACGTTAAGTGCCTGCAACTCACTGCTGGGTGTGTGTGGCTGATACAATAGAGGCATTTAAGAGGCTCTTAGGTAGGCAGATGGGATGTGGATTATGTAAGAGGAAAGGTTAGGTAGATCGTGGAATTGGTATATAGTGGTTGCCACAACATTGTGGGCCAAAGGCCTATACTATGGTGCATACTATATTCTATGTTCAAAAGTTCATTTATTATCAAAGTATGTAACTCTGAAATTCTTCAATTGTCTGGATAGCTGTGAAACCAAGAAAGAAAGAGAAAAGAGAGGCAGCAGATCATCAACCTCCAAATCTCTCCTCCCGCACAAAACAAATGAACAAAACAGATCAGGCATATCGACCCCCAAATCTCTCCTCCTGCACAAAACAAACTGAGAAGGTCAGGAGAAAAAACACAGGACAAAAATCCGTAACACTGAAAAACAGAATCCATAGTACTATTTCCATAATATGTTCTATTAGTTCTTATTAGACCACCTGCCTATCATTACTTGTGACAAATAATACTAATCTCTAAAAGTTTAGGGGGTTCCATCAAAGACTGGACATAAGAGTGTTGTAATTTATTGGTTAGATTCAATAACGTGACAAGGATCAGGAAACCCTTTGCCAAGTGGCAAGTGATTTGTTGAAAGATCAACAGTGGAGACAAAGTGTTTCTGGAAATACACTGACTGCTCTGGTCATTGTAGCCCAATGTAGTACTTTAATGAATTCCTACTTAAAGGTCTGGAGAAGATTTATTGAAGCACTAAAAAGTGAATCTTGAATAGACTTTTAAAACTTTATATTTAAAATGTTTTTTGAGCAAAATTAAGCCATTTTGCCCATCAAGTCTGCTCCGCTATTTCATCATGATTGATCCAATTTTCCTCTCAGCCCCAATCTCCTACCTTCTCCCTGTATCCCTTCATGCCCTAACCAATCAAGAATCTATCGATCTCTGCCTTAAATATACATAAAGACTTGGTCTTCTCAGCAGTCTGTGGCAAAGAATTCCACAGATTTGTGACTGCTACAATTATTTTGGCGTTTTCCTTACTGATCCATCAGTACTTTTCTGCTGGTGGAAAATAGAAGGGCCTGTAATGTGATGTATCCCTAAAATAAAAATATAGGTAGGGTCAGGAATGTGCAGGAAATGGACACAGTTAAGGCAGAAGGGATTAGTTTAGTTGAGCATTCGATTACTAATTAGTTTGGCACAACATTGTGGGCTGAAGGGCCAATTCTATGTTCTGTATTAGTTTTCAGTGCGATAAGTGAAAAAAGTATTAAATTACGGTATGTGTTTTGTTGCAGGCCTATCAGCTGGTTAAAGCTGTATCTGTGCTACTAAACTTCACACGTGAAGAGGAGAAGATGTTAAAGGAATCATTAGAATACAAGGTAATAGCATTGGTGCTTTTGTTGGTTCTCCAAATTAATTGTTGTTGTTAACCATTCTTTTCCCTTGGATACAGTTGCTCCTCCATAAATCTTGTGTCATTGCCCTTCTCAAAAAAGAATGGGTATTGACCCACCTGCTCTGGGAAACTGCACCCTTATCCTCTTATCATTCTTATCTTATCCTCTCCAGTTGTTGAATTTGTTGTAGCCTTTCAAATTTGGACCATTTTTTGGAACCCTTTTTCAATTAAGATCGTAAGAAAATAAGGAACAGGAGTAGGCCACTCGGCCCCTCAAGCTTGCCCTGCTGTTCAATATGATCATTTCTGTTGAGCCCCAAATCCTGTATACTCTTCTATTCCCTATAGTCCACAATTCCAAGATCTTGCCTGTTTTAGACACACCAAATGATCCGGCCTCAAAAAGCCTCCAGGGGAAGAGAATTCTAGAGACTTACCCTATGTCTTGTATCCTCTTAGACCATTTGATGCCCTGATTAATCAAGAACCTATTAACCTCCACTTTAAATATACTCCATGACTTGGCTTCCACAGCTGCCCGTGGAAGTAAATTCCACAGATTCACTCCCTCTGGCTAAAGGAATTCCTCTTCGTATGTATTCTAAGTGGATGTCACTATAGTCTGAGGCTCTGCCTTCTGGTACTAGACTCACCCACTATAGGAAACATCCTCTCCATGTCCACCCCATCCAGGCCTTTCAATATTTCATAGATTTCAATGTGATTTCACCCCCTCCCCCTTCTTCTGAACTCCAGCAAGTATGGGCCTAAAGCCATCAAATGCTCCTCATACATTAACCCTTTCATTCTTGGAATCATTGTACTGAACCCCCTCTGGATCCTCTCCAATGCCAGCTCATCTTTTCTCAGATGAGGAGCCCAAAACTGCTCATAATACTCCAAGTGCGGTCTGACCAATGCCTTATAAAGCCTCAGCATTACATCCTTGCTCCTATATTCTAATCCTCTCAAAATGAATGCTATCATTGCATTTGTCTTCCTTATCACCAACTCAACCTGCAATGTAACCTTTACAGAATCCTGCTCTAGAACTCCCAAGTCCTCTTGCACTATTCTTCTATTCCCTACAGCCCTCAAGTCCCAGGTGTTTCAAAAATTTGTCTACTTTTTTTAGATACCCCCAATGATCCAGCCTCAACAATCCTCTGGGGAAGAGATGCACCACCCTCCTTGTGAAATACCTGCTCATCTCAATCTTAAATGACCTCCCTCCCACTCTAATACTATAACCATCTCCCTCCTACAAATCCCGATTTTCAATTTAACTACTGAACTAATATGTTTTTTATTTGAGTCAGTAAAGAGAGCCGATGTGATCATCTGTTCTTCTTGTGATTCTTGACCTGTCAGCTGTTTTTAATAATGTTGACTACATAATCCTGTCCATTAACACCTAGTGAGGTATACTCACTGGATTCTTATTCAACCAGTTGTGGCTAGAGGTTCACCAGCAACGGCTCTTCTTCCACTCGTTCTTGGTCTCCTGTTCCTTATCTACACGCTGACCCTGGCATCATCTAATAACGTGGTATCATTTCCACCTGTGCAGCTCAGGAAAAGAGCTCCACACCATTGAATACTGCACCACAAGAAAGCAGCATCTATCGTCGAGGACCCCCATTATCCAGGCCATGCTCTCCTCTCACTGTTGCCATCAGGAAGGAGGTACAGGAGCCTTAGGTGCCACACCAGCAGGTTCAGGAACAGTTATTATCTTACAACCATCAGGCTCCTGAACCAGTGTAGATAACTTCACTCACAACTCTGAACTCATTCCACAACCTACTGACTCATTTTCAAAGACTCTACAACACATATTCTCACTATCATTTATTTACATTTTTTATTGTTTGCACAATTTATCTTCCTTTGCACATTAGTTGTTCGTTGGTCTTTGTTATGTATGGCTGCCTGTAAGAAAATTAATTTCAAGATAGCATATGGTGACACATACATACTTTGATAATAAGTTTACTTTCAACTTTGAAATCAGCTCTTGTGTTGTTTTACATTTGAGTGAGAGACACGGCTTAAAAGGTGCATGCATCAGATGGCCATAGGCATGGAATAATTCATCCAACAAATGTCCTTGATTTGCTTCCTAAACATTATTCTGTATACTTTGCAGATGTCTTGGTTTGGATCTAAGCCTGTCCCTAAAGGTATTGTCCGTCCATCAATATCAGGCCGACCTCCCTCTCATTGGCAGTGAACCAAGTGCAATGTCTGGAACGTGCACTCTCACAAGAACCATTGAACACTACAGCTATTGATAAGATATCCTTATTAATATTATCTGTCACTGTTATGACAGTGTTTTAATACAGGACTACCATTTTACATTTAATAGTACCTGGTACTTTATATTACTGCACCTGTTAAATGCAGATGAAGACATTCTCCTATGGGGAATGATATTCACAGAGAAGAAATGTATTTGCAGATTGAAATTCTGTAATTTCAAGAGGGACTTTTTGTTTTGGACCTGTAGCTTTATTACAGCCCTGAACAGATTTGAATGAAATATTGTTTGAAATGACATACTGTCTTACATCTTTGTACATGTGATGCTCCTTCATAAGAAAACATTAACAAATGCTTATCAATGTCAGCTTAAGTTGTAATTTTAATTATTAGCATTAGAATATAAAGCTGGGAATAAATCTAAACAAAGTGGCAGAATCTCCATCCCCTGGTTACAGGACAGCGGTGCTGTTCATAACCGTTTCCAACTTGATATCACAGTCAAATGTTTATCCCCTTTCCAAAATACTCAATGTGCACATCTACAGTTGGATTATTTGAATTGATAAAAGCTGGGCAATGAATGAAAGATGATGGTAGAAGAGATTGTTTGATATTGTAATCAGTTTTCTCTAACTGGTCCAAAAACATCATTGTAGCCCTCACACGGGTGTGAAATACCTCTCAGATATTCTCCAATAGTTGTACATGTCCATGTTGATTCATTGCATCGCCTCGAGCGGGGGTTCCCAACCTTTTTATGCCGTGGATACCCACATTAACTAAGGTTAGGAACTGCTGACCCAGAGCCTTTCCATGTGTTGTTGCTGTTTTAAGGTTATCATGTGTTTTTTTTTATTGCAGTATGTGAAAATGATGCTGGAATCAGAAGCTGGGGCTTTAATGCTTGGTATAAATAGGGCAAGCAAAAGTACGGTTAAATTCACATATACTTGGGCTAATGCAAATTAGAAAGGAATGTGGCATTTCAGGATAGTTTCAAATGGGAACACTATCGTGTATAGAAACTGGAACAAAGTTGTAACACACCAGATGTATAAATTATTTACAGCTTTCTCAAGGCAGAAAACATTACTGTTGTAATAATGATGTTCCATCAGTATTTTCTTCACCCTGCCATTCATTGAAAGCAAGAGCAACATGTGTAAATAATATAATATATGTTATATGAAAACTAATGCACTTTTATTTGTATAAAAATATGCTGTGGCATGTAATATTTGTACATGCGTTGATTGGCCTTGGCAACTAATTTTTCTCCCTCGATGTTGTAAACCTGGACTGGATACAGCAAGCGATGCTCCGTCTAACCAGTGTTTGCTTGGGAATGATTTGTAGGTGCAATACTTTCCAATTAAAACTCCTTTAGACTTAAAGCATTTGTGTCTGGATTCTTTGAAACTTCTGTTGCAGTTATTGTAACGGTTGTTGAACTGTATATGGTAGTTGGGGGGGTTGACATTACTATTTAAATTTCACCCTTCCGAGATAATAAAAAATTCAGCCCTAGCAACAAAATGTAAGATTCAGATGTGCATTTATGTTCTTAACGTTTGTGAGATTGGCTGCTATCACTGTCAGGTGACGTGGTAAATTTTGCAATGTCTTTTAAAGGTTTGAAATGTCAAGCTGTCTGGTAAATGATATATTTTACTTTCTTATGCTACTATAAAAAGACACGTTCAGCTGTGTAATGGGGATAAAAATATTCTCTGAGATAACTAAGTGCACAAATGGCAAACTTCCAAAAGCTTCTTTTCAAACTTGTTGAAAAATGCACATAAATCAATAGTTCAAACTAACTTCAACTCTTTTTCAGTAGTAGTTGAATATTGTCTAAAAGGGGTAGCAGATGAAGCAGCTGGTAGAGCTAATGCGAGTCTGCATGTTCTCCTTGCAACTGTGTGGGTTTCCTCCAGCTGTTCAAATTTCCTCCAACATCCCAAAGATGTGAGGGTGGTTATTTCTCCATTCTAAATTGCCCCAAGCATGTAAGAGAGGGTTTGACTGGAACGTAGAGTGAATAAAATTAGATTAGCGTAGGAATAGTGTATATGAATGCTTGACAGTCCAGAGGTTGACGTGAATGAACCTGGGAATGAAAGGGTTAATATGAGCAGTGTTTGATGGTTTTGGACCTGTAGAAGAATGGGGGTTGGGGGGATCTCATTGAAACCTATGAAATATTGAAGTGCCCAGATAGAGTGGAAGAAAAGAGCATGTTTTGGTGGAGGAGTTTAGGACCAGAGGGCACAGCCTCAGGATGAGATGAGGAGGAATTTTCTTAGCCAAACAGTAGTTAATTTGTGGAATTCATTGCCACGTTCTGCTGTAGAGGCCAAGTCACTGGGTCGATTTGAAGTGGTGGTTGATAGTTTCTTAAGTTGTAAGGGTATCAAAGGCTACGGGGCGAAGACAGGGGAATGAGGCTGAGAGGGATAATAAATCAACCATGATGGAATGGTAGAGCAGCTTCAATGGGCAAAATGACTTAATTCTGCTCCTATGCCGTATGCTCTGGTCAGTGTGTACTGAAGGGTCTGCATCAAAGCTGTATGAACAACACATTCAGCTTCAACAGAGAAACAGTGAAAGTGATGGTTGAGCCATCACAAGCAAGATGTCTGGTTTGTTGTGATAATGGGGGGGGGGGAGTTGTAATTTTTTAAATAAAACCTTGCATTTATCCAAATAATTTAATTTTTCTTCAAAATTCAGTTTCATTTAGTAATCATGAATAATATGTTAGGTTGTTTCTGGCTGTAGTTCAAACCTTATTTAAAAACTTGATTAGACTCTATAAATGGGCCATTTCCAACCCAGGATGTGATTCCATATCATGATGGACCAGTGTAAATACAGATTTTCAACTTCATCAGCTTTTCACATACCAGCTGTGAGACCAAAGCCTCTCAAAAGGAAATCATGCTTATTTACAAGTAGGTCACTTACACTGTGGAATTGGAAACCAGGTCAGTTGTCCCCATTAAAAGAAATTAGGTTGGGGGTGGGGGATTTGTATCTATTTTTTCATTATTAGAGATACAGTGGGGAACAGGCCCTTCCTGCCCAATGAGCCACACCACCGAGCAACCCACCTACCTAGCCTAATCACAAAACAATTTATGATGACTAATTAAACTACTAACAGGTACATCTTTGGACTCTGGTAGGAAACCCATGCATTGACAGGGGTTAACGTACAAACTCCCTACAGTCACCGTAATTGAACTAAATGCAATTTGAGAATCCCGGAAAGCTAAGAAATTAAGACTAAAATTTTAAAAGGTTACAAAGAAAAAATAGAGTAACAGAGAATAGTTTGCCAGGAATTAGCTGAAGATGGGGCAGTAGCAGGCATTGAAAACATTTTAGAAATTCAAATAATATTTTGATGAAAGTTTAAGACATCATGGGAACTGTAATAATTTTCACTAGAGACCGTTGGGGGAAGTAATGGTGCTTGGCCTGAAAATTACAGCCCACTTTCACCTTCAAAGCTGATTGAGTTTGGAAACCTCTTGAACTCACAATTGATTATAGATCAGTTAAAATAAATCAATGGATTTCTGTCAAGCAAGCAAATTAGCAATGTATGAGAGGTGAATGGACTTCTGCATAATTTCAATGAATGGTAAATGGCTTTGTGGCCTCCTCCTGTTTGGTATCTCTGTTTGGACAGAGATTTACTATAGTTACAGTATTCTTCAAATGTCTTCCAGGTGTTTACAGCTGCATATTTTAAGCAACAATTATCAGATGTCTTAGCATTGAAACTAATGTGCTAAGTTATCCCATTCTCTTTTCATTTAACCTTTATTTATATAGTGACTTCCACTGTTTCAGTCCATCCATATTAGTTATGTGGGGAAGTAATGTCTTTATACATTCAGTGGCCACTTTATTAGGTACATTTGCTTGTTAATGCAAATATCTAATCAGCCAATCACATGGCAGCAACTCAATCCATACAAGTATGCAGACATGGTTAAGCAGTTCAGTTGTTATTCAGATCAATCATCATAAAGGGGAAGAAAAATTATCTTAAGTGATTTTGATTGCGCAAAGATTGTTGGTGCCAGACAGGCTGGTTTAAGTATCTCAGAAACTGCCGATCTTCTGGGAATTTAACACGCATTCTCTAGAATTTAAGAGAATGGCACCAAAAACCAAAAAAAAAAGAATCCAATGTGAGCAGCAATCCTGTGGGCAAAAAAGCCTTGTTAATGAGAGCCCAGAGGTGAATAGGCAGACTGGTTCAAGCTGACAGGAAGGCAACTAACTCAAATAACTATGTTACAACAGTGGCACATAGAATATCATCTCTGAACGCACATGACAATCCTTGAAGTGGATGAGCTACAATGGCCACTCTACGTATAGGAGATACCTAATAGTGACCACTAAGTGTATATCAAGTTAAATGCTAATCACTCTTGCAAATATCTGATGTGTGGAAGATTTATTGTTTTCATGATTTGCTTTTTCTTTTCACACATTTGATATTTGACAGTCTTTGCTGTGTGGGCTTTTTTTCTATTGTTTCCTTGTTTTGTGGCTGCCTGCAAGATGAAGAATCTCAAGTTTGTAAATGGTATATATACTCTGTCAATAAATTACTTTGAATTTAGGACTATATGGTGTGAAACAAATTCACATCATACCCATCTGTTGGTGCAGGTTAGTGTTTCATAATTAGCTTTGCTAAGTGAAGCCAAAATGATTTGTTCTTTTAAAAAAAAAACTAGTTTATCCAGAAGACTGAAATAGGATAAATTCCATTCAAGAGCGGTGTAGTCTTTTTTAAAAAAAGCACCAATGATGCAATCAGTTGAGATGAATCATGAATGAACTTTCTAGGAGTCAATTGGCTGACATTTTCTGTTAACGCACCACCACACTCAAGCACAAGTTTTAACCAGGACAACAAATTTCATTTTTAATAGTGCCTTTAATGTAGAAAGACAATCGAAGGTGCTTCATTGGTATAACTGGACAAAGTAAAACACCAAGCCAAAGCAGATTAGGAGTGATCAAAAACATGGGTTGTACGGAGACAGCAAAGGTTTCAGGAGGGTGTATAGAGTCTTGGGTGTATAGAGTTGCTATTCCTAAGTAAGAGGCCAGTCATTCTCAAACCAGGTTTGATAAGCCAACACCATTAACCTGCATGCAGCACAGGTGCTTGGGAAGCAATGATTGAAATGGTTTCTCTTAAAACAAAAACAAAGGGACTCTCTGATGTCAATGTGCATGGCTTTGAAACCAGTCCAGCTGGTTTGCAGTTTACGATGAGAAGTATTAGTTCAGCAGCACTCCTCACTGGCAGGGTGAGGCAGATTTAAATTAAAGTTTACCAAAGAAGGCAGAAAGTTTTCCTCTGCGCCTTAAGTTAAATGTACAGCCAATTTCAACTGAATACAGGGTAGCTGAAAAGTGAAGGAATACAGAACTTGCAGAAGGGTGTATCATCTCAATGGAATAAACATGTAAAGGCCACTGTCCTCCTTTTTCACGATACACAATTCAACCAATTTATAGTTTTAATACATTTTTGGAACAGCAAAGTTATGCCTACAAATGCAATACACATACAGCTGAAGCAAAATGTTTCCTAGAATTCCCCACTGAATCTGTTGGAAAAACTTTTAGTAAACATATTTTTTTCCCACTCAGATATAGAGAAGAGGTACTTGTCATAAAAATCACCTCTATATAAGGGTGACCAAAGCCACCACACTACAGCAGAGTAACGTTTTTATTTCTCGTCTCAGCCAGTATTCTGAGCAATGCACTTCAGTGCCAGTTCAATGCATTATCAGTACGAAATGGCCACCACCAACTTAGTTTAAAATTCTTATTTTTTGTTTCAAATTAAAATTATTAAATTTAAGCCAAGAAAGTTATTCATGATACTCCCAAGGGTGCATTTACTCCAGCATAGAATTATTTAATACATCCAGTAGGCATTTTTTCCACTGCTTCCTTCAAATCAAACAATTTTTTGTCGCATTATGATACAAAAGCTATCCAATAAAAAGATCCAATTTTATTTTGCAGCAGGCACTTTACAATGAATCCATTGCTGGCATTTCAGCTAATAATATTGCCATACATCTCAGACTAAGTCTACCTAACTGTACAAACAAAAACAAAAGTGGAAGTGACCCAAAGAAATAGAACATAATACTGCATGTACCAACACTGAAGTCTTAGTCCACCAGTACTCGTGGCACAAACAATTCTGGATAAAAATCCCTAAAACTCCACAACACAAACACTACAATGTCTTATCACTGTTTTCCCATTGTGTGAATGTGTCTTTATTAGTCACCATTTGGTTTCAAAACATTTTCAAAAGATAAAAGCAAAAATGGTCAAAAAAAACTTAGGATGTGCAAGACCTTGCATGTCATACTTGGCCAAAACATAACAAATTTTCCACCACAACCTATTAAGATAAAAAGAGCATTCCAACAGTTTTTTTTTCAAAATAATTTCATTTAATATGAATTAATCTTTAAAGATGGGTTCAGATATTTCTCTTTCGCTGTTCATTCCTCCTACTTTTCAGCAGCTTTCCATCCATGTGAATGTATTACTTTTCAAACAGTTTTTCTCGCAGTGAGAACTCGTACTATGCAGCCTACTCCACCCACTGCTAACGCCTATGAAGAGGAGAAAGGAAATGTTCAAGTTTCACACTAAAAGCAGTATGACTACATATGGCAAGTTCACACATTTAGTTTAATGTGATACCTCTCCACTCAGAAACCAGCATCCCAGCAAATTACACACCCAGATCCCCAAAGTGACTTGCAAAGGGTTCAATACTCAATTTTTATTTATTGAGATACAGTGCACAATAGGCTTTTCCAGCCGTGCTGCCCAGCAACCCCCCGATTTAACCCCTGCCTAATCACAGGACAATTTACAATGACCAATTATCCCACAAACCAGTACGTCTTTAGACCGTGGGAGGAAACCAGAGCATCCAGAGGAAACCCATTCAGCCACGGGAAGAACATTTGAATTCCTTACAGGTAGTGGCAGGAATTCAACTGGGTTGCTAATACTGTAAAGCTAACCATTAGTCACTGTGCACAGTGAGCTTCTATGTTAGGAATGAATGAATGATCATAGAATGCTTGTTGGTGCTTGTCTAAGAATGTTGTCCAAGAAGTTCAAGCTCCTAGCACAAGAATCATTAGATTTACAATATCTTTTTTTTTACAAATTTTGAAACAAGTCTTGCCTCTCTCTTGGCCTACTTTCCCCATGTACATTTTATCTAGAAAAAAATTATCAAAATGGCAGCATAGTGAAAGTGCCCACATCTTTCTCCCGTCAATTTTCTAGATGTAGCATATTTTGGAGAAAATTTTTTGAAGAAAAATACAATTAAAGACAAAGGAATTGATTTACCTTTTCATGCCACTGCAATAATATCGCACTGCTGTTTTCTGTGGGTTTTTCAAAGCCTTTATAAATGTATTTCATTAGAAGATCAACATCATTTCTATCTAACGACTTTACTGCCGGTTCTATTTCACTACTTTTAAAGGACGTAAGGACTTTGAGAACTATTCCCTGTGCCCGTTCCTGTGAATGAAACAAAATTACACATATTGATTATTAAAATGTGAAATATGCTGTATATCTACATTAATCAAACAATTCCAGTCCTAATATTTCACAACAATATCAATGACTCATATCAATTGTGATAATCATACAAAAATGGAAATTCATATGAAACTTTGGGACTTTTTTGGAATATACTGTAGCAATTTACTTTTTACTCAGATTTTCCTTATTCAGTTGACAAACTTGAAATCATATTTTCCCCCCAATTCCCCAGGAAGTTTTATCATACAGTGTCTGATAATGTCGCAAGACATTTATGTCATGGTACAATAAAGCACCACACCGTAAAACAGGCCCTTCAGCCCATCTAAACCATGCCAAACTTTTTATAAATGACCCGGATGAGGAAATGGAGGGATGGGTAGTAAATTTGCTGATGACACAAAGGTTGGGGGGGGTGTGGATAGAGTGGAGGGCTGTCAGAAGTTACAGCGGGACATTGATAGGATGCAAAACCAGGCTGAGAAGTGGCAGTTGGAGTTCAACCCAGATAAGTGTGAGGTGGTTCATTTTGGTAGGACAAATATGATGGTGGAATATAGCAATAATGGTAAGACTCTTGGCAGTGAGGAGGATCAGAGGGATTTTAGGGTCCGAGTCCAGGTTGACTCTGTGGTTAAGAAGGCATACGGTGTATTGGCCTTCATCAATTGTGGGATTGAGTTTAAGAGCCGAGAGGTAACGTTGCAGCTATATAGGTCCCTGGTCAGACACCACTAGGAGTACTGTGCTCAGTTCTGGTTGCCTCACTGGAGGAAGGACATGGAAACCATAGAAAGGGTGCAGAGGAGACTTACAAGAATGTTGCTTGGATTGGGGAGCATGCCTTATGAGAATAGGTTGAGTGAACTTGGCCTTTTCTCCATGGAGCGGTAGAGGATGAGAGTTGACCTAATAGAGGCATTGATCGTGTGGATAGTCAGAGGCTTTTCCCAGGGCTGAAATGGCTCACACGAGAGGGCATAGTTTTAAGGTGCTTGGAAGTGGTATAGAGATGTCAGGGGTGTGTGTGTGTGTGTGTATATGTATGTATATGAACGTGTATGTATGTATATATATATATATATATATATATATATATATACACACACACACACACACGTACATATATATACACACACACACACACACACACACACACACACAGTGTGGTGAGTGCGTGGATTGGGCTGCTGAGGGCACTGGTGGAGGCAGAAACAATAGGGTCTTTTAAAAGATTCCTGGATGGGTACATGGAGCTTAGGAAAATAGAGGGCTATGGGTAAACCTAGGTAGTTCTAAGGTAGGGACATGTTCAGCACAGCTTTGTGGGCCGAAGGGCCTGTATTGTGCTGTAGGTTTTCTATGTTTCTATTAATCTGCCTAGTCCCATTGACCTGCATCCAGACCATTGCCATCCATGTATCTATCCAAATGTTGAAATCCAGCTCAAATCCTCCACTTCCACCAGCAGTTCATTCCACTGTCACCATCCACTCAGCGCAGTTGTCCGTCAGGTTCCCGTTTCACCCTTCACCCATAACCTCAAGTTCTAGTCTCACCCAAAAAGCAAGTTCATTTTGGATTTTCGAATTCCTCCCAATTTCATAAACTGAACTCCTTAGAATGAGGAGAGAGAGTACAGGAGGGCAGAGCTAAAAAGTGTTATGCGATTCTGAGGATAAATATTACAGGGCTTGTACCAACTAGAGCAAAAAGGCATGATCAATTAATCTACACATCCTAGTGGCAAAGTTCTCAAACAAGTGGCAAAACAAGAGATGTTAATTGCATTAATGCAAATGCAGTGACAGTAAACTTACCTTTGTAAAATAAGCAATGAGGTAGATGTTTTAAGATCACAAATTCTCTCGGGTCCCTTCTTCCCACTATTGGAAACATCCCCTCCATGTCCACTCTATCAAGGCCTTCCTATATTCGGGAGGTTTCAATGAGATTCCCCCCCCCCCCCCCCTATTCTTCTAAACTACAGTGAGTACAGGCCCAGAGCCATCAAACACCTTCCCAGAATCATTCTCGCTTACCTCCCCTGGACCCTTGCTAATGCCAGAACACCTTTCCTCAGATCAGGGGCCCAAAACTGTTCACAATATTCCAAATGTGGTCTGACCAATTCCTTATAATTGCTCCAGCATTACATCTGGTCCTCTGAAAATGAATTAATATTGTATCTGCCTGCCTTACTACCAACTCAAGCTGTAAGTTAACCCTTAGGAATCCTGTATTAAGACTTACAAGTACTTTTGCTCTTCCAATTTCTGAATTGTTCTCCATTTAAAAAAATATTCTATGCCTTTATTCCTTCTACCAAAGTACACGGCCATACACTTTCCTACACTGTATTCCATCTGCAACAACTTCTGCAGACTCTCTGCCTCAACGCTACCTACCCCTCCACCTACCTTTGTATTATCTTCAAGCCTGCCACAAAGCCGTCAACCAGATTATTAACAGTGTGAAAAATAGCAGACCACACACGTTGTTGAACACCACAAGTCACCAGCAGCCAATCAGAGAAGGCTCCCTTTATTCCCACTCTTCACTTTCAACCCGTTTAGCCAATCTTCTATCCATACTAGTACCTTCCCTGTAGTGCCACGGGCTTTCACCTTGTTCAGCAGCCTCATGCGCAGCACCTTGTACAATGCTTCTAAAATTCCAAGCAAACAACTCTCCTTTGTCTATCTTGCCTGTTATTACCTCAAAGAATCCCAACAGACTTGTTCAGATAGAGACATTTTTGAAGACACGCCAATGCATTTTTGGCTACATTTATATGCATCACATAGCTCCAGCACTTCAACACTTTAGGGAAATAAAAAGGAGCTTTAAATACCTTGACTGCCTGATTCTTCATGTTAACGGGAGGGTTCCTTAAAGCTGCATGTAACGCACTAAGCATGTCACCTGTTCATTTCTACAGGTCAAGGAAGATCAATTGATAGCTCATGGACAGGATGGGCCAAATGGCCCCTTTGTGCTGTCTAACACTGAATCAGCAGCAGAAAACCAAGTTGTTCTGTAGGTACAAATTTACATGTGAGTAAAGACTGTGGAATGAGGCACATACATCAGTGATATATTCTACTATGTAACTTCTCTGTATTTACATTATGAGTAACACATGCAAAATGCTGGAGGAACTCAGCATGTCAGGCAGCATCTATGGCGAGGAACGTTTCAGCTTGAGACGCTTCATACGGACCTGATCTCGCCTCAAAATGTCAACCGTTTATTCCCTTCCATTGACCTGTTGAGTTCCTCTTACATTTGTGTTACTTGAGATTTCCAGCATCTGCAGAATCTTGTGTTTGGCATTTAAATTAAATCCCTTTGAATAACAAGCAATGTCAATCACCAGACACGATGCATAACAGTTTTAGTAATTACACAAGCAGCAATTTCCCAATACACAGTCCTTGATTTCATGTTTTCACCAACCACTATCAAGTGATTCAATGCAAAACTATGCTAGTCACAGATTTTTTCAGGATCTCAAAAATTAACGATTAGTCCTTCAGCGTAATACTATTCTCCATATAGAAAAGTATCTGTTCAGTTATTGAAGCACTGCACAAAATATCATCAGTATTAGACAACAAGACACGGGAGCAGAATTAGGCCATTCAGCCCAGAGTCTGCGCCACTATTCTACATTTATCATCCCCCTCAACCCCATTCCCTGCCTTCTCTCTCTAACTTTTGACACCCTGATTAATCAAGAACCTCTGTTTAAATATACCCAATGACTTACCCTGCACAGCTGTCTATGGCAATAAATTCCACTGATTCACCACCCCGCTGGCTAAAGAAATTCCTCATCTCTGTTCTAACGAAATATCTTTCTAGGCTGAGGCTGTGCCCTCTGGTCCTCGACTCCCCCACAATAGGAAACACCTTCTCTCCATGTCCACCCTACCTAGGCCTTCTAATATTCAATAGGTTTCAATGAGACAACCCCCCCTTATTCTTCTAAACTCCAGCGAGTACAGGCCCAGAGCCATCAAACACCTTAACGATGTTGGCCTTAACAATGGTAAGAAAAGTGCAAGTTGTGACAAGTAACGTGAAAGACTTTCCTCCTTAACTTAGATCACACAATACTTATGGACAATGTCACGGTCACAAGTGTATTAACATTGAGCATAATAGTCATAACTTTGGACACTTAAATGTATAAGAAATAGCAATAGGATAAATTTAAGATGCAATGTGGGAGAGGGGGAGATGCGTGCATTTTATACTTCTTGAAACAATTGATTAGGAGAGAGATTTATCACGGCTCCTTCCCTGAGCTAAATAACACGTAAAGCTAGTAAAACCTGATCTTAAGACACCAGTTTCCGACTGAACCACGCCTCACCGATGCCCTTTACATTAATTGTATAAATCCGGCAATTTCACCACGAACTTTAATAAAGAGGCCCACAACAAGATGGTCCGCAACCATTCCAACTTTAGCTGGATCTAATCGCCCAGCTGTGCATGCAGAACAAAGAGCACGATTTTAAAACATTTTACATCTTAAAGCTGAAGGTGAAGCATTTGAACAAATGTCAAGCAGCACAGGGGAATCAGGCTGTTGTTCTGAATCACCAGAAATCTGAAACTTTCTGCCTGGTCCAGTTGAGCATTCATTTTTTCCCCCTGTTTTACAGTAACTTTTACAACAAAAGAAATGCTGCAGTTTGGTTAAGATATCTCCGCTTTCCGAATACTTCCAGCCCTGAGTGAACCCCCTTTCACCAATGCTGCTGGGTTATCTCCGACTATTATTTCGTCTCTCCAGTGACTGCTTTCCGACACAAGAAGCCGAGGCTCCTCGGTGTTGGGCAACACGCCTGCGAGCCAAGAAGAAAATGAGACATCCTGAGGTATGCGAGGGCGTGGGGACGCCCTGCTCCCGGGAGGCGCTGTCACCACCTCGGGCCACTCACAGGATGTGGGTGTCGCCGACCCGGCAGCTGGGTAGCGGCCCGGGAGGGAGAATGTCGCCCCGGGACCCAGGTGCGGTGGGACCGCAGGGGAGGCGGGCAGGATCACCTCTGGCCCGAACATCTCACCTACCGGGAGGCGGGGACTCGAACACCCATCATCGGGGGTTCAGCGGCCCAACACCCGCCCGCCCTCCCTCCCTCCTCAGGCCGCGGACTCGGAACCACCCCGCAAAGGATATTGCCTGATGAAGCCATCCACCTCCCCGGAGTCGGGGCCCTGCTGCTCGGCCGCCTCCTCCTGCTCGTCCACGAACTTGTTCTCGTCGTACTCGTCGATGTCGACTTTGCGGAACCGGTTGGACAGCGTGTTCCTCGCCATCTCCTTCCCGCCGGCTCAGAGCCCGAGCGTGAACCGGGACGTCGCCTCGCCTCCACCAGCCGCCGTCCTGCCTCCTACTCCGCCGGCGGCCGCATCCAAATCAGCGGCGGCTGCCGACTGCCCCGTTCCAGCGCCGGGCCTCACCAACTTCGCCCTGGAACCGGAAACTGCCTCAGCACCCTCTGTGAAGGGGAGAATCTAAAATAACCTAATTTAAAAAAGGAAAATTACCAGGATTTTTAATTTCCATTAATTATCTGAAAATACAGTTAATTATTTATTCATAATATTTTTTGTGTCGGATTTAAACTAGAAGCTTAAAAGCTGTATTATATACTTGGATTGGTGCTCTCCCTCCCCGCTGCAGCAGGAGGTGGTAGCGCCGGTCACATAGTATGACTGGCCCCGCCCCCGTCGCGCTCCCTTTCCTGCGCCTGCTCCGACAACATGGTGGGTGACTCGAGCGGCCGGTGTGAGGGAGGGAACCGTCATCTGACTCCATCCTCGGCCTCTGGTGGCCGCCGAGCCTGGCCGTTCACTCCCATCAGTGCCCTGGCCACCGACCCGCCGGCTGCCGCTGCTATTGTGGGCGATTTCTGTGTGGAGAGGCTAGCAGGTTCCCCGGGGCTCGGGGATTTGCAAATGGCGGCGGAGGTGGGGGAGAGATGGGCGGCCTGGCGGCCCACCCCGGACAAAGGGCTCCCGCGGTGTTCCGGACCGGGAACTTCTGTTACGAGTCTAGGTCTGGGTCGGCCTCGGAGCAGGGGGAGTGGGGTTCTTGTTTGGGGTCCGGCCTAGAACCGGGGGGCGGTGTGGGGGTTCTCGCTAGGATTCGGCCTCGGAGCAAGAACTTCCGTTAGACTCGTCTCCCGAACGAGGGAGGGGGTTGCCGCTGGATCCAGTCCCCGTGCCGGGTCTGCTGTTAAAGAGTCCAAATCCGGCTTTGGGCCTGTAGGTCCGTCTTATGTTTACTGTGTCTGGAGGTAGTCCTTAACCAGTAGTGGAGTGAGTGGCTGGAAACTAGGTGGAGCAACATCTAGTTTGACTTTCTTAGTCAAGATGCAGAGGTGTTGAAAGGGGATTAGGTGCTTTGATGGGTGGAGGTAACAGTTAAAAGGTATAATCTACGTGTGTCTGTGTGGGGTGAGATATCGAGGAACTAAAATTTACAATGATGTTGCTCCTGCAGTTAAGAGGCCTTGAGGTCTATATGGTTTTAATGTTCCAGAGCTGGTGTACAGCAGTAGGCCAGGGTGCAATTTTCAGTGTTGGGGTGGTCCTTTCTGACATCAATATCTGACTGAGTACTGCTTGTGTCACTGGCTGTGGATCTGCTGTGTCTAAGTGTTGAGTACTCCAGCTTTGGTTGGTGCAATGGCAGAGACCAGAAGATAAGATTTTTCATTAATAGGGAGTGTGCATCTCTGGCCGGGATTGCTCGCTCCATATGCCTTTAACCGCTTTCATTAGACTGCAGAGCACATTTGATCTCTGGAAGATTGGTGGGTGAGGAGTACCAAGGTTTTGACCTTCTGATGATTAAGCAGCAGTCCAGTTGTGTTGCTGTGCCTTGATCTAAATGGTAGATGTAGTAGAGTGGATGCATGGCTCTTAAAGTTACAGTGGAACTGGTCAGAAGCAGTGGAAATTACAAAATGATAGAATAAGGAGTGATGTTCTTGAATCCACTGTGCCTGAGGCAGAGTAAACCTGGAGTTTATTACCCAGATTGGTGGCTGGATCAAATAAAATTTTGGAACTTGTATAGGTCACAGGTCTCCGTATGACCTTATCTACCTGCATCAAAGGTAGATGCGGTCATAAAGAAGGCTTTTGGCCCATTGACCTTTGGAGGTCAAAGTACTGAATACAGGAGTTAAGTTGTGTTGAAGTTGAATAAGGATGATAAGGCCTAATTTGGAGTATGGTTTGCAGGTCAATGGGATTAGGCAGATAACAGTGCAGCACAAACTAGATGGGTTGAAGGGCCTGTTTCTGTGCTGCAGTGTTCTGTGACTTGTAGCTTTGTTGAATAAGGGTCAATAATGGGTAAATGGGGGTAGGATTCCTGATCAGCCATGAGTGAAGCTTCTTGATATTCTTGTTCCTGAAGCAGCATCTTGTGTTGCCTTGGAGGTTTTTGTTGCATGTGGCCTCTGTTAGAGCCTTGGTCGGTGACAGTAACACATCTCTGTTCTATAACAGGCCAAAATCAAGGCACGTGATCTGCGTGGCAAGAAGAAGGAGGAGCTCCTGAAACAGCTGGATGACCTCAAGGTCGAACTTTCCCAGCTCCGTGTTGCTAAGGTAACAGGGGGAGCTGCATCAAAGCTTTCCAAGATGTAAGTAAAAGCATGTGGGTTTTTGGACAAGCCAGTTTTTAAGATAGAGCGAATCGAGCTGTGTTCAAAGTCTGTCAGGTCATAAGTGCCCATTGGAAAGAAGGCACAACAGTACCTCAGCTTTCTTAAGCCTGGTTTATACTTCTGCGTCAACGCATTGCTGTAAAGCCGGCGTGGAACCCCACACGAGAGCTTGCGTTGCTGCGACGCGCACCTCTCCCAAAATGTAACTGGGCGTTGCGGCAACGCAGAACACAACAGCTGTGATTAGTCCGTTTGGTCACATCGCATTTCATCCTACGCTGCAATAGCTTCCCACTCGGCAACTGAAGGGCAGGGAAGGAACTCTGGCTGCAGTGCTTTCCATAAAGCTTTACAGACCTCCGAAATTATGGAGGACACATTTCGCACGAAAAAAGACGCTCGCGTCTTATTTACCCCGAGACTACCGTGGCCATGAAGCCTTGCGCGGGCAGTTGAGTGTGCATGTGTGGTGTGCGCAAATTGCCAAGCGACGCACACACACCAACGCACAAGTATAAATGCTCACAACGCGCGTAGGCCACTTGCGTAGGTTATGGCGTTGAGTTAACGCAGAAGTATAAACCAGGCTTTAGAAGTTTGTGTAGATTTGGCATACATCTAAAAATTAGACAAACTTCTATAGATGCACAATGGAGAGTATCCAAACTAGTTGTATCACAATTTGGTATGGAAACCTCAATGCTCAGTAACGTAAAAGTGTACAGAGAAATGGTGGATACAGCCCAATCTATCTATCACAGACAAAGCCCTCTGCATGATTGAGCACACTTACACAGAGTGGGACAAGTAAACAACGTCCATCATCAAGTACCCCCTCCCAACCACCATGCTCCCTTCATTACTACTGTCAGGCAGGAGGTAGAGGAGCCTTAGGACCCACACCACTAGGTTGGAGAATAGTTATTACTCTAAAACCATCAGGCTCCTGAACTAGCATGGGCAGCTTCATTTACCTCAACTCTGAACTGACTCCACAACAACAGGCTCACTTTCAAGGACTCTACAACCCATGAGTTTCAACTTGTACTTTCAGTTCTTTTTTACCAAGTTTGCCAAGTTTCGAACATCGGTTGCCAGTCTTCGTTTAAGTATCTTTTAAATTCTATTTTATTTATATTGCTATAAATGCAAGAAAATGAATCTCTGGTGTATGCTGACGTACTTACTGTGACAAAAATACTTTGAAAAGATAGGGTTTGAAAAAAGTTGTTGCTGTGCTTAGTGGACTTGAAGTTCTGCCTGTAACACCAAGGTTTTCTCAAGAGTTTAATACTTTTAAATCTTTGGATTGGTGCACATTACCTATATTAGTATTTGTTGGTGATGGAGCTGAACCAGCGAATCAGGCTTCCACAACCCTGATACTTAGTGAGATGTGTGAATGGCTACAATAATTTTCTTTTATTTCCCCTCACACCTGTAGCCGTGTAGTGCGCAAGTCCATCGCTAGAGTCCTTACAGTCATCAACCAGACACAGAAGGAGAACTTGAGAAAATTCTACAAAGTAAGTTGGATTATTTTTGCAATGTGCCTCTTAGACATGATCCTGTAATGTTGCGTGTAAAATGGGGGAGAAAATGATGTATCCTAGCAGTTTGGGGCATTAATAATGGACTTTTACTATTTTGCCCTCTGTAACCATACAAGTTTTAAAATCTCTCCACCTTGTGGCTTTTGTCACCTGCCTTTCCGGTCCTAATGAAGAGCCTTGGCCTGAAACATTAACTTGTTTGTTCCTGTTCATACATGTTGCCTGACCTGCTGAGCTCCTCCAGTATTGGGTGTGTGGCACTGGAATTATCTCTGTAGCGAGATGTCACTGCTTCCCGGTATTCCTTGTATTTTATGCGGTGTTGCTTCCATGAAGTATTTTCAGATACTTACTGCATTCAGAGTCCTGTCCATGCGTTTCTAGATTTTCCCTACCTGAATTATGTGAACCCACACCCCGTGATCCATCCGGGACGCAAATATTTGCAGTTTCCAGTGACCTCCACCAGTAGTAACTAGGTTTGAGGTGGTGTATGCTGTCAAATGTATGTTTTGCACAAAATTAAATCTTCGCTTGCGTTATAAAGGTGTGCAGTGCCATTCAAATTAAAGCGACACTGTACTTTGATTAGAATAAAGCTGGGGGGCCAGAGGTACATAAGGATGGCATGGTAGCACAGAGGTTAGCACAAACCTTTATGGTACTGGTTTTATTTTTTTTTATTTGGATACAGTGTGGAATAGGCCCTTCTGGTCCTTCGAGCCACACTGCCCAGCAATACCCCGATTTAACCGTAGCCTTATGAGACAACTTAGAATGACCAATTAGGCTACCAATCAGCATGTCTTTAATCTGTGGGAGGAAACCCATGTGGTTATGGGAAGATAAACTCCTTACAGGCAGTGGTTGGAAATTAGTGGTTCAAATCCCACTGCTGCTTCTGAGGGTTTTTGTATGTTCTCCCCGTGGGTGTTTCACTTTTCTACATTCCAACGATGTGTGGGCTAGGGTTAGGACAATCCTCAGCACGATCCTTGCTGATTGGATCTGACTCGAGCGGTGTATGTTCAATGTACATGTAACAAATGAAGATCATCATTTAGATTTTAAAATCTCCATATAATTGTTTGTCTACAAGGAAAGACAGAGTAAGGATGCACTAATGGCCATAGACGAGTACAGTTTGGTACGTTGCTTTGGCTGCTGCTGGGTTTTCATGTGGCCTGGGTGAAGTGTCTGCTTACCAAAGCAAGGCAAAAATGACCTTGCAAGAGTACCCTACGTGTTTTCCCATTGCTCCAAATCTATACAAGCAGTGGGGAAGTTGATGTGCTGTCAGGTTCTTCTGTTGCTGTTCCTTTTCCAATCCATGTCAAAGTACTGTGTTGAAGTGTGAAGTCAACCATTTATTTGTACAGCATCCTCTGGCTCCCGGGTTGCGGATGGGGTCGGGCAGGAAAGTCTTAGAATTATTGATTTGCTGTTTCCTAATGGAACCCCCATTGTGTGAAAGTGGTGCTCCAGTTAAGGATGTTCCAACTTAACAAAATTTTAATTGTACAAATGCGAGAGTTTATTCGGGCCTCTTTACTAATCCTATCTCTACAAACTCTCACAGATTTCCTTGGAATGTAGATTTAGTTCTGAAAGGGTAGATTTATGCTTCCCTTGGTTGTACTATGTTGTAATTGGGTGAAATTATCCAATGTTACTATTTTAAAAATAACTTGGACATGGTTCTTCGGATAGCAAGATTGGAAATATTGGTTGTTTTCTGAATGAACCTAATTTTTTTAATGTAGTAGTCGATCCTTCAATAAGGTTTCTGGACTTTAGAAAGTGATATTGTCCACGGTGATAGTTGCAAGCTTCTGTTACTAGGTCATTCTTTATATGTAGGAACAGAGATGCTTTGATTTTTTCCCCCCCCAACTTAATCCTTATCTTACTCATCATTCCCCTGTCTCAAAGGGTTTCTTAAGAAGAGGCCTGTTTTAAAATATATTTATACTTTCCATTGTTTCTTCCCATTTTCTCATTCAAGTGCCAAGGCAGATTCTTTAGAACACTAATTTTAAATGGGTATCTTCTGGAAATTGGTATAATTGAAAATCAGGAACTTAGTGTGTGGATCACAAATTCCAATCCAGAAGGAAACTTTCCCTTCCTCCTGGTTAGCTGACCCATGCTAAACTCGGCCGTGCTCAATGCCATCCAGAGCTGTGGAGTTTATAGGCATCCCTGGATTTTTATAAGAGTTCTGTCCCTTCTAATTATCTGTGTGCCAGTTTCTTAAGTTTTCTATAGGTGCCCATGTAGTTATTTCATTTTGTGCACTGATTTCCTTAGTGTTACCTATAATTAACCTAACAATATATACCATATCCAGTCATAAATGAATATCATGAAACAATGTTTTCATTGTTGCCTTGTAAAATATTCTTAATGATGCATTGGAAGTTTTGTATAAAGGCATTCATAACCTGGAGAGGTTCTGAGTTTGGATGTACAATCTTCACTGTCCACCTGTCTTCGTGGCTTCAGTTAGGCTTTTAGTACAGGATTTTTAGTCTTATCTGGCATCTGGTCCTATGCCTTTTGGAAATCTAAATACACTATATCTACATGTTCCTCCCTATCAGTCCTCTGTCAAAGTTGAGTTGCCCTTCATAAAACCATGTCGAGGATTTGATTATATTCAGCTTTTCTAACTGATTAGTTAAAAGTCTGTGATTATTTACCTGCCTTGTTCGTAAGTTCCAAAGAGGCAAGCTATAAAACTGGTTGAGTAAATGAAGAACCCAAAAGATGAATGTGTTGTTAAATTAAAATGTGAATTACCTTTCTGTGCTGCCAGAATGGTGGAATTGGTGTATGTGTTTGGTTTTTTGGTGATGGGTAGTCAAAAGTCTGATGTGCTGGTAGTACTGAGCTGAGTCTGCTGACTAAGGTTATCTTTTCACTCTTAGGGCAAGAAGTACAAGCCTTTGGATCTGCGACCCAAGAAGACCCGAGCCCTGCGCCGACGACTAAACAAGCATGAGGAGAGTTTGAAGACGAAGAAACAGCAAAGGAAAGAGCGTCTGTATCCCATGCGCAAATATGCTGTAAAAGCATAAATGTTCATAAAAGCATAAAAACGTGCTCATGTCTTCAAGTTGAATGATTTTGTTGCATTTTTCTAATTAAAGGGAGTTTGTGTGAATTGTGAGTGTTGAGGAATACTGCACACATCCTATCCCCTTGTCCGCCTGTTGATGTATGTACTCCTGTAACTTAAGGGAGGGTTTGAGGAGAGATCTCATTGCCTAATTGCACAACAAATAAATTCTCTGAAGAACCTTCAACAGATCACAATTTTAATTGAACATCTGATTAATTCATTTTGGTAGGTCAAATATGATGGCAGTTCATAGTTTTAATGGTAAAACTCCTGGCAGTGTGGAGGATCAGAGGGATCTTGGGGTCCGAGTCCATAGGATGCTCAAAGCAGCTGGGCAAGTTGACCCTGTGGTTAAGAAGGCATATGGTGTATTGGCCTTCATCAATCGTGGGATTGAATTTAAGAGCCGAGAGGTAATGTTGCAGCTATATAGGACCCTGGTCAGACCCCACTTGGAGTACTGTGCTCAGTTCTGGTCGCCTCACTACAGGAAGGATGTGGAAACCATAGAAAGGGTGCAGAGGAGATTTAGAAGGATGTTGCCTGGATTGGAGAGCATGCCTTATGAGAATAGGTTGAGTGAACTTAACCTTTTCTCCTTGGAGCAACGAAGGCTGAGAGGTGACCTGATAGAGGTGCGTAAGATGACGAGAGGCATTGATTGAGTGGATAGTCAGAGGCTTTTTCCCAGGTTGCCATGAGACGTCACAGGTTTAAGGTGCTGGGGAGGAGGGACAGATGAGATGTTGGGCAAGCTTTTTATGCAGAGAGCGGTGAGTGCGTGGAATGGGCTGCCGGTGGTGGAGGTGGATACGATAGGGTCTTTTAAGAGACTTTTGGATAGGTACATGGAGCTTAGAAAAATAGAGGGTTATGGGTAAGCCTAGTAATTTCTAAGGTAGGGACATGTTCGGCACAACTTTGTGGGCTGAAGGGCCTGTATTGTACTGTAGATTTTCTGTTTCTAAATCCTTGGGAAATATCCTGTGATATTGTTGGGGTGATTGGGTCTGGCTTCAGAGTGCATGGTTTGTT
Organism: Mobula birostris; assembly: GCF_030028105.1. Taxonomy (NCBI): domain Eukaryota; kingdom Metazoa; phylum Chordata; class Chondrichthyes; order Myliobatiformes; family Myliobatidae; genus Mobula; species Mobula birostris. The sequence goes on along the minus strand of NC_092391.1, from coordinate 8,329,647 downwards.
TGTTGAGAAACAGAGTGGATAGGCCCTTCAAGTCACAATGCCCAGCAATCCCCCAGTTTAATCCTAGCCTACAATGACTTAACCTACCAGCATCTTCGGACTGTGGGAGGAAACCCATGTGGTCACAGGGAGAACGTACAAACTCTCTTTGATTTGAGCACAGTAACTACTGTCATGTATGCTGAAACTGGCATTGGACCAGAAATCCAGTAACTACCGTAGCGGTGTGAAATTGTCCGGTAACCAGGCAGATCACCCTTCCCTGCAGATTCTAGCCATCACAGTTGCTTCTACTTTATCAGTTTATGAACTTGACATTTTGCTGTTTGACAGAAGGGCATTGATCTGTGTGGGAATTCAAGGTAGAGCCTCTGTGGTGGGGTCAACGGTTTGGGTCTTGAAACACTTGGTGAAGGGTCTTGGCCCAAAACGCTGACTGCTCGTCTTGGAATAAGCAGTCAACGGTTTGGGTCCTGAAACACTTCCTAGTGAAGGGTCTTGGCCCAAAACGCTGACTGCTCGTCTCTACAAGTCAGATGCTGTCTGACTTGCTGAGTTCCTTTGGCATTTGTGTGTGTTGTGCAATATTTCTCGCATCTGCTGAACCTCTTCTGTTTATGATCAGTGTATGTATTGAGAACTCAAATCACCCTCCACTGGAACGAAATTGACTGGGCAAGCAAGGGCAGCCATTTATAAGGTTTGCTTCTGGCGATATTTTGGGTGGACCTGCCTTCTAATGTGGTACATTTATATTGCATTTGTGTGCCACCAGCACTGTGGGAATGGTATTGGAGAGACTTGACTGGAAATTTGCTGAGTTTTTCTTTTACGAAAGGATATGCATGAGATTGGGTGGGGGAGAAAGATTTTAATTGAGATGCGATATATTTAGGTTTAATGCGTAATTAAACATAGGTTATTGTGGTGCAGGGGGTGAGAATGAACGTGTTAAAATAGCTATCTGGATTCTCATTAATGGGTAACATTAACATACCTGAACTACTGCCAGAGAAAAAGGATTAAACTGTTTCATTCAACAGATGTTTGTATTTCAGAAATTTTAAAATGCCTATAAATAGTAAATTTATGCATTAAGGACAGAAGGACATTTAAGTTCTCTGATTTCTAAAATGGAAATGGGGCAATAGTGAAAGGTTACATTGGCAAGTTACAGTGTAGTTGACTGCAGCTGAAACTGAGGCTTTGAACTCAGTTGTCTTGGATGGGTGGTTGGAAGTTATTTGTTTCCTACTGATTAACTCTTTGTGTTCACAAATTATTGGTTATTGACCTTCATGGAAAATATTTTAAAATGTATTCAGTACAAAGGCAGATTATGGACATCTGAGCAGCTATTTCTCTGCACACAAGAGAATCTACAAATGTTGGAAATTCAGCATTACACAAAATACTGGAGGAATTTAACAGGTCAGGCAGCATGGTTACTGTCTGATCTGAGTTCCTCCAGCATTTTGTGTGTGTTGCTATTGATAATATTCTTTGTGTAGCAGTTTATCCCGAGTTGTCCGTTAGTATCACAGTGGTCTGTTGACCTTTGATACATGTCCCTTTGCTGTACCTATCCTGCCCACCTGGCCATCTCCTTCCCCTCCCTCACCTTTTATTCTGGCGTTTTCCCCCTTCCTTTCCAGTCCTGAAGATGGTTCTTGACCTGAAGTGTTGACTGTTTATTCATTTCCATAGATATTGCCTGATCTGGGTTCCTCAAGCATTTTGTGTGTGTTTCAATGGAGCTAGCCTTTTACTTAAAAATCTCCCCTCCTTTCACAGCTATCTGCCCAGTTATTAAGACAACACAAGTACAAATATGAGCAAAAACTTTTGACTATAACCTATGTTGTGCTTGGGAAGAGTCCAATCATATTTGAAAATCTGATAAACAGGAGGAAGCATCTTGCTCGCTTCCATCCCACTCATTTTTAAAAAAAGAAAGATTGGCTTGTCATGTATATTGAGAAATGCAGTGAAATGCATCAAATCAGTGAGGATTGTGCTGGGCAGTCAACATGTCTTGCCACACTTCCAGCACCATCATAGCATGCCTACAACTCACTAACCCTAACCTGTACATCTGTGGAATGTGGGGAGAAACCCATGTGGTTACAGGGAGAACTTAGCAACAGGAATTAAACTGTAAAGCAGTGTGCTAATGAATAAGCTATCACCCCTGGGCTGTCCTTTTCCTTCTCATCCCCCACCCCAAGTCATTACCCAGTTCTCTCGGATATAAACCTGTTTTATTGATTTTTCACACAGTGTGCCCCACATTGTTGTTTATGCTTGATGCATGAGTCTTCTGTATTTGCTGCTTTCTGACCTTGGTCCGTCATGTTCCAAAGAATTGTACCATATAATTCATCCTGCCTCTGTTCCTGTGATCCCCTAGGAATGTTGGTGGAAGTGTAAATAGAATCAGGAATAGGTCATCCAGACCCCTGTGACTGCTCAGCCAGTTAGTAAGGACATTCTGTTTATCAGTACCAAATCTCTTGATTCCTTTATCATAAAAAATCAGTCAGACTTGAATATACTTGGCAACTGAGCATCAATAATCCCATTGAGTGGTAATTCTATATTTAATTAATTCACTTAAGAATTAAACTTAGTCATAAAAGTTCCCTAAACAGTGGGTGAGAAAATTTCCTTCTGGATGTACTGAATGGCCACTACCTTATTTTGAGTCTGACCCCTGGTTCCAAATGCTTTATACAGAGAAACAATGACTATAGCTATCTGTCAAGCACTGATTTTTGTATCTTGATGCAATTGCAGCTGCTTGTATACTGGAACAGCTATCTGCTCCATCTATCTTATTGACACAATTTCTCCATCTCAGCAATCAGTGCTGCATTCTTTCATAAATATATGTTGGGTTGAGTGACCAGACCTGTCTGTATGCAGTACTCCCAACTCCAGACAGAATCAAGTTTAATATCACTGGCGTATGTCAGCAGTACATTACAAACTATTACTTACAATAAGAGCAGAAAAGAAAAAAAGTGGTGAGGTAGTGTATATTGGTTCATTGTCCTTTCGGGAATCTGGCAGTGGGGAAGAAGCTGAACATTGAGTGTGTCTTAAGGTTCCTGTACCTTGAAGGTAGCGATGTCTTGGGTGATGGGGGTTATTAATGATGGATGTCGCCTTTTAAAGGTGTCCTTGATGCTGAGGATCCTAGTGCCCATGATGAAGCTGGCTGAGTTTGTGACTTTTCCTACTCTGGTGCTGCAACCAGTTAAAATGCCCTCAACAGTATGTCTGTAGAAATTTGCGAGTGTCTTGGTGACATACCAGATCTCAAACTCTTGATGAAATATAGCCACTGTTTTGCCACCTTTGTAATTGCATCAATATGTTGGGCCCAGGATAAGTTCTCACTGATGTTGGCACCCCAGGAACTTGTAACTACTTGCCCTTTCTACTCCCTAGCCCGTGATGAGGACTGGTGTGTTCACTTCCCCTTCCTAAAGTCCACAGTCCATTCCTTCGTCTTGTATTGGCTGTAAGGTTGGTTGTTGGGACACCAGGCCCAATAAGATGCATCATTCTTGTACTTAAACACACCTGCTCAAAGCCAACTAACTGAAAGTTTGCCCTTTAAATTGCTTTCTACTTACACATTAATGTTGCAACTCATGCCTAAGGACAGGATCTTTTGAGTAAGGTAAGAGACCTTTCAGTTTCTGGCACTTTATAAAAACTTGCTATGCTTTCCACCAAATTAGATGCCCTTTATTTTTATAATTTCGTTGCCCATATCTTCACACATTCACTTGGTCTTGTACCTCTCGAGGCCACTTATCAACAAACTGGCACCCAACTTTGTGTCATCAGATAAACCCCAATATACAGTTTCCTGGTTTGCAAACACATATATGTATATATAATGTAACATCCTGGGAAAGGTTTCACTGCTAATGTATTGGTCTTTATGTTGAAGTAGTGTTTGGGTTGTGGTCAGAGCTAACAGGTGCTTTAGAATGTGAGTTGAGTCCTTTGTTCAGCGGGAGATGAAGAGAAAAGACCGGAGAACTGGTCATAGGATTCGACCTGCTGAGGGACCATGATTCGATGGAGCAAGGTGCAGAGATTGACTGAGGATCGGTGAATGTGAATTTTGAGAAGAGGGTCTCCAACTTGTGCACATTTGACTTTAATTATAATGGACCCTTTCTGTTTTTTTCTTTGCTAACCCTTTAGTTAAGATTCATAAATATAATTCCTTTAATTGTATGCACTATGCTGTCTTATTTCTTGGCATTGAGTTGTAACAGGGTAGCAAATTACACAGCATCCACACAAACCAGGGTAAGGGCTGGGAGAGCTGTCTCAACCTCGGGTTTGGCAGGACTGGAGTGTGTATTTCCTAGACTTAAGCAGCCAAGGAAACTGGTGGGCTTTCATATACAATGCGAGTTGCCTGCTGCACATCCAGCAGTGCCCTTAGGTCAGCTGGAGGCCTGTGTACATTGATGCTTTGCTCCCTTAGCCCTGCTACATCTGGTGGTGGAACAGGGGTCTCTGCCACATCCTGCAGCTTTCAGTGGGGTCTGCCCTTTCTCCTCAGCCACAGCCAAATGCTTTTTTCTGCCTCTTCAGCCTGCTCTCTAGTGGCCTTCCTGAGCCCCTCTCCAGTCACTGGCGCATTCTGAAGTAACCTTGTTATTGATGTACTGATAAAGCCCTGGCGTCCTACCTCCACGGGGTTGATGATGGTCCTCCTTACACTCAGTTGCCAGGTCTGAGTACTTAAGCTCTTCTGCTTGTGGGCTGCCTCTATTCCTCCCATGCTCCCATGGCATGGTTAACTCAATGAGGACAACTGTCTTGGTGGCCATGGACCACAGTACTAGATAAGGGCAGCGAGATGTGGTGATTTCCATGGGGAACTGTAGCTGTCTGCTGAGATCTGCCCTCGTGTTCCACTCCTTGCTTGTGAAGGGGAGCTCCTGGGCGGGTGCAGTCAGCCTCTTATGAGCCTTATTAAATGGGATGTGTTGTCATCCCACCTGCAGGTCTCTAGGATCTCAGCCAGCTTCTTTACGACCTGCTCATGCTGCCATCTCTAGCGCCCTTGGGACAGCGCAGTCTTGCATCATGCCAGAATGTGTTGGAAGTTGGCATTGGTGGTATCACACAGGGGGCAGCTGTCCTCACTGCCAAACCAACTGGTGAAGATACTGGGGACAGGGTAAGGTACAGGTTGCCCTGATGAGGAATCTGAGTCTGGCTTGTGGGACCTTCTGCAGGTCAGGTCAGCTGAATGACCTGTTGATGGTGGTCCCTCAGATATTTAGTTAGTCGCTTGACTAGTCCACTCCTTACAGTAAGGGTACTGAATGCATAGGGAGACTTCCAAATGCACATGTAAAGCCCAGTAACATAGAAGGGTCCTTTTAGATCATGTTCATGGAAAGGAGCCTATTAGAACAAACAAGCTATTCAAGATGGTGATGGGGTGGTTGGGGAGCTCGAGCACCCAAATGCCAGCGGTGGCCATTGCCTGTGTGCTTCAGTTTAGTACAGTCCATTTACTGCATCCTTGGGAGTAAAATCACAGTTTCAAAGAAAACTTCAAAGTGCATTCTGAATATGTCACCATATGCAACCCTGAGATTCATTTTCTTGTGGGCATTCACAGTAAATACAAAGAATTGCAATAGAATCAATGAAAGACTGCACACGACAAGACAGGCAAACAACCAATGTGCAAAAGACAACAAAAGGCAAATACAAAGTTAAAATAATAATAAATAAGCAATATGGAGAACATGAGATGAGTCCTTGAACGTGAGTCTGTAGGTTGTGGGGACAGTTCAGTGTGGGGGTGAGTGAAGTTGAGTTAAGCTGTCCACTCCGGTTCAAGAACCTGATGGTTGAGGGGTAATAACTGCTCTTGAACCTGGTGGTGTGGGTCCAGAGGCTCCTGTAAGCATAAATGATGTTGGTGTGCTCAATGGTGATTGAGTAGTTCTTAACTGTTTGAGGCTGCTGATATTCCCCATAGAAGATGAGGCTTTATTTAGAGATACATGATAACAAGCCCTTCTGGCCTAACAAGCCTACATTGCCCAATTACATTAATGTGACCAATAAACCTATTAACCTGTACGTTTTTAGAATGTGGGCACAACCCCACGCAGTCACGGGGAAAGCATACGAACTCCCACAGACAGTGGTAGAATTGGACCTGGGTTGCTTACACTGTGATAGTGTTACACACGTTTACATTTCTCCAGGTATGAGTTTTAATGTAATAAACTTTTGTAGAAATTGATCTGTATCCATTAATTGGGAAATTTGTAGCATTGAAAAATGTGCACAAATGCAAGCCCTACACTGATTCTGGCAGCATCCCATCTGTGACAGCCTCCTGCTGCTTTGCATTCACAATCTCTAGCAGTACATTAACCCAAATCTGTTCTCTAATTTTCCTTTATAACCTCTAGTGGGGCTTGTTACTGAAAGTCTCGATATACCAGATCCGCTGGTTTCCTCTTTATTTGTCAATCCTGATTTCTCTTTTGTAAACCAACATCAAATCGAACCAATCTCTTTATTTGTGTCATGTCACCATTTACTGAAAACTCAGAGCAATTTCTAATTATTGATGTTGAGCTAACTGATATTTTCTGCAAATCATGGGGTTACATCTGCTGCCATTTTAGCGAACTGTTGTAAAATAATTTGAGATGACAACCAATTTAGCCACCTATTTCTAAACCTTAACATGGAGTGCTGCAATGCAGAAACAGGCTCATCGAGTCCATGCTGGTCTGATTTTCTAGCAACACACATCAAAGTTGCTGGTGAACGCAACAGGCCAGGCAGCATCTCTAGGAAGAGGTACAGTCGACGTTTCGTCCTGACGAAGGGTCTTGACCTGAAACGTCGACTGTACGTCTTCCTAGAGATGCTGCCTGGCCTGCTGCGTTCACCAGCAACTTTGATGTGTGTTGCTTGAATTTCCAGCATCTGCAGTATTCCTGTTGTTTGGTCTGATTTTCTGCCTAGTTCCATCTAGAATAGAATAGAATATCTTTATTGTCATTGTTGTGGAGCAATGAAACACAGTTTAGCAGCTCAACGTTTTGCAGCATGACAAAGAATATGCACATAAAATAAACTCTAAAACCTCAGGAGTGCAGTCCAAAATTAATAATATATGGATGGGGGGGGGGTAGGACTATTGCACACCTGCCATTCCTGGAAGTGTGATGCATTTAGCTGCCGCCGTCTTAGGAGGGGGGCAGGAGAAGGGAAGGGGGTGTTATACATTCCACTGCTTGTGGGTAGAAGCTGTTAGGGAGTCTCTTTGTTTTCGTCCTTAATGCTCTGTATCTCTTCCCAGAAGGTAGAGGGGAAAACAGGTGATGTCCAGGATGAGTAGGATCCTTTGAAAGACAAGTAGCCTTCTTTTGAAGTCTGCCAGTATAAATGTCTCTGAGGGAGGGTAATGTGCCAATAACCCGCTCTGCTACCCTCACCACCCGCTGCAAGTCCTTCCTGTTCTGTTCTGTGCAGCTGGCAAACCACACTGCACAGCAATACGTCTGGAGGCTCTCTATAGTTGTCCGATAGAAGTTGATCAGCAGGTGATGAGGGAGGAGAGCGTGCTTTAGCTTCCTTAGGAAGTAGAGCCTCGGTTGGGCCTTCCCCACCTGATAAGAGATATGGGCAGTCCAGGTGAGATCAGCCGAGATGTGGACGCCGAGGAACTTGAAACTCTCTACTCTCTCCACCTCTTTCCCGTATATGTGCAGAGCGGAGTGCTCGACGCGCTTTGATTTCCTGAAGTTTACTATCAGCTCCTTGGTTTTTGTGATGTTCAAGTCCAGGTTATTATGACAACACCATTCTGTCACCCAGACCAGAGCCCTCCAAATCCCTCTCATCCATGTACCTATCCAAACATCTCAGGTGTTATAATTGAACACACGAATACGATTTCCACCTGCAGCTCAGTTCTGGTAGTTTATTATTTTTCAGGCGCTTTAAATTCCCTACTAGTTTATATTCCAATGTTAATTTCTTTAAGCTCATTTAGCCTAGTGGTGAGTTGCTTTATGTTGTTCGTCCATCGTCGACGTCGATGAGGACCTCGACACCATTGTGATGGTGTCGAGACTCGCGGGTGATTTGGATTTAAGTGGGGGAGAGTTGCGGAGCGTCAGCCTCACTCTCTCGTCCCAATTCCCATCTGGATCCAGTGGCAAGACAGAGTCTAGACGGCTGGAGATGAGACTAGGCGCAGTGGATGACCAGGACGTCTTCTGTGTCTTGTCCTGCTCTACACGTTCCACGACGCTTGCAGAGACCGCCTTGACCGTTGGACCTTCCATTGGTCTCGTCCGCTTAATCCGCCGGAGTCTGTCTTCGCAGGCTGGGATAGACAACTCCCTATCTCACCGAGGGTTTGAGACCCGTCGGCTACCCTCACCTGGTTTAGCCGGCTTGTCGAAGCTGTTGCCCGGGGTGTGGCCGCTGTCGCATGCAAACAGCTATGGGGAGACAGAGGTGAGAGCTGAGTGCCAGGTGGGGACCAAAGGTGGACTAACCGCCTTGAAAACGACGCGAAATGTTCCCCCACCAGAGGTGCTACCCCTCCCTGACGCCCCATGCTTTAACATCACTCTGAAAAACACTGCCAATCATGAGTGTAATGGGACCTCAGTCCTACACTGAGACGTCAGCTTAGAACCTTTTCAGTCCAGATGAAGGGTCTTGGCCCGAAAAGTTGGCTGTTTATTCCCCTCCATAGATGCTGCCTGACCTGTGGAGTTCCTCCAGCCTTTTGCGTGTGTGACGCTCAAGATTTTCAGCATCTGCAGAATCTCAAGCTCAGAGCATGTACTTGTCATGGCAAAACAAAAAGGCATTTCATAAGAGGGGATGAAACAATGAGCAAAAGTTAGTCTATAGGGAATATGTCATGGGAATCTTTCTGGGTTTCATTTGTGCTGTTTCATAGCAGTGCTGATAAAATTCCAAATCCCCAATTGGAAACACTGCCTCCCAGAAATAGTAGGGTTTTACCTCAGCCATTAATTCTTGGCTCAATTTAAAACTGAGTCATTATATACTTTATTAATTCTTGATGCTAACTTAGTCCAATGTTAAAGTGGTGTGGCTTGGGTAAATCTTAAAATACTATTTAGGCTTTGACTTTAAAATCTTGGTAATAGATACTCTTGATAGATTTGTTGTCTTTGCTATGGTTCTTCATAGGTTCCAGCAATCAGAATAGCCTCCACAGAGGAAAATTGACAACTGGAGATATTGTACCGTCTCACCTAGAGAAAGAAAAGTAATCATTAAAAATGTATCTCTGTATTCAAAACACACTGCCAGTGAGGAATGCCAGAATTATCAAGTATCAGTGATACATTGCAACTTATAATCAGTTTTCATTTAAAAAGTTAATGTAAGAAGCATTCATTTTCTATATTTTGTGAGATTTGTTTTCTCACTGAAATATCACTGGCAGCTGCCGCTGCCTTTAAGGAGTTTGTACGCTCTCCCTGTGATCACGTGGGTTTCCTCCCACAGTCCAAAGATGTACTGGTTGGTAGATTAACTGATCATTATAAATTGTTCTGTGATTAAATTGGGGGATTGCAGGGTGGTGTGTCTCAAAGTGCTGGAAAGGCCTATTCCTTGCTGTATCTCAATCAATAAATAAATATGTTTAGAAATGTATCTCCTGTGAGATACACTAGTGATATTAAACCTGATTCTGAAAGAGTGGTGAAGGCAGGGTTTGACATGCTGGCCTTCATCAGTCAGGGTACTGGAGATAGATTTCTGGAATTTGGGTGTGGCCGACGTGGTCCCCTTAACAATGTGACTGACCACCGTATTGATCTTCCATCCAGAACCACTGCAGCTGAGTGGCCTACTTGCCATTTCCCAGGGCAGTTTAGAGCTGACCATTGTGCGTACATGCATACAGGCAAATGTTGAAGATGGCAAATGTTCTCCTTGGACAGATCTCAGTAAATCAAAACATTTGCCTTCCCCAATCTTAACTTAATTCGCTGACTCTCATCGTGAAAGATGAGTGAAGATCTGTTCCAGGCGAGCAGCCAATGGCTATGTTGTCCCATTAAACCAGCCTCAACTTGCATTATTTGGCACAAAACAGACCTTTTGTCCTAAATGGTCCATGCAGACCACAGCATCCTCCCTGCTGGTCCCAGTTGCCCATGTTCAGCTTATAAAGCTCCAAACCCTTCCGCTCTATGTACTTATCCAGATGTCTCTTAAATGTTACAGTTGTACCCTCTTACCCACTTCCTCTGGCAGGCTGTTCCTTTTGTACTCAATAGTCTCTGTGTAACGAAACCGCTCAGGTTTCTTTTAAATCTCTTCCCTCTCGTACCTGCAGCCTCTTTGAGGAGAAGGTACTGACCATCCACCTTACCCACAGCCCCTATGATTGTACGAGGTCACCCTTCATTCTTCTGTACTGCAGGGAATAAAGAACTAGTGAGGCAACCTCTCCCTCTCACTCAGGGCCTCTAGTCCAGATATCATCCTCCTAAACACAAGAGATTCTGCAGGTGCTGGAAGTCCAGTGTTCACACACTTACTGCTGTCGAACTCAGTGGGTCAGGCAACCTTTCTGGAGAGGATTAAACAGTTGTATTCCAGGCTGAGACCCTTCATCAGCACCCTCATAAACCTCTTCTGTGCCCTCTCCTGACTGAAGATATCTTACCTTTAACAGGGTGACCACAAATGTGCACAACATTGCAAAGTACTGTGTACAATACTCTAGACATCCAGTGTTATTCCTGTTTGTAATCCAGCCAAAACAGAGGCAAGAATGCATTACCTCTAAGACCCGCTTACATTTTCCATCTTCACAATCCCACACACGAACCTGGTTGAATAGGTCACAATTAGTCAGCCTGGATGATTACACACCACAAGAATTTCAGTTTCATTTCAACCGTACCGTTCCATCTTCTGCTGCTGTCATCAGGAGAATTGCATCCAGAGAGAAGGAGAGGGCCAGAAGATGGTGGCTATGGTTTTCCAGGAGAAAGATCAGGATCCCATTCCTTGGATCCCATACACGCACAGTCTTATCCCAGGAACCTGAAGCCTATGAAAGGATACATCAGATGGAATACAGTTTTGATGCAGTTCTTTTAAACTATCACGTATATTTTTTCCTAATTTGCCTTCTTGATCATATTAAAAGTTCAACTTTAAGTTTATTAGCTGTACACTTGTATACGGCTAAATGAAACAATGTTCCTCAGGCACCAAGCTGCAAAACACAGTACATATATCACATACAGCACATAAAATAATATTAACAGATAATTTTTTAAAAAATCAGTAGATGTACATTTATGACACAGTTAAATTTACAACAGTAGTGCAACGCTGTTACAGCTTGAGGCTTCAGGGGTAGGAGCTCAATTCCAGTGCAGTCTGTGAGGAGTTTGTATGTTCCCCTGGTGATTGTGTGGGTTTCCTCCAGGTGCTCTGGTTTCCTCTGACAGTCCAGTGTTGTACTGGTTGGTATAACTGGTCATTGCAAATTGTCCTGTGGTTAGGGTTAACCTGCTGGGTTGCTGGACGGCGTGGCTTGTCGGTCCTGAAGGGCCCGCTCCGCATTGTATCTCTAAATAAATAAATAATAAAACACTACTGGTGTGGACTGGGTGGTAGCAGGGTGTTCAGAAGTCTCACAGCCTGGGGAAAGAAGCTGTTACCCAGCCTGACAGTCCTTGTTCTTAGTAGTACACACAAAATGCTGGAGGAACTCAGCAGGCCTATTCAGCACCCACGGAAAAGACTAAACAGTCCACGTTTCTGGCTAAGATCCTTGTTCTTATACCGAGTGAAAGCAGCTTGTTTCAGTGGAGTGATGGAGGAGGGATGTTGCTAGACAACTTTTCCCTGCATAACCTAGTCTCAAGCAGCCTGGCTTGTATTGGGCCCACGGCCGTTGTGCAGGTGAGAGTGTGTCTGCTTGCCCTAATACCTGTTGTTTCTACTGAATTGTACAGTTCATCTTACCAGCATCCCAATGTTAGAGAAGGCAACGCAACTGATGTTGCCCGTGTGACCGTGCAGAATCACTTGACACGTGCTTTGTAAACTCCAGAGGATCACTTTAAAATCCCAGGATCCAGTGGCCTGTACAAGTAGAACAATTGTTTACTCAAACACACTCTCTGGCCCGGAAAACTGAGTCACAGAGAACTACAGCACAGAAACAGGCCCTACTTCCCAATTCTCCCTCATCTGAGATCCTCACCACCCAGGCCGTGCTCTTTCCTCACTGCTGCCATCAGATGGAAGGTACAAAAGCCTCAGGACTCGCAACACCAAGTTCAAGAACAGTTACTACCCCACAACCAAAAGGTGATAACTACACTCACTTGCCCATCCATGTTCACACAACCAGTGATCTCACTTTCAAGGACTTTTTATCTCAAAATCTCATGTTCTTGTTATTTATTACTATTTATTTATATTTGCATTTGAACAGTGTTGTCTTCTTTCATTGATCCTGTTATAGTTACTATTCTATAGACTTGCTGAGTATGCCCACAGGAAAATGAATCTCAGGGCTGTATACGGTGACATATATGTACTTTGAACTAGTCTGTACTGAGCTGTTATTCTGAATAATCTCATTGACCCCACACTTGAACCATAACCCTCCATACCCCTCCCAACCATATACTTACCCAAACTTCTCTTAAATCAAAGGTTCATTTATTATAAAAGTATACAACTCTGAAACTCTTCTTCTCCAGATAGCCACGAAACCAAGAAAGAAAGGAATGGCAGCACAATCATCAACCCCCAAATCCCTCCCCCCAAACAACAAAAATGAACAAAAACTGAACAGGCACATCGACCCCCAAATCCCCCTTCGCCCGCAAACAAAAATAAAAGAGAAAGATAGGGCGAAAAACACAGAATACAAAAAAAACCCACATCCAAAATGCAGAAAACCTGGGCAACATTCTCACATTCTCCCGGTCTGTAGCAGAGCAATCTCACCAGCGATAAAAAGACAGTCTCCCCTCTCCATAGCAGAGTGATCTTACCAGTAATAAAAAAGGGAATCTCCCTCTCCTTAGCAGAGTGATCTCACCAGTAATAAAGATGTAGTCTCCCCTTTCCAGCAGCAGAGTGGTTCCCCAGCAATAAGAAGGCAGGCAGCCGGTGTTTCAATCTCCCTCATCTCCTTATTTGGCAAAATGGAGTCAAACATCAGCTTGTAGCCTTCTCGCCGCAAGGTTCTCGCACACTGCCTCTGCCTCCTGGATATGGTTTCATGATCTATCTAGAACAGTGTTTTTCCAACTTTTTTTAGCCCAGCACCTTCGTACTTGCCAATGCCCCTCTCAGGCACAATATACTTTCATAGTGTAAAAACATGTCTACCATATGATAACATGAGAAAAATAATTCTGCTTAAAATGTTTATTTGTCTTTAAACCTCGCTTACACAGTGCCTGTGTGCTGTACAGCAGCTTCAATATCAATGTGATCCTTGAGCTTGATGGATTTTAGCAAGAGTTGAACTATCTGGTTCAGGTTGTGGCAGCAAAAGTGTTAAGTCTCCACGTGTAGCAATGTCCAATCGTTTTTTTTGTTTTTTGTGAGTATGTGGTTCACAGCCTCTTTCAACAAGGTAGGAGAATGTAAAATGCAATGAAGAGCAGTTGGCTCTTCTCCAAAGACCAGGAAACTTCATATGACAGTGTACCCACATACCACAAAAGCATTTTTGCTTCTTCATCATTCTGAATTTTGATAATTTCTTCTTGCAAGCTCTCTTCCTGTCTTCCACCACCTTTGTGAAGAAATGGGTTAATTACTCAGTCCAGAATTTCTAGATTGTTCAAATCCTTGAATCGATTTTGAAAATCCCTCTTCTGTGACTCCAGGTGTAAGCAGCACTCTTGCAAATCACTGTCTGTGAAAGAGAGTGCCATAGTTTCCATGCTGGGATATTGTGAGAACATTCCTCTCCCAATGTTTTGCTTATTTCTTTCCAATTTTCTGATAAAAGTGGACACTGCACTTTCCCCCGGATTAAATTGAGATTCTCACCCTGCAGTTTCATATTTAGAATGTTCATTTTGTCATACAGATTCGCTAAGGTATGCCACATCTCCACATAGAAGTTCAATGTTGTTTCCCAAGCTCTTGTTGAATTTGAGCAAAAATTCAACGACAGTGTCAAAAAGATCAAAGAAACGTTTTAAGCTGCAGCCTTTTGACAGCCAACACATGGCAGTGTGAAAAAGCAAGCATTCAAAATTCATTGTTATCTTGGCAAAACTGGTGAAATATTCTGCTAGTTAATGGATTTGCTTTAATTTTGTTGATAGCAGGTATTACAAGTCATGTTTGATAGAAGTCGTTGGCTGCCGTTTTTAGCTGTGAGATGTTGACAATGAATTACACAATGGATTGCAAACACTTGGAATTTCTTTTTTCATAAATGCCACTAAACCAGCATGGCTGGTGGTTTATATATTTATATATTGTCATTATATGGTGGTCCATCTGTGGCGCAAGAAATCATGTTCCACTTTTATCCTCAATATACATTTTGAGCTTGTCGTAGATTGGTTCTCTGTTGATATTTGTTTTTAACTTTTTACAAAAGAGAATCTCTTCATAAATTTTTCCATTTTTGATAAACCGTACATATGCCTCGCACAGATGACTCATCCAGTTGTATCCCAAATTCTGTTTTTTGTAGCTCTGTGCATAGTTGATGCTCAATGTCTTCACTCATTTCATCAATATGACAAGCTACCGAGTTATTACTCAGAGGAATTGACTTTAAAATACTGGTATCCATTTTGAGAACAGTGGTGAATACATCTGATACAACAGGTAATTTTAATCTTTCACCAATTATATGAGATTCTCCACACTTTTCTATCATTTTAGAAATGTCCTAAGAAGCAATGAGACCACTATCGAGGTCACTTTTAGCTTTCTTGGCAAATGATTTGAGTGTGCAATGCTTTTCGAATAATTCTTCCATCCTCTAGAACTGAGTAATACCATTAGTAACCTTTCAGGGTGTCTTTTATGGAAGTGTCCCTGCAATCTTGCTGGTTTCATGGCTTCATTAGACAGTACAGTATTACAAATAAGACACATGGGGTGTTGCTGATCTGATGGGAGTAGAATAAAATCATACTCTAGGTATCCAATATTGTACTGACACACTTTCTGTGGTTTTTGTTTCTTAGCCAGATTAGAGTTCAAGGCGTCACCACCCTCAGACTCATAGAAATCACGCCGTACATATTTATCCATTATTTATGGGGCTAAATTAAAATAAAAAAATTAACACTAACAGGGAATGCCTATCGGATGTTGACGTCAGCAGCGAGTTGACACAGTCATTCAGGTCTCGTGCTTCAAGTTAGTGTGCTGCTTGTCATCACCCCCCCCCCCCAAGAATCCTTAATGCCTCCCCCCGAAACTTCTATTTCCCCTAACGCCCCCTTTGGACACATAACCGCACCCTGGGGGGGGGGGGGTGATACCACCGCTGTCGGGAATCATTGATTTAGAAGATGTCGACTGAACGAGCTTTGTTCACAGGCGCCATCTTGACCGGAAGAGGTCACAAATCTTCCGGTCAGGAGGGGGGGATTTGGGGGTCGATGTGCCTGTTCCATTTTTTGTTTTTTTTTGTGCGGGGAGGAGGGATTTGGGGGTTGACAATCGTGCTGCCATTCTTTTCTTTCTTGGTTTCATGGCTACCTGGCAAGTAAGAATTTCAGTATTGTAAAAAGGTGTTGTAAATGTTGCAATCTTCAAAAGGCGATGCCTCAAAAATGCAGCATCTATCATTAAGGACTCCTATCACCCAGAAATGCCCTTTTCTCATCAAGGGGGAGGTACAGGAGCCTGAAGACACACACCCAACGTTTTAAGAGCAGCATGTTCCCCGTCGCTATTAGATTTCTGAACAGACAATGAACCATGTACTCTACCTCACTATCTCCTCTTTTTTTTTGCACTATTTAATTAATTTAATTTTTATATGCATATTTTTATTGTAATTTATTTTTTATTATGTATTGCAGTGTACTGCTGCCGTAAAATAGCATATTTCATGACATATGCCAGTGACATTAAACCCAACTCTGACCCTGATTCTCAACTGAACCCGCATCGACCCCTTCTGCTGGCAGCTTATCTCACACTCGCACCTTCCTCTGAGTGAGAAGTTGCTGGTGAAAACATTTACTAGCAAACATTGAACAATTTCATTGGATTATTTTCTAAATGGAGAGAAAATTCAAAAACCTGAGGTTTTAAAGGTTTTGGGAGTCCTTGTGCAGGACTCACTAAAGGGTAATTTGCAGGTTGAGTCTGTGGTGAGGAAGGCAAATGCAATGTTGGCATTCATTTCAAGAGGATTGGAATATAAAAGCAAGGATGGAATGCTGAGACTTTATGAAGCACTGGTGAGGCCTCACTTGGAGTATTGTGAGCAGTTTAGGGCCCTTTATCTAAGAAAAGATGTGCTGACATTGGAGAGGGTTCAAAGGAGGTTCACAAAAATGATTCTGGGATTGAAAGGCTTGTCATATGAGAAGCATTTGACGGCTCTGGGCCACTACTCACTGGACGAGGGGTGAACTCATTGAAACCTATCAAATGATGAAAGGCCTCAGTCGAGTGGATGTGGAGAAGATGTTTCCTATGGTGAGGGAGTCTAAGACCAGAGGACACAGCCTTAGAATAGAAGGACATCGTTCAGAACCGAAATGAGGAAGGATTTCTTGAGTCAGAGAGTGGTGAACCTCCTCAGGTGGCTGTGGTGGCCAAGTCATTGGGTAAATTCTTAAGGCAGAGGTTGATTGGTCAGAGCATGAAGGGATTTGGAGAGAAGGCAGGAGATTGAGCCGTGATGAAATGGCAGAGCAGACTCAATTGGCCAAATGGCCTAATGCTGTTCCTATATCTTATGGTCTTATGGAGATGTGGCTTAGTCTTTCAGATGTGCATAGGGCATTTTAATTGCGGGGTTTTTAGTTTTTCATGTATTTTTTTGTCCTGATTAATTCTGGGCCGTGGGTGTTGTTTCTGAGGTGTGGGCAGGCTCTTCATGAGTGATTGGCCCTTGGACTGGTGGACAGAATTGCTGTATACATGTGGACTCAGCCCCTGGATTGCTGGACAGAACTGCAGTGTACACGTGGACTTGGACCCCGATTTGTGGACAGAACTGCACCCCTTATTCCAGCTGTGTTTTAATTCCCAATTTTTTAATCCATCCCACTCCCTACCCCGATCCTGTATAAGTAAGATTAGCTTTGCTTGTCCTGTATACACCGAAACACACAGTGCAATGCGTCATTTGCATCAAATCTACTCCTAACCTGTATATCTTTAGAAGGTGAGAGGAAATCGACACCCAGAGGAAATTCGTGTAGCCACGGGCAGAATGTACAAGCTCCCTACAGACGGTGGTGTGAACCCAACCCTGGTTGGGGGTTCCTGACGATGTGTGGCGATTGCGCTAACTACTGTGTCACCGTGCATTAGCGATTTTTTGTTACCCATTTTCCTTTAAAAAAATTTTATATTGTTACAACTTCAACCTTTGCACACGTTCACCAATACTTAAAGCCTTCCAGCTTTCACTTGGTTAAAAGATGCTGTAGATCTAAGCCTAGTGCAGTGGGTATAATGGGAAATGGGCTGGAGGAAGTCAGCTTACCAAGTATTCTCCATGGTATGAAAACGCACAGGTTTTGATGACGTTGTGATGCCCCAAGAGTTTCTTCAAGGGTTGACCTAGCTGCTTGACGAGAAAACTTTAATTACTTTAGAGTTATGCAATGAACCTCGGTGTTGTATATGGTGACATATATGTACTTTGAGAATAAAATTTGCTTTGAACTTTGACTGGGGCAGAGTCAGTAAAGCATTAACCTCATTGCTGTTTATTACACAATCTCGTTCCTTTATCAGGAGAGCCAATTCATAGTATCTATTGCTTTAACATCACTGTGCTGCCTGAGTTGATACAACATGCGAAATCGTACCCTCCTGGGTTTAGAATGAAAACCAAATTGCTTAATTCAGATTCCAAAATGTCCCAGGGAAAGATCCCAAGGTCCCATGTAATGCAAATAAAATATTCTCCGAATTGGTCTCTGTAAAGGTGTTGAAGGAATTTGTGCTGCTTTTATTATTTTGAGAGGCAGCACGGCAACAAGCCCTTCCAGCCCAGCCAGCCCGCGCCGCCCAGTTCCAACTTCGGACTGTGGGAGGGAACTGGAGCACCTGGAGACAACCGACACGGTCACAGGGAGAGTGTGAAACAGGCAGAGTGGCTCTGTCACAGTGTCACCGTCACAGCGTCACTGTCACTCTGACTGTGGGAGGGAACTGGAGCACCTGGAGACAACCGACACGGTCACAGGGAGAGTGTGAAACAGGCAGAGTGGCTCTGTCACAGTGTCACCGTCACAGCGTCACTGTCACTGTGACTGTGGGAGGGAACTGGAGCACCCAGAGACAACCGACACGGTCACAGGGAGAGTGTGAAACAGGCAGAGGGCTCTGTAATAGTGTTGCGCCAACCACTACACTACCGTGCCGCCCATAGTCACAATGTGAGACTAAATAAAAACCAGTCGTCCCTGGGTTACAAACAACCAACTTATGGACACTTTGTAAATACGAACTTTTTTTTGGGGGGGGTGGTGGATGGGGATGGCACCTACCCCTGTTGCTCTGGGGCTGCGGGCATCTTTCCCTGGCATTTCCGAGTGCCCTCTCCCTCCCATCCTACCTGAGCCAAAACAGTCAGCTGGGACGAATGCTCTCTCTGAGGTGTCCGCATGTGTGTATGCACACATCCTTTGATACTAGCGTACAAAGGAATTTAAACCGCGCACAAAAGCTTGTCACCCTCCACCCCGTTGGCATGTTAAGTATATTTCACGATCGGACACAATCACATTTCTTTTTCCGATTTCCGATGCAGACAGTGTTGACAACGTGGAGCTTGTGATGATTTGTCTGCAGATTTTAGAATTGGCTTATTTATATAGTTTTGAAGAAATTATTCAGTGCGCACATGTTGTTGCCACTGGGCGAAACAATTGTACAGCATAACACTGTGCACACCAGTCATTACAAATTCAAGAGAACACTGGCTGGGATTACTGAGGAAATTTGTCCCGGGCGCCAGCACACTCCCCCATCACCACCATTTCTGTGTCCCTTTCAGCTGTGATTTAATATTTCAGTAATATTTGAGTAATATATTGGTTGATCAAGCATTCTTGTTTGTTTAAATAATTTATTATGGGTTATATGTATAAATATGTGAATTGCATGTACCATGATGTTACCACGTGAAACATACACGCCTCGCTTCAAGCAAAGTTAGACTTTATGGCCTGCTGTGCCTTCCTTACAATTAGTTTAATGCCTTAAAGTTACAAAACATAACCCCTTCCTACACACTGCTGTTCATTTCTGACTTCATGCATTATTTAGTATTTAAAGTAACAAGCCCTTCTAGGAAAATGTTTCCGCACTGCCTAATTATACCCATGTGACCAATTAACCTACTAACCTGCGTGTCTTTAGAATGTGGGAGGAAACCAGAGCCCCTGGAGCAAACCCACCCGGTCACGGGGAGAATGTAGAAACCCCTTAGAGACAGCAGTGGGACTGAACCCAGTCACTGCCGTTGTATCGGCATGCTAGAATTGAACCCTGTCAAAAGCTAGGGATGTTTTGTAAACCAACGACAACTGTAAGTAAAGTGTCCACACGGTCGCTGATCAACTATTGTCTTTCATTGTGGAGTACTTGATCGAATTCAAACCCCATCACCTCCCTCTGGAAAAGCTTTTATGGAGTGGCGGGATCTTCGAGTGGAGTAATCCTGCAGGAAACAGTGAGCACTCTGTCCGGTGTATGGGAGACCACAGTCAGTGCAGAGGAGTAACAAACATCTCCTCCACCCCCGATCACTGTTCCCTCGAAGCTGCGTGGCCGCACAGTAATTGCGCCCGCGTACATAGCCTTTGTTGCTGCACAGCTGTAATTGGATAGGCGAGAAAAGTTTACAAAATGTGAAAGATTTCCTTTGTTGTACTGTATTTCATTTTACCCTTCAATTAATAAAATTAAATGTATGTGACTTTTCAATTCTCATTCTAGATATTCATTGTTGGCCTACTATATTAAAAAAAACATTTAAAGTGCTGCACAGTTTTCAGGCCATGTAAAAATTTCCTACTCAGTGGAATGGTTGGACCTTGCAGCTGTTAAAAAGTGTGGAGGGAACATTGTCCCTGATTATCAACACTGGCGCACCTCAAGGATGTGTGCTTAGCCCACTGCTCTACTCCTTCCACACTCGTGACTGTTTGGCTAGGCACATCTCAAAAGGCATCTATAAATTTATCAGTGACATCGGTGAAATCTCACATATCAATGAGAAGGTGTACAGGAGCAAGGTAGGTTGATCATACATCAAGGTAGGTTGATCATACAGGAGCAAGGTAGGTTGATCATACATCAAAGTAGGTTGATCATACAGGAGCAAGGTAGGTTGATCATACATCAAAGTAGGTTGATCATACAGGAGCAAGGTAGGTTGATCATACATCAAGGTAGGTTGATCATACAGGAGCAAGTTAGGTTGATCATACAGGAGCAAGGTAGGTTGATCATACAGGAGCAAGGTAAGCAGATTGGTTGAGTGGTGTTGTAACAACCTTGCCCCCAATGTCAGCAAGACCAACGAATTGACTGGGGACTTCAGGAAGGGAAAGTCATGAGAACTGTCCTCGTTGAGAGGTCAGCCATGGAAAGGGTGAACAGCTTCAAGTTCCTGGGTGTCCACATCTCAGGAGATCTATCCTGGGCCCAACACATTGATACAATCAGGAAGAAGGCGCAACAGGTTTTGCGTTTCATGAGGAGGTTTGGTATGTCATTAGAGAGTATTTATGACTTTCAATAGGTGTACAATAGAGATGCATCACTTTCTGGTAAGGAGGCTCCAGTGCACAGGATCACAAGAGACTGCAGACGGTTTGTAGACTAGGCCAGCTTCATCACGGGCACAGACCTCTCCATCATCAAGGACATCTTCAACAGGCGATGCCTCAAGAAGATGGCATTCAACATTAAGGACAGTGAGAATCCCGGACATACTCTTTTTTCATTACTACCATCAAGGAGGAGGTACAGGAGCCTGAAGACCCACACTCAATGTGTGGATCTGCTTCTTCCCATCAGATTTCCACCATTGAATCTCTGGACGGTCCATGAATCTGTGAACACTACCTCGACACTATGTATTTATTTCTGTAACTTAGAACAATTTTATGTCTTTGCACTGTACTGCCACTGCGAAACAACACACTTCATGTCACGTCAGTGATAGTTAGCCTGATTCTGGTTCTGCCTGCAGCTCAGAAGGTCCAAGGAGATTATTACTCCTTCATTCCCTTTGGAAGCTGCTGGGTGTAACAGTTGAAGAGTACAGACTATAAACATCCACTGAGTGATAAAGCGACGGGGTGGGGTGGGGCAGATTTATAGATGTGGGGATTAGACTTTACTGCATTAACAATGCTCAATTACAGCACAGAAAACAGACCCTTCGGTCCAACTGCTCCATGCTAACTCAACCACTTCTGGCAACACATTCCAAACAGAGGCCACCCTCTCTGTGAAGGCGTTGCCCCTCATTCCCTTTTTAGACCATTCAACACAGGAGCAGAATGAAGCCATTCAGCCCATCAAGCCTGCTCTGCCATTTGATCATGGCTGATTTATTTTCTCTTTCAACCCCATTCTTCTGCCTTCTCTTCGTAACCTGACACATCCTTACTAATTAAGAAACTATCACCTTTCACTGGAAACATGCCCAGTGACTTGGCCTTCACATTTACCGGAAGTGTTGTAAACAAAGGGCCTGAAGCATCCCTTCCAGCTGCCCAAATCAGTGATAAAACGACAGGGTGGGATAAGGGGCAATTTATAGATGTGGTATGGGGGTATCACACTGCAAGACTCTACAGATGATAGTAAAAGCTGCTGAGGGGATCTCCAGGGTCTCCCTTCCTCCCTGTTTGTGGCTTTTTTTTTAGATTATGAGAACACTCAGTCCTCTTTTATTGTCATTTAGAAATGCATACATGCATTAAGAAATGATACAATGTTTCTCTGGAGTGATATCACAGAAAACGGGACAAACCAAAGACTAACACTGACAAAACCACATCATTATAACATCTAGTTACAGCAGTGCAAAGCAATACCATAATTTGATGAAGAACAAACCATGGGCACGGTAAATAAAGTCTCAAAAGTCCCCGAGTCGATCGACTCCCGAGTCCCCGATAGCAGGCGGCAAAAAGGGAGAAACTCCCTGCTATAAACCTCCAGGCACCGTCAACTTGCCGATACCTTGGAAGCAGCCGACACTGAGTCCGTCCGTCCGAAAACTTTGAGCTTCCGACCAGCCTCTCCGATACAGCCTCCCGAGTGCCATCCTCTGCCGAGCGCCTTCGACCTCTCCCCGGCCGCTGAAACATGCAAAGCCGAGGATTTTGGGGCCTTCAGCTCCGGAGATTCCGGTTTCCACACAGTAGCAATGGCATTTACCAGGAATGTTGCAGATGAAGGGCCCGTAGCAATGTTGAGGATCCCTACCACCCATCCCCAATCTCTCTGACCCACTACCCTCAAGAAGGAGGTACAGGAGCATCAGGACTAGGTCTGCCAGACTGGGTAACAACTTCTTCCCTCAGGCTGTGAGACTAACGAGTACCCTGTCACCACCGAGGTCTCATCACTAGGACGGTGAGCTGTTTACTGTCTATCTGTGCTGCACACTGCATGCATTTTGAATTACATTTTATTAACTTATTTGTGGTGATATTTTGTTTTATGTGTTGTGTTTGATATATGTGTTATGTGATATATGTATTATGGCTGCACTGTGGTTTAGAGGGACACTGTTTTGTTTGGCTATATATATATATATGGTTGAGTTGAGTTATTCCCCAGTCTTGGTAATTTACTTGCAAATGTTCTGTCACCCGATGAGGAGACATCATCAGTGCGCTGCTGGTCGTGCTGTGTCCTCCGAATGCTTGGCCTGTATATGCTTATCAATCAGCTGATTGGCTGACATTCAGAAACCCAATTGTGATGTACGTTGTGTATACGTACGGTCAGATGACAGTAAACTTGAACTTGCGAGATTGGGTACAGAATGATGGGAGGCCCCACTAACCTTCGGCTCCCACAGGATGACCGTGTAGTCCCAGCCTGCAGACGCAAGCACCTGTGAGTCGTTGCTAAAGGCCACAGTCTCCACACTCTTGCTGTGCCCTGAGATTCAGAACAACATCACTTATTGAAGAATCAAACAGTATTTTTATTGAGACTGTGTTTTACATACAACAACAGAGTTTCATCTGTCAGATTTAAGCTTATTCTCTGTTACCTGTAATTTTCTTTGATCAGTGGCGCAGGGATGATAGAGAACTGGAGAACTACAGTATGAGAGAGGGAAGGGCTAGATCGATCTTAGAGAAGGTTATAAGGTGGATCTTGGGTTTCCCATCAAAAGATCCCTCAAAGTCGCTGCAGACATTGATAGGGTTGTTCAGAAGGCATATGCTCGTTGGTCAGGGACTTGAGTTCAAGAACCACAGGCAATATTGCAGATCTATAAAACCCTGGTTAGCCCTCGCTCGGAACATCGTGTCCCGCTGGGCTCGCTTCATTTCGGAAGGATGCGGAAGCTTTAGAAAGGGTGCAGAGGAGATTTAATAGGATGCTGCCTGGATTAGGGGACATGTCTTGTGAGGGTAGGTTGAGCTTGTCTCTTTGGAGTGGAAGAGAATGAGAGGTGGCTTGATTAAGGTGTACAGGATAAGAGGCATAGATAGGGTGGACAGCCGGAGACTTTTTCCCAGGGCCACGATGGATAACATGAGGGGCATAATTTTAAGGTTATTGGAAGAAAGTATAGGGGATGTCAGAGGTAGGTTTTTATACACAGAGAGAGGTGGGTGAGTGGAACATTTGGGGCACTTAAGAGACTCTTAGTGAGGCGCATGGATGATAGAAAAATGGAGGGCTATGCGGGAGGGAAGGTTTAGTTTGGTTTGAGAGTGGGTTAAAGGGTCAGCACAATATTGTGGGCCGAAGGGCCTGTACTCTGGTGTATTGTTCCGTCCTATGGAAATAAGTTTGACACAACATTGTGGGCTTGTACTGTGCTGTAGTGTTTCCTGTTCTTCGTTTTGGCGTTTTGAAATTGCCGCACATATTCATGTCAAATGTTCCTGGAGCCACCCAGTGTCTACATCCAGGGTATGAGTTCGCATCAGAACAACACTTTTATGTTCCACGTGTAACGTGTCTGAAAGCAGACAGGTTCGAATAAGTGACCTCACCCTGTACAAGAGATCGCAGTACATAGAACATAGAACACTAAAGCACAGTACAGGCCCTTCAGCCCACAATGTTGTGCCGGCCTTTAATCTACTCTAAAATCAATTTACCCCTTCCCTCCCACATAGCCCTCCATGTATCTACCCTCCATGTGCCCATCCAAGAATCTCTTAAATGTCCCTGACATATCTGCCTCCACCTTGGCAAGCATATCCGCATAAATGTCGGCTTACGTGCCGGGCGGCACCTAATTAACTGGCTGGTTTATTTTGGCTTTTTTCTTGAAGATGTGCTGGGTGTGTTCCGGCTACCACCGCAACCCTGTGTGCTTCACGACCCGTTATCGGTCCGCGGCCTGGAGGTACTGTAATTGTACCATTGGTAATGCAGCAAAATCCAATCCCCACGCCCAGCCCTTTGTATCCCATACCCTCTCCCTCAAGAATCCCTGTCCTGACTGAAAGTGAGCGCTGATAGGTTCACCGTGGGAGAGGATGAGGTTTGTCGTGCTCGCCTACCTTTGAGAATGTGCAGACAGTTGCCTCTTGCCGTGTCCCACACCCTGACCATACAATCAGCGGACCCACTGGCGAAGAGAATGGAGTCAGCAGAGAAGGCACAAGCTCTCACTGGGCCTGTTGGAGCAGAAACAATACTCAGAGTGTCAGATTCAGATTTACTTATCACCTGCACATTGAAACACACAGTGACATGCGTGATTTACGTTAACAACCAACACACCTCAGGTTGTGCTGGGGCAGCCTGCAAGTGTTGCCGCACATCCCCACCGGCAGCATAGCATGTCCACAACGCTGAGAGCAGAACAACACAGAACACAACAAGCCACAAAGTAACAGCAGCAAAACAAACCCTATTCCTCCCTACACACACACAGTCCTCCCTACACACACACAGTCCTCCCTACGCGCACACAGACCTCCCTACGCGCACACAGACCTCCCTACACACACACAGTCCTCCCTACACACACACAGTCCTCCCTACGCGCACACAGACCTCCCTACGCGCACACAGTCCTCCCTACACACACACAGTCCTCCCTACACACACACAGTCCTCCCTATTCGCACACAGACCTCCCTACGTGCACACAGACCTCCCTACGTGCACACAGACCTCCCTACACACACAGAGTCCTCTCTACACACTCACAGTCCTCCCTACGCGCACACAGTCCTCCCTACAGGCACACAGTCCTCCCTATTCACACGCAGACCTCCCTACGCACACAGACCTCCCTACGTGCACACAGTCCTCCCTACGCACACACAAACCTCCCTACGCACACAGACCTCCCTACATGCACGCAGTCCTCCCTACGCACACGCAGACCTCCCTACGTGCACACAGTCCTCCCTACGCACACACAAACCTCCCTACATGCACGCAGTCCTCCCTACGTGCACACAGACCTCCCTACGTGCACACAGTCCTCCCTACGCGCACACAGACCTCCCTACACACACAGAGTCCTCTCTACACACACACAGTCCTCCCTACAGGCACACAGTCCTCCCTATTCACACGCGGACCTCCCTACACACACGCAGTCCTCCCTACGCGCACACAGTCCTCCCTACACACACACTGACCTCGATACACACACACAGACCTCCCTACGCACACACAGACCTCCCTACGCGCACACAGACCTCCCTACGTGCACACAGACCTCCCTACACACACACAGTCCTCCCTACGCGCACACAGACCTCCCTACACACACAAAGTCCTCTCTACACACACACAGTCCTCCCTACAGGCACACAGTCCTCCCTATTCACACGCGGACCTCCCTACGCACACACTGACCTCGATATGCACACACAGACCTCCCTACGCACACACAGCCCTCACTATGCACACGCAGACCTCCCTACGCACACACAGTCCTCCCTACGCGCACACAGTCCTCCCTACAGGCACACAGACCTCCCTATTCACACGCAGACCTCCCTACGTGCACAGACCTCCCTATGTGCACAGTCCTCCCTACGCGCACACAGACCTCCCTACGTGCACACAGACCTCCCTACACACACACAGTCCTCCCTACGCGCACACAGACCTCCCTACACACACAGAGTCCTCACTACACGCACACAGTCCTCCCTACAGGCACACAGTCCTCCCTATTCACACGCGGACCTCCCTACACACACGCCGTCCTCCCTACGCGCACACAGTCCTCCCTACACACACACTGACCTCGATACACACACACAGACCTCCGTACGCGCACACAGACTGTGCACACAGACCTCCCTACACACACACAGTCCTCCCTACGCGCACACAGACCTCCCTACACACACAGAGTCCTCTCTACACACACACAGTCCTCCCTACAGGCACACAGTCCTCCCTATTCACACGCGGACCTCCCTACACACACACTGACCTCGATATGCACACACAGACCTCCCTACGCACACACAGCCCTCACTATGCACACGCAGACCTCCCTACGCACACACAGTCCTCCCTACGCGCACACAGTCCTCCCTACGTGCACGCAGTCCTCCCTACGCGCACACAGTCCTCCCTACGCACACACTGACCTCGATACGCACACACAGACCTCCCGACGCACCCGCAGTCCTCCCTACGCGCACACAGTCCTCCCTACGCACACACTGACCTCGATACGCACACACAGACCTCCCGACGCACACACAGACCTCCCTACGTGCACACAGACCTCCCTACGTGCACACAGACCTCCCTACACACACACAGTCCTCCCTACGCGCACACAGACCGCCCTACACACACAGAGTCCTCTCTACACACACACAGTCCTCCCTACAGGCACACAGTCCTCCCTATTCACACGCGGACCTCCCTACGCACACACTGACCTCGATATGCACACACAGACCTCCCTACGCACACACAGCCCTCACTATGCACACGCAGACCTCCCTACGCACACACAGTCCTCCCTACGCGCACACAGTCCTCCCTACAGGCACACAGACCTCCCTATTCACACGCAGACCTCCCTACGTGCACAGACCTCCCTACGTGCACAGTCCTCCCTACGCGCACACAGACCTCCCTACGTGCACACAGACCTCCCTACACACACACAGTCCTCCCTACGCGCACACAGACCTCCCTACACACACAGAGTCCTCTCTACACACACACAGTCCTCCCTACAGGCACACAGTCCTCCCTATTCACACGCGGACCTCCCTACACACACGCAGTCCTCCCTACGCGCACACAGTCCTCCCTACACACACACTGACCTCGATACACACACACAGACCTCCGTACGCGCACACAGACTGTGCACACAGACCTCCCTACACACACACAGTCCTCCCTACGCGCACACAGACCTCCCTACACACACAGAGTCCTCTCTACACACACACAGTCCTCCCTACAGGCACACAGTCCTCCCTATTCACACGCGGACCTCCCTACGCACACACTGACCTCGATATGCACACACAGACCTCCCTACGCACACACAGCCCTCACTATGCACACGCAGACCTCCCTACGCACACACAGTCCTCCCTACGCGCACACAGTCCTCCCTACGTGCACGCAGTCCTCCCTACGTGCACGCAGTCCTCCCTACGCGCACACAGTCCTCCCTACGCACACACTGACCTCGATACGCACACACAGACCTCCCGACGCACACGCAGTCCTCCCTACGCGCACACAGTCCTCCCTACGCACACACTGACCTCGATACGCACACACAGACCTCCCGACGCACACACAGACCTCCCTACGTGCACACAGACCTCCCTACGTGCACACAGACCTCCCTACACACACACAGTCCTCCCTACGCGCACACAGACCGCCCTACACACACAGAGTCCTCTCTACACACACACAGTCCTCCCTACAGGCACACAGTCCTCCCTATTCACACGCGGACCTCCCTACACACACGCAGTCCTCCCTACGTGCACACAGTCCTCCCTACACACACACTGACCTCGATACACACACACAGACCTCCCTACGCACGCACAGTCCTCCCTACGCACACACTGACCTCGATACGCACACACAGACCTCCCGACGCACACACAGACCTCCCTACGCGCACACAGACCTCCCTACGTGCACACAGACCTCCCTACACACACACAGTCCTCCCTACGCGCACACAGACCTCCCTACACACACAGAGTCCTCTCTACACACACACAATCCTCCCTACAGGCACACAGTCCTCCCTACGCACACACAGACCTCCCTACGCGCACACAGACCTCCCTACGCACACACTGACCTCGATATGCACACACAGACCTCCCTACGCACACACAGACCTCCCTACGCACACACAGCCCTCCCTATGCACACGCAGACCTCCCTACGCACACACAGTCCTCCCTACGTGCACACAGTCCTCCGTACGTGCACGCAGTCCTCCCTACATGCACGCAGTCCTCCCTACACACACGCAGACCTCCCTACACACACGCAGACCTCCCTACGCGCACACAGTCCTCCCTACGTGCACACAGACCTCCCTACACACACACAGTCCTCCCTACGCACACACGGACCTCCCTACACACACTCAGTGCTCCCTACACACACACTGTCCTCCCTATGCACATGCAGACCTCCCTACACACACACAGTCCTCCCTACGTGCATGCAGCCCGACACGCACGCAGTCCTCCCTACACACACGCAGACCTCCCTACGCGCACACAGTCCTCCCTACGCACACACAGACCTCCCTACGCGCACACAGACCTCCCTACGCACACACAGTCCTCCCTATGCACACACGGACCTCCCTACGCACACACAGTCCTCCCTACACACACACAGTCCTCCCTACACACATACAGTCCTCCCTATACACACACACACACAGTCCTCTCTACGCGCACACAGTCCTCCCTACACGCACACAGACCTCCCTACGCACACACAGTCCTCCCTACGCGCATGCGGACCTCCCTACGCACACGCAGTCCTCCCTACACACACGCACAGTCCTCCCTACACACACACACACACACACAGTCCTCCCTACGCGCACACAGTCCTCCCTACGCGCACACAGACCTCCCTACGCGCACACAGACCTCCCTATGCACACACAGTCCTCCCTACGCACACGCGTACCTCCCTACGCACATGCAGACCTCCCTACACACACACGGTCCTCTCTACACACACAGTCCTCCCTACGCACACATGCAGTCCTCCCTACGCACGCACAGACCTCCCTACGCACACAGACCTCCCTATGCACACAGTCCTCCCTACGCACACACAGTCCTCCCTACGCACACACAGACCTCACTACGCACACACAGTCCTCCCTATACACACACAGTCCTCTAACCCCAGAAGAGGCTGTCTTCAGCTTCCAGCGGATTCATACATTCACAAACACTGGGCCTTTGACTTCCCCAGCAGACTCACAGACTCAGGCCTTGTCTTCCGCAGTCTTGTTCTCTGAAACTGCGTGCTGCCAACCAATGGCAGGGGTTTAAACAACCACAGTGACAGAATCAGGACCCCAGACCCACAGCAACACAACCACTGGCAAATCAAATAATCAGCTCTTCCCAATCCCGGGGGCTTCAATTTGCTGCTGATGGCTCCCACCAGCCAGATACAGTGAGCTGTTTTAGACAGCATAATATTTATAACGTGTCTTTAAAACAATTTGCTCTCTTCTTAACATCTGAAAACTGCACAGTGGTCCGTGAGCCAGTGCTCACTGGAGGGTCAGAAGTGGAGATAGTCAGCAACTTTAAATTCCTGAGTGTTACCATTTCAGAGGAACAGTCCTGCCCCAGCATGCAAGTACAATTGTGAAGAAAGCAGGGTAGTGTCTCTACTTCCTTTAGAGTTCGCGGAGATTTAGCATGACATCTAAAACTATGACAAACTTCTATAGATGTGTGGTGGAGAGTATATTGACTGGCTGCATCACAGCCTGGTATGGAAACACCAATGCCTTTGAACAGAAAATCCTACAAAATGTAGTGGATTTGGCCCAGTATATCACGGGTAAAGCCCTCCCAATGATTGAGCGCATGGACATGAAGCATTGTTGTAGGAAAGCAGCGTCCATCATCAGAGTTCCTGCTCTTTCCTCACTGCTGCCATCAGGCAGAAGGTGCAGGTGTCTCAGGATTCACGCCACCACGTTCAGGAACAGTTACTACCCCTCAGCCATCAGGCTCGTGGACAAAACTACACACATTGAAACGTTCCTACAACCATCGATCTCACTTTAAGGATTTTTTTGTCACTATGATTATGAGGACACGCAGTCCCCTTTTATTGTCATTTAGTAATGTATGCATTAAGAAATGATAAAATGTTTTTCCAGAATGATATCACGGAAAACACACGACAAACCAACTTAAAAACCAACAAAAACCACCTAATTATAACATATAGTTACAACAGTGCAAAGCAATACCGTAATTTGATAAGAACAGACCATGGGCACGGTAAAAGTCTCAAAGTCTCTCGAAAGTCCCATCATCTCACGCAGACGGTAAACCTCCAGCGCCGCCAACTTGCCGATGCAGCATTCTGGAAGTATCCGACCACAGTCCGACTCCGAGTCGGTCCGAAAACTCTGAGCCTCCGGCCACCTCTTCGATACTGAGCACCGAGCACCATCTCTGCCGAGCGCTTCGACCCCAGCCCCGGCAATAGGCAAAGCCGAGGATTTGGGGCCTTCCCCTCCGGAGATTCTCGATCGCACAGCAGCAGTGGCAGCGAAGCAGGCATTTCAGAAGTTACTCCAGATGTTCCTCTGTGCTTCTCACGTCCGTCTCCATCAAATCAGGATTGTGCACGGCCCCCCTAGTTACACATAATCGATATTCATTCGGAACAGCCGCACGCGCTGCGTCGCAACACCATCTTCTCCTTCTCCATCCAATGGAACATGTTATCTCATGTTCTCATTATTTATTACTATTTATTTATATTTCCATTTGCACAGTTTGTTGTCTTCCACACTCTGGTTGATCTTTCACTGATTCTGTTATATTTACTATTTTATAGATTTGCTGAGTATGCCCACAGGGAGATGAATCTCAGGGTTATATATGTACTTTGATAATAAAATTTACCTTGAACTTTGAACTCCAAGCATCTGAAATAATTCACAGTATTAGCCCACCAGCCATCCTGCTCCTCTCTACGAGCTTTCCTTCCTGACAGTCTCTGGGGATTGAGGTGTGCTGTGCAATGTCGGCCTACTGTCCTGGGAAACCTGTGACAGGGTCTGACCGGCCCCAATGACATAGCACAGTCCAGAGCCAGCACAGCCCAGGCTGAGGTGGAGTATTAAGAGCATTAAAGGTTACTGGGAGAAGGCAGGAGGATTGGGATGAGAGGGAACATAAATTAGCCATGATTGAATGGCAAAGCAGACTCAGTGGGTCAATTGGCATAATTTTCCTCTTGTGTCTTGTGGTCTTAAGGCCTGTAGTGATTTAATAGCTACAGAGGATGTGCAACGCAGATCAGGAATAAGGTGCAAGATCATAACAAGGAAGACTGTGACGTCACAGTCCATCTTATTGTCCAAAAGGTCAATTCAAGAGTCTGATAACAATGGGACAGAAGCTGCCCTGAGACCGGTGGGAGCTGTTTTCAGGCTTTTGTATCTTCTACCCCATGGCAGAGGGGAGAAGAGGGAATGTCCGGGGGGGTGGGATGGGATCATTGATTATACTGGCTGTTTTACTGAGGCAGTGAGGAGTTTAGACAGAGACTACGGAGGGGAGGCTGGTTTCTGTGATGTGCTGAGCTGTGTCCACAACTCTGCAGTTTCTTGCAGTCATGGGTAGAGTGGTTGCCATTCCAAGCAGTTATGCATCCAGATAGAATCCTTTCTATGGTGCTTCGATAAAAATTGGTAAGGATCGACAGGGACATTCCAGATGTCTTCAGGAGGTTGAAGAGATTTGGCACATCCCCATCAACCCTTACTGTTGGTGACCTTTCTTGGATCAGGACTGGCTCTGGTGATGCCCGCACATAGGAACTACCCCCTCAATGAACCCCACCAACACCCCCCCCAGGCCTGTCAAAGGTCAGATCTTTTGTCTTGCTGACGTAGAGGGGAAAGTTGTCATGACAACACATCACCAAGCTCACTAGCATTCTCAACTGGTTTCTGCTTTAGCAGGATTGGAAGCCCACAGAATGGTACGACTGAACGAGAGGCAGCAAAACCAGGTGAACCAACGACACTGGAAACAGGCCAGCACAACGCTGACGGCAAATTGGCTTTTAGAATTGAAATTATAACTGAGTATTAAACCATTGAACAAACAAGACAAGTACACGCAGACAGAAAATAATCCCAATGCATAATATCATCACCGTCATTATGTGCCATGTTGTATGTCGTGAGTGATCATGGTCTCCATGACCATGATTGTCTTGACAAGTGGTTTGCCATTGCCACTTTCTGGGCAGTGTCTTCACCAGATGGGTGATCCCAACCATCAATACTCTTCAGAGATTGTCTGCCTGGTGTCACTGGTCACGTAACCAGGACTTGTGATATGTACCAACTGCTCATATGTCCACCCACCACCTGCTCCCATGGCTTCACGTGACCCCAGTTGGGGGGGAGGGGGGAGCTAAGCAGGTGCCCAAGAGTGACCTGCAGGCTAGCGGAGGGAAGGAGTGCCTCACACCTCCTTTGGTAGAGGCATATCTACACACTGCCACCCACAAAAATAATGCACAAAATATATCCACTAAACGACTTGTCAAAAGTAATGCAACCAACTCTACGGTCAAGTGGTAATGAAGCCAGGAATATCAACAAGCAGGTGAAGGGTGTCACTGTACCTTCATGTCCTTTTGCTTTAACTAGACAATTTTCACTTCTAGTATCCCAGACGCAGATTTTACAGTCATTGGAGCCTGTGATAAGCAGGTGACCATCACAAGAGAAGGCGCAGTGATTCACCTGTACAAAAAAAAACAAGTTATCACAAACTTTCCAATCAGTTAACCAAGGTCTACATTCATCATTGTAATTGCCAAGCATTAGTTATTGTATTGCATTTTGTCCCAGGGACAAGACAGACTGTGGGTTATTTCTGATTTCAACTGATTTATTAGCACAACTTGCCAACATTTTTGTTCTAGTTTATAGATCTTATTTGTTCACTATATGTTAGGGGTGTCCAGGGAGGGGGGCACCTCCGTTCCAGGGCAACTCACTCACCTTTGGTCCTCCTGAACAGACATTCAGCTCTCACCTGTAGCTGTTTGCATATGACAGCAGCCAAACCCTGGAACTCCACTTTGACAGGTGGGCTAAACCAGGCAAGGGTAGCTCATGGCCTCATTCCCCAGAGAGACAGGGACATGGCTGTCCCAGCATGTGAAGTCAGCTCTTGCAGACTGGGCGGATGAGATCTACAGTTGGATCCAACGGGCTAGGAAGATGGTTCTGCAACGCTCCGTGGAGAGTGAAAGGCATGACGCAGGACAGAAAGTCACGGTCATCCACTGTGACCGAGGAAGACTCCAGTTTGTGATGCTTGTTCATACCGCTGGACTCGGACTTCTGAGGTGCAGAGAGCGGAACAGCCCAGTGCGACGGCTTTTCCACATTAAAGACTTTCCTGCACAGGTTTCCCGTCATCATCAGGCTTGATGGACAACCACCACATATGTTGATAAAGTGTTGGTTGGAAGGAAAGTACATTGTGGAGGGAACATTCACTCAGTGGCCACTTTATTAGGAACACCTGTACATCAGCTCTTTAATGCAAATCTCTAATCAGCCAACCGTGTGGCAGCAACTCAATGCACAAAAGCACGCAGGCATGGTCAAGAGGTTCAGTTGTTGTTCAGACCAAACATCAGAATGGGGAAGACGGGATCCGAGTGACTTTGACCATGGAGTGATTTCTGGTGCCAGATGGGGTGGTTAGAGTATCTCAGAAACTGCTGATCTCCTAGGGTTTTCACACACAACAGTCTCTAGGTTCTGTGGGCGAAAACACTTTGTAAATGAGAGAGGTCAAAGGAGATTGGCCAGACTGGTTCAAACTGACAGGAAGGTGACAGTAACTCAAATAACCACACGTTACAACAGTGATGTGCAGAAGAATCAGAATCAGGTTTAATATCACCGGCATATGTTGTGAAATTTGTTGTTTTTACAGCAGCAGTTCAATACAATACATAATAACAGAAAAAAATTGTGAATTACAGTATGTATATATACAGTGTATATAAAAAGTATTCATTACCCTTGGAAGTTTTTA
Source organism: Mobula birostris (assembly GCF_030028105.1). NCBI lineage: Eukaryota > Metazoa > Chordata > Chondrichthyes > Myliobatiformes > Myliobatidae > Mobula > Mobula birostris. The sequence goes on along the minus strand of NC_092391.1, from coordinate 8,294,860 downwards.
TGTTTCATTGTTTTACAATATTGAATCACACTGGATTTAATGTGGCTTTTTTGACACTGATCAACAGAAAAGACTCTTCATGTGAACGTGAAAACAAATTGGTCTAAATTTATTACAATTATTAAACACAAAATAATTGATTGTATAATTACTCACCCCCTTCAAGTTAGTATTTAGTAGATGCAGCTTTGGCAGCAATTACAGCCTTGAGTCTGTGTGGATAGGTCTCTATCAGCTTTGCACATCTGGACACTGCAATTTCCCCCATTCTTCTTTACAAAGCTGCTCAAGCTCTGTCAGATTGCATGGGGATCGTGAGTGAACAGCCCTTTTCAGCTCCAGCCACAAATTCTCAATTGGATTGGGGTCTGGACTCTGATTTGGCCACTCCAGGACATTAACTTTGTTATTTTTAAGCCATTCCTGTGTAGCTTTGGCTTTATGCTTGGGTTCATTGTCTTACTGGAAAACAAATCCTCTCCCAAGTCGCAGTTCTCTACAGAGTGCATCAGGTTTTCCTCCAGGATTTCCCTGTATTTTGCTGCATTTATTTTACCCTCTACCTTCACAGTCTTCCAGGGCCTGCTGCAGGGAAGCAACCCCACAGCATGATGCAGCCAGCACCATGCTTCATGGTAGGGATGGTGTGTTTCTGATGATGTGCAGTGTTTGGCTTACACCAAACGTAGCGTTTAGTCTCATGGCCAAAAAACTCAATTTTGGTTTCATCAGACCATAGAACCTTCTTCCAGCTGACTTCAGAGTCTCCCACATGCCTTCTGGCGATCTCTACCCGAGGGTTCATGTGAGCTTTTTTCAACAGTAGCTTTCTCTTTGCTACTCTCCCATAAGCTGTGACTGGTGAAACACCTGGGCAACAGTTGTTGTATGCACAGTCTCCCCAATCTCAGCCACCAAAACTTGTAACTTCTCCAGAATTGTCGCAAGTCTCTTGGTGGCTTCCCTCACTAGTTCCCTTCTTGCACGGTCACTCAGTTTTTGAGGATGGCATGCTCCAGGCAGATTTACAGCTGTACCATATTCTTTCCATTTCTTGATAATTGACTTAACTGTACTCCAAGTAATATTTAGTGATGGAAATTTTCTTGTATCCATCTCCTGACTTGTGCTTTTCAATAATCTTTTTTGTGGAATTGCTTGGAGTGTTATTTTGTCTTCATGGTGTAGTTTTTGCCAGAGTACTGGCTCATCAGTAGTTAGCCCTTCCAGATACAGGTGTATTTTTACTACAGTCAATTGAAACACCTTGACTGCACACAGGTGATCTCCATTTAACTAATTATGAGACTTCTAAAACAAACTGGGTGCGCCAGTGATGATTTGGTGTGTCATATTAAAAGGGGTGAATACTAATACAATCAATTATTTTGCGTTTTATAGTTGTAATTAATTTAGATTACTTTATACATATTGGCTTTCATCTTGACACGAAAGAGTCTTTTTCTGTTGATCATTGTCAAAAAAGCTAAATTAAATCCACTGTGATTCAATGTTGTAAAACAATAAAAAATGAAAACTTCCGATATTTTTTATAGGCACTGAATATATTAAATAATTAAATAAGTAGTGCAAAAATAGAAATAAAAAAGTAGTGAGGATTCATTGGTTCAATGTTTATTCAGAAATCAGATGGCAGAGCATCTCTGAACAGACTTTATACAGTCAATGGCCACAGGAGATACCACATAACGAGTGCATGGAAACAACAGTCATAAAGACAAGAGATTCTGCTGATGCTGGAAATCTTGAGCAACACACACAAGATGGTGGAGGAACTGATCTGCAACAGCTGTAGAGAGGAGTAAATATTTGACGTTTTGGGCCAAGACCCTTCATCAGGACCTGAGGCGTAGATTGAATGGACAGCCAGAGACTTTCTCCCAGGGTGGAAATGGCTAATGCAAGGGGTCATAGCTTTATGGTGACTGGAGGAAAATGTAGGGGGATGTGATGTCAGAGGTAGGTTTTTTTACACAGAGTGTGGTGGATGCGTGGAAAACCCTGCCAAGCATGGCAGGTCAGGCAGATACATGAGGGCCATTTAAGAACCTCTTAGATAGGCACATGGATGATAGAAAAATGGAGGGATATGTAGGAGGGAAGGTTAGATTGATCTTGGAGTAGGTTAAAAGGCCGGCACATCATAGGCCCAGAGCCTGTACTGTGCTGTAATGTTCTATGTTCTATTGTCAACACTTTGGTTCAAAACTCTGCAGATATGCAGACTTTCGACCCTAAAGGACAACAATTCTCCCCCACAGATGCTGCTCGACCTGCTGAGATCCACCAGCAGACTATATGCTGCTCCAGATTGTATCCCCAGTGTAATGGCTCATCCGACCGACAGAAATTTATCACCATATTCACCTTCCACCAGCGTTGATGAAGTGAATACACCTCAATGGATTTAGGAATGGCCCTCCAATGTTCACTAACCACCCATCATAAATTGAATTAAGTTAAATTTTCTTCAAGAGAATAAATGCAATATACAGATCTATTTCTTTTATACGGATCTATTTCTTTTATATGGATCTATTTCTTTTATAGCAATGACCTCCCCCCACCTCCCCAGCACTACATATTGATCTGTTGTCTATGCATGTGGATTGATTGCTCTCTCTCGTTACACTGTGAATACACCAGTTAAAGCCATCTCTAGTGTCCAGGGTTTTTATTTAATCGATACATAGTTGTGCACAGCCACAACAATAAACCTCAGGGTTATATATGGTGAGATAGATGTATTTGATAATAAATTTACTTTGAACTTTAAAATTGGTCTTGGTAGCACCCAGTTGCCAGAAATTGTTAACAGCCCTGGAGGAGGTGCTATTGTGAAGCGGGGCTGTCTGAAGAAACTTTGACTGTTTTTACCAGGAAGGCCAAGAGAAGCGTTTTTGGACAAAGAGTCACATGCACAGAAACACGCCCTTTAGCCCATCTAGTCTGTGCTGAATAATTATTCTGCCTTGTCGCATCAACCAGCTCCCGGACCATAGCTCTCCGTACCCCTCCTATCCACGTACCTATCCAAATTTCTCTTAGATGTTGAAATTGAACCCACCTCCATCACTTCCGCTGGCAGCTCATTCCGCACTCTCACCACCCTCTGAGAGACAGAATTCCCCCTTAATTTCCCCCTTAAACATTTCACCTTTCATCCTTAAACCATGACCTTTGGTTCTAGTCTCATCCAATTTCTGCAGAAAAAGCAGACTTGCATTTACCCTATCTATACCCCTCATAATTGTATCCCTCTATTAAAATCTCCCCTCTTTCTCCTATGCTCTAGGAAATAAAATCCCAACCTATTCAACCTGTCCCTATACACGCCTGAGGTCCTCAAGTCCTGGGAACAACCTTGTAAATTTTCTCTGCACTCTTTCAATCTCATCGCTATCTTTCCTATAGGTAGGTGAGCAGAACTGCACCAGCACTTTATACGTAACATCCTGACCCCTTTGATTTATGAAGGCCAATGTGCCAAAAGCTCTCTTTATATTCAAAGTTACGGGGGCTTTCAGTAGCTCTTTTGGGACGTCTGTTTGCTCTGGGATGCCAGTTAATAACCAAAGAGGATAAATTGAATATAATCAGGGTGACCATGGTAACGTAGTGGTAGGCATAATTCTATTACATAACAGCAACCTCCTACTCAATATCAACAAGACTAAGAGCTGATAGTTGACTTTAGGAGAAGGAAACCGGAGGCCCACGAGCCGGTCCTCATCAGAGGATCAGAGGTGGAGAGGGTCAGCACCTTTAAATTCCTCGGTGTTATCATTTCAGGGGACCTGTCCCGGGCCCAGCATAAACGTGCAATTACGAAGAAAGCACAGCAGCACTTTTACTTCCTTATGAGTTTGCGAAGATTTGGCATGACTTCTCAAACTTTGACAAATTTTCTTGCTGGTTATAGCCTATTTCTGATAAGGGCTGTATTTTTATCTATTTAGAGATACAGTATGGAACAGGCCCTTCTAACCTAACGAGCCACATGGCCCAGCAACCCAACTACTTAACACTAGCTTAATTACAGGACAATATACAATGACCAGTTAACCTGCTAACCAGTATGCCTTTGGACTGTGGGAGGAAACTGGAGCACCTGGAGGAAACCCACGTGCTCATAGGGAGAATGTACAAACTTCTTACAGGCAGGGAATTGAACTCTGATCTTCAAAGTCCCAAACTGTAATAACGTTGTGTTAACCACTATGCCACCATGGTGTCCCACACAGTGTTTATCCCAAAGTCTAAGGTCAGCTGCTGGTTTCTTAGCTCCCTACCTGGGCTTTGTGAGCTTTGAAGAATTTCTCAGATATTTGATTGAAGCCTGAAGCTATTGTCCTCCACATGATCAGTTGCCGAGGTAGAGATCAATATTTACAGACGACAAGACAGAATGGGCAGCTGGTGTGGAATTCACGTATCTGCTGTAAGCTACAAGAAGCAGCAATTCTTCAGAAGGGGATTGACATCGGGTCTTGGTGGCGTTAATTTGCATGTGTTCAGAGTAAGGATCATAACTGTAGTGACAGCCTATTATTCACTGAAGAGAAGCTATTTCAGGCTCCTCACTGACTATGGGTACCTGTCTGTCACAAAGTTACCTCTATGATCCAGACCCTCACCACAGCCTCCATCATTGTCAAGGGTGGTCACACCTCTGTTCTGGTTAACAGAACTGATGAGAATTCAAACTTTTATGAACTTGACTTGCTCAGAAACATTGTGCTTTAGTGTCCAGTTCCTGGCCTTCACGTGTGGCTTAGCTACTAAACCGGCCAGGACTGGTTCTGCTGACAGGAGAAGGAGCAAAGGCAGGTTACTGGAGCTTTAAAACCAGTCGCTTCAGGCAGATGGGACACGTCAGCCGTGGTTGCCAGCTCATCTCGGAGAAGCAAAACTCTGATCTCAAACCTTGGCTACTTTGTGGCTATAACTTATCATGGGGAAGGCTTTGGGAGTAAACCCGGAGGAACAATCCAGGGCTGGAGTGTTGAGTTCAACACTGACTGGGAACTCCTGTGACTGCAATGGTGCCAAACTGTATCGGTCTCTGCCATTCCTTTGGATTCATCAGCTGCATGGAGACCTCTGCATGGGCACAGCTTCCTCTCCATATCGTACTATCCTGGTTTGTGTATATGTAGGCACTAGCACACAACATAAGAAATAGGAGCAGGAGTCGGCCATCTGGCCCATCGAGCCTGCTCCACCATTCAATAAGATCATGGCTGACCTGGCCATGGACTCGTCTCCACCTACCTGCCTTTTCCCCATAACTTTTAATTCCCCTACTTTGCAAACATCTATTCAACCTTGCCTTAAATATATTTACTGTGGTAGCCTCCACTGCTTCGTTGGGCAGAGAATTCCACAGATTCACCACTCTCTGGGAAAAGCAGTTCCTCCCCATCTCTGTCCTAAATCTACTCCCCCGAATCTTGAGGCAATGTCCCCTAGTTCTAGCAACATCCCATGGTCAACCCATCCAGTGGAGGGCCTCATAATATTATCTGAAGCCCAAGTGAAATGTGAATTTAACATTAATTACTGTTAACAAAATCTCTGACTATTTTCTGCATGTGGATTCTAATTTCCTCATGTAAAAATTTACATGAAATTTGGTTATGGAATTTCAGTTTCTAGCTCAGCCCATTTGTAGTGCAAAGGCTCAGCAAGTCTTATGTTGCCTCTGGACTCAGCCACTCCAGTGTCCCGTTGGATCGGGTTTGCTCCACATAACCAGAAGCATGAGAGCCTGCTGACATTTGTCAGAGTGCACATCTACAGCCACCTGAGGACCCAGGAAATGACAACCCCTTAGGAGAATGTCACACTCGACTCGAGTGATCGCAGAACTGCTCATCTGGTAGAGCTGCTCCCTCAGTACAGCTCATCTAGTAGAGCTGCTCCCTCAGTACAGCTCATCTAGTAGGGCTGCTCCCTCAGTACTGCACACCTCGTAGAGCTGCTCCCGCAGTATTGCACATCTTACAGGGCTGCTGCCTCAGAACTTTGGTGACCCAGGCTCACTCCTGACCTCCAGTGCTGTCAGTGTGGAGTTTGCATGCTCTCCCAGTGACCACGTGGGTTTCCGCCTGGTGCTGGGGCTCCCCCCCATGCCCCAGAGGCACACAGGTTGGTATGTTAATTGTAAGTTACGCCTAGTGCGTAGGTGAATAGTAGAATCTGGGGGAATGTGAGGAGAATTTAATTGAGTGACTGTACATGGATGCCAGCTGCTCACTACAGACTCAAAATAGAAGGTTAAAGATTATATAGAGTGAAACCTGTCATTTGTGTTTACAACCAACACAGTCTGAGGATGTGCTGGGGGCTGCCCGCAAGTGTCGCCAACGTAGCGTGCCCACGTTGCACGAACCCTAACCCTGACCATACGCCTTTGGAATGTGGGAGGCAACCAGGGCACCCGGAGGAAACCTACACAGTCATGGGGAGAACATACACACTGATTACAGACAGCAGTAAGAACTGAACCCCCCAATCCATATAACCAATGCTGTAAAGCGTTATGCTAACCGCTATGCTACCGTGCTGCCGCTGTGGATTCTGTGGACTGAAGGGCCTATTTCTGTACTAAATGACTCTTTGAGGAGCCTAGGTCCTGGAGCTGCAAAAACTTTCTCTCTCACTGCACCTAATACCATTGTTCCCGTGCTGAGAAATCTTGTATAGTTTGAGCTGAATTACCTGTTCCTTTATTGTAATATTGGAAGGACTGAGCGTAAGATGGTCAATATTGATTATGACATCATAAGTGATGGCTATGAGCTGATGTCATCAAACACTTATGTCACTGAGGTGTAGCTACACCCTTTGGAAGGTGGGGGTTGGGCTCCCCCCTGAATTCACAGGGCCTTTAAGAAGAAGGTGCTGTTGAGGAGGGAATTCCAGACGTAATGGAATAATGGTCACAAACACAAGGAATTCTGCAGATGCTGGAATTTCAAGCGTCACACATCAAAGTTGCTGGTGAACGCAGCAGGACAGGCAGCATCTCTAGGAAGAGGTACAGTCAACGTTTCGGGCCAAGACCCTTCGTCAGGACTAACTGAAAGAAGAGCTAGTAAGAGATTTGAAAGTGGGAGGGGGAGGGGGAGATCCAAAATGATAGAAGACAGGAGGGGGAGGGATGGAGCCAAGAGCGGGACAGGTGATTGTCAAAAGGGATATGAGAGGATCATGGGACGGGAGGCCCAGGGAGAAAGAAAAGGGGGAGGGGGGGGGAAACCCAGAGGATGGGCAGGGGGTATAGTGAGAGGGGCAGAGGGAGAAAAAAGAGAGAGAGAAAAAGAATGTGTGTATATAAATAAATAACAGATGGGGTACGAGGGGGAGGTGAGGCATTAGCGGAAGTTTGAGAAATCACTGTTCATGCCATCAGGTTGGAGGCTACCCAGACGGAATATAAGGTGTTGTTCCTCCAACCTGAGTGTGGCTTCATCTTCACAGTAGAGGAGGCCGTGGATAGACATATCAGAATGGGAATGGAACGTGGAATTAAAATGTGTGACCACTGGGACTGTACCTCTTCCTAGAGATGCTGCCTGGCCTGCTGCGTTCACCAGCAACTTTGATGTGTGCTGCTTGGAATAACGGTGATAGCTCAGGTCAGCAGAAAAGGTCACTGGCTGGAACTCACCATCACAAAATCATCGTGGGAACTACACCCCCTGCCTTCTCCTAAAGCTCCCTTCTGGGAAATGCCATGGGGCTAATAAAACAACCCTTGCCACCCGCTGCTGTTCTAGGAAGGTGGTGCAAATCTACTAAACAATTCCCCCCTGCCCCCGATGTCCAGATGGATTGGTGTGGAGAGGCTCATGTTGGGCTGGACTAGTGGTGGGGTCACTCAATGCCAAGCTTGCAACTTGGCTGAACCGGTGAGTGTATCTCGTGTCTGGGGATTGATCGACTACTCCGATGCAATGGTCCCTTTTTAGCTTCGGATGGAAGCTGTGGTCTTCCCCCTTCCTTTTGTCGCCCGCTTAGCTCTCTCCAGGTGAAGCACTTCTCAATGGTAACAACATCAATGGCCTGTGACCAACTTCAACTCAAAACACTAAACACTGAGAATATATTGCAGAATAACACACACACAATGCTGGAGGAACTCAGCAAGTCAGGCAGCATCTATGGAGAGGATCAACAGTCGGTGTTTCGGGCCGAGACCTTTCACTGGGACTCATCGGGTCTCGGTCAGAAATGTCAACTGTTTATTCCTCTCCATAGATGTTGCCTGGTCTGCTGAGTTCCTGAAGCATTTTGTGTGTGTTGCTTTGGATTTCCAGCATCTGCAGAATCTCTTGCGTTTATAATGTATCGTAGAAATTGTTTTGAGGCCAAATGACAAGAACAAGTTATTTTTTTCCCCCTCATATTCTAAATGTGAGAGTTGCCCATGGAAACCATTTGAATTCCTCTAGATTCCTCATTACTCATCTCCATAGCAACTCTGATGAAATTCTGATTTTCCATTTAGGAGAATAAGAGACTAGTACTGGAGTGAGAGTGAAAATGACTACCTTCAGGGTTACAGCTTAAATAAGTTGTATAAGCTATATTTTAATTTTGATGTCAACACGTCATTTTACACTTTAAAATTAAAGTTGCGTGCTTGTGGAACTATTCTTCAGGGTTCAGAGTTTGTTTTGCAAATTATTGGCACTGCTGATGGGGATTTGATAGATTCATTGTAGCTTTCTATTCTCATCATGTAATCAGAGATTCCTGCAGACAGAAGGCAAAACTTGGCAACTGGTGACAAAGTCTAACTTTTCCACTGGAGATAAAGAACAGATCATCATCGATTGGATTAGGAAGAGGTGTTGCGGGTTCAAGGTCAAGTTCAACGTCATGTTTATGGTCATTTAACCATATACGTGTATACATCTAAATGAAACAATGTCCTTCTGGGACCAACATGCAAAATACGGTACATACAGTGGATGTGTTGTCCTTAAGGCATTTATTTGACTTTGTTGGGTCTACGTTTTAAATGATTTGTTTGTAACTATTTTCTAGTTAAAGTTAAAGGTTGATAATTAAATTACAGTATAACAAAGGTAAATTCATTGTCTATGGTATATTGCGGCATGTGATGATGTCACCTCCGATTTCGCTGCGTCTTATGTGTAACTTCCGGTTCGGAGAAGGCGTGAAGGCGGGTGCCATGCGTGCAGCATGATCGTGAAGAGCTCCGTGTCTACCCACGAAGAAACATTATAGATGCAACACCGTAAGTTCATAAGAATGTATTTGAAGTAAAAATATTAACGCGGTTTCTGTTAAGGAAGCGGCGGTTGGGGCGGCGCGCTGCTGGCTTTTCAATTTCAAACGCGGGGTGGGCTCGAGCCCGAAGGTGGTTTGACGCGACCCCCCCTTGCCCGCTACTCTGGTGGCTGGCGACACTCGCTAAAAGAAGAGAGAGCGGGTGGTCTCCAGAATGAAACAGATGCTGTATATGTTTGTATTTTTTATCAACAGTTTTCACCATACGACGTTAATGTGGAAGAGTGAACAGTAAATGGTTAACCTTACTACGACTCTGTCTTCATTGACTCCGGTTTAACTTGGTGTTTAGTCAGAGTTTCAACACACTGCACGAGAACACTACAGTGGGTATAAAAATATTCATCCCCCCCTTGGAAGTTTTCATGTTTTATTGTTTTACAACATTGAATCACTGTGGATTTAATTTGGCTTTTTTTGACTCTGTTCAACAGAAAAAAGACCCTTTCGTGTCAAGTGAAAACAGATCCTCTACAAAGTGATCTAAATTAATAATGAATATAAAATACAAAATATTGATTGCATAAGTTATTCACCCCCTTTAATATGACACACCAAATCATCACTGGTGCAGCCAATTGGTTTTAGAAATCACAAAATTAGTTAAATGGAGATCACCTGTGTGCAGTCAAGGTGTTTCAATTGACAGAGGTAAAAATTAACCTACATCTGGAAGGTCAAACTGTCAAAAGATAATTTAACAGGAAATGTTGGTGTGGTTGTTCTAAGCCTGAATTACAGGTAACATAAAGAAGCGTCTTACTAACGACTTATTTATCAGTGTATACCGCAGAGCTGATTGCCGTCATTTTGGTCTTACAGTGGGTGGAGGAAATCTGTCCCTGCAAAGTTATAACTTGTTCAGATTCTTTTTCAGTCTTGACTAGTCTTAAGACAGGTCATTCTAGCAGTAGGTCTGATTTACCGTTGGAAGCTCTTCAAACTTTATTTCATATTCAAAGTATTGGCCTACATGTCCTCTTCTTATGGATTCCTGCACAAAGAAGTGTTGAGGGGAATGAGCAGGTTGATTGTTTGGCCAAAAAAGCTGTTAAAAGTTCATCTGTGGATATAGATCTTCCACTTAGCAAGTCAGAAACTAAGGGGTCGGTGGGGCTAAGAATTAGGGGATTATGACAGGTCTTGTGGGATAGTGGAGATAAGGGGAGATCTCTTTACAGAATACATAAAACAGTTGGATTGATAGGAGAAGGGGGGTAAGACAACAAGGGAAGGAATCATATAGACTCGAATTAGAATTGGACGTACTGTGCTTAATTATTCCTTATATATTGTTGGAAAACATCACTCTGGGGTGTGTTGGTGTCGTCATTATGAAACAGTTGAACACATTCTTTCACAATGTGAAGCATACAGGGTTGAAAGAAAGCAGACGCAAGGCTGCACTGCCAGCTTTGGGGATTAACAGTTTTCATTTAAAAACTTCACAAAGTTATGGAAGTGACTTTAATTTAATTCACAATATTGTCTTTTATTATTTAAAATCTACAGGGCTTTTTTGGGGTAATTTATTTTTCAGTTGATAAAGAATCAGTAGGGGTTTTATTTCCCAACTCTACACCACACTCCAGTCCAGTTGGTGGTGGTAATGCACCTTTAAATTGCACCGTCAACCGCCATTAAAATTCAGGTCCAGCTGCTGGTGAGTCAGTATCCTGGCAAAAACTACACCATGAAGACTAAAGAACACTCCAAGCAACTCCAGGAAAGGATTATTGAAAAGGACTAGACAGGAAATGAATACAAGAAAATTTCCAAGTTACTGAATATCCCCTGGAGTACATTAAGAATGTCAAAATGGTTGTTGTGACGTGTCTAGTGTGGTCGTGCTTGTCACTTTCACTTTCAGCTTTCACTGCAGTCCTGCGAAAAGGAGAGATGAATGTGTAAGTCTCTCCCTGCCAGTACATAGCCTCTCCAACAGAAAGCCTCATGTAGGCCTCCTCATTGACGACACACGGAAACCGAACTTTCAGGCTCACACTGAACTACAGAGGACAGGGAGAAGTCCTGGCCCCTGCACACGTAGCACGTGGGCCCACTGGCATATGGACATGCCCTGGTGCTCATGGACAAGTTCCCCAGCTATGGGTAAATAGCCCCATTGCCTTGTGGGCAGCCTTGGGAGAGACGAAGGCTATGGGAGTGAACCCAGGCAGCGATTCTGGAGTGGGGCCTCTAAGACATCATTGAACATCCTTCTGGCAGCTCCTGTAGCCCAGCTGGTGCAAACGTATTGCTTCATAAACTGTCCTTTGGACTACACTGGTGAGGCCAAGAGGGGGATCTTGACGACTGGGCATCTCAGGATCTCCGTACCTTCCACCCAGGCTTGTGATGATGATAATGATCACCCATTGTCCTTTGAGACAGACGGATGCCAACCACCACAACCACAGTTAAGTCAATCATCAGGAAATGGAAAGAATATGACACAGCTGTAGATCTGCCTAGAGCAGGTCTTCCTTGAAAACTGAGTGACCATGCAAAAACAGAGCTAGAGAGGGAGGCTACCCAGAGAACTATGACAATTCTGGAGGAGTTACAAGCTTCAGTGGCTGAGTTGGGAGAGACTGTGCATACAACTGTTGCCTGGGTGCTTCATACAGTTACAGCTTTATGGGAGAGTGGCAAGGAGAAAGTTTCTGTTGAAAAAAACTCACATGAAATCTCAGCTAGAGTTTGCCAGAAGGCGTGTGGGAGAATGAAGTCAGCTGGAAGAAGGTTCTATGGTCTGATGAAACCAAAATTGAGTTTTTAGGCCATCAGACTAAATGCTATGTTTGGTGTAAACCAAACACAGCACATTGTCAAAAGCACACCATCCCTACCATGAACTATGGTGATGGCTGCATCATGCTGTGGGGATGCTTCACTGCAGCAGGTCCTGGAAGACTTGTGAAGGAAGAGGGTAAAATGAATGCAGCAAAATACAGGAAAATCCTGGAAGAAAACCTGATGCAGTCTTCAAGAGAACTGTGACTTGGGGAAAAATTGTTTTCCAGCAAGACAATGACCCCAAGCATAAAGCCAACTAGAATGGCTTAAAAAACAACAAAGTTAACGTTCTGGAGTGGCCAAGTTACAGTCCAGACCTCAATCCAATTGAGAATTTGTGGCTGAACTTGAAAAGGGCTGTTCACTCACAATCTCCATGCAATCTGACAGAGCTTGAGCAGTTTTGTAAAGAAGAAAGGGGAAAAATTGCAGTGTCCAGATAGAGACCTATCCACACAGACTCAAGGCTGTAATTGCTGCCAAAGGTGCATCTACTAAATACTGACTTAAAGGGGTAAGTATTTATGCAATCAATTATTTTGTGTTTTATATTTGTAATAAATTTAGACCAATTTGTAGAAATTAATTTTCACATTGACATGAAGAGTCTTTTCAGCTGATCAGTGTCAAAAAAGCCAAATTAAATTCACTGTGATTCAATGTCGAAAAACAATAAAACATGAAAACTTCCAAGGGGGGTGAATATAGGCACTGTATGTCACACGCAGCACATAATATTAACACAATAATATTAACAGATCACAAAGTATTCAGTAGATGTATAAGGTGGGATAAAGTGCATTTGTGACATGTAGTTCAATATACAACAGTATTTCAGTTACTGGCCCTGTCATAAATAATGTGTATGGGGTGATAGCTGGATGTTCAGAAGTCTCGTAGCCTCAGGGAAAGAAGTTGTTCTTATACAGTAAATCTTTCTGCCTGATGATAGGAGATCAAAGAGATTGTGGGATAGATGGGAGTGGCCCTTGACAATACTGACTCAATAGATTCAAACAGATCTATTCAGTACAGATATCCTGCTTATAGAATCACCCCTTTGCTGGTAATGTGGAAATGAGAATTATCAAGGTTTGTTGATGGCACAAAATAATCTCTAATTAGTGTACAGTCCTCATTTTTTCCCAAAAAAGCATTTGTAATTTTTCCATTCTTTGCTGGGGTTTGAGTGAGGTAATCAGTTACCGTACATGGCAGTGAGCAGTCATTTGACACAAACTCAGCAGCTCAGGCAGCATCTGTGGAGAGGAATAAACAGTGGACGTTTCAGCTGAGATCTTTCGCTGGGTCATTTGATGGCAGTGTATTTTGCTGGGCTATTTCAGGGGAAGTTCAGAGTTGGTCTCTGAAAAATCCTTGCTGATTTGATGCAAACAATGCATTTCACTGTATGCTTTGATGTATATCTGACAAATTGCAGCCTTGATGGGCCAAATGGCCTAATTCTGCTCCTATATCTATAGCCTTATTGTCTTATAAAACTAACCTTATCTTAAAAAAAACACGTGCGCGCACACACACACACACACACACACACACACACACACACACACACAGACACACACAGACACACACAGACACACACACACACAGACACACACACACACATATTCTGGTCCCTGGCCCAAACTTGTAGACTTGTTGACATCAGGCATTGTGAAACCACTGACTCACATTTGTAATGAGTCTTTTATTGTTGGAAAATTTCCCAATAAAATGAAAATAGCCAAGCCAAACCAATATACAATATACAAATATACAATTTTCCAATATACAAAGCTGGAGATAAACATGTATTTTCAAATTATGGGCCAGTTTCTTTGGTCTCACAGTTTTCCAAAATATTGGAAAAAATATTTGTGAGAAGGTTAAATGATTTCATAACAAAACATAATATACTCTGTGAACGGCAATATGGTTTCAGAAAAAACAGAACCAGTACAATAGCATTAATAGATTTTGCAGAAGAAATACCAAACGCTATAGAAAGAAATGAATGCTACTACTACTACGTTGACTCAGGCCTAGGGGGCTGGCGTCGGGCAAATGAATACACAGTGGGAATATTCCTTGATCTAAAAAAAAGCATTTGACACCATTGACCATAAATTATTAACAAAATTAGAAAGATATGGTATTAAAGTGGTGGCACATGACTGGTTAAGTAGTTATTTGGAAGACAGGTATCAGTATGTACATATAAACAACTCGAATTCAAAACTCTTGAGGGTAACTTGTGGGGTTCCTCAAGGTTCAGTGTTTGGTCCATTGCTGTTCATTTTGTATATAAACAATATATGTATGGTCTCTCAGACATTAAAATGTGTATTATTTGCTGATGATACAACTATATTTTGTAGTGGGGAACATCTGAAGCAACTTTTGGATACAGTCAAGAAAGAACTAAAAATTATAAATTAATGGTTTGATACTAACAAATTATCACTGAATCTAAATAAAACTAAATTCATCATATTTGGAAACCATGTGCCAAACTCATAGAGTAAACTTAGAATAAATGATGTTGAAATTGATAAGGTATGTGAAACAAAATTTTTAGGAGTGGTAATAGATAATAAATTAAGCTGGAAACCACATATAAATTATGTCAAAGCAAAATTGTCAAAATCTATTGCAATACTGTACAAAGCACAAGATTTCTTAAATCAGGAATCTTTGTATACATTATACTGTTCACTTATAGTCACATATATGACTTACTGTGTAGAGGTATGGGAGAAATACATACAAAACAAATACAAACTCAATTTTTCTACTCCAGAAGAAAGTCATATGAATTGTAAATAAGACAAGTTATTATGAGCCAACTAATCCACTGTTTATTCAACTAAACACTTTAAAATTCAGAGATTTTGTAGATTTAAAAATAATACAAATTATGTATAAAGTAAAAAATGGACAGCTACCACAAAGTATCCAAAGGTTGTTTAAAATGAGAGAAAGTCAACATGATTTGAGAGGAACATGTATATTTCAAAAACAAAGAAGAACAAATGTAAAAAATCATTGTGTTTCAGTCAGAGGGGTGAATCTATGGAACAGTTGTAGTGAGAATTTAAAAACATGCACCACACCTAACAAGTTTAAAAAATTAATTAAAAATAATTTAATGAACAAATATAAAATACATGATTTAAAATGAATGGGAGTAATGTAAGTAAATGATACTTGGAATTGGATTTTGTGTTAAAAGATTATGAAATTTTTTGTTTTGATGTGATGATTGATGCCAAATATGTTGTTGTATAAGTAAGAGGGGTAGGCGTAATAAGCTGTAGCTTCAGCCTACACCCTTTCGGTCTGTTTTAAAGAATATCTATGTTTTTTGTTGTATTTTGTCCTATGAAATCATCGTTGAAAATGATGCTTTTTGTTATGTTTGTACTGACCGAAATAAACTTCATTCATTCATTCGACTTCCAGACACACTTTGACCATCTGTCCGGAACTTCTGGACATGCCAACCTCGGTCTTCAGTCTCCTGGTTTCAGCCTTGGGTATCAACCCCAGGACTTGCCGGTTACAGACTTTGAATTCCGCGCCTTGAAGTCCAGACTCGCAGAGACCTCTGACCCCGGGACTCACCACTCTGGGGACGGGCTTGGGGGAAGTCACTAGCCCTTTCCATGGGGCCCGCCAACCCACATGATGGAAGGAAGGTATTGATGAAGCAGCTGAGGACAACCTGTCCTAGCACCTCATCCTAAAGGATTCCCGAAACAGTGCAAGATTCAATACTGTGTGTTGTCATTCTTCAGAACACGAGTGTAAAGGAGAACAAAATGATTGCTACTCCGGATCTGATACAACATAAAAACACAATGAACATCAAAACACAAAATATAAAAGCATTCCTATAATACAGTGTACCAGTAACTGTGATATACGTAGACTGAGTGTGAGTACATAACCTGACGCTAGGTGATGTGTATGTAGAGGTAGTGGGGGTGTGGTGGGGTCTGTTAATAGGGTAGATGTATTGATCAGCTTGGAGAAAGTGACTGTTTTTCAGTTCAGTGGTCCTGGCGTGGATGGTCCGTAGCCTCCTCCTTGATGGGAGCTGGACAAACAGTCTATGAGCAGGGTGGGTGGGCTCCTTCATGATATTTCTAGCTTTTTTTCTGGCACTTTTCTGCATGTATGTCCTTGATGGCGGTTAGGCCAGTACCAGTGATGCATTGGGCAGTTTTAACTACCTGTTGTAGAGCCCTCTGCTGCTGAAGCATCAGAACTGACATCTAACAACCATCTTCCTTCCAACCATCAACGTTTCCTTCCCATTTCCCAATGAGTACAAGTCCAAGTTCAACCATACATGAATACCCATGAATACAGCCAAATGAAACGGTGCTCCTCTGAGGTCAAGGTGCAAAACACAATACCAACAGTCATACTCAGCACAAAGCACATATTGTGTAAGATTGCAGTAAATGCACAAAAAATAACAATCTAGCCCAAGTCCCTGAGAGTTGCGTCCGGTAGATTGACGGTGCATGGGATGTCGTCTGCAAGAACAAGCTGCAGCAGTCCAATCATCATGCACTAGTGTGGCCACAGATGAATGTGATCCAGCTTGTCTTCCACCGAGCGAACACTGGAGAGCAGCATCAATGGGAGGGGCCAGCATACTTCATTGGCGGACTTTATCTGCCCTGGTGTTAAGGATGGATATTTTTAATTCACAAAGCTGTTTAATACCAGTTAAAGTTTTGGATTTACACTTTGAGTTTTAGTTTTAGCAATAAAGCTCCCTCACATATTTTGCCGACCAAGACTGCATCATGACCCCAGGTGTGACCACATGTGACCTCATAATAACAGGCAATCATTTTACTTTGAAAGCAACTCCCCCACCAGATAGTACAATGAAGAATCCAGGTAATACCACGCTGCTGAGCAAATTACAACCTCCTTCTCAAGTTTATGCCATTAGAAGTCCCTTGTTCTGGAATGCCCAACGATAACTAGGGAAGTAATATAATAGACTGGCCAACAGACACAAAATGCTGGAGGAACTTGGCAGGTCAGGTAGCTGCTATGGAGGCAAATAAGCATTTCGGGCCATCAGGACTGGAAAGGAGGAGAGCAGAAGCCGGAATAAGAGGGGAAGGGGAGAAGTACATCTGGCAGGTGATAGGTGAGAGCAGGTAGGGGCAGGATGGGTGGGGATGGAGAGGGAAGCTGGAGGTGATAGGTGGAAAAGGTAAAGGGCTGAAAAAAGAAGGAATCTGACAGGAGAGGAGAGTGGTCTATGGGAGAAAGATTCAGTTTCATTTATTCATAACATGTATGTCAAAACATTCATAATCATTTGATTAATAGCCAACACGACCTAGGGATGTGATGGAGGCTGTCACCACACACTCTGGTGCCAACATAGTGCTGAAAGGGAAGGAGGAGGGGTACCAGGGGGAGGTGGTGGACAGATGAGGGGAAGAGAAGGGGGTAAGAGAGTACTTCATTATTCTAACAATGTTTTGGCATGTCTGGAGGTTGCAAAATGTCTGATATAAATGCAAGTCTTCTATCCTTCAGTTCTAGAAGCAGAGACTTTGGGATACAATTCTACAGGGTTATATCATCCCCTAGCATTCTCCTGATAGTTGCAGCAAGAGGTGATGTACATCAAGGTAAAAAGTTATTGGGCAGAAAAAATCTAGTGTCTTCACCAAAGAATTATAGTCACAGAGCACTACAGCACAAAAAGAGGCCCTTCGGCCCATCTAGTCCATGCCAATCTGTTATTAGCTCTGTTGAACTGCACCTGGGCCATAGCCCTCCATAACCCTCCCAACCATGTATCCAAACTTCTCTTAAATGTTGGAATTGAACCCACATCCAGCACTTCCACTGGCAGCTCGTTCCACACTCTCCCCACCCTCTGAATGAAGAAGTTCCACCTCAGGTTCCCCTTGATTATTTCAACTTTCACCCTTAACCTATGACCTCTCATTCTAGTCTCACCCATCCTCTGTGGAAAAAGCTTGCTTGCATTTACCTGATCTATAGTCTTCATAATTTTGTAACCCTCTGTCAAATCTCCCCTCATTCTCCTTTGCTCAAGGGAGTAAAGTCCTAACTAATTCAACCTTCCCTTATAACTTAAGTCTTCAAGTCCCACCAACATCCTTGTAAATTTTCTCTGTACTCCTTCAATCTTACTGATATATTGCCTGTAGGTAGGTGACCAAAACTTGTACATAATGCTCCAAATTAGGACTCAACAATGTCTTCTACAACTTCAACATAACCTCCCAACAGCTTCTGCAACAGTCCTATAATGTGGCAACTGGAACATCAGACTATTAATCACAATCAGAATGACGTTTCTTAACATTGATGTATGTCATGACCTTTGTTATTTTACAACAACAGTACAGTGCAATACATAAAGTACTGTATACTATAAATTACGGTAAAAAATATATAGAACATAGAATAGTACAGCACAGTACAGGCCCTTCGGCCCACAATGTTGTGCCGACCCTCAAACCCTGCCTCCCATATAACACCCCACATACCTGTCTAGCAGTCTCTTAAGTTTCACTAGTGTATCTGCCTCCACCACTGACTCAGGCAGTGCATTCCACACACCAACCACTCTCTGAGTAAAAAACCTTCCTCTAATATCCCCCTTGAACTTCCCACCCCTTACCTTAAAGCCATGTCCTCTTGTATTGAGCAATGGTGCCCTGGGGAAGAGGGGCTGGCTATCCAGTCTATCTATTCCTCTTAATATCTTGTACACCCCTATCATGTCTCCTCTCATCCTCCTTCTCTCCAAAGAGTAAAGCCCTAGCTCCCTTAATCTCTGATCATAATCCATACTCTCTAAACCAGGCAGCATCCCGGTAAATCTCCTCTGTACCCTTTCCAATGCTTCCACATCCTTCCTATAGTGAGGCGACCAGAATATACCAGTATATTTAAAATGAAATAAGTAATGCAAAAGGAGAGAAGAATGAGGTATTGTTTGTGGGTTCATTGTCCGTTCAGAAATCTGATGGCAGTAGGGATGAAGCTGTTCCTGAAACATTAAGTTTACAGGGTCCCGTCCCTCCTCTCTGACGGTAGTAGTGAGGAGAGGGCATCTCCTGTGTGATGGGGTCCTTAAAAATGAGGCATCACCTTTCGAAGGTGTCCTTGATGGTGGGGGGAGGCTTGTGCGAGATGAGTTTATAACTTTCTGCAGGTTTTTCCGACCCTGTGCAGTGGAGCTTTCAGAGTGATGGTGATTGCTGTCCACGGTACACCTGCAGAGATTTGCTAGAGTCTTAGGTAACATACCAAATCTCCTTAAACTCCTAACAAAATATCGCCACTGGAATGCCTTTTCTATAATTGCATCAATGTTATACTAGGAAGAAGGCAAGCTGGTGGAATAGAAATGAATGTCCTTTCTCTCTTACCCACTAAGCTCAGAGTGGAAGCAACCATCTCGTAATCTACAGCAGCAACGCACCCGCCAAACCCCGCTGCCCCTTGATTGATGCCTGCAGTGAAACTACAGAGCGGTAGGAAAAGAGCCACCGACCATGTGGAAGTTACTGGCCTCTCGCTTCACCGAGATCTCAGCAAAACGATTTCCCACACACGCAGTGGTAGGCAGCAAAGGACGTGTTAACCTCGGACCGTGGATAATTTCTGATTTATTGCAGACTGCCAGCTGAAACCGTGTTCTCTGGTTCCACATAAGACGGTGCCGGGAGTGCTGAGGGGATATCTTGATACCTGTACCTGAAGTGGTAACTCATGGCCAAAGGCGATTCTGCGGATGTAGCACACACAAACCGCTGAAGGAACGCAGCAGGCCAGGCAGCATCTATGAAGGGGGATACACAGTCGATGTTTCAGGCCCGGAAACTTCTTCACGACTGGAAAGGAAGGGGGCAGAAGCCAGAATAAGAAGGTGGGGGGGGGGAAGGAGTGTAAGCTGACAGGTGACAGGTGAATCCAGGTGAGGGGGAAGTTGGGGGTTGAAGTAAGAAGCTGGAAGCTGGAAGGTGATGGGTGGAAAAAGTAAAGGGCTGAAGAAGAAGGAATCTGATAGGAGAAAAGTGTCTCAGCTCAAATCTTTGACTGTTTATTCCTCTGCTTTGATGCTGCCTGATTTGCTGAGCTCCTCCAGGTTTTTGTATGTGTTGCTCTGGTAACCGATGAGAGTGTTTTGGGAAAGCAGGAGCTTGGATCATTAAAGGTACCAGCTGGCCCCATTTCTGAATGGTGTTTGCTGAAACTGGAATGGATCCTTTCAGCACTGGGGGAGAATGCTCGATAGACACATCGAGCCTCTTCAAAAGTTGGCCAATTTAATTGAACATTAGAACATAAGCAGGAACAGGAGTTGAGTTGAGTTGAGCCTACCTCACCGTTCAATAAGGAGCCTGATGGTTGTAGGGTAATAACTGCTCCTGAACCTGGTGGTGTGGGACCTGAGGCCCCTGTACCTCCTGCCTGACGGTAGTAGTGAGAAGAGAACATGGCCTGTTTAATGATGGATATTGATTTCTTGTGGCAGTGCTTCACGTAGATTCACTTAATGGTGGGGAGGGTTTTGCCTGTGATGGAGTGGGCTACATCCACCACCTTCTGTAGTCTTTTCCCTTCCTGGGCATTGATGTTCCATACTGGTCTGTGACACAACCAGTTAGGAACCTCTTCACTGAGCATCCAGAAAAGTCACAACCCTCTGAGAGAAGCCAGTCCTCGTCATTTCCACCTTAAGCAATGACTCTTATTCTGAAGCCACACCTCCTGCTTGTAGGTTTTCCAATGAGTTCAGTATCTACATTGTCAAACCCCCTGTTTTAGCTTTTATGTTGTTGCTCCAGAATCCCACAAGTTAATTTTCATCAACTTCATCCACTTTTTCAATTTAGAACTTCCTTCAGAGGAAGTGATTTTCAGATCTCAATGATGGCCTGTTTCGAGGAAGACCACCTCACTTCCCCTCATGGTACTCCATTTGCCTCCCTCCCTCCCTCTCTCCCACACAAAGCCAAATGAAGTCTAGTATACCTGGTAAACCTTAAATGCAGCAAATCAGGAACACAGAACAATCTCCAGCTGAGCTCCCAACTAAAATGTGGAGCACAGGAGATTCTGCAGATGCTGGGAATCCAGAGTAACATTCACACAAAATGCTGAAGGAACTCAGCAGGTCAGGCAGCATCTACAGAGAGGAATAAACGATGTTTTGGACTGCAACCTTTTGTGTATTTAATATTGCAGTGGTATTTGAATAATATTGTAAATATATTGTTTGATTCAGCATTCTTGTTCATTTAAGTAATTATATGTTAAAGTATGTGAATGGTATACATCATCATGCCACTGCGTCATAAGTGTGTGTCTCTTAAAGTAAAAATGAATCTAAACGTACACAAGTTATCTCCCAGCTCGGTGTTTTTCTTTTTAATTAATTTTTATGTTTTGCAGTTACAAAACATAACAACACTTCATCAGGACGGGAAAGGAAGGGGGCAGAAGCCAGCATAAGAAAGCGGGGCAAGGCAAGGAATACAAGCTGGAAGGTGATAGGTGAAGTCAGATGGGGGGCGGATGTAGTGAGACACTGGGAGGTGATCGATGGGAAAGGTAAAGGGCTGGAGAAGAAGGAATCTAATAGGAGCTGAGAGTGGAGCATGGGAGAAAGGGAAGGAGGAGGTGACAGGCAGGTGAGGAGAAGAGGTAAGAGGCCAGAGTGGGAAATAAAAGAGGTAAAGGAGAGGGGATAAGTTACAGGAAGCGGGAGAAGTCGATGGAGCTACCCAAATGGAATACGAGGTGTGAGAGAGGCGTCTTCTTGGCACAAAGGGAGCCCATGGATTGACATGTTGGAATAGGAATAGGGAATGGAATCAAAATGGTTGTCTACTAGGAAATCCCCCAGTGGAGGTGGAGTGGAGTGTGAAATTTGAAATTGTTTAGCGCAATTCCTAAATTTATTATTCAATATCTTCGTCTAGAACAGGGAGGCAATAGCAGAACGGTGTCAAAAACGGTTGAAGCCTAAAGATAGCGAAGTCTGAAGAGCTTCATTATTGGAAGAACACTGGAGAGGTGGTTGAGGAGATCTCGGAGGAAGTTACAAGGGCTGGAAGTGATTGGGGCAGACTGATCTGATTAGAGAAGGCTGAGAGGACACATGAAATGACCAGTGTGAATGAGGTGAATACAGAGCTTAACGTTTGTGTAGGGCCATCAGAGCTTGGAGTTCATTTCCAGTGTGGTCTTTAAGGAGTTTGTACGTACTACTCATGAACTGTGTAAGTTTCCTCCCGATGCACCAGTTTCCTCCCACAGTCCGAAGACGTACCGTTGGTAGGTTAATTAGTCATTGTAAATTGACCCAGAATTAGGCCAGGGTTAAATAGGTGGGATGCTGGGCGATGCGCCTTGTTGGGCCAGAAGGGTTTGTTCTGTGCTGCATCTCTAAATAAAATAAAAAGACAGGCCTCCCTTTTTTAATGGTTTGCTTTATTTGCCACAAGTACATCAAAACATTTAAACATTCAGTGAAATGCATTGTTTGTGTCAATGACCAACACAGTCCGAGTGTCGCCTTGCTAGCACGTCCACAACTTACTAACACTAGCACTAACACTAGAACTAACAATAACACTAACACTAATGCTAACATTAACACTAGCACTAATACTAACACTAGCACTAGCACTAACATTAGCACTAACACAAACACAGACACTAACAGTAACACTAGCACTAACACTGACACTAGCACTAACACTAGTACTAACACTAACACTAGCGCTACAACTAACATTAGCACTAACTCTAATGCTAACACTAACACTAGCACTAACACTAACATTAGCACTAACTGTAACACTAACACCAGCACTAGCACTAACATTAGCACTAACACAAACACAGACACTAACAGTAACACTAGCACTAACACTGACACTAGCACTAACATGAGCACTAACACTAGCACTAGCACTAGTACTAACACTAACACTAGCACCAACACTAGTACTAACACTAACACTAGCACTAACACGAGCACTAACAGTAGTACTAACACTAGCACTAGCACTAACACTGACACTAGTACTAACACTAGCGCTAACACTAACCGGTAATGTGGGAGGAAGCCAGAGGAAACGCACGTGGTTATGGGGAGAACCGACAAACTCCTTGCGGACAGTGGCAGGAATTGAACCCCGATCATTCGTGCTGTAAAGCGTTACGCCTTGTTACGGTGCCGTCTCTTTAACAAGCCATTAGATAAGTGGGGTAGAAGCCTTCACAGTTTGGAAGAGCATTTTCTTTACCCAGAGTGGGTGGATGGAACACAGCAAACGCTGGTGGAAGTGATATTGAAATGAATAAACGGTCGATGTTTCGGACTGAGACCCCTCATCAGGCCTGGAAGGAAGGAGGCGAAGCCAGAGTAAGAGGGTGGGGGAGGGAAAGGAAATAAGATGGGAGGTGATAGGTGGAAAAGGCAAAAGGCTGAAGTAGAAGGAATCTGATAGGAGAGGAGAAACACACACCTCCAACTCCAGGACAGGCCACCTCCAGACCTCCAGTCCTTGGCCCTGGACCCTCAGACTCATAGATATCAGGCCTTCAAATTCAGTCTTTGTCTTTTTGATTGTCAGTATTTATACTTTATACTTTATACTTTACTGACGCCAAACAATTGGTACTAGAACATACAATCATCACAGCGATATTTGATTCTGCGCTTCCCACTCCTGGATTACAAATATTAAACATTAAAAATAGTTAAAATTAGTAAATATTAAAAATTTGAATTATAAATAGAAAATAGGAAAATGGAAAGTAAGGTAGTGCAAAAAAACTGAGAGGCAGTTCCGGACATTTGGAGGGTACGGCCCAGATCCGGGTCAGGATCTGTTCAGCAGTCTTATCACAGTTGGAAAGAAGCTGTTCCCAAATCTGGCCGTACGAGTCTTCAAGCTCCTGAGCCTTCTCCCGGAGGGAAGAGGGACGACTAGTGTGTTGACTGGGTGGGTCGTATTTTCATTAACAGTTGGAAATCCAGAGCTTATGTTGACTTGCTTTGTTTTGTCCAGGTGAATCACTGCTCCATCTCTCACAGTGGGCACCTCCTAATAACAGGTTCCAATGATGGTAAAGTTTGTGTCTGGGATATTGGAAGTGGAAAACGTCAAGTTAAAGTAAAAGGACACAAAGGTAACAGATTTCAGAGGTGTCTTTCATCACTTTGTTGATCTTCCTTGCATGTTTACGACTTGACAGCTCATTTGGTTGCGCTGATTTTAGATCATAAGGTCACAAAATATTGGAGCAGAATTAGGCCATTTGGCCCATCGAGTCTGCTCCACCATTTCATCATGGTTGATCCAATTTTCCCTCTCATCCCCAAACTGCTGTCTTCTCCCTTTTCCCTTCATGCCCTGACCAATCAAGAATCTGTCAACCTCCACTTTAAATATACCCAATGACTTGGCCTCCACAGCTGTCTGTGGCAATGAATTCCACTGATTTACCGCTCTCTGGCTAAAGAAATTCCTTCTCATCTCTGTTCTAAGTGGATGTCCCTCTATTCTGAGGCTGTGTACCCTGGTCTTAGATTCTTCCACTATAGGAAGCATTCTCTCCACATCCACTCTATCGAGGCCTTTCGCCATTTGCTAGGTTTCCTTCTGAATCCTAGTGAATATAGGCCCAGGACCATCAAATGCTCCTAAAGTTAGCGCAACCGTATGAGCTGTCAAGTCAGGTACTTTGCTGAACGTATTTTATGTGTTCAGATTATTTTCTGTCTGTCCTGCTTGTTCCTCAATCTTTCAATACTCAGTTATAATTCTCAGTTCTAAAAGCTGATATGCCATCAGCACTGTGCTGGCCTGATTCCAGTGTTGTAGCCACAGATGGCCGTGGAGGCCAAGTCATTGGGTACATTTAAAACAGAGATGATAGGTTCTTGATTAGTAAAGGGCATCAGAGGTTAAGGGAAGGAGAATGAACCATAAATCAGCTGTGATAGAACCATAGAAACTACAGCACAGAAACAGGCCTTTTGGCCCTTCTTGGCTGTGCCGAACCATTTTCTGCCTAGTCCCACTGACCTGCACACGGACCATATCCCTCCATACACCTCCCATCCATGTATCTGTCCAATTTATTCTTAAGTGTTAAAAAAGAACCCGCATTTACCACCTCGTCTGGCAGCTCATTCCATACTCCCATCACTCTCTGTGTGAAGAAGCCCCCCCAATGTTCCCTTTAAACTTTTCCCCCCTCACCCTTAACCCATGTCATCTGGTTTTTTTCTCCCCTTGCCTCAGTGGAAAAAGCCTGCTTGCATTCACTCTATCTATACCCATCATAATTTTATATACCTCTATCAAATCTCCCCTCATTCTTCTACGCTCCAGGGAATAAAGTCCTAACCTATTCAACCTTTCTCTGTAACTGAGTTTCTCAAGTCCCGGCAACATCCTTGTAAACCTTCTCTGCACTCTTTCAACCTTATTTATATCCTTCCTGTAATTTGGTGACCAAAACTGAACACAATACTCTAGATTCAGCCTCACCAATGCCTTATACAACCTCACCAATGCCTTATACAACCTCATCATAACATTCCAGCTCTTATACTCAATACTTTGATTAATAAAGGCCAATGTACCAAAAGCTCTCTTAACAACCCTATCTACCTGTAATGCCACTTTTAGGGAATTTTGTATCTGTATTCCCAGATCCCTCTATTCTACTGCACTCCTCAGTGCCTTACCATTAATCCTGTTCTACGTTGGTTTGTCCTTCCAACGTGCAATACCTCACACTTGTCTGTATTAAACTCCATCTGCCATTTTTCAGCCCATTTTTCCAGCTGGTCCAAGTCCCTCTGCAGGCTCTGAAAACCTTCCTCACTGTCTACTACAGGGGTCCCCAACCTTTTTTGCAGTGCGGACCGGTTTCACGTTGACAATATTCTTGCGGACCGGCGGACCAGCCGACCGCGGGGCGGGGGTGTGTGGGATAGTTGCCAACGGACAAGAGTAGCAGTCAAATACGTTGCGTTTACCCAGAGAAAGACTACAATGACCATGAAGCCTTGCGCGGGCACCAGTGCACCTGCGTTATTTGCGCATGCGCGCACCTGCCGATTATTTTCTACAAATTGTTTTTGGCGATTCTGTTCGGGGGGGGGGCGGGGTGTTAATCACGACCTGAGTATCGGTGATAAGTGGCTAATACACTCAATTTCGTTTCTAAAAGGCTTTATCTAACTAATTTAATATTAAACACACAGCGCATTTTCCTCGCATGAATATAGCGATAAGTCAATTATCAGGGGAGGACAGTAGAGCTGGAAGTAAGTATTGAACGAACTTCCAGTAGAAGTGTCAGAAGCAGGTTCGATATTATCATTTAAAGAAAAATTGAATAGGTATATGGACAGGAAAAGAATGGGGGGTTATGGGCTGAGTGCAGGTCGGTGGGACTAGGTGAGAGTAGCGTTCGGCACGGACTAGAAGGGCAGAGATGGCCTGTTTCCGTGCTGTAATTGTTATATGGTTATGTAAGTCACTTATAAGTCAATAGCATCATAACATTTTAAGTAATGTTTGGATATTAAATACAGCGCATATTTTCCCCCTGTGAACATATAAAATCATTGCAACGCACCAATATCGCTGAATCAGTGGGAGCCCTGGGCTTGTTTTCCTGCAACAAGACGGTCCCATCGAGGGGTGATGGGAGACAGTGATACTCGAAGGGGGTTCCTTATCTCCAGTCTATTCCGCAATTTAGTTTTTGTTGCATTCATTGCAGAGATATGTTGGAAATGGAAGCAACGTTTTCAGTGCTTTCCTGACTGTCTCAGGATATTTAGCCTTGACTTTGATCCAGAATGCTGGCAGCAATGTTATGTCAAACAGACTTTTCAGCCCTCCGTCATCTGCAAGCTCCGGGAGTTGAACTCCTTCCCGCGCTGACATGGATACGCCCGGGTAATGACCTCGCGTGTGTTCAAGCTCAACAGTGGGTGTGATAGGGAATGAGGAAAGGTGCAGCTGACTCCTATCGCCAAATCATATCGTTTCCTTGTGGCCCGGTAGCGCGTGCTCTGCGGCCCAGTACCGGTCCGCGGCCCGGTGGTTGGGGACCGCTGGTCTACTACACCTCCAATCTTTGTATCATCAGCAAATTTGCTGATCCAATTTACCACATTATCATCCAGCTCATTGATACAGATGACAAATAACAATGGACCCAGCACTGATCCCTGTGGCACACCACTAGTCACAGGCCTCCACTCGGAGAAGCAATTCTCTACTACCACTCTTTGGCTTCTTCCATTGAGCCAATATCTAATCCAATTTACCACCTCTCCAAGTATACCTAGCGACTGAATTTTCCTAACTAACCTCCCATGCGGGACCTTGTGATGGAATGGAGGAGCAGACTTGATGGGCTGAATGGCCTAATTCTGCTCTTATGCCTTATGGGTTTATTAACCCAATGGTGAAGTGCTGCCTCTGGTCCACTCATACCATCCTGTGGACTTCCAGTCCTGCTAAAGTGGGAACCAAACTAGAACCTGTCAGGTTGCACTGACGTCAGAAGCCATTGGAAGCAAATTGGAGCCACTGGGGGCTGAGAAGGGCTGATTCTCTTATTTGCCATTGTATGTGTTGTGAGATTCTGCGTCTGCGGTTGTAACTGATTATTTAAACTCCTACATTGGATAGCAGAACGCGGCTGCAAGGAATGAAACCATAGCCGACGCTACCAATGCCGTTTCTGCTCCAACAGGCCCAGTGAGGGTTTGTGTTTTCTCTGCTGACTCCACTCTCTTCGCCAGTGGGTCCGCCGATTGTACGGTCAGGGTGTGGGACACGGTAAAGGCTCACTGTCTGCACGTTCTCAAAGGTAGGTGAGCACGGCAAACCTCATCCTCTCACAGCTCAGGGCCCAGAACAGGATGTAATACTTTAGCTGGGGCCTAATCAATGATTCACAAGGCATTAGCATACCTTCCTTGTTTTCATATCCTTCTCCCTTCCCCCTCCCTCCTCTTCTGTTCCCCTCGCTGGCATCCTACCTCTTGTCAACTGCCTGTCATCTCCCCCTTGTGCCCCTCGTCCTTCCCTTTCTCCTGTGGTTCACTCTCCTCTCCAGCCCTTTACTTCTCCTTTCCACCTGGCTTCACCTAGTCTCCTTCTCCTCTCCCACCTTTGTTATCCTAGTGTCTTCCCCCTTCCTTTTCAGTCTTGATGAAGGTTCTTGGCCCGAAACATCGACTCTTTATTCATCTCCATAGATGCTGACTGACCTGTGAGTTATTTTGTATCCTTTGCCCCTTCAAAGTAAATTTATTATCAAAGTATGCGTGTGTCACCAAATGCTACCTGAGATTCATTTTCTTGTAGGCATTCACCGTAGGACAAAGAACTACAATAGAACCAATGAGAAACTACACAGAAGTACTGACAAATTGTGCAAATACGCAAAGAAACATGTAATACAGTAGTGTAGTGGTTAGCACAATGCCTTACAGTACCAACTGCCTGAGAGGTGCTTGTACATTCTGCCTGTGACTGCATGGGTTTCCTCCGGGTGCTCCGGTTTCCTCCCTCATTCCAAAGACTTACTGGTTGGTTGGTTAATTGGTCATTGTGAATTGCCCTGTGATTAGGCTGTGGTTAATTCGGGGTTGCTGGGCTGCATGGCTTGAAGGGTCATGATGTATCTCAATAAAAGGAAAGGAAAGGTACATTGCATCCGGAGTTTCTCCGGTTAGCGAATGATTTCCCTCCACGCCTCTCTGACGTAGTGCGGAACCACGTACGAGGCAAGGTACAGCAGTGGTTTGCCATTGTCTTCTGCCGGGTGAGTTTCCAAAGAGATCACCAGCTCGTAACCCAGCACGGATGGAAAGCGTGCAGGGGAGCTGGCTGGATTCGAACTCGGAATCTTTCGTCCCGAAGTCTGGCGCCGATGCCACTACACCACCAGCCCGGTCTGTATCTCAATAAAATAAATAAATAAATAATAATAATAATGATAAATGAATAAACAAACAAGTAAGTAGGTAAACAGGTAGACAATAAATAAACCAAATAAATAAAAATAAACAGATAATAAATAAATAAACAAACTGAGAGCATGAGTTGTGAAGTCTTTGAAAGTGAGTACAGAGGTGGTCAGTGATCAGTACAGAGTTGTGGTCAGTGATCAGTAAGTTGTGGTCAGTGATCAGTACAGAGTTGTGGTCAGTGATCAGTACAGAGTTGTGGTCAGTGATCAGTAAGTCGTGGTCAGTGATCAGTACAGAGTTGTGGTCAGTGATCAGTACAGAGGTTGTGGTCAGTGATCAGTACAGAGTTGTGGTCAGTGATCAGTACAGAGTTGTGGTCAGTGATCAGTAAGTTGTGGTCAGTGATCAGTACAGAGTTGTGGTCAGTGATCAGAAAGTTGTGGTCAGTGATTAGTACAGAGTTGTGGTCAGTGATCAGTAAGTCATGGTCAGTGATCAGTAAGTTGTGGTCAGTGATCAGTACAGAGTTGTGGTCAGTGATCAGTAAGTTGTGGTCAGTGATCAGTACAGAGTTGTGGTCAGCGATCAGTACAGAGTTGTGGTCAGTGATCAGTACAGAGTTGTGGTCAGTAATCAGTACAGAGTTGTGGTCAGTGATCAGTAAGTCGTGGTCAGTGATCAGTAAGTCGTGGTCAGTGATCAGTAAGTTGTGGTCAGTGATCAGTACAGAGTTGTGGTCAGTGATCAGTAAGTTGTGGTCAGTGATCAGTACAGAGTTGTGGTCAGTGATCAGTAAGTTGTGGTCAGTGATTAGTACAGAGTTGTGGTCAGTGATCAGTAAGTTGTGGTCAGTGATCAGTACAGAGTTGTGGTCAGTGATCAGTAAGTTGTGATCAGTGATCAGTACAGAGTTGTGGTCAGTGATCAGTACAGAGTTGTGGTCAGTGATCAGTAAGTTGTGGTCAGTGATCAGTACAGAGTTGTGGTCAGTGATCAGTAAGTTGTGGTCAGTGATCAGTACAGAGTTGTGGTCAGCGATCAGTACAGAGTTGTGGTCAGTGATCAGTACAGAGTTGTGGTCAGTGAACAGTAAGTTGTGGTCAGTGATCAGTACAGAGTTGTGGTCAGTGATCAGAAAGTTGTGGTCAGTGATTAGTACAGAGTTGTGGTCAGTGATCAGTAAGTCATGGTCAGTGATCAGTAAGTTGTGGTCAGTGATCAGTACAGAGTTGTGGTCAGTGATCAGTACAGAGTTGTGGTCAGTGATCAGTAAGTTGTGGTCAGTGATCAGTACAGAGTTGTGGTCAGTGATCAGTACAGAGTTGTGGTCAGCGATCAGTAAGTTGTGGTCAGTGATCAGTACAGAGTTGTGGTCAGTGATCAGTACAGAGTTGTGGTCAGTGATCAGTAAGTTGTGGTCAGTGATCAGTACAGAGTTGTGGTCAGCGATCAGTAAGTTGTGGTCAGTGATCAGTACAGAGTTGTGGTCAGTGATCAGTACAGAGTTGTGGTCAGTGATCAGTACAGAGTCGTGGTCAGTGATCAGTACAGAGTTGTGGTCAGTGATCAGTACAGAGTTGTGGTCAGCGATCAGTAAGTTGTGGTCAGTGATCAGTACAGAGTTGTGGTCAGTGATCAGTAAGTTGTGGTCAGTGATCAGTACAGAGTTGTGGTCAGTGATCAGTAAGTTGTGGTCAGTGATTAGTATAGAGTTGTGGTCAGTCAAGGTGTCCACACTTCAAGAAGAAGGATGTAATTTTAAGCCAAAATCAGATACCGGTTTCTGCGCTATCAACAATACAGATGCTGGTTAAATGCGATTGAGGTAGAGTCACATTGGAATTACAGGGTTCTGGCTTAACATTCATGTTTAGTTAGTTTATTGGTCTATAAAATGCGAGGCAAGTAGACAACCTCTTAGAGAACATGCTGTCTAATCCGGGCAGTGTCCGATAGAGGAGTTACCAGGAATCTGCCTGGATTAGACACAATGTTCTATTAAGATAGGTTGAGCAAGCTTTTCTCTTCGTAGAGGAGGAGGATGAGAGTGAATTGATAGAAGTGAACAAGATGATAAGAGGATTAGATTGGGTGATAGTCAGAGACATTTTTCCCCAGGGCCAAAACAGCTAATAATGCGAGGGGACTTAATTTTAAGGTGATTGGAGGAACGTAGAGAGGGGGGTGTCAGAGGTATGTTCTTTACGCAGATTGATGGAGCGCCCAGCCTGGGGTGGTGGGAGAGGCAGGTACATTAGGGACATTTAAGAGACTCCTAGATAGGCACGTGGGTGATAGAAAAAATGGAGGGCTATTTGGAGGGAAGGGTTAGATTGATCTTAGAGTAGGTTAAAAAGGTCAGCACAACATCGTGGGCCGAATGGCCTGTAGCATTCTGTGTTCTATTACTCTCTGACCAGGCCAATAAACTGCCCTGTTCTCATTCCTAGTGCACACTAAGAGTGTGGAGACCATCTGCTTCAGCAGGGATTCGACGCTTCTCGCCTCTGGAAGTTACGACAATAAAGCTGTTCTGTGGGATCTGCAGGTTAGCTGTGCACCTCAGCATTTTGATCATGTTTCCCGTCGTTGCAGTCACCACCTCCAACCTCCAACCCCCTCCCTGCCCCGCCATCTGGGCACGTAAAATAGGTGCCCTGCTTGCCTGCAGAAAAACTTGCTGCAGATCAGATATCGTGATCACAAGAGATTCTGCAGATGCTGGAAATCTTGAGCAACACAGACACAAAATCCTGGAGGAACTCAGCAAGTCAGGCAGCATCTATGTAGGGAAACAAAATAGTTGACGATTTGAGCCAAGACCCTTCGTCAGTTCAGAAACCAGACGGTGTAATTTTTCACTGGGACGTGACAGCTGGTGGGATATTACTCCTCAAGTTAAACCTTATATTTTCCTTTAAAATTCAATCTCAGCAGTTAAATAGGAAGAGTTAAGCAGGAGGAGTTAAAGTAACAGTTACTAGTGATAGATAGATAGATATACTTTATTGATCCCGAGGGAAATTTGGTTTCATTACAGCCGCACCAACCAAGAATAGAGCATAAATATAGCAATACAAAACCCCCAACAATCAAACAACAAAATGCAAACTATGCCAGATGGAAAATAAGTCCAGGACCGGTCTATTGGCTCAGGGTGTCTGACCCTCCACGGGAGGAGCTGCACGTTCGATGGCCCCAGGCAGGAACGACCTCCCGTGCCACCAAGTGTTATAACTACACTGACCACAACACTGCACTAATCACCAATCACTGAGCCCACATCCTATAGACTCACTTTCAAAGACTCTACACCTCACGTTCTCAGTGTTATTTATTTAATCATTCATCCATTTATTTATTTGTTTGTTGATTGGTTTGTTTATCTGTATGTTGATTTTTTTTGTATTTGTACAGTTTGTCTTGTGCACATTGGTTGTTTGTCAGTGTTTGTGTGTAGTCTTCATCGATTCTATTGTATTTGTTCTGCAGTGAATGCCGACAAGAAAATGAATCTCAGGGTAGTATTTGGCAACATATACATACTTTGATAATAAATCTTGAACCTTGATGTAGACCCTTTCCAAGTATCAGGAGTGTTCTTAATGGTGCCACCGAACGAAGGCACGACAGTTGGTACACTTAATTCGGAGTTCAAGAGGATTTGGCATGTCACTATAGACAGTCACAAATTTTCTACAGATTTACCGTGGAGAGCATTCTAACTGGCTGCATCACCGTCTGGTATGGAGGTGGGGGTGGGGGGGCACTGCACAGGATCGAAATAAGATGCAGAAAGCTGTGAACTCAGTCAGCTCCATCATCACGGGCATCTTCAAGGAGCGATGCCTTAAAAAGGTGGCGTCCATCATTAAGGACCCCCATCACCCAGGACATGCCCTCTTCTCATTGCTACCATCCGGGAGGAGGTACAGGAGCCTGAAGGCACACACTCAGCGATTCAGGAACAGCTTCTTCCCCTCTGCCAGCAGATTTCTGAAAGGACAATGAACCCATTACTTCTTTTTCTCTCTTTTTGCTCTACTTACTTAATTTAACTTTGTTAATTTACTATATATATATATATTTACTATAATTTACAATATTTAATATTATGAATTGCAATGTATTGCTGCCGCAAAACAACAAATTTCCCGACACATGCCAGTGATGATAAACCTGATTCTGAAAACTGGCAGATATTGGGATTTATAGCTCAAGATGCTTATTAGTGAAACTGAGCACCAGAAAACATGTTGAAACCTTGTGATTCTGCAATGAATTTCAACACCTTTAATTGGACCTGTTTAAAATTTACAAATAACAAAAACAGAAATACAGGAACCGCTCAGCAAGTCAGGTAGCATGTACAAAAAAGAGAAACAAAATTAATGTTTCAGGCCGTACAGCCTTTGTCAGATCTCAGTGATTGGGGTTTGAACTGAAATCTTAACCCTATCTCTCTTGCCACAGATGCTGAGAGTTTCTTTGACTGTCAAAATTAAGAAGGACCTGGTTATTTTTTGAATTTCAGTCTGATGGTAAATATACAAGTTGCAGCAGCAATGCCTTTCTTGCACTTGTGTGGTGAATGGGTACTTTATTGTTTGACCTATGACCGTTTGGGTTAAGCCCATCTCCGCTGCTGGGGCATAGGCAGCTGACAGCAGCTCACCAGAGATTTCATCTTTGAAGCTCCAGTTGGCGTTTCTGTCGCTCTGGGTTTTTACGGGGTGGAGTTGCGAGACCCACGCCGAAGCCTCCTCCTTCCACAGCTGGGCTTGGGACCATCCATGACAGAGCTCATCCATGTTTTGCCAGAAAACCTTTAACAGGTTTCAAATCAAACATATGGGGAGAACGTGGATTTTCTGCACCCTGTTAAAGAGGTCATTTCTGTTGTATATACGGTACTTCACCTCCTGTGGCAGTGAAACGTTGTGGAATGAATGCCTGATGGCTTTATTCCTTTGTTTTCAGTCCCACACTATCCCCCCTTCTCCACACAGTTACGGTACTATTATATACAAAAGTAATAGGGTTTGAATCTACTCCAGCAATCCACACTAGAGGGCGCTAACGTTTAGCAGGATGAGGTGGGTAGGGGGTCTCTGAAACCAATTGAATATTAAAAGACCTAGATAGGGTGGACGTGGAGAGGATGTTACAATAGTGTGGAGAGGGGGTCTAGGACCAGAGGGCACAACCTCAGAATGTAAAGATGTTCCTTTAGAACAGAGATGAGGAAGAATTTCTTCAGCTTAATGGTGGTAAATCTGGTAGAATTCATTGCCACAGACAGCTGTGGTGGCCAAGTCATTGGGTATATTTAAAGCAGAGCTTGATAGGTTCTTGATTATTAAGTGCATTAAAGGCTATGGGGAGAAGGCAGGAGAATGATGTAGGGAGGGAAAATAAATCGGCCGCGATTGAATGGTAGAGCAGACTTGTTGAGCCAAATGGCCTAACTGAAGGTTCAAAAAGTTCAAAGCTTAAAGTAAATTTATTATCAACGTACATATACATCACCATATGCAGCCTGAGATTCATTTTCTTGTGGGCATACTCAATAAATCCATAATAGAATAAAAACCATAACAGAATCAATGAAAGACCGCATCAACAAGGGAGTTCAACCAGTGTGCAAAAGACAACAAACTGTGCAAATACAAAAAGAAAGAAATAATAATAATAAATAATTAAGCAATAAATATTGAGAACATGAGATGAAGAGTCCTTGAAAATGAGTCCTTTGGTTGTGGGAACGGTTCAATGATGGGGCAAGTGAAGCTGAGTGAAGTTATCCCCTTTGGTTCAAGAGCCTGATGGTCCAGGGGTAATAACTGTTCCTGAACCTGCTGGTGTGAGTCCTGAGGCTCCTGATGGCAGCAGTGAGAAGGGAGCATGGACTGGGTGGTGGTGGGGTCCCTGAAGATGGACGTTGCTTTACTGTGATAATGCTCTATGTAGATGTGCTCAATGGTGGAGAGGGCTTTACCATTGATAGACTGGGCTGTACCCACTACTTATTGTAGGATTTCTGTTCAAGGGCAATGATGCTTCCATACCAGGCTGTCATGCAGACAGTCAATATACTCTCTACCACACATCTATAGAAGTTTTTCGAAGTATTACATGTCATGCCAAATTGTATACCTGTGTCATGGTCTATCCTAGAGGCACCAACAATTGTGATATCTGTGTGACACAGTTTAACAACCTTAACTGAACATTCAGTGAATCAGAATGGAGTTATTTATTTCGTCTCAAGGTTTGGTATATTACAATGTTATTATAAAATATACTGCAGGAGCAGAATTAGGCCACTTGGCCCATCACTTGTTCCATCATTTCATCATGTCCCTCCAACCCCAGTCTCCTGCCATCTCCCAGTATCCCTTCATGCCCTGACCAATCAAGAATCTTTCAACATCTGCCTTAAATATACATAAAGACTTGGCCTCCGCAGCTGCCTGTGGCAACGAATTCCACAGATTCCTCACTCCCTGGCCAAAGAAATTCCTCCTCACCTCCATTCTAAAAGAATGGCCCTCTATGTTTGGCGCAACTTTGTGGGCGGAAGGGCCTGTATTGTGCTGTAGATTTTCTATGTTTCTACGTTTCTATGTTTCTATTCTGTGTCCTCTGGGCTTAGACTCTCCCACCATAGGAAATATCCTCATCACATCCAGTCTATGAAGGCCTTTCACCATTCAATAGGTTTCAACTAGGTGACCTCTCATCCTTCTGAATTCTAGTGAATACAGGCCCAGAGCCATCAAACGCTTTTCATACAACAAGCCATTCAATCCTGGAATCATTTTTGTGAACCTCCTTTGAACCCTCTCCAGTTTCAGCACATCCTTTCTAAGATAAGGGGCCCAAAACTGCTCACAATACTCCAAGTGAGGCCTCACCAGTGCTTTATAAAGTCTCAGCATTACATCCTTGCTTTTATATTCTAGTCCTCTTGAAATGAATGCTAACATTGCATTTGCCTTTTTCACCACAGACTCAACCTGCAAATTACCCTTTAGGGAGTCCTGCACAAGGACTCCCAAAACCTTTTGTTTTGAATGCCACCCATACAGATCATTTCATCTCATCAGTGCTTTGAGGTAGAACAAGGTAAAACCATAAGACCATAAGATATCGGAACACCATGTCCTCTCTGCCAATTCATCCTGGCTGATCCATTTCCCTCTCAGCCCCAATCTCTTGCCTTCTCCTCATATTCCTTCATGCCCCGACCAATCAAGAATCTATCAACCTCTGCCTTAAATATACATGAAGATTTGGCCTCCACAGCTGCCTATGACAATGGATTCCACAGATTCACCACTCTCTGGCTAAAGAAATTCCTCCTCATCTCAGTTCTAAAAGGACGCCCCTCTATTCTGAGGTTGTGTCCTCTGGTCTTAGATTCTCCCACCGTAGGAAACATCCTCTCCATATCCACTCTATCAAAGCCTTTCACCATTCAAAAGGTTTCAATGAGGCCACCTCTCATTCTGCTGAATTCCAGTGAATACAGACCCAGAGCCAACAAACACTCTTCATATGACAAGCCATTCAATCCTGGAATCATTTTTGTGAACTTCCTTTGAACCCTCTCCAGTTTCAGCACATCCTTTCTAAGATAAGGGGCCCAAAACTGCTCACAATACTCCAAGTGAGGCCTCACCAGTGCTTTATAAAGTCTCAGCATTACATCCTTGCTTTTATATTCTAGTCCTCTTGAAATGAATGCGAACATTAAGAGTTGATTTGATCCATTAGGGGTTTATATGATTGATTAAGTTACAATTCTACTTGTTAATTGGAAAGTTGAGATAGTTCCTCATGAGTTTGTATTTTCAATTGTATTTTTATTTGAAATTATAATCGATTGGGTTTGCAACTTGGGGAGTATGGTAATGTTGGGGGAACAGAACATAGAATGGTGTAGCACAGTACAGGCCCTTTGACCCATGATGTTGTGCTGACCTTTCAACTTACCCTAAGATCAAGCTAACCCTTCCCACCCACAGAGCCTTCCCTTTCTCTATTACCCCTGTGGTTATCTAAGAATTTCTTAAATGCCCCTAGTGTACCTGCCTTTACCACCACCGTTAGCAGTGTGCTCCTTGCACCCACCACTCTCTTTGTAAAAATCCTACCTCTGACATCCCTCTATACATCCTCCAGTCATCTTCATAATTATGCTCTCTCAAGTTAGCCACTTCCACCTTGGGCAGAAGTCTCTGGCTGTCCACTTAATCCATGCTTCTTATCTTGTACACCTCTAACAAGTCACCTCTCATCCTCCTTCGCTCCAAAGAGAAAATTCCTAGCTCGCTCAACCTGTCACTCACAAGACATGCTCTCTAATCCAAGCAGCATCCTGGTAAACCTCCTCTGCACTCTCCCTAAAGATTTCTACATCCTTCCTATAACGAGGCAACCAGAACTGAACACAATATTCCAAGTGTGGTCTAACCAGTGTTTTATAGAGCTGCAACAGTACCTCACAGCTCTTGAACTCAATGCCCAGCTAATGAAGGCCAATGCACCATATGCCTTCTTAACACCCTATCAACATGAGGAGAGTGTAAATTTGCTTTTAGAGTCATAGAAAAAGGCCCTTCTGCCCAACAAGTCCATGCCAAACCATTTAATCTGCCTAGTCCCATCCCCTGGCTAGTCCTATCCCCTGAACCGTAGTCTTCCATAACCCTCCCGTCCATGTAACTATCCAAACTTCTCTTAAACATTGAAATCAAACTCAATGAGCCACTTGCACTGGCAGCTCGTTCCACACTCTCACCACTCAGAGTGAAGATGTTTCCCCTCACGTTCCCCTTAAACTTTTCACCTTTCACTCTCAATGCGATAAAAGTATAAGGATAATATTAGTCCTGATGAAGGGTCTCGGCCCGAAACGTCAACTGCTTATTGCCATCCATAGATGCTGCCTGACCTGCTGAGCTCCTCCAGCACATTGTGTGTATTGCTCTAGATTCCCAGCATCTGCAGTACCTCGAGTGCCTAAGGAACATTTGTAGACTTGGTCTTTCATCCCTTCTCAACCAGCAAAGAACTTAAACCATTTAAAGCCTTTTTCTTTATTTTAAACAGCTGGGCCAAGTTGTGAAGATCTTCTCAAAACATTGGAACGTTATTAAAGCCTGTGACTTTTCAAAGAATGGAGAATACTTGGTAACCTGGTTTACTTTAATGTTATACTTCACTGTGCTGTCAGTTGTATATAGCCCACTGTTATAAAACACCTGTTAAAGTGGAGGAAGCTGCAAGGAACTTTAAATGTGGTTAAAAAAAACCCAAACATATATGGACGGTATAAAGAACAGGCTGTCACGTTAGCATGGAGGTTAGCACAATGGCTTTACAGCATCAGCTGTAAGATTGGGCTTCACTTCCTGCTGCTGCCTATAAGGAGTTTGTACGATCTCCCTGTGATGGTGAGTTTTCTCCAGGTTCTCCAGTTCCTCCCACGTTCCGAAAGATGTCCAGGTTAGGGTTAGTAAGTTGTGGGAAATCTACGTTGCTGTCGGAGGTGTCGTGACTCTTGTGGGCTGCCCCCAGCACAATCCTCAGACTGTTGCCCGTTGATGCCTTTCACTGTATGTTTTGATGTACTTGTGACAAGTGAGGCTAATCCTTTCGCTGGAGAGCTAATCTGTAATGAATCACTTCGCAGGAATGGTGTTTGAAAGCTCAAGCAGACAGATGGAGTCTGATGCATTGAAAGCCAGGGAGAGAACTGGAGGCTTAAGTTGTGAAACCCAAGCACTGTTGAAAATGAATAAACACAAGGGATTCTCCAGATGCTGGAAACGCAGAGCAAACAAACAAAAAAACGCTGGAGGAACTCAGCAGGTCAGGAGGGGAATAAACAGTTGATGTTCTGAGTCAAGACACTTCATTGTGAGTCCTAATGAAGGGTTTCGGCCTGAAATATTGACTATTCGTTCCCAGAGAACCTCTGTATCTGCAGTGTCTTATGTCTCCAGTAGCTGATCGTAGCACAGTTGTGAATCGAAACTATGTGTTTGATGGGTCTTTGTTAAGAGGTGGTTAAGGAATAGGGGAACAAGGAGTATCACAAACACACTGAAGAAGGGCCTCGCCCCAAAACATTGACTCTTTACTCTTCCATAGATGCTGTTTGACCTGCTGAGTTCCTCCAGCATTTTGTGTGTGTTGGTGGGAACACAGAGTTAGGTTACTGGGCAAGTCAAAGCCAAGGCTGAATTTATTATCATATACACTTGTTGTAAAGTGCTTGCATGTAGTGCTGGATTCTGGTTACTAATTTTTTTGCTGTTTTGAGTGGTTTGACGGATGCAGACTGGGGTACTTCAGCAAAGGATGGCCCTGTGGCCAGCAGTGGCTAATACCATGGCACTGAACTGAAGGAAGCAGAATACTACTGGACTGCTGCTTTGATGTTTGACATTCTGTGTGTTGTTCGCTTGCTTTTGCTGTTTGCGCAATTAGTTCTTTTTTAATCAGCATTGGGTGTTTGATGTTTCTTCGAACGGGTTCCATGGTGCCTCTTTGTTTCGTGGCTGTCTGGAGGAGGTTGAATCTCGAAGTTGTGTTCTGTATACACACTTTGATAATAAATGTACTTTAAATCTTTGAATGTATGCACTGGTGTGAAGAAAAACTTACTTGCAGCAGCATCACAGTTGGTTGAGGAACCATTTCGAGCTCTCACCTCTCCCCCACTCTCCTTCACCGAAGAAGGCAAATTAGGGCAGAGAATTTGTCTCTTTGCTCTGAGCAGGACACTTCCAACTCTTCAAACACCCTTTGCTACGAGCAAAGTATCCTAGAGGTCTCCCCTTCATCTCTCCCTAGGGCAGAATCAAATGAATTAAAAAATGAAATGACTTAACAGAGATGAAATAAACAAAGGAATTACATTTTATGAACTTATTTATGGTAGTATTTTGGTTTACGTGCTGGGTGTGATACCGTGTTGGGTGACAGTAGTGTAGTGGGTAGCACAGTGCTTTACAGATTCAGCAACCTGGGTTCAATTCCTACGGCTGCCGGAAGCAGTTTATGCACTCTCCCTGTGATCGTGTGGGTTTCCTCCGGGTGCTCCAGTTTCCTCCCACAGTCCAAAGGCATCCTGGCTGGTAGGTTAATTGGTCATTGCAAGTTGTCCCGTGATTAGGCCAGGATTAAGTCAGGGGTTGCCGGGCAGCGCAGCTCAAAGGGCTGAAAGGGCCTATTCCGCATGTATCCCAATAAATAAATAAATATGTTTTGTGGGTGTACTGTGATCGGAGGAATGTTGTTTCGTTTGCTTGTAGACATTTATAGTCAGATGACAATAAACTTGAATTGCAAGTTGAAAACCTGGGATAAGCCACATGCAAAGGCTGACATATATGGTCAGGGAAATACATGACAAATCTAAAAGGTACTAGACAACCCGGTGACCTGTTAGGGCACTCTTTGAGAGAAGGGTAGTGCGGTCTGATGTGATGTGCTTTGGAAATTAAAGAAGAAAAACTCAGTTTATTAAAGAAGAAAGATGTGTAACAAGACAAATATAACTCCTCCTCACTTAACGAAGGGCACTTTTGATGACAACATTTCTGGTTGATCTGCCACCCTTCAAGAATACTCTAACGTTTTCATTTCTTTTCCCCCGGCTTAAAGCCACATACAGCTGACCGTGCTGGAATACCGGTTTCTCCAGATAAATCAGCACATTCTCCATGGTTTGGCCTTGTGCCTTATGTATAGTCACAGCAAAGTATGACTGTGTCGGGAACTGGCTCCACTGAAGAGGGACATCTTCCCCTTCTGAAAAATTGAGAGTAATTCTTGGGATCATGACAATGTCATTTTTGAACTCACCAATGTTTATCTTTGCTATGATGAGATTGTCGTGCATTCTTCCACCATCGTTCGCGTTCCATTGCAAAGCCTTGGTGGATTCAAGTTCCTCACTGAAATGATGGGAGATCCCTTCTTCAATTCCAGTTTATGTGGTGGCAAAGCAGAGAGTTCGACGGAATCAAGGAATTCTGTTGGAAAATGAGTGGCGTTGGCTCCTTCACTTACGGCATTGAAGGAGCAGTATTCTCTCATGATTCCAGGGAAGCATCTAATGCACGTGAAGTTTATTTTTCGCATCATTTCATTGAGAGGAACCAAGGTAGAATTCCTCGAGAACATTTCTGCAGGATTGTTGAATGTTGGGTAGATGAAATCAATGATTCTTCCACTGTTTTTGCTGGCAGAATCATATCTTCAGGTAATCCGATTTCATCGTTTTCATTTTTCTCAATCTTGTCTTCTCCAACATCCAATAAGAACTCAGAATATCATCCTTCTTCCTCACTCAATCGCACACTTCTCTTCAATTGAAACGTGATAAAGCTTCTCCATTTTTTTATGCCTGAATTCTCCACATCAGCATCATTTCCGCATTTCACAACTGCTAGAAGCTGACGGAAATTGCCACAGCAAATGGTTAAAATACCCCCGAAGGCCTCATTCTTGCCGCATACATCACGAAGAGTCCGGTCCATGGCTTCGAAGCTCTCCCTCCTAATCATGGGGCACTCATCCCAGACAATAAGCCTCGCATTTCGGAGTAAGTTTGCAGTAGTGGTGTTTTTATCAATGTTACAAAGGGCATCTTCATTGACCTTGAGGGGTATTTTGAATCTTGAATGTGCTGTCCTATCACCAGGCATCAATGTTACTGCAATACAGGATAATGCGACAGCAATAGCAACACTTCCATCTCCCCTAACTTTAGCCAGGATCAAGTTGATGATAAATGTCTTGCCCATTCTTCCTGGTGCATCAGTGAAAATCATTGAAGAGAGATTCCTTTCCAAGCAGTCGCACACATATTCATATACTTCCCTTTGCTCATTATTCAATAGGGGCTCCTTCTGTGAAACAAATTCCTGCTGTTCGTCTCTGTTGTATTGCAGTTCACGCAATAATTCCAGATTGCCAGCACTTTGAGTAATTGTACCGTTTCTTGGTGTTGGCAAGTTATATTCTTCAAGTGTTTTGCCCAAGTTCTCAAGTTCCTCTTGGAAATACAGAAGAGCTTATCCATGATGCCTTTCATCGATCATTATGTTAGGATCATTAATAGTTCTCTTCTTCATTTGTAAGAAATCTTCAGACATTGTATTCTTGAACTGGTTCCATAATTGCTGTGGATTGTTGATTTCAGTGTTTGTTAGTAAGACGACGAACAAATCTCATATTGCTCTGGGCATTCTTGTTCCCTCAGCCTCTTCCATAGTTTGTTGCCAATGATCGTCAGCTTGCAACAATCCTCTCTCTCTGCAGGCGTCTTTGAATGATGGAAGGATATCTCCATCATGTGTGTTCAATGATTCGAAAG
Source organism: Mobula birostris (assembly GCF_030028105.1). NCBI lineage: Eukaryota > Metazoa > Chordata > Chondrichthyes > Myliobatiformes > Myliobatidae > Mobula > Mobula birostris. The sequence goes on along the minus strand of NC_092391.1, from coordinate 8,252,267 downwards.
ATACTGGCCCCTTTATGTGATGAAGAAGAAGTCTCAAATAGTAGAGGTCAGCACTTTGTAGAGAAACGGTATACACTCGACCCAGAACATTTGCTTCAGAAATCCCGGAGTAGTCCTCCATTCTTTTCCCCATTCTCCTTCTTTCCCATCTCTTATTAGTCCAAGTGTAGAATCTGGGAATAGGGTGTTTCGAAGTACTTCATTACAATAAGATTTAAATATCTCTTATCGATGGGTCGCAGTTTGACCTGTCCCAATCCTGCACATGCTGATGGTGATTAGCAGAAAGTGACTGCTCGAAATAGAGCTGCCCTGCCCTTTTGCTGTGGTTGGTGTCGCTGCTGTGAGCATCGTGAGTCACTTCTGAGGCCGGCCGTGCGCAGGCGTCGTGGTGTCGTGTCGCGGTTTCCATGAAAGGTGGAATCAGCTCTGTGAGCATCGTGAGGCGCTGCTGTGGCTGGCCGTGCGCATGCATCCTGGTGTCGCGTCCCGGTTTCCATTAAAGCTGGAATCAGCTCGGGTTGTGGAAAGTGGGGTCTGTTGCTTGACGAGTGAGCAATTTTATACGAATATATAACCCTGAACTTTGCCTGCATTCTGTAAGTTAGAGCATTTTAAGTCGATTTAGTCAAAAAAAGTGCCGCTGTAATGCACCGTTTGGGCTAATTGGAGGTCACAAACAGACAAACAGAGCACGAGAATTTTAGTAGTATATAGATTATGAATCTGTTGGTTATCTGACAGTTAATGCATTCACCAGTGGCCTGGCTTCTGACCACATCTTCTGTTGTAAACAGACCCAGGCCTAGTTCTTAGTGCTGGGAATATTTTATTTAGGGTACAATGAAGAACAGGCCTTTCTAGCCTAATGAGCTGCACTGCCCGGTAACCTGGCTATTTAACCCCAGCCTGATCATGGACTACTTACAATGACCAATTAACCTGGTAACCGGTACGTCTTTTGTCTGTGGGAGGAAACTGGACCATCCAGAGGAAACCCATGTGGTCACAGGGAGAACGCACATACAGCGGAGGCCGGAATTGAACCCCTGAACTCTGACACCCTGAGCTGTAATAGTCTCGTTCTAACCGCTACGTACCGTGGCGCTGCAGATCCCTGGCGTAAGGTGTCATTTTCTTTCCGCAGGCCACCGGATCCTGGGATTCTACCGTCATCGTGTGGAACATACAAAGTCTGAAACACAAAAGGACTTTGAAAGGTCACACGAGCAACGTGAGCTGCGTGGCGTTTTCTGGCATTGGGATGCTGGTGAGCAAGTCTAGGGTTCGATAAGAAACAAGGGCTTTTCTCTTGGGAGTGACCGAGGATGAGAGGTGACTTGACGGAGGTGTTCAAGGTGATTAGAGGCAGAGATCGAGAGGGCAGCCCAAGACTTCTCCCAGGATGGAAATGATCGATACGGGGGGTTTAATGTTAAGGAAATTGGAGGGAATGTCAGAGGTAGGTTCTTTGTTTAGAGGGTGGTGGATGAATGGACACTCTTCCAGGGGTAGTGGTGGGGGAAGATACATCAGGGGCATTTAAGAGACTCTTAGATAGGCAGATGGATGATGGAAGAATGGAGGGTTATGTAGGAGGGAAGAGTTAGATTGTTCTTGGAACAGGTCAAAGAGTTGGCACAACAGTATGGGATGAGGGGCCTGTTCAGTGTGCTGTCGTCGTCGTCGTGGCTATCCCTCGAGGTCGAGGATGATTGTCCTCGTTCCATACAGAGTGAAGATGCCTGTGCGTGTGTTTGTTTAACGTGTACTTGACGTTGCACTCCAAGAGGCACACGATACTTCACAAATCAACCAACTGATTCCAATGGCTTGGAAACCACGACGATTGGAGCTGATAGATTTGTTGCAGCCTTCATCCGCCTTCACAGCCGTTGAGTTCGAAGTAGCTTCATCCGCCTGTTCCACCGTTGAGGTCGTGGTTGGATTGTTCTTTGTCAGGGACCTCACCCTCGACCTTACCGCCATGGGTGACCCTACCAGGAGCATAACTCCAGACGGCATTGCTCTCGGGATCACAGGACCACATAAGCTTCTCCACCGCGACAAGGTGACAATCCACAGAGAAGAGTGTGCTGTAATGATCTATGTTCTAAGTGTAGGAACTGAAGGGAGCAGTCTATGGCCCAGTGACTGAAGCCAAGGTGTGGTGTCACATGGTCCAGCTGGATTCTGGGCTGTAATGCTCCTTTACAATGTCACCTTGGTGAAGGAAGGCAATTTACTTCCTGCTTCTGAAGACTTATTTTGGGAAGTGAATGCACGTAAAGCAACATTGGCTAATATGAGCCCTTTGACAGCATGAAACTAATTCCCACTGCGTTTCACACGAGGCTTCTCTAAATTAAATTAACGTGCTACCTCCAAAAGCTTAGTCTAGGATTGGCCTCAAGAAGTTTCTTAACCACAGAGTTCTGAGCACTGTCCAGTTCATCTCGGAAACCAGCCTTCTCTCCACTGATTCCACCTACACTCCCACTGCCTCAGCAAAGCAGCCAACATAATCGTGACCCCCTCCTATTCTAGTCATTCTCTCTTCTTCTCTTTCCTGTTGGACAGAAGACACAAAATCCCAAGCGCACGTACCACCTGACTCAAAGGACACCTTCTTTCTCAGTGTTATCAGACTCCCGTACGGACCTCATACGCTAAAAGATAAACTTGATCTCCCAATCTACCTCATTGTGGCCCTGGCGCTTTAATTAGATTATGAGAACACTCAGTCCTCTTTTATTGTCATTTAGAAATGCATACATGCATTAAGAAATGATACAATGTTTCTCCGGAGTGATATCACAGAAAACAGGACAAACCAAAGACTAACACTGACAGAACCACATAATTATAACATCTAGTTACAGCAGTGCAAAGCAATACCATAATTTGATGAAGAACAAACCATGGGCATGGTAAATAAAGTCTCAAAAGTCCCCGAGTTGATCGACTCCCAAGTCCCCGATAGCAGGCGGCAAAAGGGAGAAACTCCCTTCCATAAACCTCCAGGCACCGTCAACTTGCCGATGCCTTGGAAGCAGCCGACACTGAGTCCGTCCGTCCGAAAACTCCGAGCTTCCAACCAGCCGTTCTGATACAGCCTCCTGAGCGCCTTCGACCTTGCCCAGGCATCTGAAACACGCAAAGCCGGGGATTTCGGGGCCCTCTGCTCCGGAGATTCCGGTTACCACACAGAAGCAGCGGCAGCGAAGCGGGCATTTCAGAAGTTTTCCAGATGTTCCTCCGTGCCCTCACGTCCGTCTCCATCAAATCAGAATTGTGCACGGTTCCCTACTTGACAGATAACAGACATCACCACCGAAGTGGCTGCACTTTATACGTGAAGTCAAAGACTGACGAACAAGTAATGTGCAAAAGAAGTCCAAGTGTGCACCTGAGCTGCACTTTCTCTCTAACTACCTTCCTCTTGCTACCTCAGTGTAATTATGTACGGTCTGATCTGCTGGACAGCACCCAAACAAAAGCTTTTCACTCAATCAGAATCAGGTTTAATATGTCATGAAATACGTTGTTTGCAGCAGCTGGACAGCCCAATACAAATACAATCCAATACATAAAAACTGTAAATTACAATGATAAATATATATATATATATATATTTAAAAATAGTGAGAAAGAGAGCTGAGAGGAAGTGAGGTAGTGTCCAGGCGTTCATTGTCCATTCAGAAATCTGCTGGCAGAGGGAAGAAGCCATTTCTAAAAAGTTAGGTGTGTGTCTTCAGGCTCCTGTATCTCCTCCTTGATGGCAGCAATGAAGAGAGGGCTTGTCCTGGGTGATGGACGTTGCTTTCTATAGGCATCACCTTTAGAAAATGTCTTTGTTGGTGGGGAAGCTAGTGATGTAGCTGGCTGAATTTGCAAAGTTCTGCAGCTGTTCTGATCCTGCACAATGGCTCTCCATGTATCTCAGTACATGAGACAACACTAAACCAATTCCTTCCTTCACTCATTCAGTGTTGTGTGAAGACAAGGTCGTTTAGACCACTAGATTCTTTTTTACAAGGTAGCTTGTTTGGAGGAGGGCTGATATCTCGGAGCATTACAGGGCAGGAGGAGGTTTTGGAGATGAGAAGAGGTGAGACCATGGAGAAACTGAGAATCATAACACGGCAGTGGTGTTCAATTGGATCCCAGTGTAGGTCAGGGCTGATGAGTGAACACGTACAGATGTCAGAGGTCCAGAGGAGCTTATAGAGGGTGAAAGATGGGCTATGTCTATGAGTACTTGAGACACCAGGAGGAAGGAGGCGACCACTTGTTATAGTGGCCCAACATGCCCCCTCTATAAATAATCCCTTGGGTTAGGAGCCGACAACACATGGTTTGAGAGATTAAGAGTTCATTGTTTATAGAGTATGAGAGGTCCATTTAAGAGGCTTATAACAGTGGAGTAGAAGCTGTCTTTGAATCTGCAAGTATGTGCTCTCAGGCTTTAGGCTCTGAGGCACGTCTATGACGTTTACTCAGCTCTGCATTGAACTGGGGCTGTGGCCTTCTCCAGCTCCAGCTTCGTGTCTTTCGTAAAACTTGAGTTCTGAACGCTATTTGCTTACATTTATTGTTTACACAATTTTTTTTTCTCTGCACACTCTGGTGTTTGACAGTCTATTTTTTAAAGGGGTTCTTTTGGGGTTTCTTTGTCTTGTGGCTGTCTGGAAGGAGACCGAATCTCAAGGTTGTATAAGGTATACATACTTTGATAATAATTGTACCTTCAACTTTGAACTTTGGGGAAGGGCGTGTGAGGAAAATGAAGCAACATTGGGTGGAAAGTCTGTCCCATGTTGTTTTAACCAACCACGTCAGATGCATCCCTTCTGATTGTCTCCTAGGCTTCAGGTTCCTGGGATAAGACGGTACGCGTGTGGGATCCAAGACGTGGGAGCCTTATCTTTGTCCTGGATAAGCACACTGGGCCAGTGATGGCTCTGGCATTCTCCCTGGATGCAATTCTGCTCATGACGGCAGCCCAGGACAGAAAGGTACGATGACTGAACAATTTCAACTCTCCCTGTCTGTTTACCCGTACCTGCTACTGCACCTCTACCTCAGCTGAAACCAGTTTTTCTGCTTTAGACAAAATCCAGAGATCTGTGGCCTGACTCACTCGTTTTATCTGCTCCTCTAGATTCTTATTTGGGACTGTGAAAATGGAGCCTGTGAGAGAATCCTCGAGGTAACTCCACCCACGATCGTTACTGTACCGTGGTTTAAGATGGCTGGTTCTCTCCCCTCGGTCAAAGGACAATTTAACAAGACTGTGATCAGGCAATATCTTTAATTGAGATCTTAATGTTCCGATAGAATCACCAATCCTTGCAGTTTTCCTCCCCTCATCCAGGCCATGCTGTTTTCTCGTTACTACCACTGGACAGGAGGAGCAAGTTCAAGTTCAGGTTTAATTGTCATTCAACCATACCCGAACACCCATGAATACAGCCGAACGAAACAGTGTTCCTCTGAGGCCAAGGTGCAAAACTCATTACCAACAGTCACACACAGCACAAGGCACATATAACACATACAAGGAGGCAGTAAACATACAGTCACACTAAAAATTTATATAATATAGCCCAAAACCTTTTCCTATCTTGATGTAATTATGTATAAGTCCATAAAACGTAGGAGCAGAATTAGGCCATCTGGCCCATCGAGTCTGCTCCACCATTCACTCATAGTTAATCCTTTTTACATATCTCCTCTTCAACCCCAGTTCCCAGCCTTCTCCCCATGACCTTTGATGCCATGTCCAATCAAGAACCTATCGGCCTCTTTACTGGGAGCTCCTCTTCCTTTTCTGCTCTCTAGGACTGAGACAAGACCTTAATCCTATTATTAAACATACATTAAGAATTTGGTTTCAGTTTCACAGATTTTTTTTGAATTAAATAATTTTGTCCCTTCTAGTAAAATATATCGTAATTATTTTTTTAAACCATCAATTTTAGATCAGGCTTTTTTAATCTGGAAAACCAAAGGAATAATAACCTTTTTGGATTTGTTTATAGGGGATTGTTTAATGTCTTTCACTCAGCTAGCGGATAAATTTGATTTATACAATGTACACTTTTTTAGATATTTACAAATTAGGAATTTTTTACGTACTTTGCTTTCAAATTATCCCTCTACTTATCCATCTAATATAATAGATACCCTCTTCCAGGTTAAATCACTCCAAAAAGGATCAATAGCTACAATTTATAAATGGTTATTGAATTTACGAATGATATCTAACGATAAAATTAGAGCTGCCTGGGAATTTCAAGAGTTGCTTTCAGGTAATCAATGGAGTAAAATTTTTCACCTGGTAAATACTTCATCTGTTTGTGCCCGTCATTCCTTGGTACAGTCAGGGTAGTGCATCGGGCACATATGTCAAAGGATAAATTAGCCTGTATTTTTCCCAGTATTAATCCTATTTGTGACAGATGTAATACTCAGGCGGCCACTTTAACTCACATGTTTTGGTTTTTGCATAAAGTTGGAGAATTTTTGGAAAGATGTTTTTAAAACCTTATCAAAGGTGCTGGGTCTGGATTTACAACCAAACTTATTTACAGCTATTTTTGGGATTATTCCATCGGAAGCAGGATATACTCCTGCTTCCGCCCAGCGGATGATAGCCTCTTCCACCCTTTTGGCTAGGAAAGCCATTTTACTTAAATGGAAGGACCATAACCCCCCTACCGCCTTTTATTGGTTTTCCTCTATCATGTCCTGTTTAAGTCTAGAGAAAATAAGAAGTCAGATGTTGGATACATCCTTTAAATTTGAAGAAATCTGGCGACCTTTTATTCAATATTTTCATATGATCTGATTTTTGTACTGATTCTCTTCCAGCTATTTTTTCAGAACCTTAGATTTGATCAGAGAGTCTCTCTTCTCTTGTTTTTTTCTCTCAGGATGGACTGCCCAGTCCTTTTTTTTCTGTTTAGAATAGTGTTTTTTTTAATATATAAAAATTTCTAATAGTCTTTCCTTTCTTCATAAATTGGTAAGAAGAGAATGAATTACATTTTTTTCTCTGTATTATACATTCTATATCAAATTTATACTTTGTAGATCAACACTATGTGTGATTCTGATATTGCTTATTTTACCTTCTGTATGTACTGTTACTGACATATATACCAGAGATATTCTCCTCTTGTTTGTATACACACTTTTTAAAAAAATCAATAAAAAGATTGAAAAAAGAAAGAGAGCAAAGAACCTATCAATCTCTGCTTTAAATACACCCAGTGACCTGGCCTCCACAGCTGCAGGTAGCAACAAACTCCACAAATTCACCACCCTTTGGCTAAAGAAATTTCTCCGCATCTCTGTTTTGAAAGGGCGCTCCTCTACCCTGAGGCTGTGCCCTCTTGTCCTAGACTCTCCAGCCGTGGGAAATATCTTTTCCACATCTACTCCGTCCAGGCCTTTCAACATTCGAAAAGTTTCAATGAGATCCCTCCCTCATCCTCTGAATTCCAGTGAATACACACCCAGAGCCATCAAACGTTCCTCGTATGATAACCCTTTTATTCCTGGAATCATCCTTGTGAACCTCCTCTGGACCCTATCCAATGCCAACACATCTTTTCTAAGATGAGGGGCCCAAAACTGTTCATAATACTCAACGTGAGGCCTCACCAGTGCCTTATAAAGCCTCAGCATCACATCCTTGCTCTTGTATTCTAGACCTCTTGAAATGGCTCATGACATTTGCCTTCCTCACCACCATCTCAACCTGCAAGTTAATCTTCAGGGAGTTCTGCACAAGGACTTCCAAGTCCCTCGGCATCTCAGATTCCTGGATTTTCTCCCCGTTTAGAAGATAGTCCACACATCTATTTCTAATACCAAAGTGCATGACCATGCATTTTCCAACATTTGCCACTTCCTCGCCCATTCTCCTAATCTGTCTAAGTCCTTCTGCATCTTACCTGTTTCACTAACACTATCTGCCCCTCCACCAATCTTTGTATCATCTGCAAACTTGGCAACAAAGCCATCGATGCTACCTGGCCTGCAGAGTTCCTCCAGCATTTTGTGTGTGTTACTTTGCAGCAACTGCAGATTTTCTCATGTTTCCTTTTCACTGTATCTTGGAACATGTGACAATAATAAGACTCTGTCTACGCTTCTTGCTGTCTCAGTAAAGCAGGCAAGACTCTATCCACCCCCACCTTAGACATTCTCTCTTCTCCCCTCTCCCATCACCAGGTAGAGGATACAGAAGCCTAAAAGCACGTACCACCAATCTCCCACTGTTATAAGGCTATTGAATGGTTCCCTTGCACAATAAGATGGAATCTTCACCTTGTTATGATCTAAACTTTATTGTCTCCCTGCACTGCACTTTCTCTGTAGGTGTTACACTTTAATCTGCATTGTTATTGTTTTCCCGTTCTTCTTCAATGAACTGTGTAATGATTTGATCTGTATGAACAGTATGCAAGACAAGCTTTTCACTTTATCTCAGTTCATGTGACAGTAATAAACTCAATCCATTCCATAACTTGGTTATTATTGTCCAATGTACGCGGAACAGTCAAAATCTTTGTTTTGAATGCCACCCATACAGATCATTTCATCTCATCAGTGCTTTGAGGTAGAACAAGGTAAAACCATAAGACCATAAGATATCGGAACACCATGTCCTCTCTGCCAATTCATCCTGGCTGATCCATTTCCCTCTCAGCCCCAATCTCTTGCCTTCTCCTCATATTCCTTCATGCCCCGACCAATCAAGAATCTATCAACCTCTGCCTTAAATATACATGAAGATTTGGCCTCCACAGCGGCCTATGACAATGGATTCCACAGATTCACCACTCTCTGGCTAAAGAAATTCCTCCTCATCTCAGTTCTAAAAGGACGCCCCTCTATTCTGAGGTTGTGTCCTCTGGTCTTAGATTCTCCCACCGTAGGAAACATCCTCTCCATATCCACTCTATCAAAGCCTTTCACCATTCAAAAGGTTTCAATGAGGCCACCTCTCATTCTGCTGAATTCCAGTGAATACAGGCCCAGAGCCAACAAACACTCTTCATATGACAAGCCATTCAATCCTGGAATCATTTTTGTGAACTTCCTTTGAACCCTCTCCAGTTTCAGCACATCCTTTCTAAGATAAGGGGCCCAAAACTGCTCACAATACTCCAAGTGAGGCCTCACCAGTGCTTTATAAAGTCTCAGCATTACATCCTTGCTTTTATATTCTAGTCCTCTTGAAATGAATGCTAACATTGCATTTGCCTTTTTCACCACAGACTCAACCTGCAAATTAACCTTTAGGGAATCCTGCACAAGGACTTGCAAGTCTCTTTGTACCTCAGTTTTTTTTGTATTTTCTCTTTATTTAGAAAATAGTCAACCCATTCTTTTCTTCTATCAAAGTGCATGACCATACACTTCCCAACACTGTACCCTGTCATTTCTTTGCCCATTCTCCTAATCTGTCTAAATGTTTCTGTAACTTTTCTACTTCCTCAAAACCTGCCCCTCCACCTATCTTCATATCATCTGCAAACTTTGTAACAAAGACATCAATTCCATCATCCAAATCATTGACATATAATGTGAAAAGAATCGGTCCCAATGTAGACCCCTGTGGAACACGGCTAGTCACCGGCAGTCAGTCAGAAAAGGCTCTCTTTATTCCCGCTCTTCGCCTCCTGCTAATCAGCCACTGCTTTATCCATGCTAGAATCTTTCCTGTAATACCATGGGCTCGTAGCTTGTTAAGCAGCCTCATGTGTGATTTGTCAGGCAAGATTTTCCCTTGAGGAGACAGTGCTGACAACAGCCTGCTTTATCATGTGCCTCCAAGTACCCTGAGACCTCTTCCTTAATAATCAACTCCAACATCTTCCTAAACACTGACGTCGACTAACTGGCCTGTAACTTCCTTTCTTCTGTCTCTCTCCCTTCTTGAAGAGTGGAGCGACATTTGCAGTTTTCCATTTTTCCGGAACCATTCCAGAATTTAGTGATTCTTGAAAGATCATTGCTAATGCCTCAATGATCTCTTCAGCCAAGCCTTTCAGAACCCTGGGGTGTACGCCATCTGGTACAGGTGACTTATCCAGCTTCAGACCTTTCAGGTTCCCAAGAACCTTCTTCCTAGTAATGGTAACTTCACACACGTCATGACCCCCAGCACTAAGAACTGCCATCATGCTGCTAGTGCCTTCCACCATGAAGACTGAGGCAAAATACTTACCCAATTCGTTGACCATTTTGTTATTCCCCCATTACTACCTCTCCGGCATCGTTTTCCAGCGGTCCAATATCCACTCTTACCTCTCTTTTGCACTTTATGTATCTGAAGAAACTTTTGGTATCCTGTTTAATATTATTAGCCGCTTTACTTTCATATTCCATTTTTACCTTCTTAATGACATTTTAGTTGCCTTCTGTTGGTTTTTAAAAGCTTCCCGATCCTCTAACTTCCCATTAATTTTTGCTTTATTATATACCCTCCCTTTGGCTTTTAAGTTGGCTGTGAGTTCTCTTGTTAGCTATTGCCGTGTCTCTTTCCTTGAGAATACTCTTCTTCTTTGGGATGTATATACAGCATCCTGTTCCAAACAGTATACACTGTTCCAAATTGCTTCCAGAAATTCCAGCCATTGCTGCTCTGCCATCATCCCTGCCAGTGTTCTTTTCCAGTGAATTCTGGCCATCTCCTCTCTCATGCCTCTGTAATTCCCTTCACTCAATTGTTCTACTGAAACATCTGACTTTAATTTCTCCTTCTCAGATTTTAGGGTGTATTCAATCAGATTATGATCACTTGCTCCTAAGGGTTCTCTTACCTAACAGAATAAAGACAGTAACAGAATACAGAAGAAAGTGTTACAGTTACACAGGAAGTGCGGTGCGGAGCAGAGCCGTGACAAGGTGGATTGTGAGGGCAAGAATCCAATACTAATACCAAGGTGTGTCACATGTTCTCAGTTTGTCCATATCTCCCGAAAACCATCTCCCCACTCCCATCCCACATGGTTTGGTATCATCAGCAGATTTGGAAATGTGACATTTTTCTCTGTTTGGCTGAATCATTGACAGAGATGTTTTCTATCCTGTGACAGGCCTCTCCCATCAAAATTGATTTCATTAAATGACCCTCTTTTATTTTCTTCTCCAGGGGAAGCTGGACGTTGTCACCAGTTGCCAGTTTTCTCTTTTTGAGACACTTCTGATCGCAGGAACCTCTACTGATGATCTACCAGTGACGATGCCTACCAGCAGTGTAGATAGTTAGAAGCCAACGCCCCCCACCCCAGCTCTCAGACTGAAACCTGATTCATCTACAGGAGTATTTCAACTGTTGGGCCTAAGTTGCAAACTAACTGTGCTGGCATCTGAATTAAAGTGACACGAATGTTTGTAAAGTTCAGATACAAGGACAATGGTTAAAAGACATTTGGAGAGTGTGCAGAAGGGTATTGATTGCCTGCCTGGACTAGAGGGTATAAGCTATCAGGAGAGGCTGGATGAACTCGGGTTATTTTCTCTGGAGCACAGTGCAGGAGGCTGAGGGGACACTCGATATAAGCAGTAAGCTGACTCCATATTCCTTCCCACTGCTCCTCTATCCCTTCCCCACCTGTAGCTCATAACTACAACTGTGCTAGGGGGAATTACTACAGAATCAAGAGGCTGCAGACGCTAGGACCTGGAGGAATACGCAAAATACTGGAGAACCGTAGCAGGTCAGCCAGCGTCCACGGAGGGACGTGGACGTGTAGGACCTCAACCCGGAAAGTTGATTTCCATTGTCCATTGGGTGGCACGTTAGTGTATTGGTCAGCGCAACGCTTTACAGTACCAGCAACCTGGGTTCAATTCCCTCTGCTGTCTGTAAGCAGCTCCTACCTTCTCCCTGTAACCGCATGGGTTTCCTCCGGGTGCTCCAGTTTCCTCCCACAGTCCAGAGACGTTCCGGTTGGTAGGTTAGTTGGTCTTTGTAAATCGTCCCGTGATTAGGCTCAGATTAAATTGGGGGGGTTGCTGCACAGTGTGGGTCAAGGGACTAGAAGGACTTGTACCACGCTGTATCTCAAATAAGTCAATAAAAATAAACTTCCCTCCACAGGTGCTGCCTGATCTGCTCAGTTTCTCCAGCAGCTTGTCTTTAGCATCAACTGCTGTTCGCAGAGGATAACTTTTACCATCTCCCCTTTTATTAAACAGGAGTGCTTCACCGAGTAACAAGGTCACTTTAAGAAAAATTGTTATGTCAAAGCTGCTGCCATGGCAACGATGGCATCAGGCAAAGCTCTTGGTTTTGTGGCTCCCTGGGTCTGTGTGTAGCCTGGGGGCGGGGGGCGCGGTTCATCGTTCCTTCTTTAAGCTGTGATCTGATGACCTCAGGTTTAGGCTTTCTCTGATAGAGCTGCAGTCAGTCATCCTCACGTTCTTGTCCGAGTGTGGTAGTCCCAATTTTCTCAGCCAATCCGTGCCAAGAATTCCTAGCTAATGATGCATGTAGCACTTAGATCGGGGGTGGGAGGGGTGGGATCTGTCCTGGAATTCTGCACCATGAACTCTCCCCGTTCTTTGGAAATTCCTGGCTGTTGTGGTGTGGGGGAGGGGGAGGAGTGGAATCTAAAATAAAAGGATATACTCGCGAAATACGGGCTTAACCCTGGAGAGGAGAAAATTCCCATCTCCAGGACTGTGCATCTTTGAAATTCCTGCACTGAGGGAACTATGGGAATGGGGAGATTGATAGAGTCTGTTAAATGTTTGACCTGGATTCGGTGTGAAGGGAGAACAAGGCCAGGAAGTGAAGTGGAGGCAAGATGACATCAACTGTGATCTAATTGTATGGTTGTGCAAGTTTCAGGGGCTGGTTGTCCACTCCTACTATGACTTATGTATCTTGTGGAAAAAAAAAGTAAACTATAATTTTATAAATTATTTTTATTGTTGTAATGTTTTGCTACCAACAGAATAAAAGACATTTTAAAATATATTTTATTTATTTTAATTTTGATAACTTATGAAGTGTCAAGGACATTCAGAAACATTGAAAGTCCTAAATGGTTTTGACAGACAGCAAAGCTTGGGTGTGGCTTTGCTCTCAATCAAAGTGCTTCAGGGGAATTTGGTGGTGGGACTTGTTCTGGTGTGTGCACCTGGTTGACTTGCAATGGTTGAGGTCGATGTGTTGTACAGGGACTCGTTGGTTACATCCAGGCAGGTCTCAGACGGAGAGGCCATCTTTCTTTGGACAAGGATAAATTAAGTTTACATTAATATCTTAGCTCAACAGCATGTGAAGATGTCAGAATTTGAGGTCTCTGACCTCATTCCTCCAAGAGGATCACTGTCTTGTTGTGTGCCTCAGTGACCCGGAGAGCTTTGCTGGCTGGAGTCAGAGCCTTGTGCTTTGGCTCTTGGTAGGGTCACCTATGCCAAACAGGTCAAAGGGTAGAGGACAGACTAAGAGTGTTCCACTGGTCCTTCAGGTTTGGGGTTCAGCTCAAGGCTAACAACACAGACTTGTAAAACAAAATTATTATGGAAACAGCAATGAAGAATCCTTCTACATCTGAATGTGACGGTATTCCTGAGTCTCCACCTGGGACTTGTACGACTGACAGTAGTGAAAACCGAGAGGAAGCTACCGACACGATGAAGGAAGCTCTGAACACGGCCATGGATGGAGCAGCTTCATTGCTGCCCTAAACACCAGAGGCGTAGCTGAGGTAAGTAAGTAACTATGACTTCATTGCCAAAAGAATCAGAAGGCATTGGTAAAATTAATTAAAATCAAGATAGGAAATCTTTATTGATCAAATTTACAAGGATCACAGAAAAAAGTTACAAGGATTTTCTTGGGACATGAGGAGCTAAACTATAGGGAAAAGCTGAACAGGTTAAGACTTTACTCCCTGGAACGGAGGAGAGTGAGAGGAGCTTTGATAGAGATACACAAAATGATGAGGGGTATAGATAGGGTAAATACAGGTAGGCTTTTTCCCCAAGGTTGGGTGAGAGTAGATCTAGAGGTCATAGGTTAAGGGTGAAAGGTGATATATTTAAGGGGAACCTGAGGGGAAACATTTTCACTGGGAAGGCAGTGAGAGTGTGGAACGAGTTGTCAGTGGAAGTGGTGGATGTAGGTTGGATTGCAGCATTTAAAAGAAGTTTGGATAACTATATGGATGGGAGGCATTTTGGAGGGTGATGGTCCAAGTACGGATCAATGGGGCGAGGAAGGATAACAGTTCTATACAGACTAGATGGGCTGAAGGGCCTGTTTCTGTGCTGTAGTAGTGTTGTTTGACTTTGTGAAGTGCTCTCCAGGCCAGACAGCACCTGGGGAGGAAGAAATTGAATGAAGGATTCAGGTCACCAGAACTTAAAGTCAAATTTGAAAAGAAATGTTTTCCTGGCATCATGATTCTGGTTACCCTTGGATCGGGTGGATCCTGGAGCTTTCCTGAGGGCAGATAACAATATGAGGGGCACCAACCTGGGGCCCATAGACCCCTCGGTGAATGTTAAGGACTCAATGGGATAAAAGTGTTGGGACGCCCTGAACTACATGACTGTGGATGAGAGCCAAAAAACAGATCGATGGTGAAAATCTGAAAGGGTTGCAGAGAACGGTCTCTGACCAGAATTGTTTCACTTTCCACAGATACTGTCTGATTTGCTGAGTTCTACCAGCATTTTCTGTTTTCATTACACTTCTCAGTGCCTTGGTAACACAGCCAGATTAATCAAAGACCACACGTTCTCTCTTGCCCCACCTCCCACCATCACATTGGGCACAAGGTACAAAAGCCCAAAAGGTTCGTCCATCAAGCTCAAGGACAACTTCTATCCTGCTGTTATGAACAGTCCCTAGTCCCATTTTATCAAATAGTAAGATGGACCCTCGACCTCAGAATCTGGCTCATTGTGACCTTGCAGATTAATGTCAGCCTACACTGCACTTTGTCTGTAACTGCTACACTTTACTTTGCATTCTGTTATTGTTTTACCTCGTCCTATCTCAGTGCAGTGTGTAATGAAATTATGTGGACGGATGTCAAAGTCAAAGTAAATTTATTATCAGAGTATATCTATGTCACCACATACAACCCTGAGATTCATTTTCCTGTGGGATACTCAGCAAATCTACAGAATAGTAACTATAACAGGATCAATGAGAGATCAATCAGGGTGCAGAAGATGACAAACTGTGCAAATACAAATATAAATAAATAGCAATAAATAACAAGAACATGAGATAATAAGACAAAGAGCCCTTGAGTTGAGATCACTGGTTGTGGGAACATCTCACTGGATGGGCAGGTGAGTGTCGTCATCCCCTTTTGTTCAAGAGCCTGAAGGTCGAGGGGTAGTAACTGTTCTTGAACCTGGTGGTGTGAGTCTTGAGGCTCCTGTACTTTCTACTTGATAACAGCAGCAAGAAACGAGTATGGTCTGGGTGGCGAGGATCTTTGTTGATGGAGGCTGCTTTCCTTCGATAACGTTTCATGTAGATGGCATGCAAGACAAAGTTTTCACTGACTTTGATACTTATGACAATAATAATAAACCATTTTACCAATTTACCAGTTAACTTTTTCTATTTATTTTATTGAGATACAGCACGGAGAAGGCCCTTCTGGCCCTTTGAGCCGTGCTGCCCAGCACCTCCTGATTTAACCCTACCCTAATCACGGGACAATTTACAATGATTAATTAACCTACCAATCAGTAGGTCTTTGGACTGTGGGATGAAACCGGAGCACCCGGAGGAAATCCACGCGGTCATGGGGAGAACGTACAAACTTCTTACAGGCTGTGGTAGGAATTGAACTCGGGTTGCTGGTACAGCAAAGCGTTGTGCTAATCATCACGCTACCGTGCCGCCCTTCTGGGATAACGTGGAGGCTGTGTGTAAAGAAAACAGATCTCCTTTGATGACAGACAAAGGCAAAAGAAGTGAAAATCCAGCTGTGGTCATGGTTACTTATAATTTTTTGGAAAATTAAGATGGTTTTCAAGTAATAGAATTTAAATACAGTATTCCGGTTGTGAAGGGATTATAAAGGTGCAATGAAGACTACAAACACTAGGGGGCAACAGTACTCCACCAGGAGCAGCATGGCTGCAGACATTTGGATGAACAAGTTGAGCTGCTGTTACAGGTATGAGTATGTGTGTGTGTGTTTGAGTGTGTGTGTCTATGTCTATGTGGGTGGGTAGGGAGGAGTAGCGTGGGAGGGGTGGTGGTGTTCCTTGGTGCCCTGTTCCAACAAGAGTATTTCTCTTGCAGGAAACAGATGATTTGCATGTAGATTATCCTTGGGTTTAGTAGTCTGGAGGTCTGCAATAATGGTCTAGAGGATGTCAGAGAATTTAAATTTCAGTGAATACGCCTAAAAGTAGAGAATTGATTCAGCTTCAGATTAATTTATTTATAACATGTCAACTGTGTTAACAACTAGCTCAACCTAAGGACGTGCTGGGGGCAGCCCACAAGTGTTGCCCCATTTCCTGGTGCCAACACAGCACCATGCCCACAATGCTTGGCAGAACAACACAGAACACAACAAGCAAGAAAACAAGCCTCTTTCCTCCCTCCCACCCATGTGCATATACAGTCCTTCAGCCCAAGACGGGTAGTCTTTGGCCTCTGTGGTTATATTTCATTAGTTGGGAGAGGAGATTTGGTATGACAGCAAAGACTCTGGCAAGTTTCTGCAGGTGTACTCTGGAGAGCGTTCTAACCAGTGGCATCACCGCCTGGTATGGAGGGAGAGAGATGTGAAGCTGCAATCTCAGCCGGCCCCATCACGAGCACCAGCCTCCCCACCATCGAGGACATCTTCAAAAGGTGATGCCTCAAAAAGGCAGCATCCAGCAGGAGGGACTCCCATCGCCCAGAGCATGCCTTCTTCTCGCTGCTACCATCAGGAAGGAGGTACAGGAGCTTGAAGGCACACACTCAACGATTCAGGAACAACTTCTTCCCCTCTGTCATCCCATTTCTGAACAGACAATGAACCCGTGAACACCACTTCATTAGTTTTGCTCTCTGTTAGCACTATTTCTTTAACTAATTTTAAAATATACATTTCTATTGCACTTTGTAGAGTCAGTGATATTAAACCTGATTCGGACTCATGGATTTGTGGATATTGGGCTTCCCTGGGTGTTAGGGTTAGGGTTAAGTGGTTATAAATTTACCAAATGATCATAAACCCCATCTGGTTTGGCGCTGCCCTTCAGGGAGGGGACCTGTAGTCCTGCTGTGACTCCAGTTCTGGTGAGATTGACGTTTAACCATTCCAAGGAAATGGTCATGGCCCGGGCATCCACCTGGGATCAGGGGTCAAGGGTCAAGGGTAACATCCTTGTACAGAAAGCACCTGGAGGGTGACAAGCTGGCTTAGCTTGTAACTTCACTCGCCCCATCACTGAACTGTTCCCACAAACTACAGACTCACCTTCAAGGTCTCTTCATCTTATGTTCTCAATATTTATTGCTTATTATTATGATTATTGTTTTATTTTCTTTCTTTTTGCATTTGCAGCTTGTTGCCTTTTACGCACCGGTTGCCTGTCCTTTCATTGATTTTATTATGATTATTGGGATTTATTGAGTATGCCCGCAAGAAAATGAATCTCCGGGTTGTATGTGGTGACATATATGTACTTTGGTAATTAATTTACTTTAAGCTTTGGTAGAACCACTGCCTTACAGTTCCTGTCCTCCAACGCTGTCTGCGAGGAGTTTGCATGTTCACACTCTGGCCACTTTGTCGTCCAGGTTCCTCTTACACCCCAAACGTTTGTGGCTTGCCAGTTTAATTGGTTGCTGTAATTAACCTGGTAGAAACCGGGCGGGGAGGGGGTTGATGGGAACGTGGGAGAATGTAATGGGAGTCACTTGGTGTTGAATTAGTGTTCCGAATTCAGGTTCAGAATCAGAGTCAGCTTATTGTCACTGATGTATGTCATGGAATTTATCGTCTTGTGGCAGCTGGACAGTGCAAGACATAAACAAAGGACCCAGGGTCAACTTTATTCATTTACATGTACTAGGAATTTGCAGTGGTGCGTTGGCCGGGGGGTGGGGGGGCGATGTGGGGCACCACGGTAACGTCGTGGTTAGCACAACGCTGTTATAGCTCCGGGTGTCAGGGTTCGGAGTTCAATTCCACTGCTGTCTGTACGGAGTTTGTACGTCGCACCCACGACGCATGGGTTTCCTCCGGGTGCTCCGGTTTCCTCCCACAGGCCAAAGACTTACCGATTAGTAGGTTAATTGGTCTTTGTAAATTGTCCCCTGATGACAACAGGGTTAAATCAGTGGGTTGCTGGGTGAAGCGGCTCATTGGGCTGGAAGTCCCAGTTCTGCGCTGTATTTATCAATAAATAAATGCAAACAATTTGCAGAAATTATAAAGAATTATATAAAAAATAAAGTTAGAGCTTAAAGAACAGAGGTAAAATAAACTGAGCATGTATGTTGTACCATCGCCGTTATGTGCTGTGCCATATGTTGTAGGTGATCATGGTACTTACTACGTTACAGTAGTTAATAAATAGTGTAAACAGGGAATAGTGAGGAAGTGTTCATGGGTTCATGGACCGTTCACAAATCTGATTGGCAGAGGGGAAGTAGCTGTTCCTGAAATATGGTCAGTATGAATTCCTGGTCCAAAGAGCCTGTTTTGCTACTGTATGGCTCCACACTGCCTGTAAACACAAAATAATCTGCAGATGCTGGGGTCAAAGCAACGCTCACATCTGTGGATACTGCCCGACTTGCTGAGTTCCTCCAGCGTGTTGTGAGTGCCATTCAGTCCATCGAGTCTGTTCTGGCATTCCATCAAGGCTAATTTATTATCCCTCTCAACCCCATTCTCCTGCCTTCTCCTGGTAATGTTTGATGTCGTTACGGACCAGATTCTGGTGCTTCTCACTTCTGATGGACAGGCAGTGTCTTATTTATATCCAGCACCCAGTCTGGGGGCCGTATGAGCATCCATGACACTTGAGAAAGTTCTCTGGCTTGGGACCAGGCAATATCCTTTCACCTCCTGCTGCCCCGACCACAGTGAGTGACTTCAAAACTCAGCAAGATGAGTAATCTTACACCTTCTTCGCTCATCCCCAGCATGGTCTCACCCCCTAGCCCAGTCTGATTGTCTGTCTGTCCACCACCCTAATCGTCCCTTCCCTCCACCGGTGCTGCTAGAAGCATGGCCGTGCATCGAGCTGCCCCCACCTCAGCTCAATCCATGCTGATTCGATTTGGAGTTACAGTGTTACAGCCCCAGTGACACGGGTTCAATTCCTGCCCTGTCTATAAGGAGTTCATACGGTCTCCCTGTAACGACGTGGCCTAGGTTAATTGGTCACGTGGGTGTAATTGGGCTGTGTGGGCTCACTGGGCTGGAAGGACCCGTTACCGGGCTGTGTCACTAAATAAATAAAGAACAGCAATTTTCCCAGACTTCCAATCCAACTTGAGAACAGTCCACCAGCACATTGCTTCCAGCTGTGTCCTCTGTCACGGTTCATCTCCAATCCAGATGTGCGCTGGAGTTATGAAAGCTAATGCACCCCCCCCGCCTTCGCAGGCCTTCCTCACCTGTGGGGAGGGGGAGCCTGGGGAGTGAGAGTGGATTTTGGGTGGCAGGACAGACAACTGACAGAACACACTCAAACCCACTCGTTCTCAGCCTCTGTCCGACGGCAAGAGACGGTTCCAAAATTCCTGCAGCCCAGATGGAGGCTTCTCTATTGCCGAGATATCTGTGACAGAATCAAAAGCAGGTTTTATCACCGACATATGTTGTGAAATTTGTTCATCAGGAGTAGATTGCAATAAATAAATCACATTAAGTAGTGCAAAAAGATGGCAAAAATAGTGAGTTAATGTTCTTGGGTTAGTTCATTGTCCATTCTGAAACAGACAATAGGTGCAGGAGTAGGCCATTCGGCCCTTCGAGCCAGCACCGCCGTTCACACACTAAAATGTTGAGTGTGTGCCTTCAGGCTCCTGCACCTCCACAAACAAGAGAAAACCTGCAGGTGCTGGAAATCCGAGCAACGTGCACAAAATACTGGAGGAACTCAGCAGGCCAGGCAGCATCCGTGGAAAGGAGTAAACAGCCGATGTTTCAGGATGAGACCCCTCATCAGTACCTCCTTCTTGATGGTAGTAATGAGCAGAGGGCATGTCCTAGGTGGTGAAAGTCCTTCATGATGGATGCTGCCTTTTTGAGGCAGACAGCTGGCGCGGCTGGGATGAGAAACAGGAATTCTGAAAGCATTGTAGATCTTTCTGCTGTGGTCCACTCCCATCTTTCCTTGGCCTTTCCCACACACCTGGCTTCACCTATCACCTTCCAGTTAGCCTCTGTCCCTTTCCCCCTACCTCTTAATTCAGGCACCTTCACTCTTCCTTCTCAGTCCTGAAGAAGGGTCTCGACTTGAAACATCGACTGTTCATTCATTTCATCGACGCTGCCTGACCTGCTGAGTTCCTCCGGCATTTTGTGTGTGTTGCTTTGTTTGAAAACCTTAAATAGGGAATTAAAATAATTGAAACCAATAACTCAAAGAGTGAGTGGCGTGACCTTTCTGTATAAGATGCAGCTGGTCACCGTCATCATTGTTCTGGGTGTATAACTGAGTGAATGCATTGAAGACGGACAGGTTACCGAACAGCACAGACTGATGAATCAATTTCTCCCTGGAGAATCTGATTTCCCATTGGTGCAGGATGATGGGAGTAGACATTTTAAATGGTTTGGCATTGTCTAGATGGGCCGAAGGGCCCGTTCCTGTACTCTATGACTCTGTTGTTGGCTCCTACAGGCCCTTCGGCCCAACTGATCCCAAGATCCTACTTCAAGATTCAAGTCTGTCTATTGTCATTTGTCAGCACCCGAGTGTAAAGGAGAATGAAATGATTGTTACTCTGGATGTGGTGCAGCAGAAAAGACACAATAATCCTAAAGAACACAATAAATACGGAGAGGGATGGAGGCCCCATCGGTCAGGGTTTGTGATAGGTGTTGTGTCCTCACTGTCTAGATACACAGGCCTGGGCAGTATGATACGGAGAGCAAGCTGTTGCCCGTGTAGCAGGCTCCCTCTCTCCACACAACTGAAGAATGTAAATGAATGACAGAGACCGACACAGTTCGGCACCAACAGCATCGCAGGGGTTGCCGGTCAGTGTTGAACTCAACGTAGGACTGCCTTAAGGACTCCAGCTCCATATTTTTCTCTCCCGAAGCCTTCCCCATGAGTGGGTGTAGCCGCAAGGCAGCAGAAGTTTGAGATCAGAGTTTTCCTTCTCCTGGATGAGCTGCCCACCACAGCTGATGAGCTCCATCTGCCCAAAATGACTGGTTTTAAGGTGCCAGTAACCCGCCTTTGCCCCTTCTCCTGTCAGAAGAAACAGTTCAGTGGGCTTAGTAGCTAAGCCACACGTGAAGGCCAGGAGCTGGACCTGGTTGTCAGAGGCTATTTGAGATGCACACCATTGGGAGCATTTAATAGGTAGTGGGAGCTTTCGCAACTACCACCCCCAGCTTTGACAATCTTAAGGAACCAAAATAAATATAAATATAAAAGCAATCGTATAAAACACAATGTGTAGGTAACTGTTATAGAGTCATGGAAAATACAGTACTGCAACAGGCCCTTTGGTCCATCTAGTCCATGCTGAACCATTTAAACTACCTACTCCCATCAACCTGCACCGGGACCATAGCCTTCCATAACCTGTTATCCCTGTATATTTATAGACTGATTGTATGTACTGTACCCGTGTTTGGCCCATTTCCATCTGAACCATTCCTATCCATGAACTTGCCCAAGTGTCCTTGAAATGTAGTTACTGTACCTGCCCAACCACTTCCTCTGGCAGCTCATTCCATACTCTGACCTCCCTCATGTTTGCGTGCTAAATCTCTCCCCATAAACCTAAGAGCTCTAGTTCTAGATTCCTAACCCTGGGGAAAGGACTGACTGCCTTCACGCTCTCTATGCCCCTCATGATTTTATACACCTCTGTAAGGTCACCCCTCATTCTCTGACACTCCAGTGTCTAAACCTGCTGGCTGTTCAGCCTTTCTCCATTACCCATTTAGAAATGTTACTTCAAGAAGTTTCAGAGATGGTGCAGAGGAGATTTACCAGGATGTTGCCTCCATTAGAGACCATGTTTTATGAGCGAGCTAGGGGTTTTCTCTCTGAAGTGAAGAGGGATGAGAGGTGACTCGATAGAGGTGTATAGGATGATAAGAGGCTTAAGTAGAGTGGACAGTTAAAGACTGTTTCCCAGGGGAGGAATTGCTGATCTGTGCTAATTTTAAGGCAGGGGTTCACAACTTGGGGTTCACAGACCCCTTGCTATAATAGTCTTGGTCCAGAGGACAAAAAAGGGTTGGGAAGGCCTGCTTTAAGTGTTTGGAGGAAAGTATCGGGAAAGGGAATATACATAATACCAAAAGAAATGAGGCCATTCAGCCCATCGCACCTACTCCTTCATTCCAGTGTTCAGAGCTGCCAAGTCAGGGGCAGAGAGCGGAGGGTGTGTGGACACACAGCCGGGGTTAGCGGTGCAGGCAGATACATTAGGGACATTTAAGAGATTTTTAAATAGGTACATGAATTATACAGAGAGTGGTCGGTGTGTGGAACATGCTGTCAGGGTGCTAGCAGAGGCAGATACATTAGGGGCATTTAAGAGACTCGTAGACAGGTTCATGGATTGAAAAAAAATGGACAGCTAATTGGGAGAGTAGCAGCACAACATCTCGGGCTGAAGGGCCTGTACTGTGCTGTAAGTGTTCTGTGTTCCAGACTAAAGTTGTCCGTTCTCTCCGTGTGAAAGAGGCATCAGTCCTCACAGTATTTGTGTGGGGTTTATACTTGAATACAAATGAGACTGCTTGTAGTGAGGGAGGGAATTCTGTCCTTGCTCTGAACAGCCTTTCTCTCATCGCCATGGCTGGAGGGTTGAAAGGGAAAATGTCACTTCTGTGGGTGCTGCTGAAAGGCCACAGTGTGAGTCAGGGGCCCTGGCTCCAGCTATTGTGCTCAATGGAGTGCGTTGTTAGCCGGGCCTGCACAGCAGACTGGTGGGCAGAGACTTGCCTCAGGCTCCGCTCCAGCTCCTGCCCAGCTGTGAATGGGAACACTGTTCTGTCACCCCCTCCCCACCGCCGCAGAGAAGTCGTCCCCCTTCACAGCAGCGGGCGACAGCTGGACAAAGGCATCGATTCTGCTGGACGATTCTCTGGGAACAAAGGCTGGGGCCTCCAGATCAGCGGCCCGATGCCAGCAAGGGAGATAATTAATGAAAAGTGACTCTGTGGTAAACCCCATCAGTGAATCGTGTTTGTGATCAAGGACACTGTACTTACGCGGCACTGCATTGTGTCAGCAGGGCCTGACATGTTTAGTGTTAATATCGACTGCTTTTTCTCTGATTTAATACATCAGTTTGTGAAGTGTTAGCCCTGCTGTCTCTTCTCGGGTTGTCTCTGTTATTCATCAGATTTCCAAATGGGCAGTGAACCAACCCAGGAACACTACCTCACTATTTCTGCTTTCTTTTTGCACTGCTTATTTAATTTAATTTTTAATATACACTTCCTGCGGTGTTTTATACATATTGCACTGTACTCCTGATGCAAAATAGCAAATTTATGTCAATGATGTCAATGAAACTGCATACGCCATGGTACGCCACGGTAGTGTGACGGGTAGCCTGACGCGATTAAAACTCAGAATGCAGGAGTTCAGAGTTTAATTCCAGCTCCGTCTGTAAGGAGTTTGGACGTTATGCCTGTGAATCGCGTGGCTTTCCTTTGGTTTCCACCCACAGTCTAAAGATATACTGGTTATTAGGTTAATTGGTCTTGTGATCAGGTTTGGGTTGCTGGGCGGCACAGCTCGTTGGACCCGAGGGCCTGTGAAATGCTGTATCTCCAAATAAACAAATAAAATAATACTGAAATCTGATTCTGTGTTCATTACCTGTGGCTCGTATCCACTGGGCTCTGTTTACATTTCTCTTTGCCTGATGCAAAGATTTGAGGGGAAGCTTAACAAAACCTTTTTTACTCGGAGGATATTCTGAAGTACGTGCGGTGTCCAGGGAGACATAGCATCTCTCCTACGGGCTTGGGTCCACTCTGGGGCCGCTCACTCACCTTCGCTCCCCTCCGGACACTCAGCTCTCACCTGTGGCTCCAGGTACCTCCTGCCCAAAGGGAGCAAGAAGAGTGGGAGAGGAATCAAACGCAGGCAGGTGGGTACAGGTTTTATTGTCTGAAGTCTGGTTAGTTAGTCTATAACTACACTACCCATAATTCCATAACTCCTAATCCATAGGAGTTTCCTAATCTGTAACAGAATCAATATCACCGACATGTTTGTCCTTTGTTGTCCCTTTCCGTGCCTTGTGGTGTATTGGGTGGCAACCTCACTGCTTCCTTAGCATTCTTGTCTTTTTTTCATGAGGCTGAGCTGCCAGCTCGACGGTCAACCCAGCTCAGATGGAAAGCGTTCAAGGAACCAGCTGGATTCGAACTGGCACCACTCACCTCGAAGTGCCACTACGCCACCGGATATCTTTGGCGTATGTTGTGAAATCTGATAGCTTTGTGCAATACATGGTAATATAGGAAAATAGCTGTGAATTACAGTAAGCGCGTGGCCAAGTGGTTAAGGCGTTCGTCTAGTGATTTGAAGGTCGCTAGTTCGAGCCTTGGCTGAGGCAGCGTGTTGTGTCCTTGAGCAAGGCACTTAACCACACATTGCTCTGTGACGACACCGGTGCCAAGCTGTATGGGTCCTAATGCCCTTCCCTTGGACAACATCGGTGGCATGGAGAGGGGAGACTTGCAGCATGGGCAACTGCTGGTCTTCCACACAACCTTGCCCAGGCCTGCACCCTGGAGAGTGAAGACTTTCCAGGCGCAGATCCATGGTCTCATGAGACAAACAGATGCCTTTACAGTAAGCATATATATGTTAAATAGTTACATTAAATAAGTAGTGCAAAAACAGAAATATAAGAAGCAGGGAGATAGTGTTCATGGGTTCAATGTCCATTTAGGAATCGGGTGGCAGAGGGAAAGAAGCTGTTCCTGAATCGCTGAGTGTGTGCCTTCAGGCTTCTGTACCTCCTTCCCGATGGTAACAATGGGAAGAGGGTATGCCAGCTAGGGAGAATACCCGTCTTTTTGTACACGATTCATTGGCTCGAACTGATAAACAGAAATTGAATATTAATAATCAATCTATGGGTGGTGGGGTGGAGATACGTCTCTACCAAAGGAGGTATAAGGTGCTACTTCTCTCCGTTAGTCTGCAAGTCACCCTTGGGCAAAGTGTAGCATCTGCTTAGCTCCCTGCTCCGGGTCACATGAAGCCATGGGAGCAGGTGGCGGATGGTCGGATGAGCAGCTGGTGAATATCACAAGTCCTGGTTATGCAACCACTGATGCCAGCCAGATAATCTCTGAAAAGTATTGATATTGGCTGGGGTCACCATCTTGTAAAGACACTGCCCGGAAGAAGGAAATGGCAAACCTTCTGTCGAAAAGTTTGCCAAGAACAATCATGGTCATGGGAAGACCACACGATCCAGCACGTAATGATGATGGGGAATTAATTTAAGGGAATGAATTGTGTTAAGTTAATATTAAACATTAAAATGAATAAATAAACAGACATTGAATATTAATTATCAATTCAAGCCAATGCATTGTGCATCAAAAAAACAGAAAAGGCTTCCTGCTTTATTAATACGGGCTTTATGTGAGGCACTAAGGCAAGGGGAAAATCATTAGTCTCTTAAGGGATTGTAAGGTTTAATTAAGGAGCAAACCTGAAATCAGCTGGCCACTGTTAACTTGTTATTTACTTAATTAAACTATCATTGGTAATTGGTAATCCATTCCCAGTTGGCAGTGGTAAATAGAGGGAGGGTATTGCACCTAGCCTCTGGAACTCTTTCCATACAAGTCAGGGTATCTGTCCAAATTTGTTTGATTTTTATCTGTCCTCTGAATGACCCAACAAGCTTCTTCGCTCTGGGGGTAATTAGGGATGGTAAGTAAACGCTGGTCTTGCCAGTGAGGCTCACAGCCCAGGAAAGAATTTAAAAGGAACTGCGAAATCTTGCTCCTTGACCTCCCCATGGTAATTACTGACACTTCACTGCCGGTGTGAACTGTGTTTAATCTAAAACATTCCACAATCTTTCCTGTTCGGTGACACCAAACACTTAATCAACCTGCAGTCACGTTTTCTTACTTTGATTTGGCTAACGGTGCTGTGTCATTTTAGTTGCAAGTTCAAAGTCAATTTATTATCTACGTACGTATATGCCATCGTATACTGCTACCCTGAGATTCACTTTCTTGCAGGCATTCACAGTAGAACAAAGAAATAAATAGAATCAATGAAAAACTACACATAAAGACTGACAAACAACTGATGTGCAAAATAGGACAAAGTATGTAAATACAAAAAATAAACACAATCTTGCCAGTCGAGAGGGCAGAACCGTGACTAGACTACCTGAGGTGCTTAAGGAGAGCGAATCTGCCTCAAAAATTGCAGCCAACTTTTATCGATATGTGACAGAGCATGCTGACGTATGGAATGACAGTGTGGGACTCAAGCTGCAGCTAGACAGATCCAGTGGGTGATTAGGACAGCTCATAACATCATTCGGACTCAACTACCAGACCTGGAGACAATCTACAACTCTCAACGCTGACATTTAATATTTAATGATGGTAACATCATTAAAGACCCATCCCATCCCGGACACTGTCTCTTCAATCTCCTGCCCCCTGGTAGGAGATACAGAAACATCTCAGCCAAGACAGTGAGACTGAAAGACAGCTTCTCCCTGAGGGCTGTTGAGCAGTTGAATAATGCTACACCCCGGCTTGCCGATGGCCTTTGAGTATTATGGACCATCAAAAACAAGAGAAAATCTGCAGATGCTGGAAATCCAAGCAACACACACAAAATGCTGGAGGAACTCAGCAGGCTAGGCGGCATCTATGGAAAAGAGTACAGTTGACGTTTTGGGCCAAAACGCCTGCTGAGTTCTTCCAGCATTTTGTGTGTGTTGCTTGTTTTTATGGACTATTGAAGTCACTTAGGAATTTTTATCTCTAAAGCCATACCTCATGCATTGTAAATGTTGTTTTCTCACGGACTGGAGTAGCACCACATTCTCATTGTCTCGAGCAATGACAATAAAGTTTTATTCTATTTGAGTAATATTGAGAACATGAGTTCTAGATTGCTTGAAAGTGAGCCCTTAGGTTATGCAGTCAGTTCAGAGTTGAAGAGAGTGAAGTTGTCCACCCTGGTTCAGGAGACCGAGATGAACCAGAGTTCACCTCACTTCTCTGCCTCGGTTGATGCAGTCTCCTGAAGCAGCGTGGTCAACTTCACTGAGCCCGTCCTGTCTGCCTGCATTTGACCTGTTTCCCTCTCTTCTCACCACTACCACTGGGCAGGAGGTGCACGAGTCTTGGGTCCCACATCACCAGGTTCAGGAGCTGTGGTTCCCTCGCAGACACTGGGCTCCTGGTCTGGCTCCACTCACCTCCGCACTGAACTGACCCCGCCGCCTGTGGACTGGCTTTTGGAGACCCTGCAGTTCGTGTTCTGTGTGTTATTTGTTTTCCTTTTTTATCATTTGCTCAATTTGTTCTTTTTTCACACACTGGACGTTTGTCGGTCTTTGTTGTGTGAGTTTTTACCATGGATTCTATTGTCTTTCTTTGTTTAGTGGCTGTCTGCAAGATGAATCTCAAGATTGTATAATTTTATACTTTATTGTCGCCAAACAATTGATACTAGAGCGTACAATCATCACAGTGATATTTGATTCTGCGCTTCGTGCTCCCTGGAGTACAAATCGATAGTAAATATTAAAAACTTACATTATAAATCATAAATAGAAAATAGAAAATGGAAAGTAAGGTAGTGCAAAAAATCCGAGAGGCAGGTCCGGATATTTGGAGGGTCCGGCCCAGATCCGGGTCAGTATTTATACATACTTTGATAATAAATGCACTTTGAATGTTGATGACTGAAGGGTAAATGAGGCTCAGTGGCCCACTAAATATGGGTGTCACACTGGTGTGGAGAGAGCAAATCCCGGGTCACCCTATTGAGTTGCAGGGGGCAGACTGTGTGTTTGAGAAGTTTAGCTTTGTGATCAGTGGTATTATTTTAAAGTCTCCTCAGTGATCGTCTTTAAAGTTAGATTACCATGTTAAGTATTTTATTTTATTGAGATGCAGTATGGAATAGCCCTTCAACACCAGCAGCGCCCATCAATCCAACTACTTAACCCTAGCCGAATCACAGGACAATTTACAGTGACCAATTAACCTATAGTTGTACCGTGGAGAGCATTCTGACAGGCTGCATCACTGTCTGGTATGGAGGTGCTACTGCACAGGACCAAAAGAAGCTGCAGGAGGTTGTAAATCTAGTCAGCTCCATCTTGGGCACTAGCCTACAAATACCCAGGACATCTTTAGGGAGTAGTGTCTCAGAAAGGCAGCATCCATTATTAAGGACCTCCAGCACCCAGGACATGCCCTTTTCTCATTGCCACCATCAGATAAGAGGTACAGAAGCCTGAAGGCACACACTCAGCGATTCAGGAACAGCTTCTTCCCCTCTGCCATCTGATTCCTAAATAGACATTGAACCCTTGGACACTACCTCACTTTTTTAAATATACAGTATTTCTGTTTTTACATGTTTATTTATTATTCTAATTTTATTTATTTTTTCTCTTCTATATTGTGTATTGCATTGAACTGCTGCTGCTAAGTTAACAAGTTTCACGTCACATGCCGGTGATAATAAACCTGATTCTGATTCTAACTAGTACGTCTTTGTACTGTGGAAGGGAACTGTGAGGGGACCCAAGCAGTCTCGGGGAGAGCGTAGAAACTCGTTACAGAACGAACTCTGAACTCCAGTACACCCTGAACTGTAATAGTGCCACACTAACTGCGACACGACCGTGCCTTTCACCACATTTAAGGAAAAGCTATTCCTTCCAGCTGCCACTAAAGAGATATTTTAAATTTCACTTTTGGTTTTTATTTCACAAATTAATCCCTCGCTAACACCAGTTGACTACTGCTGTTCCCCTGAAATTAATCATTGCTTTTCACACTGTCAGATAACTCCCTGGGAGCGTTGTATTTGTGCCTTGTTGTAGTTGCCTGGTAACAACTCAGCATCTGCACAGATACTGATAGCTTTATTATCAGCTCCTGATGATCCCAGAGCTCTCCAGCCTGCAGGCTTCTTAATTCGAATCCCGCAACTGCAGTTTTACATCTGCTCTTCAGTAATCCCCAGAGCAATTTAACCAGTAACGATACAATTGGAGTGTTAACTTAAATGGGTAATATGCAGCAAAAGAATAAACTATTCCCTGAGATAATGAATCAGAATCAGGTTTATTATCACCAACGTACCTTGTGAAGTTTGTTGCTTGGGCAGCGGTACAGTGTAATCCATTAACATACAGCTGATGCTGAGATACGTCCCAGGATGCACTGGGACACATCATCAGTGATGTAACCTGAGGTCATTGGCTGTTTCGCATCTTTCAACATCAGACACTCTTGCTAAGGCGAGACGAAGAGTCCATGAAAGTGAGTTCATAGGTTGTGGGAACAGTTCAATGCTGGGACAAGGGAAGCTGAGTGAAGTTATTCACTCTGGTTCAAGAGCTTGCTGGTTGAGAGGTAATAACTGTTCCTGACCCTGGTGGTGTGAGTCCTGAGGCTCCTGTACCTTCTTCAGAGGCCACACTTTAAGAATAAGGGTGAGACCATTTATAACGGAGTTGAGGAAAAACTTTTTCACACAGAGGGTTGTGGTTCTGTGGAATGCTCTGCCTCAGAAGGCAGTGGAGGCCAATTCTCTGGATTCTTTCAAGAAAGAGTTAGATTAAGCTCTTAAAGATAGTGGAGTGGAGAGATACGGGGAGAAGGTAGGAAAAGGGTTCTGATTGTGGATGATCAGCCATGATCACGGTGAATGGCGGTGCAGGCTCGAAGGGCTGAATGGCCTACTCCTGCACCTATTGTCTATTGTCTTCCTAATGGCAGCCACTAGAAGAGAGCATGTCCTGGGTGGTAGGGTTCCCCAATGAGATATTATGAATTAAAACAAATAATTATTATCGAACAAGAAGATTATGTTATCTTAAGGCAGTTTAGAGTGATTGGAATCATTTGAAAAGGTTTGCACTGTATAGAAGCAAAAAGATTATCTCTCAGCTCAAGGGGAAGAAAATTCTGGGGAAGTTCAAGGGGAAGTTCCCTTCTGCTTCTGACTCAAAGCATCGTTTGCCAGAATCATTGTTAATCTCATCGTCATTTATAAAATTTATTATTCTAATACATCCTGGCTGACCTATCATTTTCCACCATCCATAAACTTGCTGTGCTGGTTCTGTCAGGTCCTATTCACTCCTTCTGCCACTATCCAGCAACGCCTCCATTTACAAATTCTCAGAGGCTTCAGCCCACCCATCTGTGTAACATCACCGATCTCCAACCTCCCCTGAGATCTCCGCACTCTGGCAGCGGCAAGATCCTCTACATTCCAGATTATTATCGCCCAACGTTGACAGCTGTTCCTTCAACTGTCAAAGAGTTCAGCTTCAAAATTCCCCGGGCAAAGTCTCCGATTGGCAAGCAGAGCTCTGATAGTCTGCCTGAAATATTCTGTCCCTTGGCCAGCACAGCTCTCCGAATCCCTCCCAATTGACACTTTGTCAGTTTTTTTGGCTTCCGGCAAAGTCTTGGATCATCGGGCAGAACTCCAGTAGTCCACTGTGCTGTAGTTTGCTATGCCTCTGTATTGAGGGGAGCTTCGTTTAAACTTTCAAAGCTGAATCCGTGTGCTGTAGTATCGTTTCAAACCGAAATATCTTCTTCTAGATTTAAAGTCGTTTCAACTCACAAAAGAACAAATCCTGGTGTGATGTGATAAAAGGACATAATGGTTGAGAGCTCTGACACCAGTCATCATGAAGTGCTTTGAACGGCTGGTTAATGACCCATTTCAAAAGTTCCATTCCTGCTGCACTGAACACTCTCCAATATGCTTACCAACAGAACTGCTCCATGGCATCTGTCATACATCTGGCCCTGACACACTCCCATCAGAATGCTGCTTCTGGGTTTCATTTCGACGTTCAACACTATTCTCCCACAGACATTGGTGAACAAACTCCTGCTCCTCATCCTAAGAAGTCCATGGGATAAACACCTAGTGGCGACGGACCACGATAATGAAAGGCATGGGCCAGATTAAACTGGCTCCACTACACGACCCTGTCCGCCACAGCACCTCATACCTGACTGCACAAAACTCCACAACTTTACCTCTCCCCGCTGCACATACACATCCAGCAGGCCCACCCTCAAACCTAATCCTAAGGTCCAAGGGGGCACACAACCCAATAACCCCGAGGCGCACCCCGATTAACCCTGGCCACACCCCCACAAATCCGATAACTTGTGTAAGGAGGGGCAAGATTGAATAAGGGCAAGTGTTGGACCTGGTCAATGAAGGCCTGGGCCAGATCAAAGTGGCAGGGCTGTATGAAACTGAAACTCAGGTGACGAGATCATAAAGCACAGGAGGGCTGATTCGCCCACTGCCCGAATACTCTGGGTGTTGCACTTCCTAACCAACAGATCTCAGGTAGTCAGGATGTGCAACCACTCTTCCCTCCCCATCATCCTCAACATGGTGCCCCCCAGGGCTGTGTGCTGAGCCCACTGCTGAACACTCTGCTCACGCATGACTACAGGACCAAACGCCTGAGTAATCACATTGTCAAGTTTGCCAATGTCACAACAGTAGTGGGGATCACCACCAACAACGACGAGGTAGCTGACAGGGAGCAGGCAGAAGAGTTTCAGGCCCGATGCCAGGCAAATAGCATCTTCATCAATGTCAACTAGACAAAGGACTCGCACCACTCACACCCCTCCTTACATCGGCTGCACGGCAGTGAGCCGTTTCAAACTCCTGGGGGGCACATCACACACAACCTCTCATGGTCCCAGAACACATCAGGAAAGCTCACCAATGCTTCTGTTTTCTGAAGAGGTGGAAGAGAACTGGACTGTGCACATCCCTACTCATGTCATTCTACAGATGCACAGTAGAGAGCACCCTAACAAGCTGCACCCCGGCACGGTCAGGAAACCGCACTGCGGCAGACAGGAAGGCTCGACAACGGGAAGTCAAAAACTGCCCGACGCACCTCCAGTACCAGCCTACCTGCCATCTAGGACAGATGTACAGAGAGGTGCCAGAAAAGAGCCAGTAACATCATGAAGGATCCCGCCCACCCTGCTCATGGACTGTTGGTCCCACTCCCGTCAGGGAGGAGGCTACATAGCATCCACACCAGTTACTTTCACCATGCAGAGTAAAGATCTGCTCCAGCTGCTCTCGGCTTTGTGTCTATGGACTCACTTTCGCTCTGAATGCCGTTTGCTTGCTTTTATTGTTTGCACGGTTTGTTTTTTTTCTCTCTGAGCACTGGGTGTTTGACGTTTTTTTTTAATGAGTTCTTCTGGGTTTCTTGTTTTGTGATTGCCTGCAAGGAGGTGAATCTCAAGGTTGTGTAATGTATGTGTAATGCCCTGGTTAAGAACATGTTTTATCATATTATTATTGTTGTGCTATATAATGTTTTATTTTCTGCAGCTTTTCTCTACAAAGCAGTGTGTTCTGTTCAAACTTCACAGTTCAGTGTTTTGGTTTCAGCTAGGATAAAGAGTCGTTTGCTCAGCTTAGGAATGTTGTGTTGGCCAGTCAGGTTTGTCTTGATAACATTCTGTCCAGTGGGACGGCAGGACACATTCAAGAGGGCCAGGTGGCATCAGGTTTCTAGGAGACAGTGAGTTGGTTTTGGGTGATTCGTCGGCAGGTGTTGGAAGAAGGAGGCGCTGAGGGGCACAAGGGAAGAGCTTGCAGAATCCCACCCGAAGGAGACACCCTGTCGTGAGAAATGCTTTGTGCAGACAAATGGTTTCAAGGAGGGGGTCCCAATACCTCAGAGTCAGCCAGTTTGTTGGTAATGGTCTGCGAGAGCAGTTCCAACTGTGGCTGATGACGTGGGTGAAAAAATACTGAGAGTAATTAAAGCGAAGCACCTGACTATCTAGAAATGAGCTCCAATGTTTATGTGCACAGTTAGACTGGTTTAACTGTAATGGGCCCCTTTCTTTTTTTTATTAATATTGATTAAAGTTGAAATATCTGTAAATATACATCCACTCTAAGTTTCTGCCAGTGTAAGTTCTGTTATTTCCTGGCAAACAATAACGTTGCATGGGGCAGTATTCACACAGCATTCCCCATAGTTTCTGTTCTCTCAACGGAACATTTCAACTTTCCTGTTTGCTTGAAGCCAGATCCTACTGACCCCAGACATGTTTGCTCACTGAAAGTGGCCTTCCCACCGTTACCCATACAAGGCAGTTAACCAGAGTTAGCTCTCGAGCCGAGTTTGTAATGAGCCATGGAGAGAGGGTTACATGTACATACTTCGATAATAAATGTACTTTGTACATCTGTGTACTGGAAATGACATCTCGGATCATGAATGATATCTGCTACAGAAAGCAGTGTGAGTGGCGACAGAACCTGCAGTATCTGTGGTTACAAAGCTCAGGCAATAATTAATTAAAGGTTTGGCCTTGACCAATTAGAAGCTAATTGGAATTCCATCTTCAATCATTTCAAAACTCCTTGTATGTCATTCTCTCTCTAGTATCAGTACCAGCAAACCCCTGTTTCCTACTGTAATTCCTTCACTGTCCTTTCACTCAGCCGTTAAAGATTCAAAATACATTTCTTATCAAAGTCTGTATGCAGTTTACAACCCTGAAACTCATCTTCTCACAGTCACAAAACAAAACACCACACAACCAACCTGTTCAAACCCCCCCCACACTCTGTGCGCAAACGGCAACCAAAAAGAGCACAGAATACAAAATACAAAAGCAAAAAGCATATTTCAGTTCAGCTCAGTATTCATCATCCACATGCCACCCTGACTCAAAAATCACCCAGAAATACCAACAAAGAAAGCAACTAGAACCAGAACACATCATACACCTGTATTCGAGTCCAAATCCAGAAACCATGGCAACCAAACCCTGCTCCAGCACCATCCCCCGACAACACTGAGAGAGAGAGAAATCACTCGAACACAAGGACCTTCCCTCGAAAGCAGCCATGCCAGTGGAAACTCCATTAGGACAGTGAGCGGAATCCTTCCTCATGGTGACATTTCAGCATCGCAAACCCTCTTTAGTTCAGATCTCTGAGACTTCTTCCCAACAGAAACCAAGGAAATGGATGTTATAACTCCATGTTCAGGACGAGGACTGCCAGAGTGGATAACAAGTTCTTCCCTCAGGCTGAGAGACTAATGTCACCACCTTGCCACCACCGAGGTCTTGTCACTAGGACAACAAGCTGTTTGTAGTTCACTGTCTACCTGTGCTACACACTATGTTCATTTTAAATTATATTTATTAACTTTATTTGTGGTAATATTTTGTTTTGTGGGTGCACTGTGGTCCAGAGGAACGTTGTTTCGTTTGGTTGTAGATGTGTACAGTCATAAACTTGAACTTGATGTTGTGAATCTGTATGTATCCATTTCTCTCTGTAAGTTGTTGTGTTACACTGTATGGAAACAGGCCTTTCGGCCCATCTCATATCTGCGTAACTGAGCCAGTCCCATTTGCCTGTGTTTGGGTCACACCACTGTCAACCTTTCCTTTCCATGTAAATATCCAAATTCCTTTTAAATATCATAATATGAAATTGATCATGTTGGATCAGTGGTGTCGTGGTTAGCACAATAGGATTACAGCAGCAGTGACCTGGGTTCAATGCCTGCCCCTGTCTGTCAGGAGTTTGTACATTCTCCTGGTGACCGAGTGGGATTCCAGCAGGGGCTCTGGTTTCCTCCCACATTTAGTGGGTTACTTGGTCACTTGGGTATAATTGGCCAGCATGAGCTCATTGGACTGAAGGGCCTTTACCACGCTGTACTTCTAAATAAAGTCAAATATAAAGCAATAACCTTGCTGTGAACAAACCTGAGCCTGTTGTGGAAGGAGAAGGGTTGAGCATGGAGTAAAAACAGAAACACCAACAGAAGCTCCAAAGACCTCATCCCTGGGAGAAGGAGGATCTTTGCCTCGAAAACGTGTGAAATTGTGTGATGAAAGAGGAAGCCACAGAGCTGATCAATTTTCGGCCCAGGACGGAGGACTCCAGGGAGCTGCTGTCAGTGGTCCAGGCCCAGGAGGGGCAATGGGCTTAAGAAGAAGAGGAAGATGAAATAAAATACTAGTACCCAGGAGAACTTACACTCCCTGCTGAATTTTGCTGCGTGTTCTGCTAACTGCACTCTGGAAGACATTTCTGTGCACGCACGTTGGAATGGAAATGGAAAATGCAAAATGGAATGCACTTTGTCACTGACATTCAAGCAGATAAACCACAAACATTGCTCACACCTGCAGTGTTGACAGTTGTTAAGTGATCTGCATGAACTTGTAGTGCCCCACCACATGATGCATGGTAGCAGGTGTTAGGAAAGTCTGAGATTGTGTCTGATCACCAGTGACACTGTCCTTCTGAAGAGGGTAAGATATGAGTGTGGTCAGCGCAGGCAGCAGATCAGGACCAGTTAATGACATTGGTTTCCAGATTGTATTGGAGGGGACCTCATTTCAAAGATTCATTTATTTATCACATGTGTACTGCCTTTTTTCCTTGGAGTGACGGAGGGTGAGAGGTGACCTGATAGAGGTGTATAAGATGATGAGAGGCATTGATCGTGTGGATAGTCAGGCTTTTTCTCAGGGCTGAAATGGCTAGCACGAGAGGGCACAGTTTTAAGGTGCTTGGAAGTAGGTACAGAGGAGATGTCAGGGGTAAGTTTTTTACACAGAGAGTGGTGAGCGCGTGGAATAGGCTGCTGGCGATGGTGGTGCAGATGGATACAATAGGGTCTTTTAAGAGACTCCTGGACAGGTACATGGAGCTTAGAGGGCCATGGGTAACCTTAGGTAATTTCTTAGGTAAGGCCATGTTCAGCACAGATTTGTGGGCCGAAGGACCTGTATTGTGCTGTAGGTTTTCTATGTTTCTATGTTTACATGTTTTACGTCAAAATATACAGTGAAATGTGTCATTTGTGCTAACAGCCAATGCAACTTAAGTTGTGCTGGAAGCAGCCAGCAATTTATTTATTTTGTGATACAGTATGGAGTAGGCCCTTTCTTCCCTTCAAGCCACACGGCTCAGTAACCACACAACTCTGATTAACCCTGACCTAATCACAGGACAATTACCCTACCCGGTAGGACTTTGCACACTGGGAGGAAACTGGAGCACCCAGGGGAAATCCATGCCTTCCACGGGGAGAACATACAGACCCTCCTTACAGAACGACGCTAGGACTGGACTCTGAACACCCGAAGAACTAGAAGTCATGTGTTAAGGGTGAAACGTTTAAAACGAATATGAGGGGGAACTTCACTTAGCAGGTGGTGAGAGTGTGGAACAAGCAGAAGTGGTAGATGCAGGTTTGATTTCAATGCAGGAAGTTTGGATGAGTACATGGATGGGGGGGCGGATATGGAGGGCTATAGTCCTGGGACTAAGCTGAATAATAGTATGGCGTGAAGCCTTTCCCATGAATGAAAGTCAAGGCAGCGGAGGTTTGAGATCAGAGTTTTCCTTCTCCCAGATGAGCTGTCAACCATGGCTGACGAGCCCCATCTGCCCAAAGCGACTGGTTTTAAGGTGCCAGTAACACATCAGTCACTGAAAGCAAGCATGCAAGTACAGCAGGCAGTGAAGAAAGCTAATGGCATGCTGGCCTTCATAACAAGGGGAATTGAGTATAAGAACAAAGAGGTCCTTCTGCAGCTGTACAGGGCCCTGGTGAGACCCCATCTGGAGTACTGTGTGCAGTTTTGGTCTCCAAATTTGAGGAAGGACATTCTTGCTATTGAGGGAGTGCAGCGTAGGTTCACAAGGTTAATTCCTGGGATGGAGGGACTGTCATACGTCGAAAGATTGGAGCGACTGGGCTTGTATACTCTGGAATTTAGACGGATGAGAGGGGACCTTATTGAAACATATAAGATTATTAAGGGATTGGACACACCGGAGGCAGGAAGCATGTTCCCGCTGATGGGTGAGTCCAGAACCAGAGGCCACAGTTTAAGAATAAGGGGTAGGCCATTTAGAACGGAGTTGAGGAAAAACTTTTTCACCCAGAGAGTGGTGGATTTATGGAATGCTCTGCCCCAGAAGGCTGTGGAGGCCAAGTCTCTGGATGCTTTCAAGAAAGAGATGGATAGAGCTCTTAAAGATCACAGTGAATGGTGGTGCTGGCTCGAAGGGCCGAATGGCCTACTCGTGCACCTATTGTCTATTGTCTTTACCCCTTCTCCTGCCAGTAGAAGCAGCTCTGCTAAGCTTAGAAGCTAAGCCACACATGAAGGCCAAGAGCTGGACTTGGTTGTCAGAGGCTATTTGAGGCGCACACCATTGGGAACATTTAACAGGTAGTGGGAGCTTATCCCCATTACCACCCCCAGCTATGACAACCTTGAGGAACCATCTCAGTAAATAAATAAAGCAAAACTGAAGAGAAGTTGGGATAAGTACGTGGATGGGAGGGTTGTGAAGGGCTACAGTGCAGGTGCAGGTTGATGGGACTTTATGGGCCATATAGTTGGGATCTATAACTTTGTGATCTTAACATTTCAAGTGCTGCTGGCTTCTGTTCTGTTTCCAAGTCCACCAGAGGCCCAGCAGCAGCATCCGTGTCTTAGTTGTAGTTCTCTTGCAGCCTACCGATGTGAAGTGTCTTTCCCAAAATCCTGAGACAGGCGGCTGAGAAGACTGGAAACTAAACTCACTGAGAACCTGCTGTCTGCAGTGCAGTATCACATTATACTCTGATTCCGTCCGGCAATTGAAGAGACGCCATGGTAATGCAGCGTCTAGCTTGGGGCGTCAGAGTTCAGAGTTCAATTTCATAAGAAGTACGTATGAACATCCTCCCTGTGAGGGTGTGGGTTTCCTCCGGGTGCTCCGGTTTCATCCCACAAAGATGTACCGGTTAGTAGGTTAATTGGTCATTGTAAACTGTCCTGTGATTAGGCAGGGGTTAAATCGGTGGGTGGTGTGGCTCAAAGGGCTGGAAGGGCCTATTCTGCGCTAAGTCTCTAAATAAAACAAATAAAGTCATTAGCTTCAGAGAAAACACTTCAAAAGCAACTACAGCACGAGAACCGTGGGAATAAAGTGAAGATACACAAAGATTCTTAATATCACTGTGCAATGTAAAACTTCTCCTGTTCCAATATTCCCACCTCCTTAATAATAGGGATTTCCTGCCTTGGGTGTAGTGCTGTAGATGTTAGTCAATATTACACCGTTGCCCTGGTGTACCATGTCATCAGAAACAATTGTGGCTCATGGGGGAGGAATCTGATAGCATCTTCAACTGTGGTATTTTGGCAAACAGAGAAAACGTTCCTACTGCCAGCCTGAGTTGGATTTTAATCCTCATCCTCTGAGTGAAATACGTTATGTGAAATGACAACTGTTGGGTGTTATCCAACTGGGTGCCCATGACCTCTGCAGCAGTAAGCTGCTGCTGCTATTTTACAATCCATTGGGCTGTCTAAATGGCTTTTAAATTTTGCTAATGTGCCTGCCTCACCCACCAATTCCGGTAGTTCATCCAAATTACGAGGGGGTGGCACAGTAGTGTAGTGGGGGACAGGGTAGTGTAGCGGTTAGCGTGCCACCTTACAGAACCAGCCAGGAATCAGTGACCAGGGTTCAATTCTCACCACCACCAGTAAGGTGTGTGTTGTTGTCCATCCTGTCCGAAGATGACAGGAAGCCTCTGTGGGAGACCAGTGGTACGAGCAAGGAGCTTGTACATTTTCATCGTGACCATGTGGGTTTCCTCCAGGTGCTCTGGTTTCCTCCCACAGTCCAAAGACATATGTGTTAGCGATAGTGATATTAGTGATAAGATCATATTAAATACCCACCGGCTGTTTCTTTGTAGCCAGTGTAGACTTTAACTTGGCCAAGAACTAGGTCTGGTGATAAAGCTTTTCTCAAAGATATTTTTTGAGGAAATACAATTGACACCTTGAAGACTAACATCTTACCCTGAACTGGCCTCGAGAAGGTGCTGAAGATCCTTCGGTTCTGGTACAACTGAGTGACCTACTAGGCCATTCCAGAGAGTGGTTAGAAGTTAACCGCATGCACTCTCACGCATACTAGACTGGGAAAACACGGCAAACTTCTTCTCATTGTGGGAAATAGTGAACACAATAGAAATTTCAGGATTTTTTTTATTTAAACAATTTCAGGTTATTAATTAATTCATCAAATGTAAGTTCCATAGTGGGGTTTGAACTGCTGTCTGTAGATTGTTAGACCAGCCCTCTGAATTATTAGATTCAGTGATATAATGTACACAGCCCCCACCCCCATAGTGTACAGTAAAACTTCACTGAAATTATCTTGTGAGGTTTAATAAAAAGCAGGTTCATGAAAAACCTCAGCGTACTTTGACACAGCACAGCACCTTACAGGAACCAGCCTCCCCCTATTTCTCACTGCCTCAGTAAAGCAGCCAGCATAATCGAAAACTTACCCACACTCCCCAGACATTCTCTCTTTTCCCACCTCTTATCGGGCAGAAGATACAAAAGCCTAAAAGCAGGTACTCCAGGTTGAAGGACACTGTTGTAAGTCTAGCGAACAGTTCTGTAGGGTGATAAGTTAGACTCTTGACCTCACAATCTACCTCGTAATGATCTTGCACCTTATTGCTTACCTGCACTGCACTCTCGCTGTTTCTGCATAACACCTTATTCTGCATAAACGCGAGGAAGTCTGCAAACGATGGAAGTCCAAAGAAACACACACAAAATGCTGGAGGAACCTAGCAGGTCAGACAACATCTGTGGAAATGAATAGATAGTCGGCGTTTCAGTCTGAGACCCTTCTTCAGGACTGAGATTGAAGGGGAAAGATGCCAGAATAAAAAGGTGGGGAGGGGGGAGGGAGGCTAGCTGGAAGGTGATAGGTGAAGCCAGGTAGGTGAAAAAAGATCTTTATTTTGCAATTTGTTATTATTTTGCCTTGTGTGACCAGAATGTACAATGTAGTGCATGAATCTGTATCAAGTGTGCAAGACAGGCTTTTCACTGTATCTTGATACATGTGACAATAATAAAGCAATTCCACTTCCAAGAGTGTTACACTAACTTGAACAACATCCAGACATTTAGAAGCTAGTCCTCCTTCCCCTCCTGGCATCTTTCCCCTTCCTTTCTCGTCCTGATGAAGAGTCTTGGCCCAAAACGCCAACTGTTTATTCATTTCCAAAGATGCTGCCTGACCTGCTGAGTTCTTCCGTCATTCTGTGCATGTTGATCCACAATTACCTGCTCATGTAGAACCATCAGAAGCTAACATGCAGTTTGCAGGTGCATACTGCTAAGTTTTGTTAGCCTCCCTCTTGATTCTGGGACCGCACAAGTTGATAGGGTGGTTAAGATGTGCTGGCCCTCATTAGTCAGGGGGCTGAGCCCAAGAACCAAGAGGTAATGATGCAGTTCTATGAAACTCTGGTTAGATGACACTTGAAATATTGTGTTCAGTTCTGGTCACCTTACGTGGAAGCTTTAGAGAGGGTGCAGAGGAGATTTCCGGATTGCGCCTGGATTAGAGAGTGTGTCTTATCAGGATAGGTTGAGTGAGCTAAGGGTTTGTTCCTTGGAGCGAAGGAGGATGAGAGGTGACTTGATAGCGGTGTGTAAGACGATAAGAGGCATTGATCGAGTGGACAGCCAGAGACCTCTTCCCAGTGCGGAAATCACTAACACGAGAGGGCATGATTTTAAGGTGATTGGAGGAAGCCATGGGGAGGATGTCAGAGGTAGTTTTTTTTTACACAGACAGTGGTGAGTGCATGGAACACCCTGGCAGGGGCAGTGGTAGAGACAGATACATTAGGGGCATTTAAGAGACTCTTAGACAGGTACAAGGATGATAGAAAAATGGAGGGCTCTGTGGGAAGGAAGGGTTAGGTTGATCTTGAAGTAGGTTTAAAGGTCAGCACAACATCGTAGGCCAAAGGACCTGGACTGTGCTGTTCTATGTTCTAAAATGTAATCTTAGATTCCAAAAATAGGAGATATGTTTGAATCTAAAAATACATGTTTAACTTCTGAATTGAAAACAGCTTTATTATCACTGACTTACATAGAGTAGAATAGAATGGAATAGAACTTTATTGTCACTGCTCAAGACGAGATTGCAGTGCTACTCCCATCCGTGCAAAACAAGCATTTGCAATGCATGCAGTATGGCTTAATTAAAAAAGAATCCCATATTTACCTGCAACAAGTGACTTTGATGGTCCATAGCACTCAAAGGTCATCGGCAAGCCGGGGTGTAGCGTTATTCAGCTGCACAACAGCCCTCGGGAAGAAAGCTGTCTTTCAGTCTTACTACCTTGGCTAAGATGGTTCTGTATCTCCTACCAGGTGGCAGGAGATTGAAGAAAGAGTGTCCAGGATGGGATGGGTCTTTAATGACGTTACCATCATTGAGAGTTGTAGATTGTCTCCAGGTTTGGTGGTTGAGTCACAGTGATGTGCTGAGTGTTGGAGTGCTTTGTGATCTGTCTTGCCGCAGCTAGAGTCCCACACTGTCACTCTGGTGTCAGTATGCTCTAACGCGCATCGATAAAACTTGTCCAGCAATTTCTGAGGCAGGATGTGAAATTGAATGTTGTGCCTTACCATGGGGAGTTCTATGGGAAACTACCAGCAAATATTAATTTACTCAACAACAAACAATGTAAAAAATCTTAGAAAACAAACAAGACGCAGAAAATAATACCATGTATAATGTCCCATTGGCTTATAAATGCCAGATCCGTGAACACAGGCCTTCAAAGGCTCATTGCCTCCTTTGTTTAAGCAAAGGGAACATTTGAAAGCTGTAGCATTTAGAACATAATTAAGGAGTGCCAAGGTCGGAGATGGCACGGGTGCGGGCACACCCAGCCTTGTGACGCCAGGCAAGGTCATTTGATTCTAATAAATATTTTATTGATGAAAGGCTTTCTTGTTTGTTTCTTATGCTGGAGGGCAGCTTTGAAAGAATCAGAATCAGTTTTATTGTCACTGACATATGTTGTGAAATTTGTTGCTTTGCAGCGGCAGTACATTGCAATCCGTAATATATACCATAGATCACAATGGGTAATATGTACCATGAATCACAATGAGTAATATCTACTGTATACAGTACATACAATGCACTACATAATATATACCATAAATCACAATGAGTAATATTTACTGTATACAGTACACACACACTTTGCATGTGGGCAGTGCTGTGTAAAAGTTTTTGGCACAAATATATATATAGCTAGGGTGCCTAAGACTTTTGCACAGGACTGTACTTGTCAATGTGGAGCAGAGAGCGAGTTTGTAAATCTGGTGGGAGCAAAGGATGTTGGAACAGTAAAGGTGGAACACTGTGGGAGGGGTGTGAGACAGATGGCAAACAAGGTGTGCCAGAGGCACACCCAGACACACCCAGCCCTGTGACACCATTTGATTGTGAACAATTGGTTTACTGATCATTACAGAATGTCTCTCAGGTGCTTCCTGCTCCCTCCCTTCTCCCTTCCCTCTTTCCCAACTATGATTCCCCTCTCCCTGTCCTCTTCCCACTCTCAGTCCACAATAGAGACCCATATCAGAATCACTCACATATGTCATGATATTTTTTGTGGCTGCATTACAGTGCAATACATAAAATTACTACGGTACTGTGCAAAGGTCTTAGGCACCCTAACTATATACGTATATGTGTCTAACACTTTTACACAGTACTGTATATATTATATATGTGTTTGTGTACATTCGGATAAGATGTACCCCAGGCTACTGTGGGAGGCGAGGGAGGAGATTGCTGAGCCTCTGACGATGGTCTTTGTATCATCAATGGGGACGGAAAAGGTTCCGGAGGATTGGAGGGTTGCGGATGTTGTTCCTTTATTCAAGAGAAGGAGTAGAGATAGCCCAGGAAATTATAGACCAGTGAGCCTTACCTCAGTGGTTGGTAAGTTGACGGAGAAGATCCTGAGATGCAGGACTTATGAACATTTGGAGAGGCATAATATGAAAAGGAATAGTCAGCATGGCTTTGTAAAAGGCAGGTTGTGCCTTACGAGCCTGATTGAATTTTTTGAGGATGTGACTAAACACATTGATGAAGGAAGAACAGTAGATGGAGTGTATATGGATTTCAGCAAGGCATTTGATAAGGTACTCCATACAAGGCTTATTGAGAAAGTAAGGAGGCATGGGATCCAAGGGGACATTGCTTTGTGGATCCAGAAGTGGCTTGCCCACAGAAGGCAAAGAGTGGTTGTTAATGGGTCATATTCTGCATGGAGGTCGGTCACCAGTGGAGTGCCTCAGGGATCTGTTCTGGGACCCTTACTCTTCATGATTTTTATAAATGACCTGGATGAGGAAGTGAAGGGATAGGTTAGTAAGTTTGCTGATGACACAAAGATTGGAGGTGTTGTGGATAGTGTGGAGGGCTGTCAGAGATTACAGCGGGACATTGATAGGATGCAAAACTGGGCTGAGAAGTGGCAGATGGAGTTCAACCCAGATAAGTGTGAAGTGATTCATTTTGGTAGATCAAATATGATGGCAGAATATAGCTTTAATGGTAAGACTCTTGGCAGTGTGGAGAATCAGAGAGATCTTGGGGTCCAAGTCCATAGGACGCTCAAAGCAGCTGCGCAGGTTGACTCTGTGGTTAAGAAGGCATACGATGTATTGGCCTTCATCAATCGTGGAATTGAATTTAGGAGCCGAGAGGCAATGTTGCAGCTATATAGGACCCTGATCAGACCCCACATGGAGTACTGTGCTCAGTTTTGGTTGCCTCACTACAGGAAGGATGTAGAAACCATAGAAAGGGTGCAGAGGAGATTTACAAGGATGTTGTCTGGATTGGGGTGCATGCCTTCTGAGAATAGGTTGAGTGAACTCAACCTTTTCTCCTTGGAGCGATGGAAGATGAGAGGTGACCTGATAGAGGTGTATAAGACGATGAGAGGCATTGATCGTGTGGATAGTCAGAGGCTTTTTCCCAGGGCTGAAGTGGTTGCCACAAGAGAACAGGTTTAAGGTGCTGGGGAGTAGGTACAGAGGAGATGTCAGGGGTAAGTTTTTTATGTAGAGAGTGGTGAGTGCATGGAATTGGCTGCCGGCAACGGTGGTGGAGGCGGATACGATAGGGTCTTTTACGACACTTTTGGATAGATACATGGAGCTTAGAAAAATAGAGGGCTATGGGTAAGCCTAGTAATTTCTAAGGTAGGGACATGTTTGGCACAACTTTGTGGGCCGAAGGGCCTGCATTGTGCTGTAGGTTTTCTATGTTTCTATGTAGTGTGTGTATATAATTAAATTAAGTAAGTAGTGCAGAAATAGAGCAAAAATAGTGAGGTAGTGTTTATGGTGAGCTCATTGCCCATTCAGAAATCTGATGATGGAGGGGAAGAAGCTTTTCCTAAAACATTGAATTTGTCTCTTCAAGCTCCTGAGCCACCTCTCTGATGGTAGCAGGCATATCCTGGGTGGTAGGGTCCTCGAGGATGGATGCTGTTTTATCGAGGCATCGCCTTTTGAGGATGTCTTCGATGCTGGGGAGGCTGA
This sequence comes from Mobula birostris, assembly GCF_030028105.1. Taxonomy (NCBI): domain Eukaryota; kingdom Metazoa; phylum Chordata; class Chondrichthyes; order Myliobatiformes; family Myliobatidae; genus Mobula; species Mobula birostris. Next base: position 8,207,325 of record NC_092391.1, on the reverse strand, counting down.
GTTTGCAACTTTCTGCAGCCTTGTCCGATCTTGTGCAGTCGCTACTCCATTACCAGATGGTGTTGCAACCAATTAGAACGCTCTCCACTGTACATCTGTAGAAATTTGCTAGAATGTTTGGTGACGTACCAAATATCCTGAAGCTGCTAATGAGATAGAACTACAGTTGTGCCTTGTTTGTATCTGCATTAGTTGGGCTGAGGATAGATCTTCAGAGATGTTGACACCCGAAATCTCGAAACTGCTCTTCCTTTCCATTTCTGACCTCTCCATGAGGACTGGTGTGTGTCCTATCAATGCGTTTTGGGTTCTGTAATCAGTTATATGTTACCTTCGAAGCAGTCTATCCAATTGATCTGCCCGGAAAAGTTGGTATTTTATTAAGTATAAAAGTATGTAGCTCTTTTTTTCTTGTTTGGTTGATCTGACCAGAGGAAAATCACTGACATCAACAATAGATTATTCCTTGGTAAAATAAATTTCAGCAGATGAATAAGGGAAGGCAAGATGTTGCTGACTGTAGGAAAAATTGAATCCTTTCACACTCCTGGGAGAGACCACCTACCTGCAGTGTATATTCAAGCTATTTTCTAAACAAAGCAAAGGACTGTAGAATGTGTAAAGCTTGAAGAGAGAGGGTTGAAGTGAGGTGATTATAATGAGAGGGTTTTTTAAAGAAAAATGTTCCATAGTCTTTGGATATACGTTTGATGTCAGTCACAATTTTTCCTACTTAACTGACCTGCAATAAAAGTAACCCTGAGCGTTAGCACACTTCAGAGAACAACAGGCCATAAGGAAGTTCCTTGTCTATAAAAACACAAACTTTACAACCCATAGTGTGAATACAAACTGCTATAAAGGACTGGGAAAAGTGACTGAGTGGGGCATTGACAAACCATAAAGCCACTTCCTGATCGTCTCTGGGGGTTGGGCTGTGCTGCCGAGTTCAGGCCTCTCTCCTGGGGACACCCTGTTTCAGAAACATGTGATAGGCCCTGACCCTGAGATGGAGCCTCAGTGATGTCGCTCAGCCCAACCGCTGAGCCGGCAGGGCCCGGACTGGGGTGGAGGAGGCCCCCAGGCACAGAGGGGAAATGGTATTTTATTAGATCATAAGACGTAGGAGTGGAATTAGGCCTTTAGGCCTATTGAGTCTGCACCACCATTTGATCATGGCTGACTTTTTTCCCTCACAACAACAGGAATTCTGCAGATGCTGGAAATTCAAGCAACACACATCAAAGTTGCTGGTGAACGCAGCAGGCCAGGCAGCATCTCTAGGAAGAGGTGCAGTTGACGTTTCAGGCCGAGACCCTTCGTTATTTTCCCTCACAACCCTATTCTCCTGACTTCTTCCCATAAACCCTTGATGCCCTTACTAATGCCCTAGCTTTCTCAGCTGTCTGTGGCAATGAATTCCACAGATTCATCTTTGTTCTTAAGGGACGTCCTCATATTCTGAAGTGTGCCCCCTGGTCCTAGACTCCCCCACTACAGGAAACATCCTCTCCATCTTGGCCTTTCAGTATTTGATAGGATTCAATGGGACTCCCCTGTCATTCTTCTAAACTCCAGTGAGTACAGGCCCAGACTAGTTTACATTAATCCCAAGTATTCTGGGAGGAGCCAGTCTTCTTTGGTGTTTTGTTTTGAGCTGGCAGTCTCCAGTACAGTTAAACCCCATTGAAAGCCCGTGGGCCAGTGCAATGGCTGATACTACACATCCACCAAGACTGTACACGAGTGTAAAGGAGAAAGAAATGATTGTTACTCTGGATCCAGTGCAGCATAAAAACACAATAAGCATAAAGATCATAATAAAACACAATAATATAAATACTGTGCATAGATTGATTGTATGTCCATAAAGTGACACTAGGCACAGGAGTGTCTGTACATAGGTGACTGACAGAAATGATAAAGTGGTGGTAGTGAGTGGGTTTACCGGGTGGAGATGTTGATCAGATTGGGGAAAGTAACTGTTTTTAAGTCTGGCAGTCCTGATGTGGATGCTCCAGGCCTCCTCCCCAATGGGAGTGGGACAAACAGTCCATGAGCAAAGAGGGTGGGATCTTCCATGACATTACTGGCCCTTTTACAGCACTTCCTGCACCCTGCATGTGTGTCCTTGATGGCGGGTAGGCTGCTGCTGGTGATGTGTTGGACAGTTTCAACTACTTGTTGTGGAGTCTTCCTGTCCGCCGCAGTGTACCATGCCGTGATGCGGCTTGTTAGGAGGCTTTCAATTGTGCATCTGGAGAAGGTCATGCATATTGATATGCGCAGTCCAGTTCTCTTCAGCCTCCTCGGACAGTTGGGTATCAGTTAGTTTTCTTGATTTTGTGGAATGTGTTCTGCTCCTATGAGAGGTTGTGTGTGCTGTGCCGTCCCAGGAGTCTGAAACTGCTCGCAGCTTCCACTGCTGTGCCGCTGATGTGAAAAGCTGTGTGAGTGATACTTAGACGACCTTCGTCTATAACTGTATAGGATAATGGGCAGTTTATTCCAGACTGCGAAGCAACCAGTCAATATACTCTGCACCACACATCTATATAAGTTTGTCAAGGTTTTGGATGCCATGCTGAACCTTTGCAAAATCCTAAGGAAGTAGAGGCACTGCTGTACTTTCTTCATAATTGCACTTACGTGCTGTCCCAGAACAGGTCCTCTGAACTGAACTGAATTGAATTGACTTTATTTACTTACATCCTTCATATACATGAGGAGAAAAATCTTTACGTTACGTCTCTGTCTAAATGCTCAATATGCAATTTATAATAAATAGTATGTACAACAGGACAGTAACAAGATGGTTAAATATGAACAGTCAATATAACATAGAAATACAATTGTGTCAGCGTGATTAATCAGTCTGATGGCCTGGTGGAAGAAGCTGTCCCGGAGCCTGTTGGTCCTGGCTTTTATGCTGTGGTACCGTTTCCCGGATGGTAGCAGCTGGAACAGTTTGTGGTTGGGGTGACTCGGGTCCCCAATGATCCTTTGGGCCCTTTTTACACACCTGTCTCTGTAAATGTCCTGAATAGTGGAAAGTTCACATCTACAGATGCGCTGAGCTGTCCGCACCACTCTCTGCATAGTCCTGTGGTTTGAGGGAACTACAATTCCCATACCAGGCACCAAGGAATTTGATTGCCAGATAAGGACTGACTCATGGACCTCTGGTTTCCTTCTCCTGAAGTCAATAATCAGCTCCTTGGTCTTGCTGACATTGAGTGAGAGGTTGTTGTGACACTACTCAGCCAGATTTTCAATCTCCCTCCTATATGCTGATTTGTCACCATCTTTGATTTGCCCAACAACAGTGGTGTCATCAGCAAACTTAAATACAGCATTGGAGCTGTGCTTAGCCACACAGTCACAAGTGTAAAGTGAATTATTAATTAATTATTAGCCTTTGACTTCTTAAAAAAGGTTGTACCTAGCCTAAGCCCATGGTCTCAGCTGCCAGCTTACTGCAGTATTGTGCAGTCTGATTATTACCAAGTTAATAGCTTGCTTCCTTTTGGTTTAATGTCAATGGGACCCCTTATGAAGAAGTATTAGAAGTTATTTTGGCCACTTCCCTCAACTAATGTACTAAGAACCAGTCAGTTTTGTGTACAAAATGAATACTGCGAAGTACTTCTTTGAGCATGAAATGTTCTGTGTAGCTGTGATGTTATCAGAAAGGCATGAAATAACTATAAAAGACGTTCCTGCAGACTGGCCATAATATAGGAATGTATAGTATGTGCAAGCAGGATATACTTAATGTGGCAAGTTTTTTGTATATAGTGTTACAGGATATGTTGCTGCAGTTAGCATTTTATTGCGCATTCCTCATAGTTTGAAGCAAGTGGCTTGCTGGGACATTACAGATGCTACATTCCAGAGCCCACATTCCCTTCTCTGTGGGACACTCCTGAGCCAGTGGATTTATAACACAATCCAGAGGTTTAATTCCAAGAACTAATGACACCGAAGTCAAATTCCCCAGCTGTACTTATTCAATTTGAATTCTTGTTTAGGAATTAGTCCTGATGTTAACAGTGAGATGTTAACATCCTGTGCTCTGTTACCAAATTTGGATCTGTTGAATTGAATGATTACAAAGGTAGAGAGGATGCTCTAAATCATCGGGGGAAGCTCTATTTCAGGGATTCTAAACCTTTTTTATGCCATGGACCTATACCATTAAGCAAGTGGTCCTCAGACCACAGGCTGGGAACTCCTGCTTCTAGATCTTATTTAAGGTTTGTTAGTCCGATCCACTCAGTCTGCCGCCAGTCAGGAGATGAAACTGTAATGCAGGTATGACATCTGAGAGGTTTTACAACTTGTGTTATTGGCAGTCATGCCTGTTAGTCTCTCAATCTTTCATTAAACAGGCTTTCATGTCCTTTTGAAGAATTAAATAGCAGAATCAGTGATTAACATTTAATGGGCCCCTTTGCATTGAAAAACAGAACACCAGCCAGCGAGACAGTCACTTTAATTTTTCTCAAGTTTTTGAAATGTTCCCACAGAAGCTTTGGACAAAAGTCAAAACAATCTGCAGAGTTCCTGACACAGACAGCGCGATGCTGTAAAGGAATTCGGAGTTCAATTCTGACGCCGTTCTGGAAGGAGTCTCCGTGGGTTTTCCTAGGGAGCTCTGGTTTCCTCCCAGATTCCAAGGATGTACCGGTAGGTTAATTGGTTATTTGAAACTGTCCTGCGATTAGGTGGGGTTAATTGGTTATTTTAAATTGTCCCGCGATTAGGTGGGGTTAATTGGTTATTTTAAATTGTCCTGCGATTAGGTGGGGTTAATTTGTTATTTTAAATTGTCCCGCAATTAGGTGGGGTTATTGGTTATTTTAAATTGCCCCGCGATTAGGTGGGGTTAATTGGGGTTGTTGGGGGTTGATGAGGTGGTGTGGAACAAAGGACCAGGAGGGCCTATTCCACGCTGTATCATTAAATAAAGAAAAAAATTAAAATCAGTCACAGTTGGTTAATGGTACGTCAAAATGAATCCTGTTACTATCAATTAGTAATTTTCTTGAAAGTGTGACTAATGTCACCATTATATAATGAAGAAAGGAATATTTCTTAGGAGGGGCTCATGGACCTCTGGCTTCTTCCTCCCGAAGTCGGTCATCATCTCTTTCATTTTGCTGACATTGAGTGAGAGGTTGTTGTTGTGGCACCTCTCAGCCAGATTTTCAGTCTCCCTCCTATACGCTGATTTGTCACCACCTCTGCTTCAGCCAACAACACTGGTGTTGTAGGCAAACTTAACCACGGCATTGGATCTGTATTTCACCACACAATCATAAATATAATGCAAGTCGAGCTGGGGGTTAGGCACCTGTGCTGATGGAGAGTGTGGAGGAGATGTGGTTGTCGATCCGAACACACTGAGGTCTGCCAGTGAGGAAATCGGGGATTCAGTTACACAGGGGGGTACCCAGGCCCTTGGAGCTTTATAATAAGTTTCGAGTTAGGTGTCGGTGTGGCGTTAGCTACCTCTGCTGAGGATGTGCCATTCTTCCGTGCCTTTACGCATTAGCCATTTCAGCCCTGGGAAAAAGCCTCTGACTTTCCACATGATTAATGCCTCTCATCATCTTATACACCTCTATCAGGTCACCTCTCATCCTCCGTCACTCCAAGCCAGTTCTGGATCCACAAAGCAATGTCCCCTTGTATCCCATGCCTCCTTACTTTCTCAATAAGCCTTGCATGGGGAACCTTATCAAATGCCTTGCTGAAATCCATATACACTACATCCACTGCTCTACATTCATTGTTGTGTTTAGTCACATCCTCAAAAAATTCAATCCAAGATCGTTTCTGTAGTGAATACTGAAGCAAAATATACATCAAGTATCTCTGCTATCTCCTCTGGTTCCATACACACTTTCCCACTGTCACACTTGATTGGTCCTAGTCTCTCACATCTTATCCTCTGGCTCTTCACACACTTGTAGAATGCCTTGGAGTTTTCCTTAATCCTGCCCGCCGAGGCTAGCCTTATAATCTTCTAGATCTCCATCATTATCTAGTTTTTTGAACCTTTCGTAAACATTTCTTTTCTTCTTGACTAGATTTACAACAGCCTTTGTACACCATGGTTCCTGTCCTTTGTACACCACGGTTCCTGTACCCTACCATCCTCTCCCTGTCTCATTGGAACGTACCTATGTAGACCTCCACACAAGTATCCCCTGAACATTTGCCACATTTCTTCTGTACATTTCTCTGAGAACATCTGTTCCCAATTTATGCTTCCAAGTTCCTGCCTGATAGCCTCATATTTCATTTCCCCTTACTCCAATTAAATGCTTTCCTAACATGTCTGTTCCTATCCCTCTCCAACGCTATGGTAAAGGAGATAGAATTGTGATCACTATCTCCAAAATGCTCTCCCATTGAGACATCTGACACCTGACCAGGTTCATTTCCCAATATCAGATCAAGTACAGCCTCTCCTCTTGTAAGCTTATTTACGTATTGTGCCAAGAAACCTTCCTGAACACACCTAACAAACTCCACCCCATCTACACCCCTTGCTCTAGGGAGATGCCAATCAATATTTGGGAAATCAAAATCTCCCACCACGACAACCCCGTTATTATTACACCTTTCCAGAATCTGTCTCATTATCTGCTCCTCGATGTCCCTGTTACTATTGGGTGGTCTATAAAATACACCCAGTAGAGTTATTGACCCCTTCCTGTTCCTAACATCCACCCACAGAGACTCAGTAGACAATCCCTCCATGACTTCCTCCTTTTCTGCAGCCGGAACACTATCCCTGATCAACAGTGCCATGTCCCCACCTCTTTTGTCTCCCTCCCTGTCCTTTCTGAAACATCTAAATCCTGGCACTCGAAGTAACCATTGCTGCCCCTGAGCCAATGCAAGTCTCTGTAATGGCCACAACATCATAGTGCCAAGTACTGATCCACGCTCTAAGCTCATCCGCTTTGTTGATAACACTCCCGGCATTAAAATAGACACATCTCAAACCATCGGTCTGAGCGCGTCACTTCTCTATCACCTGCCTATCCTCCCTCTCACACTGTCTCCTAGTGACAGTAGATTAAGGGTGAAGGGTGAAATGTTTAAAGGGAAGATGAGGGAAGATTTCTTCACTCAGAGTGGTGAGAGTGTGGAATGAATTGCTAGCGCAAGTGGTGGGTGCGATTTTGATTTCAATGTTCAAGAGATGTTTGGATAGATACTTCGACGGGAGGGGCATGGAGGGCTATAGACTAGACATGGGTCAATGGGAGTAGGCAGTTTAAATGGTTTGGTGTACACTGGATTGGCCAAAGGGCCTGTTTCTGTGTTTTAGTTTCCTATGATTCTAATTTGTCTTTTGCACTTTGATATTTGTCAATTATATAGTTTCATTTGTAAAATACCTTTGTATTTCATTTTTTCCCTGCAAATACCTGCAAGGGAAATGAATCTGAAGGTAGAATATGGTAATATAAACATTCTTTTCATCATCACATGCCATGTTGTATGATGTAGGTGATCATTGTCTTTCCATGACCATGATTGTTCTTGGCCAATTTTTCTACAGAATTGGTTTGCCATTGCCTTCTTCTGGGCAGTGTCGTTACAAGATGGGCGACCCCAGCCATCATCAATACTGTTCAGAGATTGTCTGCCTGGCGTCAGTGGTCGCATAACCAGGACTTGTGATCCGCACCAGCTGCTCATATGGCCATCCACCATCTGCTCCCATGGCTTCACATGACCCTGATCTGGGGGCTAAGCAGGTGCTACACCCTGCCCAAGGGTGACCTGCAGGCTAATGGAGCAAAGGAGTATCTGACACCTTTTTTGGTAGGGACATACTTCCACCCCGCTATCTCAAGAAATATACCACCTTGACAATAAACCTACTTTGAAACTTTAAGAATTTTAAAGCACGGCAGGTGGGTGTCAATGTGGGGGGCGTTCTCTCAGACAGGTTCCATTTATTTATTTTGACTCCATAGTAATCTGTAAAATAATAGTTTCCACGCAGCACTTAGCATACATTCATCCTTGAAAGGAATGAAACTAGTTCTCCAAAGCATGGGTGAAAGCACAAATTCTATTACATCATATGCTTAGCTTATGCATCAGAGAGTGATTTTTTAATTACCCAGATAATGCATATTAATTCGAATTACACCAGGAAGTATCAGAATCAGAATTAGGTTTACTATAACATAGTCATAGTCATACTTTATTGATCCCGAGGGAAATTGGTTATGTCGTGAAATGTCGTGCATATGTATATGTCGTGAAATTTGTTGTCTTTGTGGCAATAGTACAATGCTATACACAATAGTAGAATAATCTGTGAATTAGAGTAATTAAATTTATTGTATATTAATAGTTAAATTGAAGAAGTAGTGCAAAAATAGATATAAAAAATTAGTGTTCATGGGTACAATGTCCATTCAGAAATTGGATGGTAGAGAGGAAGAAGCTGTTCCTTTTCCCAATCCTGCTAGAATTGGTAACGATTTCAAAACGATTTTTAGGTGCTTTTTATACATTAAAATATAAATATAAGTACATAAGATGCACAGATATTTCTCGGCAACACACATCAAAGTTGCTGGTGAACACAGCAGGCCAAGCAGCATCTGTGGGAAGAGGTGCAGTCAACATTTCAGGTCGAGACCCTTCGTCAGGACTAACTGAAGGAAGAGTGAGTAAGGGATTTGAAAGTTGGAGGGGAAGGGGGAGATCCAAAATGATAGGAGAAGACAGAAGGGGGAGGGATGGAGCCAAGAGCTGGACAGGTGATAGGCAAAAGGGGATACGAGAGGATCATGGGACAGGAGGTCCGGGAAGAAAGACAGGGGGGGGGACCCAGAGGATGGGCAAGAGGTATATTCAGAGGGACAGAGGGAGAAAAAGGAGAGTGAGAGAAAGAATGTGTGCATAAAAATAAGTAACAGATGGGATACGAGGGGGAGGTGGGGCCTTAGCGGAAGTTAGAGAAGTCGATGTACCCCATCTGTTACTGATTTTTATGCAACATCGACTTCTCTAACTTCCGCTAAGGCCCCACCTCCCCCTCGTACCCCATCTGTTACTTATTTTTATGCACACATTCTTTCTCTCACTCTCCTTTTTCTCCCTCTGTCCCTCTGAATATACCTCTTGCCCATCCTCTGAGTCCCCCCCCCCCCCTTGTCTTTCTTCCCGGACCTCCTGTCCCATGATCCTCTCGTATCCCTTTTGACTATCACCTGTCCAGCTCTTGGCTCTATCCCTCCCCCTCCTGTTTTCTCCTATCATTTTGGATCTCCCCCTCCCCCTCCAACTTTCAAATCCCTTACTCACTCTTCCTTCAGTTAGTCCTGACGAAGGGTCTCGGCCTGAAACGTCGACTGCACCTCTTCCTACAGATGCTGCTTGGCCTGCTGCGTTCACCAGCAACTTTGATGTGTGTTGCTTGAATTTCCAGCATCTGCAGAATTCCTGTTGTTTGATATTTCTCGGCAATCGTTTCCAATGGTGATGAATAATAGAACAAAGGTGAAAATTTCTAGATTCAACGTTTAGGACTTTGGTCAGGAGGAATTTTCTTTGCCCTGTGAGTTATGGATACTTGGAATTCTCTCCCCAGAGGTCTATATAATTCCATTCAAACTTGAACTCAACAGAGCTTGGGGAAAATCAGTGGATCTGGGATTCAAGTGAGAAAGTTGAGTTGAGAAAGAAGATCAGATAGTGATCATTGAGTGTATTTAAACCAGAGGTTGATAGATTTTTGATAAGTCAGGGCATGAAAGGTTACAGGAGCAGACAGGAGAATGGCTTTGAGAGGGATATGGTCTTGTGGAACAATATTTGAGAAGATGTGTATTATAAACAGTGAACTAATGTGTAGGAGAGGTCTCTAATCCCTAGTTTTGCATCCTTCTACTGGAACAAGCTCTCAGTTCATAATAACAATATGAATTTTCTATTTAGTTCTATTCACCGAAGCTGCAAATGCTGGCACTTAGAAACAATTAACCACTTAGCTCACAGAAACATTCTGGATGCCTTGATAAGAACAATGCTTGACAACAGTCAGCTGTAAGATACCCGCTGCTCTCTGTAAGGAGTTTGCACGTTCTCCCCAAGACTGCATGAATTTCCTCCAGCTGTTCCAGTTTTCTCCCACATTCCAAAAACTAGGTTAGGGTTAATAAGTTGTGGCCACATTATGCTGGCACTGGAAGCAAGGCGACACTTTGGGCTGCCCCCAGTGCAAATCTCGCTGCTTTGATTTGATGCAAGAAATAACTGTTTGATGTACATGTGACAATTAGGTGGTGGGGTGGAGATAAATCTCTACCAAAGGAGATGTAAGGGGCTCCTTCCCTCCTCTAGCCTGCAGGTCACCCTTGGGCAAGGTGTAGCACCTGCCATGGGAGCAGGTGGTGGATGGTGGTATGAGCAGCTGGTGCATATCACGTTCTGGTTATGCGACCTCCGGTGCCAGGCAGACAATCTCTGAAGAGTATTGGTAATGGCTGGGGTTGCTCATCTTGTAAAGACACTGCCCAGAAGGAGGCAGTGGCAAACCACTTCTGTAGAGACATTTGCCAAGAACAATCATGGTTAAAGACCATGACTGCCCATATCATGTGACATGGCACATAATGATGATGATGATTACATGTGACAATTAAAGCCAATCTTTATCTTTATAACGATAATGAAGGCAACAGTTTGGACAGAATGTACTTGGAACAGCTTTCCCTCAGAGCCAAGAAGCTTAGACTTCCTGGAGCTATGTCCCCCAGCCGCAAATTATAAGGAGAAATTCCTGTGTTTGTTATAAATCTATTGTAATGATTTACAGATTAGCATTAGCTTTCAAACCTTTTTATAATACTCATGGTTGCCAAATATCTTTCACATATCAATTTCTGTGGATTACTTAAGCCATGGTGGGAATTGAGGGAGGTGGCCGAAGTTTTGGACTCAGCATAGGACAGAGGATGTTGGTGTGCTGCCATTAAAAATGGGGAGCTGCACTTGTACCTGGATTGACAGCTACTGGACTGGAGTGAACTATCATTCCTGTTTTGCGCAGAATGGAATGCCTAGAGTCAATGAGGAAAATACAGCAGAGAGACTGAGCTCATGGGACAAGAGCACGGAATTAAAAAATTGAAATTCCATAGTTTCCAAGCCATGTATAGAACTTCCTTCATATCTGGAGAAATTGCAAGGTGGCAAGGATGATAAATAGAAAAGTTAAAACAGTTAATTCCTCCATCACTGGAGGCTGTGGTCTCAGATGCCAAAGTCTTAAGCTCTGCAATTTCTTCCTTAAATATCTTTACCTTCTGTCATTTAAGATTTTTCCTGAACTTCACTCACCTCAACAATGAATTAATTCCACAACTTAACGATTCACTTTTAAGGACTCTACAACTTGTATTCTTGATATTTATTGCTTATTTATTTATTATTTTCATTTATTTTTATTTTATTATATTTGCGCAGTTTGTTGTCTTTTGCATATTGGTTGGTTGTCCATCTCTGAATCTTCTCTGAGAGAGGGTTCCAAGGAGGTTCATGAAAATGTTTCTGGGATTGAAAGGCTCATTATATGAGAAGTGTTTGATGGCACTGGGTCTGTACTCACTGGATTTCAGAAGAATGGGGGAGGGGGTGGGAAGGAACTTTATTGAAACCTATCAAATGTTGAAAGACCTCCATAGAGTGGATGCAGAGAGGATGTTTCCAAGGGTGGTGTAGTCTAAGGCTTGAGGCCACAGCTTCAGAATAGAGGGATGTCCATTTAGAACAGAGATAAGGAGGAATTTCTTTAGCCAGAGAGAGGTGAATCTGTGCAATTCGTTGCCACAGGCGGCCGTGGAGGCCAAGTACTGGGTTCACTTAAGGGCATTTGTCAGGGCATGAAGGGATATGGAGAAAGCAGGAGACTGGGGCTGAGTGGGAAATGGATCAGCAATGATGAAATGCTGGAACAGACTCCATGGGCCAAAGGGCTCAATTCTGCTCCTATATCTTATGGCCTTACGAATGTGGTTCTTCATTGATTCTATTGTGTTTCTTTCTATTCACTATGAATGCCTGCAAGAAAATGAATTTCGGGGTATATATATATATGCACTTTGATGATAAATTTACTTTGGACTTTGAAGTCTGCTTGTTTCACCAAGCTTTGGTCACCTGGTCTTATATGTCCTTGTGTACCCTGCTATCAGATTTCACTGGGTCTTCCCATGAAGTGCTTTGGGAAGGCACACTATCTCAATGGTGCTGTATAAATGGAAGTTATTAGGCACAGTGTGCAAAGATTAGGCAGCTGATTCCTACATGTGCAAAAGTAAATTCTTGAACTTGGGCCAAACTGAGTGAATTGTGTGATGGCTCCATGGTGTTAATAAACTGCAATGTGTTTTGAAAGGATTACACAGTACAGAAATGTGAAACAGGAAACTTTTCCCTTCTGTAGAGAAAATGCCATGGGAAATTTTTCAACAATACATTTCCTATGTGTTTGAATCTTACACTGAAAATCTCAAGGAACTATGAACAATTAATTTTCTTTGAAAAATCTTTTTCACGTTTCAACAAATTCACTTGTACTTCTTTCACCCTGTCCTTAAATTCACTTGCTTCATTTCTGATACCTCTCTCCACTTTCTCCATCTCTGGAGAGAAACTGTCTACCGACATCTTTCATAAACCTACTAATTCCCACGGCTGTCTTGACTATACCTCTTCTCACCCTATCTCCTATAAAAATGCTATTGCCTTTTCTCAGTTCCATTACCTCCCCTGCATGAGGCTTTCCTTTCCAGGGTATCAGAGATGCTCACCACCTTCAAAGAATGGTGTTTCCCTTTTTCCACTATTGATGTTGCCATCACCTGCACCTCCTCCATTTTCCAGACATTCATACTCACCCCATCTTCCCACCACCTTAACATAGAGAGAGTTCCTCTTATCCTCACCTACCACTCCGAATTTGTATCCAACACATTATTCTCTGCAACACTTGCCATTTTCAACGGGATCCTACCCGAAACACATGTTCGTTGCCACACCCAACTCTCTGCTTTCTGCAGGGAACCACTCCCTCTGTGATTCCCCTGTCCATTTGTCACTCCCCACGAATCTCCCTCCTGACACAATTCCCTGAAAGCGATAGAAATGCTACACTTGTCCGTTCACCTCCATTCTGGGCCCCAGTCCTTCCAGGTGAGGCAACACTTCATCTGTGAATCTGTTGGTGTTGTCTATTGTACAGGGTGCTCCCTGTGTGGCCTCCTCTATATTGGTGAGACCCAACATTAATTGGGAGACTGTCTTGTTGAGCACCTCTTCTCCAAATGCCAAAAGCAGAATTTCCCAGTGGTTAACCATCTAAATTCCTATTTCCATTCCCGTTCCATCATGCCGGCCCATGACCTCCTCCTTTGCCATGATGAGACAACTCTCAGGTGGAGGAGGAACACTTCATATTTCGTCTAGGTAGCCTCCAACCTGCTGGCATGAATGTCGATTTCTCTTCCTGGTGAATTTTCCCCATTTCCTTTCCTTCTTCTTCTGTTCCCCACTCTGGCCTCTTACCTCTGCCTATCACCCTCTGCTGGAGGCCCTCTTTCTTCCTTTTCTCCCTGGTTCACTCTTCTCCTTCTGGTCCGCTCTCTACTTTCTCACCTACCTAGCTTCACCTATCACCTTCTAGCTAGTGCTCCACATCCTCCCCCCACCTTTTACTTCTGGCATCTTCCCCCTTCATTTCCAGTCCTGAAGCAAGGTCTTGGCCCAAGCTGACTATTTATTCATTTCCACAGATGCTGTCTGACCTGCTGCATTTCTACAACATTTTGTATCTGTTGTCACTTGGACATGGCTGGTTATGTTACCGCTAACTATGAAAATTTGAGAAATGTCTGTATTCAATCAATTTTACACATAGATCTTTGCGCATTGCCATTTATCCTCAGTTAAACAGAAAGACATAGCCATATTCCCAGTGAGACCAGAAACCAACAGCTTAAATATTGCAAGATCTAATTCTGAATTAGATCTTATATCAAAAACTCTATGTAAACCACATGAAGTGGGGCAGCTTGCAATCTTAATATAAAATATAATATTGCCTGAACGTTACACAAGTTCTTTAATTTAACTAGAATTAACAGGACACAGCTGGAGTCCATTTAGCCCACCCAACCTACGCCAGGTTTCCAATCTGTCCTGATCCTTTACTCTTTCCTTACTGCCAAGAACTCCAATACTAGAACTCCAATAACCCATTGCCCGTTGGTGGTGCATAACTTTCTGAACTATTGGATATTATAAAACCTACTAATACCCTGACATATTTTTGATTCACTTTTTTTTAAAGATGTCACTCAAGGATATAATGAATTCCCACTGGCACAGATGAGTGTAATGGGAGCCCAATGAGTTTGAAGGATGTTAGGAATGGGACCCTGGTGAGTAGGGATTCAAACATATAACATTGTACTTTTAACTATACTGTTAAGTTTGGTAAATTAGTATCACACGCACCAAGGTACATTGGAAAACCTGAATTGCAGACCATTGTTAGATTAATTCATTACACAAGGCAACGATGACAGAATGCTGAATAGTTTTACAGTTACAAAGAAAGTGTAGTGCAAGTAGACAATGAGACAGTAGAGCTACTAGGACTTGATGTTTCAATCCCTATGGTAAGTCGGCACTCTTAATGTTGGCAGTGGGCTTGGAGTGGTGACAAGGAGGGAGGGTAGGTACGTCATCGGGGTCATCAGGTGGGCACCCTCCTTCTTTGACATTTCGTTGATAAGCCCACCATGTCTCCAGAGGGCTCAACGGTGCTACCTGGCATCCCAGATACACCCCCCTCAGTTCCATACCCTCCTGTCTTCATCTTGCAGCCCAGTTGTTGCCTTTCCTTTTAATCCAAATCCAATGCTGCTTTCTTCTGCTGCGTTTGACAAAGACTTGATTGCTCATTGGAGGGAGTGACCCCTCACCCCCATCTTCTTCAATAGACTGGTCGAAGATGTAGCAACGAATCCCCTGCATCCCACTTCTACAGGTAAAATCTTGGTCTTCCAGCCATTCTGGGCAGCTTCAGTTGCCAGTTCAGAGTACTTGGTCTTTTTCCTGTCAT
Source organism: Mobula birostris (assembly GCF_030028105.1). Taxonomy (NCBI): domain Eukaryota; kingdom Metazoa; phylum Chordata; class Chondrichthyes; order Myliobatiformes; family Myliobatidae; genus Mobula; species Mobula birostris. The sequence continues at coordinate 8,192,153 of NC_092391.1, read as the reverse complement.
AAGCTTCTTCGAAACCATCTTCCCATGGTACTGTCAATTCCACAACATATGCCAGCTTGGCTGTTGTGGACCACAGGACCATGTCTGGCCGGAGTGTTGTAGCTGCAATGTCTGGGGGAAACACAAGCTTTTTTTCCAAGTCCATGCCCATTTTCCAATCCCGAGCAACCAGCAGCATACTTACATCTTTTGATGTTGCATGGTGCTCTGGAGGTTGGCCTGCTGGTACAAATCGTGTAACGTGGACATTTCCTGCCAATGTTTGTGGGAGAACATTTGTGATGATTCACCTCTGTTCCAAGATTGATGCCAGCTGTCTGAGAACTTGGTCATGCTGCCAAGTGTACCGCTCCTGGGTGAGGCTCGTGGTGCATCCTGTTAAAATGTGCCTTAGTGATTCAGGTGCTTGACAAAGAGAGCAAGCGGGGTCTTCCCCCCACCACTGGTTCAGGTTCTGGGGTGTGGGTAGGAGGTCATAAGTGACTCTGATGACAAAACTTAGCCGAGGTCCCTCCATCTCCCAGATGTCACGCCAGCTAAGCTTCCTCTTTTCCAGGCTCTCCCAATTAGTCCATTGGCCCTGCTTGGCCATTGAGACGGCCCTGGCGTTTCGCTCTGCCTCCTCCTGTCTTCTTAACTCCTCCATCACGAGTCGTCTCTTCTGCACTGATGTTGCCTTGTGCCACTGAGGAGCTTTTGGGACGAGCCCGAGCCCGGCTCTCCCATGTTGGACTGCACCACAGCTTGAGTTTTCCTGGCAGCCAGCTCTTGTTGATGCGAGCTATGTGCATGATGGTATCCTTTTTGAGTTGTTTAAACTGCTCAGTGTCCTTGAGCTTAACATCATACCATCGGCCCAAGCTCTTCTCTGGCATTTCTGAAACAGTTGGGACAGGTGTTCCGTCAATATGAAAACTTTTATCCGTGACTTGACCTTTGACAATGGAGATGCTTCTGCACTTGCTGGGCTTGATCTTCATCCCCGCCCATGTGATGTTTTGATGAAGCTTTTCCAGAAGTCTCTTGGTGCCGGGTACAAAGTCATAATGAGGCAGATTTTGAGGTCAAGAGTCCATCTTATGGAATAGGGAATTCTCTAATTGTCTTATAACAGTGGGATAGAAGCACATAAAATATAGGAGCAGAATTAGGCTATTTGACCCGTCGACTCTGCTCCCCCATTCCATCATGGCTGATTTATTATTCCTCTCAATCCCATTCTCCTGCCTTCTCCCCGTAACCTTTGACACCCTTACTAATCAAGAACCTATCGACCTCCACTTTAAATATACCCAATGACTCAGCCTCTACAGCCAACTGTGGCAATCAATTCTACAGATTCACCACCCTTTCACTAAAGAAATTCCTTTTCCTCTCTGCTCTGAAGGGAATTCCTTATAATTTGAGACTGTGTCCCCTGAAGCTGTCCTTAAGCCTGGAGTTCCATGTTTTGGGGCTTTTTTACCTTCTGCCTGATGGGAAATGGAAGAGAGAATATTGGCTGCTTTACCAAGAGCGATGCGGACAGAGTCTGGAGGGAGGATGGATTCTATAATGCGCTGAGCTGTGCTGATAACTCTCTGCAAGTTTTTGTGGTCATGGGCAAAGAAGTTCCCATAGTTTCTTCGAAGTTATTGTTGGCATACAGGAAATGATGTGGAAGACTCCCTGATAATTTATTTTTAATGATGTTATCTGAGGGATTAGTATCAGCCATGACATAATGGAGGATTTCTTATTTTTACATAATGGAGGAACAGATTAGGGCCATTCGGCCCATTGAGTCTGCCTCACCATTCCATCGTGGCTGATTTATTTTCCCTCTCAACCCCATTCTCCTGCCTTCTCCCCATAACCTTTGATGCCTTACTGATCAGCTGTTGTGCCTGTGCAACTACATATCAATTAAAGTAGAAACATGCACGCGGGAGGTGGCTTTAATTTATGTATTCACATTGGAGAGAGAGAGAGAGAGAGAGAGAGAGAGAGAGAGAGAGAGAGAGAGAAAACAATGAACACAGATCAATGTGCTTGCTTAGACAATAGATCAATGTGCATAGGTAAGTTATCAGTCCATGAGTAATGCTAAGGGGAGTCATTGTAATGCTAAGGGGAGTCATTGCCTAAAAGAAATAGATCCATATAATCCACTGCCTTCCCTATTAGATTAATGTAACATAAAAACTGTATATGTAGCCAAACATTCAATGTTCCTTTAAAAACCATATTCAAATAAACATGCTTTCACAATAACAGTGCATGACCAACTTTGCTACACTAAAGATTCAGTCTTTTGGGTGGCGCTGTGTGTTTTCAGAATTGCACCTTTGGACCTGTGGAGAGACGTCAGGTTTGACAGGTGTCTTGTCAAAGTCAGTGTTCTCGGTTGCAGGTGTCACGTTGCTGTTAGTGACATGGTCATCACTGAGAGGTAAGCCCAGTGGCGGTAATGTGTCCATCTTGTTGGATGCAGTTGACTCAGGTTTGTTCTTTCGCTGAGCATCCAGGTCTACTTGACGTCTCCATGTCTGATCTCCAGCATCCATTGTGTACTTCAGTGGCCCAGTTCTTGTAGCTTTCCTATTGGGTGTCCACTTGTCTTCTCTGTAATCACGCACCAGGGCTTCCTGTCCAATGTCAAAGTGCCTTTCAGATCAACTTGGCTGAACTGTTTATTTTGCACTTTCCTCCATTGATGTGGTTTCAGGAGGTCTATGTGAGATCTTAGATTCCTGCTCATGAACAGTGTTGCAGTTGTTTGATTTGTCATCACATTAATAGAGTTCCAACACACAAAAATGAAATTGTCCACCTTGTGCAGTAGAGAAATGTCCTCCTTGTCCGTCGCATTAATGGACTTCTTGAAGGCTTGGACAAACCTCTTAGCTAATCCATTTATTGCTGGGTGGTGAGGAGCTGACTTGAAATGTTTGTTGCCAGTTTTCTTCACGAGTAGACTGAGCTCCTCTGACATGTTTTGTGGTCTGTTGTCGTGCACAACTGTTGAGGTAAGCCATTTCTGGAGAAGATAGTCCTCAGAGCAGAAACAGTCTTTTCTAATGTGGTTGACTTCATTGGTATGATCTCTGGCCACTTTCAAGTGAGCATATCGGCAATCAGAAACACGGAGTCCATGAATGGCCCAGCAAAGTCGATCTGTACTCTTTGCCTTGTGATGATGGTCACTCCCATGGGTGTAGTGGTGCCTGTTGGGGTGCATTTTGAACTTTTTTGGCACCCCTAACAGCTTTTGGTCAAATCTTCAACCTGTCTATCTATTCTTGGCCACCACACGTAGCTCCGGGTGAGACTCTTCATCTTGACTCTACCCAGGTGTCCTTCATGCAGATTCTCTAACACTCTGGTCCGTAGTTTATAGGGAACCACAGCACGAGATCCATACATTGTTCTAAAAGAAATAGTTCTATACATTACATTAGCAATCTCTGCTTTTAATATACCCAATGATGTGGCCTTCATGCCGTCAATGGCAATGAATTCCATAGATTTACCACCCTCTGGCTGAAGAAATTCCTCCTCATCTCTGTTCTAAAGGGATGCCCTTCTGTTCTGAGGTTGTACCCTCTGGTCCTATACACTCTCCACTGTTGGAAACATTCTCTCCACATCCACGCTGTCTAGGTCTTTTCCTTACTTTAATGCTCTGGGATCTAGAAATATAGAAACATAGAAAACTTACAGCACAATACAGGGCCTTTGGCCCACAATGCTGTGCCGAACATGTACTTACTTTAGAAATTACCTAGGGTTGCCCATAACCCTCAGTTTTTCTAAGCTCCATGTACCTATCCAGGAGTCTCTTAAAAAGACCCTATTGTATCCACCTCCACCACCATCGTCAGCAGCCCATTCCACGCACTCACCACTCTCTGTGTAAAAAAAACTTACCCCTGATATCTCCTTTGTACCTATTTTCTATGTACCTCTGTGCCAGTTGTGCATGAGACCAGATGGATTCTTGATTTTAATCATTTTAAGGCAGGTTCTCTAATGGCGTATCATTCCACGGTTTTGTTGACCTGGAATTTTGTACCAAAATCTCTAGAGAGGGAGAGCAACACATCACTGGCACCAGCCTACCCGCCATCAAGAACATGTACAGAAAGGTGCCGGGAAAGTGCCAGTAGCATCATAAAGGATCCCACCCATCCTGCTGAAGTACCATCTGTTCCACTCCCATCAGGGTGGAGGCTACATAGCATCCACGCCAGGACCACCAGACTCAAAACAGTTACTTTCCCCAAGCTGTAAGGCTGATCAACATGTTTGCCCTGGAACTCTACCACTAATTTATTATTTCCTGTCTGTCACCTATATACAGTTGATCGTCAATTTATAAACATACAATCAATCTATTTACATAAACTATCTTATGTATTTATATTTATTGTGTTTTTTAAAATTATTATTGTGTTTTTATCTTTTGTGCTTTTTTTTGGTGCATTGGATCCAGAATAACAATTATTTCATTTTCCTTTACAATTGCTTACAGAAAATGACATCCAACCGTCTTGAATCTAGAACCCACGAATCTCTGAGCTGCTACCTGCTAAAGTATGGGTGGAAACCTAGGTTAAAGTCTAAATGACAATAGAGTTACTGTATGTTGTTGGATCCCAAGAGAAGGAATTTGTAGAATACCTACGAGTTGGCATTTTAGAGCAACTTGTGGTTAAACTGATGAGAGAAAAGGCATTTCTGGATTGGGTTTTGTTTAATGCACCGGATTGACAAACCTAACTGTTTGTCAGGTTGGAGGCCGGTGACTAGTGGTGTGCCTCAGGGATCTGTACTGGGTCCAGTGTTGTTTGTCATATACATTAATGATCTGGATGATGGGTGGTAAATTGAATTAGTAAGTATGCAGATGATACTAAGATAGGTGGCGTTGTGGATAATGCAGTAGGCTTTCAAAGCTTGCAGAGAGATTTAGGCCATTTAGAAGAGTGGGCTGAAAGATAACAAATGGAGTTTAATGCTGATAAGTGTGAGGCGCTACATTTTGGTAGGACTAATCAAAATAGGACATACATGGTAAATGGTAGGGCATTGAAGAATGCAGTAGAACAGAGGGATCTAGGGATCTAGGAATAATGGTGCATAGTTCCCTGAAGGTGGAATCTCATGTGGATAGGGTGGTGAAGAAAGCTTTTTGTATGCTGGCCTTTATAAATCAGAGCATTGAGTATAGGAGTTGGGATGTAATGTTAAAATTGTACAAGGCATTGGTAAGGCCAAATTTGGAGTATTGTGTACAGTTCTGGTCACCAAATTATAGGAAAGATGTCAACAAAATAGAGAGAGCACAGAGAAGATTTACTAGAATATTACCTGAGTTTCAGCACCTAAGTTATAGAGAAAGGTTGAACAAGTCGGGTCTTTATTCTTTGGAGCATAGAAGGTTGAGGGGGGACTTGATTGAGGTATTTAAAATTATGAGGGGGATAGATGGAGTTGACGTGGATAGGCTTTTTCCATTGAGAGTGGGGGAGATTCAAACAAGAGGACACAAGTTGAGAGTTAAAGGGCAAAAGTTTAGGGGTAACACGAGGGGGAACTTCTTTACTCAGAGTGGTGGCTGTGTGGAACGAGCTTCCAGTAAAGTGGTAGAGGTAGGCTCGATATTGTCATTTTGAGTAAAATTGGACAGCTATATGGACAGGAAAGGAATAGAGGGTTGTGGGCTGAGTGCAGGTCAGTGGGACTAGGTGAGAGTAAGCATTTGGCATGGACTAGAAGGGCCGAGATGGCCTGTTTCCGTGCTGTAATTGTTATATGGTTATTTCATTAAGGACTTAAGGTAAAGGAGCCCCCAGGAGGCTGTGATCATAGTATGATAGAATCCACCCTGCAGTTTGAGAGGAAGAAGCTAAAATCAGATGTATCAGTACTGCAGTGGAATAAAAGTAAGCTCTCTATCTATCAAGTTTAGAATGTGTGGATCTTGTTAATTAAACACATATGTCTATGTCTGTTATTTTGCAAATAAAACTGGGGTCTTACACTGTGTGACCTAGAGCATTATTTTTAATTAAATCCATTACTGAACATTACTCTCTAAGCCATTTTTCAGAATCTGGAATGATTCTAAAAGTAATTGTGTAGATCTGAAGTTTCCAAATGTTGCTTGAGTGTCAGGCGGATTGCCTGATGGAATAGTCTAGCTGTACGTATTGGAGGTTCTAAAATAATACCCTTTCAGAGACTGAATGAAGGAGTATTTCCCCTAGAGTATTCTTTAATTTCTGTGTTTGAAATGTCAAAGAGGAAAATCCATTTAGAGAGGGTTACAGAGTCTTTCAGCACAGAAACGGGCCCTGCAGTTACCCACCACGTCAATGCTGAGCATTTTGCACAGCTATACTAATGCCATTTGCCATTTTAGGCCCATTTCCTTCTAAGCCTTGCCTATTTACTTGTCCAAATGCCTCTTAATTGTCTTTGATTTCTTGAAAGTAACAAGGAAAAAGGCTAAATGCGTAGGTCTTATCTATTGATATTTTTTGCAACACACTGTTTCCCTTTATAACCTTTATAAAGGGAATGTTATCTGAATTTGCCATTGTACTTAAATCCAGCTGCTACTTGTCTACAATCACAAACACTCACTGGTGTACAATCTGTTGCTTCGACACTGCACAGTAGAGACTTCTGGCACTGGGAATGGAACTTGATATCAGATCCAAAAACCTCCTTGCCCAGCACTGATATAACACCAATCTAACATATTATCAACAGTCTCACAACACATAGATGAAAGAAAATTGGAAACTATGTGGGAGGGAAGAGCAAGATTGATATGGAGTAGGTTAAAGGGTTGACACAACATCATTAATCAAAGGGCCTGTACTGTACTGTGATATTCTATGCTTAACTCTGACAGCAGGCCCTTCAGCCCATCGAGTCTGCACTGATCATCAACCACACACTTACAGTAATCTTACATTAATCCTGATTTATTTTCCCAACATTCTCATTAGTTCCCCCAGATTCTACCACTCAACAGCACTAGAGGTATCTTAGAGTGGGCAACTTACCCATTGACCTGCATATCTTCAGGATATGGGAGGAAACTTAAGCATCCGGAGGAAGCCCACACAGTCAAAGAGAGAACGTGTAAACGCCAAACTGGCAGCATCTGAGGTCAACATTGAACCTGGGTTTCTGGTGCTATGAGGAAATGTCTCATTTAGGTGAGCTACTACACCACCCCTTGAGTTCCAATAGCCTGAGGTTTTCTTCTCAGTTCCCTCATTTGAGATAGATGGCGATGGAATTACTAAGAGAGAACTCCATTCTCTAATTGTACATTAGAGAATGACACCCTGTCCCACTCCTTTAACAGTGAACTTTGGTGAGTAGGTTCTGAACATGGCAATGTTTCTGTGTGTCCAAGATCTACTGTTGGAGATTGATTGTGGAGGAAATTTATATTGGTTGGCGCGATGCGGGCTGAAGGACCTGTACTATCCCATATTCTAAATCTAAAGCCATGTCACTTACTTGTCTCTTCGTTCATCCCTCCCATCCTCTCCTCCCTAGGTTCTATTTATTTATCATCATCTCCCTATCTGGTTCCACCTATCACCTATTAACCTCCGTACTAACTAGCCCATCAATCTATCCATCTTTTCTTTCCCATTTGGTTCCACCTTTAACCCACCAGCCTTTATCCTACATCCCAAGTACTGCTGCACACTGGCAAATTTTCCTGTTCCCTCTCAGGCCTGACACAGAACCCCACCTGAGACATTGACTTACGTCTCTTGTGTCCACAGATGTTCCTTGATCTATCTGTTCTTCCAACATTCTGCTTTTGCTCTAGATCCCAGTATCTGTGGTCACTTTTGTCTTCCATCACCTACTAGCCTCTGATCCATTGTTTTCCTCATATTTCTGGCAATCTTTCCTCTTAGTTTTGACACAGGGTCAGGTTCTGGGCATGTTATGCTGGCGCTGGAAGTGTGGCAATGCTTGTGGGCTTCCCCTAGCACATCCTCAGGTGTGTTGGTTGTTACCGCAAATGACACATTTCACTGTGTGTTTCCATGTACATGTGATAAATAAATCTGAATCTGAATCAGGCTAAAACATCAGCATGCACCTTTTGATTCTACATATGCTGCTTGACCAGCTGAGTTAGTCCAGCACTGATTTTTGTTGTTTGTGGAAAGAGAAACAAGTTAACATTTCAGGGTGAGGGACCCTTCATCTGAACTGAGGTTAGACTAAAAATAATTGAAGATTAGCTTTATTTTTGAAATATATAGTGAAATGTATCATTTGCTTCAATGACCCAACACAGTCTGAGGATGTACTGGGGCAGTCCACAAGTAATGCTATGCTACTGGCACCAACACAGCATGTCCACAACTTGCTAATCCTATCCCGTAGGAGAAACTCAGACCTGCATGTCTTTGAACTGTGGGTGGAAACCAGAGCACCTGAAAGAAACCCATGCAGTCACGGATAGAAAGTAAAAATCTTTATAGACAGCAGTGGGAATTGAATCTTTGCCAGCCACTACGATGCGCTGTGCACCTAAATAACATGGGAGTGCAGGGAAACTATTGATGGAATAAAAGGAATATTAGTAATAGGGTGAAATAATAGACAACTACTGAATGGAAAGTTAACCTCTTTTGTGTGCGTGATATATTGCTAATATTGGCCCTTGTAATGCAAAAGGCCGCAGACAGGGAGAATTGACGTGCAGGCAACTGAAAGCTCTGGATCACTTGCTGCAGACTGAGAGCAAGTGCTTCACAAAGCAATTACCCAATCTGCATAAGGCTCAGGGCTGGAGAATCAGTCCTTCAAGAATATTTGGGTCCAGGAAGATAGTTCTGGCAGAACATATGAAAACAGAATTGTAAGGCATCTGACTGCAAGCCCCTAAAAAGGAGTTTGAAGACTGCTGAGAGGACCATCGGGGACTCTCTTCCATCCATCAGAGATATTTATCAGGAGTGCTGTATACATGGGGCCCTTAGCATTGTCAGTGATTCGTCCCATCTGTCCAACCATCTCTTTGATCCCCTACCATCAGGCAGGAGGTACTGTAGCATTAGAACAGGAGCTGTTGGGATGGGAGCTTCTTTCCCCAGGCTGTAAGACTACTGAGCTCTACTGTGTTGCGCACCATGGTCCAGAGGAATGTTGTTTTGTTTGATAGTATTCATATGTACAGTTGAATGGAAATAAACTTGAACTTGAAGTGATGGGGGTGAATTGGCTCTAACAGAAAGATCAATGCTGAGGGGGGTGTGGAGAATGGATAAATATCTATAAGCTATGGAGATTGCCAGGTCTGGGTTGTTGAGATCAGGTTGTTGACATCATGAACCAAGGATTTTGTTGAGGGGGAGGGAAGCATGGGATTCAGTGACTGAGAATGAGATTGAAGGTGAGATCAGGCCCTCAGAGATTGGGAGGTCTTTGGTTGTGAATGAAGGATCAAACATGTATAGAATAATTTACAGGGATTCCAATCAATTGCCACATAGTAAAAACCAGTTGTCCTGGATGTGTCTAACAGTAATTATCCTATGACAATTTGTTCTAAATTCTCCACGCTGCACTAATAATATTGTATTTAGAATTTTGTCACCTTGTACAACTGATACAGAAACTGCACGAGGCACTTGGTGATTAAGTATTCTGGGAAAAACCCAGTCAAAATATCCTGGAAATGGTTACTGTTGTTTTCAGTTTTGGAAAAGTAAATTTTTCATCATACAATGTTAACGAAGCTTAGCTGATCAACCTTCTAGTCCTATTATTATAAAAAATTCAAACAGCATTCAGAATACAGTCTTTTAAGCTCTAACTTTAGAATGGTGTCAACCTATTTTTATGAAAACTTTGTATTTTTCTCTTTGGCATTATTAATCAACCACTCCAAAACTATTTTCTTGTATTTAACATTGTAGTGATTTAACATTATAGAATTTCATTAAAATTCTATACACACTATAATAAATAATGAGGCTGTTTAATATTTTTTGCATAGAACTTCATTAACCATTTCAAATGAGCATCCTAACTGAACAATACAGGATTAAATTTGTTGCTCTGCTCAACATTTAAAACAGTAACAATTAGAAGGGTGATAATAAAATGCACAATAGATAAATAAAGGACAGTCATTTTCTTAAAAAAAATCATATTTATTGATTTTTTTAGGCGAATACTGCATATTGTACATATCTATTTCAAATTATAAAGCAACATGAAATTCAATAAGTAGATCCATTTTTGTACCATTTTGGAATGCCCCTTGAGTCATTTGCTATACATTGTTCTTAAGAAATACTTAGTAATGGGTTTTTTATCATTTTTTAAAACAACAGAGTGGAGGTTGGCAAAATATTAATATCCTTATTTAACTCTTGCATCTGTTTGTGTAGACATCATATAATTGGGAACAGGCTATCTGGAGAATAGCTGGTTAATATATGCTGGTAAGCATAAAACACCATTCCATTTCTGAGGGATCACACAAGATTCTTTCATGCATATCTGCACATTGTTACTTAGTCTATATTGGTGTGCACTTGAATAAATGCACAGAATTTGTAGAAGATTATACATACGCTTGTGCCATTCTACATGAATATTAGACTTTAGTTCTTCATCATTTTAATAATACAGAGGTGTCATTTATGGGTTATATTTGTGAAAATACAAAAATCAGCAATGACAAATTCCTGTTGAGTACATAGGATAACACTTTGCTTTGCAGAGCTGATTCAGACCTTTTTATTAAGTTTCAGTCTTGTATACTGCTTATACAAATGGTTCACAAATGTTATCTGAACTCAACCTGTTAACATTTCTCCTTCCTATAAATAATGGAGTAAACTAAACATAACAAAAATAAGCATAAAGGCTCTTTTTACATTTGTTTAAAGAGCTGGCACCTAACAGACTAAGTAACGGAAACTGAATTATCTTTGCATTTGTAGAAGACTGAGGGAAAGATGAGAACTGGTATACTTTTCAAAGAACTAATTAGTGGAATTATGTAATGGAAAAATAATCCTTCCAAGATGTTGAAACTTCTTCTGCTACAAAAACATAATTAATAGTAAGCATAATTTAATGACTATGAAATCTAAAATGGGGCTGGTTTAGTTCTTAATGGATTTTAGAATAGCTTTAAATCATCTATTCTAAAATATTATGGTGTCCAATAACCAACAGGGATAGTTTTCATAACACATCTGTGGTTCTTCACTTCAAAAACTACTTAACAAATGGTTAAAATATTACTGTATATTTATAACTGGTACATTAATTTTACACTAGCGACATTAATAGTACAAATGTAGAAGACATCAACAAGATCTAAACGATTTCTCACCTCATATGCCACTGTCCATTCCAATTTTTACCCAATTTTAAAATAAATCTTTAAAATTAAATTTTTATTACATAAAGGCCTGACTGAATAATTCTGCTCTCCTTCTCATTTTTCTTCCTTCCCATTTTTTTTCGTTTCAAGTTTATCTCAGATTTCCTTTTGAAAGTTAATGAGTTTACTTCCCTGCCAAGCAGTGGATTCCAGTTCATAACATAAAAAGTTCTTTCCTCTTCCATTTGGTCCTTTTAGTAAATGCCTTAAATTGGTGTCATTATTTAAACCTTTGTAATAACAGTTACATTTTCTCGTTAATTCACTCTACTATCAAAGCCTCCATAATTTCCAGTGCTTTTATTAAATTTCCCCTCAACTGTCTACTCCAGCTTTTTAAATTGGCAAACACTATACTTACAAAGTGGTAACCTATACTGTGAACTGGAAATTAAGTTTTTTTGCTGAACGTTCAGATGTTTAGCCATGGGCAAAACATTAACATCAGATTCTTTTGGCTCGCTTGCACTGAATACAAATATCTTTGTTTTCTCTCTGTCTTCCTCAGCATCATTAACCAGAGCAGGATTCTGATTGGTATTGGACCGTAAACGGTTGTGTGTGTTCTCCTGGGGCCTGTGGGCATCATCTAGCTCCGCTTCCAAATCATAAATATTTAATTCAGCCCTTGAGTCATTCCTGCTCTTGTGCTTTAATGGTTGTGTTCGGTTTAATCCATGTGGCGAATCTTGCAATATTTTGGAATATTGTTTTTGCCCCATAAAGTAACAAGTAATCGAAGTAGGATGGACACATTTTCTTTCAAACATTGGTCTCCTCTGCATTTGGCCTTTCAGTTCCCCACCAGGCCGACATACCCAGGCAGAACCTTTGATCGTACCTGAATCTTCTATTTTGCTAATATTTTTATGTTTTTCTTTTAGCTTTGTGTTTTCAGCAGATGCAAGTACTTCTGATTTCTGTGAAACAACCTCAGCTGGTTCCCTGTGAGACAGGTTAAAAAAAGATTTCACAAAACACATTGTCAAATTTCTCCTCGTTTATTCAGTTACTAACAGATTTTATTTACACCAGTAACTATAAAGATGAAAGTGCAATACATTTTAAAATATAAATGTTTTTCTGACATTCTGAAAGGGAATTTAGTTTAAAATGCCACTTAAAGCATTTACAAACTATACATATTGTAAATTAAGTTCAATTTTTAGTATGTGCCGAGTTAAGGTATATAGGCATGACAATTAGCCACACATCACGTTGTCTGGGAGGAAGCAGAATGCAAATTGTGAAATTTTGATTCCGACTGTAAAGCAACAATTCTGCTGTTTGCATTATCCGTCCTCTGGGTGAACAGACAGCAAGATATGTTCAGTTCATCCTCTGGGTGAATTGACAGCAGGATATGCTTAGCCTCAACCGGCAAGACAGCAAATAGTAAACTCTGTGCCTCAGTTCTTCTGGACAACTTGCCAAAGCATTGTGTCATTATCGGCTTCTGAAATGGTGCATTTCTCTTTTTCAAACATGCGGAGTTACAAAATGATGTGATTTGTGACAAAATTCCAAAACATAGCACTTTATTCCTCTCCACAGACACTGCCTGACCTGCTGAGGTTCCTCCAGCATTTTGTGTGTGTTACTCTGAATTTCCAGCATTTGCAGAATCTTTTGTGTTTAAGGTTTTATTTTGATGTTTCCTTCCTTTAGAATTTGATTATTGTATAGGATTCTGAGAGCCAATTGTATTTAAATTGTACTTCAGTTAAAAAAGGTTCAAAGGTTAATTTATTATCAAAGTATACAACTCTGAAATTTTTCAATTCTCCGGGTAGCCATGAAATCAAGAAAAAAAAAGAAAGGCAGTACAATCATCAGTTCCCAAATCCCACCTCCCTGCAAAAAAAACGAATAAAAATGGAACAGGCACATCAACCCCCAAATCCCTCCTTCCGCCACAAAAAAATGAGCAAAACGGATCAGGCACATCGACCCCCAAATTCCTCTACCTGCACAAAAAAACAAACAAAACGGATAAGGCACATCAACCCTCAAATCACTCCTCCACAAAAAAAAAAGAACAAAACAGATCAGGTGCATCGACTCCCAAATCCCTCTTCCTGCACAAAAAGCTGAACAAAATGGATCAGGAACATCGACCCCAAACCCCACTCCCTACACAAAAAAACTGAGAAGATCAGGCAAAAAATAACACGGAATGTAAAAAAGAGTCTATAGTCCAAAGTCCAAATCCAAAACTCAGAAAAAGTCTGGACAATGTTCTCTGGGCACAGCTGCAGGCTCTCCCCTTTCCAGTACAGAGCAACCCATTAAAAGCCAAGTAGCCAGCGCTCATGCTCTACACTCACTTCAATCCCCCTCATTGCTTTAATCAGTGAACAAAGGGAGTTTTAATCGGCAAAATGGAGCCAAACATTGGCTTGCGCCCCGTCCTGCAGACTGCCCACTGTGAGGTTTGCGCACACTGCCCCTGCCTTCTGGAATCCTCTTGGAGACTGCAGAGCGCTGGAACACTCAAATGATCTCCAAACTTCTGCACTTGCCTTGATGTTTCAATTGCCCTTGTCGCTTTAATCGGCAAACAATGGAAACTTTAATTGGGGAAATGGAGTCCCTCATCTTCTTGTGTGCTATCCTGTAGCCCTCTTGCTATGAGGTTCGCTCACACTGCCTCTACCTCCCAGAATCCTCTCGGAGACTGCAGAGTGCTGAAGCACCCAATCTCCAAACAACAAAACACAGGCTCCAACCATTCCAGAATCAGATTTAAGATGAGAAACAAAGGTAAAAGACATAAAAGTGAAAAAGATTGTTTGATGATCTATCCAGAAGATGTCGACCAAAGGAGCATTGTATGCAGTTACCATCTTGACTGGAAGTTGGAGCATATAATTAATTTATAAAAGCAGAGAAATGAGTTGCAATATTGAAACTGAGTAGTACATTTAGCCCATCGATCCTTATAATGTATTTAGTGAGATTATGGCCAAAATGTGGTCCAACTCCATTCTTCCCCCAAATTCTTTAATTGCCTAGCCCACCAAAATATCAACCAACCAGATCTAAATTTAACAACTGAATTTGTAGGAAATAAGGTAATACAGTAGAAAAAGAGGTTAAGTAACATTAGGACGGAAATAGAATTTAAACAAAGATATACAGATTTAGATTACATTTTCTTATCATCTCTGGAACTGCCTAAAAATACCTCCTGAAGCATAGTTACTGTTGCAATGCAGAAATTGCAACAGCAGCCAAATTTAGCCCAGTAAACGCTCCAAAAGGGCAATCCAATATTGACTGGGTAATCAGTATTTTTGCAGATGTTGACTGAGAGACAAGTATTGGCCAGGCTACCAGGGATAATTTTATTTATCTTTGAAATAGTGTCATGAGATCTTTTCCATCATGGTTTAATGGTTCATTCTCATTCTCAACACTTGAATCCTGGATTAGCACTGGAACCCATAATTTTTTGACTTGGAATAAAATCACCAAAAAGGGATGGATGTAATCAGAATTCCAAGTACAACTGCAGAGGAGTTCCATTGTGTAGGAGTTAGTTTCCTAAAAAAAACTATACAGTGATTTTCGAAATATTTGTTGTTTCTTTCACAATGTTTATTTAGTTTTTTTCTCACATAAATTCTGTAAGAGCAAAATGTTACTCCTTATCTCAAATCTTTTGGTCGTAAATTCTGTAAGGGCAGCTTCTTGTTGCCTGAACTGCAATAATGCAGGGATACACTGCATATTAAACCAATAAAAGAGGAAGCACTAGTGGATCTAATAATGTAAATCAAAGACAACAGATTAAAAAAAGCAAATGTATGCCAATGTAGTCATGCCAATGGTGACCTTAACATATGACAGTTTGAAATAAAGATTGAAAAGGTCACAACTTAATGATCAAAGTAATGGAACAAGAGTAGAAAAATTACAAAACATTTTAGCTGATTTGTAAAGATCATTGGAAAGCATATCCTGGTAAAATAAAACAAGAATCTGTCACAATAAAATAAAAAAGGTTCACCTCTATGTCCTATATCTATATATAATTATGATCACAAGTTGGAATTAATTATGCCTATTATTGTACAGTGGATTTTTTTTTCAGCTTGTTCTTGTTATTGGCATAGTGCCTTCCAGCTCCTGCATCAGTTGCTGATCTGAAATGTTTTCACCATGTGAATTATACTAGATTTTAGAAGATCTGAGGATCTCTAAATTCAGTCCAAAAAAAAAGATGAGGAACTTCAGGTTCCAACTGATATTTCTGCAATCAGAAGATCCCTGTAATATTTGGGCATTGTGACAATTCAGTATCATCTTTTCCTATAGAGAGCTATTTTCTGCTTAGAAGAGCATGGAAGATGATTTGATTGAGACATAATGCTGAATTAAAATTGTTTTGGAGTTAACAAATGTTATAATTAAAAGCAGTTAAACTTGATTCCCTGATTATTGATCTTTATCCTGGACTGATGAAAAAAATGATTGAGATAAACGACATGGAGATTACAGAAGCAAGATACTATTTACATAGTTAATGTGATCCCTCAAAAGAAGTAAACAGGAATTATTAAAGGGACATCTTAATGCCAAGAAGTCTGAAGTGGAACAGATAAATAGTAAAATCGCTTGGAGCCGGTAGTTCCATTTAAAATACCCACCATTGCATTGTGTGTTGTACAATATTACAACTGTTGTCAAAAATTCTTTGAATAGAAAATTACTCTCAATGTGTAGGTTTTCATAAATAAAATGGCAGAGGCATTTTAATGTAAGGGAAACTGTATTAACTCGTTTATTGTCCTCCAAAGCGTGGTTAAAAACCATGTCATAACATCATCACGTTAGACCAGCCTCTTAAAGTGAAACCCAACTCAATGTTGGTGATTGTGAATTATACCTATGCTTGCACCCATTATATTACCCAAGGATAGCAATCTTTCTTAAAACGTATGACGAAGCAACACATGTTTATCTGGTGAAATTTAAAGTTTGGAGTTGTATGCCTTTGATGTAACTATCTTTGTCTCTTGAAATATTAAAAAGGTTATTGATTTTTACAAATGACATTTCTGTATCATGGTCCAAATAGTAACACGATTATGAAAGGGTAACAGTTTACACAAAAGTGTAAAAGCTTAGGATAAAGTATCATATATTGATGATGTGTCATGCCCTTCCACCTTCCTGCAATCACATCTGCATATTCAAAATCATATCATTAATGAATTAACTGAATTTGTTTTGTATATACAGATCATTTGGGTAAGGTTTTTAGGAATATCTATTTATCATTGCAAAATTATCTCATGGATCAGTTGATGAAACAGAGCATTTCCTCTGTCATTCTTTCCACTAATATGTTCCTTTCAGCATCTCATCTTTATATCAAAGTCTCTCTCTGTATTTTTCCGACATTGCAAAACTATGCTTACTTTGCTTTAAGTCTAAATCATTCATATATCTCAAACTCAAAGATTATCTGAGATCATAGCCTACAAACTTTATCCAAAGTGAACAATAAACATTTACTCTAACCATTGATTGTCCTTTCATCAACCAATTTTCTTTATTAGATTTTGTATCATTATACACCTGTAACAACATTTCTCATAAGAAATAAAACCATAAGAGATAGGAAGAATAGCCTTACAGACCTTTGAGTCTGACCTGCCATTCGATAAAACCTTGGCAGATCTAGTCTTGGCCATAACTCCACTTTCCTGCTTGTTCCCCATAACCCACCTCTCCCTCGTACCCCATCTGTTACTTATTTTTATACATACATTCTTTCTCTCACTCTCCTTTTTCTCCCTCTGTCACTCTGAATATACCCCTTGCCCATCCTCTGGGTCCCCCCCCTTGTCCTTCTTCCCGGACCTCCTGTCCCATGATCCTCTCGTATCCCTTTTGCCTATCACCTGTCCAGCTCTTGGCTCCATCCCTCCCCCTCCTGTCTTCTCCTATCATTTTGGATCTCCCCCTCCCCCTCCAACTTTCAAATCCCTTACTCACTCTTCCTTCAGTTAGTCCTGACGAAGGGTCTCGGCCTGAAACGTCGACTACACCTCTTCCTAGAGATGCTGCCTGGCCTGCTGCGTTCACCAGTAACTTTTATGTGTGTTGCTTGAATTTCCAGCATCTGCAGAATTCCTGTTGTTTGAATATTGACTCTGCCTGATTCTGGTTTTTGGATTTCTCTGGATGTTTTGATCTCTGCCTGAACTTTGACAATGACTTTGTTTGCACCTCGGGATTTGTTACTCAATTAATATCACTGTGTGCACAGTACTGGGTCTGCAATTGGATCCCTGCTCGAGCATCCCGACAGAATTTCAATATTGCATATGTTCCATGACAATCACCACAGCTCTCTGAGATTGTGAATTTCAAATATTTAAGATTCCCAGAGAAAGAATTCCTCCTTACCCATCTTAAATCACAACCCCCTATTTTAATGTCACTTAGTTTGAGATATCCTCACAAAAATAAATATTCTCTCAGCATCTACTCTGCTAAGCTGCCCGAGCCTAACATTTCACTAAGATCGACACCCATTCTTAACTCTGACGTTTTAGTCTAAACCTGCTCAATGTTCCTTATAAGATAATTCCTTCATACCAGAAATCAAATGAGTGAACCTGCTCTGAATTGCCTCCATTACAAATGTATCATGCAAAGGATACCAAGACTGCATTCTACTCAATGTATGGTCTCCCCAGTAATAACTCAGTTGTAGAAGTAAACCAAACTATTGTACACCTTTTGATTTATGCACATGCATTTCTCCAATTGCCAACTTTACAAGTGAACCGAATAATTCAGATTCAGATTTGTTTATTATCATATATACAAAGGTGAAATGAAATGCCTAGCTGGCATGAAACTCAGAGTAAACAATACTACAGTGACTAGCACAAAATAACAGAATAGTACAAAGGTGACATGGCACATTACAAATGAATGAGTACAAAGGTAATAGTGTAATCTGAAGTAGAGCAAAAAGAAATGTTAACACGACAATAAGGGAATAATGGAGAGAGATAGAATTGAGTATAAAATGTGGCAACACTACTGTGAAGGAGCTGTGAAAGTGGTTGTTGATTCAGAAATCTGATAAAAGTAGGGAAAGAAGCTGTTCTTGTTTTTGGGTCTGGTGGTTTGGGCTTTTAAGTTCCTGTATCTTCTCCCAGAAGCTAGAAAAAGAATAGGAGATGGTCAGGGTGGCAGGCATCCTTGACAGTACTACTGTAATGCCCTGGGAAAAGTTTCACTGCTAATGTAATGGTTGTTCTGTAGCAGCAGTGTTTGGATTATGACTAGAGATTACGGGGGCTTTGGAATGTCCCGCCATCCAATGAAGGGAGTGTTTTTTTTCTTGTTGTGTGCCTGAGAGCGAGTTGTTCAAGGTCTTTTGTTCGGTGGAAGATGGAGAGAGAAGATTCTAGAATGGAGAGGTCGTAGACTACAGGACAGAGTGGACTTGGAATGGGGCCAGGAGTCAACAACTCTCAGAGGAAATCGATGAAGAACTAATGGATGGGAAAAGCGTGAGCTCCAACATGCACATTAGACTGTTTCATTAAAATGGGCCCTTTCTTTTCATTTTCTTTACTAACCCTATAGTCAAATTAAGAATTATAAAGCTTAATAGTTTAATTGCATATGGTGTACTGTCTGATATTTCATGGAGCTGATTTGTAACAGGATAACACATCATGCAGCATCCACACAAACAAGATTTCACAAGTTTGGCAGGGCCAGGCACTGTCTTCCCTTAGACTAACGCCATAGGCCGAACCTGAGGGTTACAATTGTGGGGGCTCATCTGGGATTGATTTTGTTGGCTGCTGTGTGATTGCCCTGAGCACTGAACCAGTGGGTTGGGTGTTTAAGTCTGTGCTGGTATGGATGCTGCTGGGGTGGAGTGGTGGTGTGCCTCCACCACGGGGTTACTAGTAACCAATGCGTGTGTTTTGAGTGGGGTAGATATTCGTACTCTGGATGAATTGTTAATTCACCTTTTAAGTACTGTTAAAGTTGTCAGCAAAATTACGATTGCTGGGTGGAGGTTTAATAAAATGGCGGGCACAGACCTCGTTTGATGTAATGGTAGTGGAGCTGCCCGGTACTATTGGTGCCCCAGGTGAGGTGGGGCCGTGGACTGTCCATACTTTTCAGGGAAGAAGAAGGCCAAATCACAAGTTGAGTTTCCTGTAGCTGGGGGTGGAGACTTCAAGGACAATGTTTTATTGTTTCTGAGGAGTGAGTGGAAGGAGTGGTCAGATTTGGAATGTCTAATTAGTCCCCATCCCCCAGGGAAGAATGAGAATTCTGAGTTAGTATCGCCCCTTACCTCTCTGGCGAATAAATGCGAAAATGCCCAGGTCCTAAGTCCCAGCTATGGTAGGCTCCGCCTATTCTCTGGAATAATGCCCACTCCTAAAGGGGAAGAGGAGAATGAGACTTGAGCGGAACAGATGAGTGGCAGTGCTCTGATGACGTAAAGTGTCAGAGATTGGCTGAAAGTTTGAGTGCGCGGGTTGCTGACATTGTGAGAGCCCGGTACCCCCCAGCCAATGTTGCTGGTTACATGGGAGCACTGGAAAATGCATTTGACACGATAGGAAGCCCAATGGAGCTCATGACGGGGTTTCAGAACATGCATCAAAAGAAGGGGGAGAAGCTTTCTGCCTATATCTTTTGGCTAGAGAGGCAGCTAAATTGCTTGCAGCGCACAGGGGCTAGTCAGATGGCTGAGGTGGATCAGTTAAGAATGGATCAGATAGCAAAGGGCGCCCAGTCCCAGGACCTGATTGCTTGGGGTCTCCGACTGTCTTGTACGATGCACCCCCCCCTCCGTTCGTTGAGCTGATCAGAGAAGTACGAGGGGAGGAGAATGCATCGGAGGTGCGGGACGCCTCCGTCAGCAGGATACTGTCTCGGTAGTGGTCCCCTGTGGTGAAGTGACCATGGACAGCCTGCCCCGGGAGTGATAGAGGAGACTGTGGCAGAGTTGAGAACTCAGATGTCCCGGTTGTTATCAGCGCGTGTGACCCCCCTCCCCCATGTGATGGAGCTGATAGAGAGGTGGATCCTCTAAGGGGACAGAGGGATGGCAGCAGCCAGGGTCATGCAATTAGGGGAGCAGCTGGTATTGTTTATTATAACTGTGGCGAAGAGGGGCCCAACACTCCTATTGTGAGGAGGCTCATGGGAGCCTGCAAGGAGAAAGTTGGAGAGAGCATCCATTCACCCAGTGTTTTGAGCTGCTTTTGAGGAAGTGCGTGGTTGATTGGGCCAGATAATGAGTTTAGACGAGGGACTGCGTGGCTCACCCAGTCCAAGCCAATCGTGTCATGGCCTGGGGAAGTAGTGGGAAACCCCAAATTTCCCAGAATGCTCAAGGGCCAGGCCCTCTTAGTTAACACTCCAGAAGACCATGAGGAGGAATTGGGATTACCTGCTGGGATACTAGTGAGGCCCGAACTGCAGAAGCCCTTGGTTGTACAGTTAAACAGGACGGCAGTGATTGTCAGGAACACTATGAAGAGGGAGGTCACCTTCAAGTGGGGGATGCCCTTGGTGCATCTTTTGCTGGTGACAGTAATGTCTTGTGTCCTTGTGAGACAAGCCAGGGAGAAACTATTGGAAAAAGGGGAAAAGTTGTCCGCTGAGTCATTCAACTTAGGGGATTCCCTGGTGCCTGCAGGTTGGAAGAAGAGGTTGATAGAGAAGAGGTTGAAGCTGGAAGGTGTCTTTTCCACTGATGAGTTTGATATGGATTGTTCCAAGAGCACTCGTTACACTATCCAGGTGACCAAAGACACCCCATTCAGAGAGAGGTTGCAGCCACTAGTCCCTGCAGAGGTGGAAGATGTTCGGCAGCGCTTGAAGGAAGCTGGTGTCATCACTAAATCCAGAAGGCCCTATGCGTCACCAATAGTAGTGGCCAGAAAGAAGAATGGGAAGGTACGGATGTGTGTGGACTATAACACTTTGAACAGGTGTACCGTCCCCGACCAGTATACTGTCCCAAGGATCGAAGACACGCTGGCCTGTTTGAGTGGTGCGAAGTGGTTCAGTGTGCAGGGCTTGAGGAGTGGATATTACCAGATCCCCAAGAGAAGATGTCCACTGGGATTCTTCCAGTTCGAAAGGATGCTCCAGGGCATATTGGGAGCCTCTGCAAACTTCCAGCGTGTCATGGAGAAAACGGTGCGGTATATGAACTTGCTTGAAGTATTGGTGTATCCGGATGACCGCATAGTGTTTGGGTCCACCTTGGAAGAGCATTAAGAGAGGCCACTGAAGGTGCTGGGTCGCCTGAAAGCTGAAGGGTTAAAACTTCCCTGGACAAGTGCTAGTTCTGTTAGCTATGTTGGGCACATAGCCTTATGGCATGGAGTAGGTATGGATCCAGTTAGGATGATCTCCTGGCCAAGGCCCTAGACTGTGAGCACTTTGCGCTCATTCCTTGGGCTCTGTGGTTACAATCAGAGGCTCGTGAAGGGCTATGCGAAAGTGAGTCACCCTTTAAATCAGCTTCTGTGCAGTTACCCTCACTTGGGGAAGAAGGAGGACAAAAGGAGAGGAGGGTATAGAGAATCGAGGTGCGATGCGAAAAGGCCTTTCGGTCGCTGAAGGAGATACTGACTCAGGCGCCTGTGCTGGCTTTTGCAGATCCCCGATTGCCGTATGTACTGCATACGGACGCCAGCAGAGAGGGCTTAGGGGGTGTCGCCCTCTGAGAAAAACTACCCCACGCCCAAGTTGGAGTTTCTGATGTTGAATTGGGCTGTGGTGGATAAGTTGAGTGACTACCCCTACGGGGCCAAGTTTGAGGTGAGGATGGACAACAATCCCTTAACTTATATCCTAACCTCGGCAAAATTGGATGCCACAGGCCATCAGTGGTTGGCAGTGTTGTCTGTCTATGATTTCAGCCTAAAGTACCGGCCGGGAAGCAGGAACGTTGATGCTGATGCTTTGTCCCGACGGACGCATGAAGGGCTAGACAGGGATGAAGAGTGGGAGAGCGTTCCTGCCCCAGGGGTGAAAGCCATGTCCCAGTTTGCCATCATGGTGAAGGCAGATGGAAGGTAAGGGCAGAATCAAGCGGTAGATCAATTGGGAGCTTCTGATGACACCATTCCACTGGTTTACTGTAACCTGACTGCTCTGAAGACAAACCAGTTACCGGAATTGAGTCCTGGGGAAGTGGCAGCTGCTCAGCGAGATGACTCGGGCATCAGTACCATTTGGTCAGTGGTCGAAAAGGGAGACCTGGCCCAAGCGGAGAAGACGAAACACGCTGTGGTGCATCCCTTACTGAGAGAATGGCTCAGGTTGGAGTTGAGGAACCAGATCCGGTCATGTCACCTCCGGACTGACCTCAGTGTTTCCAGATGGTTCTGCCTGATAATTATCGGAGGACGGTGTTGAAGTCACTTCATGATAATTCTGGACTTTTGGGGGTTGAAAAGACGTAAGGGTTGCTCAGAGATCAGTTTTACTGGCCCCAAATGAAGCCGGAGGTCAAAGAATACTGCAAATCGTGCATTCAATGCATATGGAGGAAGACGCTGCCTACGAGGGCAGCACCCTTGTCTCACTTGCAGAGTGCGGGGCCCCTGGATCCGGGGTGTATGGATTTCCTGTCAATAGAGCCAGATGCCAGCAACATGGCGATTGTCTTAGTCATCATGGATCACTTCACCAGATATGCACAGGCTTTCCCTACCAAGGATCAGAGGGTGTTCACGGTGGCCAAAGTGTTATGGGAGAAGTATTTCATTTATTATGGCCTCCCCAGATGGATACATAGTGATCAGGGATGGGATTTCGAGAGTAGGCTCATCCATGAGTTACTGCACATGCTCGGAGTCGAGAAGTCGAGGGCCACTCCTTATCACCCACAGGATGATTCTCAGCCCGAGGAGTTTAATTGGACCTTGCTAGACATGCTTGGAACCTTGGAGATCAGCAAGAAGAGCAGGTGGAGTCAACATATTGGACATCTGGCCCACTGCTACAACTGTACCTGAAATGAAGCTACCAGGTACTCACCATATTATCTGATGTTTGGGCACGAGGTGAGGTTGCCCATTGACCTTTGTTTTGGGACTGACGAGGACGACCTACCACCGAAGACTCATCTGAAGTATGTGTCTGATATGAGAAGGGAGCTGAAAAAGGCTTATGAATTAGCTGAGGTCGTGGCTGCCAAGCAGAGTCAAGGAAATAAGAGGAAGTATGATCAAAAGGTTAGGTTCTCTCAACTCATGCCAGGAGACTGAGTCCTCATAAGGAATTTGTGGCTACCTGGAAAGCATAAGTTGGCTGACCGCTGGGCCCTATGTAGTGGACAGTCAGATGCCAAACATACCCGTTTTCCGGGTGAAACCAGAGGATGGGAATGGGCCTGTCAAGATTCTGCATCGGAACCACCTTCTACCTCTGGGATAAGAGGTGCAGGTTGACCCAGAGCCCGACCTGGAGCCTACACCTAGTAAGAGGACTCTGCAGCGATGCGGGGTGATTGCAGGACCAACGGCAGGAGAGATTAGACCAGCCCCTGCGCCTGAGTGGGATACTGATTTGGAGGATGATGAAATAGGGGTGTGGTATATGCTGCCTTTTGCTAACTCCCCACTGACTGAAGAAGAGATTCCCAACCCTTCTCCCGTTGAGTCAGGTGAAATCGGGGGCGCTACCTGTGGACAGCCAAGCATTCAGCAGGATCCTGCAAGGGATGAAGCGGGGCTCGGCCAAGGGATGAAGAGGGGTCCAAGATGCGGGAGGGCATGAGTGATAGACTGGC
Organism: Mobula birostris; assembly: GCF_030028105.1. Classification (NCBI taxonomy): domain Eukaryota; kingdom Metazoa; phylum Chordata; class Chondrichthyes; order Myliobatiformes; family Myliobatidae; genus Mobula; species Mobula birostris. The sequence continues at coordinate 8,167,902 of NC_092391.1, read as the reverse complement.
GGCGGCCTCGCCAGGTAGATCAGAAGTATCCCCAGTAGTGTCAGACCACGAAGAGGTAAATGAAGGGGTATGGAGGTCTCAAAGAATCGGGAGGCCATCGGATAGGCTGGCCTATGTAGCACCGGGGGAATCGTGTGGCTCCTACCGCTTCGGAGAATTACGTCACTGCCTTTTACACCTGGGTTGGACTTTGTGTTTTTGCAGGAAGGGTCGGCAAATTATCTCATAGTTATGAGGACATGACTAAGTTTGGTGGGGGGAGAGTGTAATGCCCTGGGAAAGGTTGTCCTGTAGCAGCAGTGTTTGGGTTATGTTGAGAAATAACAGGGGCTTTGGAATGTCTCGCCATCCAATGAAGGGAGTGTTCTTGTTGTGTGCCTGAGAGTGAGTTGTTCAAGGTCTTTAGGGGAGACAGTCACCCCAAAAATTCAGGAGACAGGTAACTGGGTGACTGTCAGGAGAGGGAAGGGGAATAGACAGAAAGAGCAGAGCACCCCTGTGGCCGTTGCCATCAACAATAAGTATACAGTTTTGGATACTGTTGGTGGGGACGACCTACCAGGGACAAATTGTAGTGGTCATATCTCTGGCACTGAGACCGGACCCTCAGCTCAGAAAAGAAAGAGGGAAAAGAGGAGAGCAGTAGTGATAAAAGGTTCTGTGGGAGAGAGCGAGAATCCCGGATGCCAGGGTCTGTGATATCTTGGATTGAGTTCTCGGTATTCTCAGGAGAGAGGATGAGCAGCCAGATGTCATGGTCCACATGGGACCAATGACATAGATAGGAGAAGGGATGAGGTCCTGAAGAAGGAATATAGGGAGTTAGGAAAGAAGTTAAAAAGCAGGATCTCAAGGCTGGTAATCTCGGGATTGCTGCCTGTGCCACGAGACAGAGAGGGTAGGAACGGGAAGTTATGGCAGACGAACGCGTGGCTGAAGAGCTGGTGCAGGGGGCAGGGGTTCAGATTTCTGGATCATTGGGATCTCTTCTGGGGAAGGTCTGACCTGTACAAAACGGACGGTTGCACCTGAACTGGAAAGGGACCAATATCCTGGTGGGCAGGTTTGCTAGAGCTGTTGGGGAGGGTTTAAACTAGTTTGTCGGGGGGGGGGTGGGAATCAGAATGTGAGTGCAGAGATGAGGGTAGAAGGACAAGGGCATGATGCAATGTGTTCTGAGTTGGTAAGGAAGGACAGGCAGGGGACAAAACATAAATGTAGCCGGTTAGAGGGGTTGAAATGTGTCAATTTCAATGCTAGGAGTATTAGGAATAAAGGAGATGAACTTAGAGCATGGATCAGTACGTGGAACTACGATGTTGTGGCCGTTACTGAAACTTGGCTGGAGGAAGGGCAGGATTGGCTGATGCAGGTGCCCGGGTTTAGGTGTTTTAAAAGGAATAGGATGGGGGGTAGAAAGGGGGGGGTAGTAGCATTACTGGTCAGGGATAGTATCACAGCTATAGAAAGGGAGGACGTTGCAGAGGAAGTGTCCACTGAGTCGGTGTGGGTGGAAGTCAGAAATAGGAAGGGATCAAGCACCGTGCTGGGAGTAGTCTATAGGCCCCCAAATAGCCCTCGGGACACCGAGGAGCAGATAAGCAGGCAGATTTTAGAACGGTGCAGGAAATACAGGGTTGTAGTTATGGGTAATTTCAACTTCCCTCATATTGACTGGCACCTCCTGACTGCAAGGGGGATAGATGGGGCTGAATTTGTCACGTGTGTTCAAGAAGGGTTCCTGACACAGTATGTGGACTGGCCGACGAGAGGAGAGGCCATACTGGATCTAGTTCTGGGGAATGAATCTGGTCAGGTGGCAGACCTCTTGGTGGGGGAGCATTTTGGTGAGAGTGACCACAATTCCCTTAGCTTCATCATAGCTATGGAAAAGGATAAAAACAGACAAAATAGGGAAGTGCTTAACTGGGGAAAGGCTAACTATGAAGGATGAGGCAGGAACAAGTGAGAGTAAATTGGAAACAGATGTTCAAGGGTGAAAGCACAGAAGTAATGTGGAGAAAGTTTAGGGACCATTTGTGTTGGGTTCAGGATAGGTTTGTCTCACTGAGACAAGGAAAAAATGGTAGGAAAAGGGAACCGTGGCTGATGAAACACGTGAGGCAACTCGTCAAGAGGAAGAAGGAAGCATATGTTAGATATAAGAAGCAGGAAGCAGGAGGGGCTCATGAGAAATATAGGGTAGCCAGGAAGGAGCTTAAGAATGGACTTAGGAGAGTTCGAAGGGGGCATGAGAAGGCCTTGGCATGTAGAATTATGGAGAACTCCAAGGCGTTCTATGCGTATGTGAAGAACAGAAGGATGACAAGAATGGAGGTGGGGCCACTAAAGGATAAAGAAGGCAACATGTGCCTGGAGGTGGAGGAGGATGGGGAGGTCCTAAATGAATTCTTTGCTTCAGTATTCACAAGTGAAAAGGACCTTGATCAGGGTGAGGTTGAAATAGAACAGGAATGTGTGCTGGACAATGTGGAGATGAAGGAAGAAGTGTTGGATCTTCTTAAAAACATCAAGATTGATAAGTCCCCAGGGCTGGATATGATATACCCCAGGTTGCTGTGGGAAGTGAGAGAAGAGATTGCTGGAGTAGTAGCTATGATCTTTGAATCCTCTTTGGCTGCAGGGGAGGTGCCCGAGGATTGGAGAATGGCAAATGTAGTTCCCTTGTTTAAAATAGATAATAGGGAGAATCCTGGGATCTATAGACCGGTGAGTCTTACGTCGGTGGTCTGCAAACTACTGGAAAGGATTCTTAAGGATAGGATCTACAAGCATTTGGAGAAGTACAGTCTACTCAAGGATAGTCAACATGGCTTTGTGAAGGGAAGGTTGTGCCTCACGAGCCTAATTGAGTTTTTTGAGGAGGTAACAAAAGAAACTGATGAGGGTAGGGTGGTAGATGTGGTCTACATGGATCTTAGCAAGGCATTGACAAGGTCTCCCACAAGAGACTCATCCAGAAAGTCATGAGGCATGGGATCAGTTGAACCTTAGCTGTTTGGATAAAAAATTGGCTTACAGGAAGAAAGCAAAGGGTAGTAGTGGAAGGAAAGTATTCTGCCTGGAGGTCGATGACTAGTGGAGTGCTGCAAGGATCTGTCCTGGGACCCCTGCTCTTTGTGATTTTTAAAACAACCTGGATGAAGAGGCGGAAGGATGGGTGAGTAAGTTTGCAGATGACATGAAGATTGGAGGAGTTGTGGATGGAGCTGTAGGTTGTCGAAGGTTACAAGAGGATATAGACAGGATGCAGAGTTGGGCAGAAAAGTGGCAGATGGAGTTCAATCCGGATAAGTGTGAGGTGATGCATTTTGGAAGGACAAACCAGAAGGCTGAGTACAGGGTTAATGGTCGGTTACTTAAGAGTGTGGATGAACAGAGGCACCTTGGAGTTCAAATCCATACATCCCTCAAGGTCGCTGCACAGGTTGATAGGATAGTTAAGAAGGCCTATGGGATGCTAGGCTTCATTAATAGGGGGATTGAGTTCAAGAGTAGAGAGGTCATGTTCCAAATCTACAAATCTCTGGTGAGACCACACTTAGAGTATTGTGTTCAGTTCTGGTATTATAGGAGGATGTGGAAGCTATGGAGAGGGTGCAGAGGAGATTTACCAGGATGTTGCCTGGATTGGAAAACAAGTCTTATGAGGCAAGGTTAGCAGAGCTGGGACTTTTCTGTTTGGAGTGTAGAAGACTGAGAGGGGACTTGATAGAGGTCTACAAGATTATGAGAGGCATAGATAGGGTGGATAGCCAGTACCTGCTTCCCAGGGCACAAATAGCAAACACCAGAGGGCATATATACAAAGTTAAGGGAGGGAGTTTTAGGGGAGACATCTGGGGTAAGTTTTTTACACAGAGGGTTGTGGGTGCCTGGAATGACTTGCCAGGCACTATTTAAGAGCCTCTTGGACAGGCACATGGATGAAAGAAAAATAGAGGGTTACGGGGTAGTATGGGTTTAGTACTTTTTTTTAAGGAATATATGGGTCAGCACAACATCTAGGGCCGAAGGGCCTGTACTATGCTGTAGTATTCTAGTGTCTAGTGTCTTTTGTTCAGCAGAAGATGGAGAGAGAAGATGCTAGAATGGTGAGGTCGTAGACCACAGGATGGAGTGGACTTGGAATGGGGTCGGGAGTCGACGACACCTGGGGGAAATCAATGGAGAATGAACGGATGGGAAATTTTGAGCTCCAATGTGTGCATTAGACTGTTTCATTAAAATGAGCCCTTTTTTTTGGTTTTCTTTACTAACCCTATAGTCAAATTAAGAATTATAAAGCTCAATTGTTTAATTGCATATGGTGTTCTGTCTGATATTTTGTGGAGCTGATTTGCAACAGGGTAACACGTCATGCAGCATCCACACAAACAAGATTTCACAAGTTTGGTGGGGCCAGAGACATCTTCCCCTAGACTAATGCTGCTGGCCGAACCTGAGGGTTATACTACCAACCTTCTAGAAGCAATGCTCCATGAAGTGGTGAGTCTGGGATGAAACTGGGCAGTGTTCAACACTGTCTCCTAGTTCATTCGGTACAGGGGACAGCAAGTGCCATACCAGGCTGAAAATATAACTTCAAGAATACTTTCTATAGAACATCTGTAGAAATTTGAGAGAATGCTCTGATGCTTAAGAAAGTACAGATGCTGATGTGCTTTCTCAAACACTCTATTAGTATAGAGGGACCAGATGAGGCTTGGACCACAGGAACTTGAAGATGTAGCCTTTCACTTTAGCAGCTCGTTTGATGAGGACAAGGTTGTGTTCACTCCCTTGCTTCCCTTGTTCAACAACTAGATCTTTCATCTTGCTAACATTAAAGGGTGGGATGTTGTTTTGACAAAATGACATAAGGTTTGTGATCGCTTTCTTTTACTATGTGCCATTATTGTTGGTATTAACGGGTGATGGATTCTTTCCAGTATTTACAGAACAATTTTGTCTTATTAAATATTTTTTGTATTAATCCTTACGGCTAATTTCCCTGAAACATGTATTCAATTCCTCCAAGTCTGGCTAGTAAAACAAAACTGATATGGAAACAGCAATGAAGAACCCTTCTACATCTGAGTGGGAGGGGTATTCCTGAGTCTCCACCTGGGACTTGCATGACTGACATTAGTGAAAACTGAGAGGAAAGTACTGGCACGATGAAGGAAGCTCTGAACACTGCCATGGATGGAGGACCTTCATTGCTGCCCTAAATGCTGGTGGCTTAACAGGTGTAAGTATATATTCAATTACAATATGCACCATCATGGATATCTTCAAGTGGCGGTGCCTCAGGAAGGCAGTATCCATCATTAAAGATCAATACTGCCCTCAACCACACCTCTTACATTTCATGCACGCCTGCCCTTACTCCATCCTCCTGCCACCCCATCAAGGGTTCCTCTTGTCCTCACCTACCACCCTACTAGCCTCCATGTCCAGCACATAATTCTCTGTAACTTCCAGCAAATCCAACGGGATCCCACCACCAAGCACATCTTCTCCACCCCAGCTCTCTACACTCTGCAAGGATCACACCCTGTGTGAATCCCTTGTCCATTTGTCCCTCCCCACTGATCCTCCTCCTGATACTTATCCTTGGAAGCAGAGGAATGCCATACCTGTCCCTACACCACCTCCCTCACTACTATTCAGGGCCCCAGACAATCCTTCCAGGTGAGGCAACAATTCACCTGTGAGTCTATTGGGGTCACTGCTATAACCAGAGCTCCCTGTGTGGCCTCCTGTATATTGGTGAGACATAACGTAAATTGGGAGACTGCTTCTGAGAGCACCTGTGCTCCATCTGTCAGAAAAAGCGGGATCTCCCAGTGGCCACCCATTTCAATTTTACTTCCCATTCTGACATATCAGTCCATGGCCTCCTCTACTGCCACGATGAGGCCACACTCAGGTTGGAGGAGCAATAGCTTATATTTCGTATGGGTAGCCTCCCTCCTGATGGCATGAACATCGATTTCTTGAACTTCCGCCAAATGCCCCCCACTTTGCCATTCCCAATTCCTGGTTCCCTCTCTCACCTTATCTCTTTATCTGCCCATCACCTTCCTCTGGTGCTCCTTCCCTTCCCTTTCTTCCACGGTCTTCTGTCCTCCCTATCAAAAAACCCCCTTCTCCAGTCATTTATCACTTTCACCAGTCAACTTCCCAGCTCTTTACTTCACCCCTCCTCCTCTTTCGGTTTCACCTACCACCCACCACCTTGTACTTCTTCCTCCCCTCCCCGCACCTTCTTACTCTGATTTCTCATCATTTTTTCCAGTCCTGATGAAGGGTCTTGGCACAAAACGTCGACCCTTTGCTCTTTTCTATAGATGTTGCCTGGCCTGAGTTCCTCCCCAGCATTTTGTGTGTATTGCTCAGATCTCCAGCATCTGCAGATTTTTCTCGTGCTTGTGGTCCATCACTAAGGACCTCATCATTTGGGACATGCCTTCTTCTTATTACTACCATGGGGGGAGGGGAGGGGGAGGGGGAGGAGGGATTGGTTCTTGAAGAACCACACTCAATGATTCAGAAACAACTTCTACCGCTTCCCTATCAGACTTCCGAACAGTCCATGAATACTATCGCGTTATTCAATTTTTGTAACATTTATTTATTTTGTAATGTACTATGTCTTTGCACTGCACTGCTGCTACAAACTAACACATTTCATACCATCTAAGACATTGATCATAAACTTGATACTGATTCTTCCGATTCTAGGCATAACCAGAGTTAAATTCAGCAAATTGCTAAGAAATTCCTCTCTGATCTCAAAACACTCTGGATCACGATTAACAATGTTGCATACAGCCATGACCATGTCTCCTATTCAACTGAGAAGGCATTCTGTAAACTATTAGTTCCGCTAAACAAATGAGATGAACCATTAAACACTAATCCTTCATCAAGCAGCAAGAGATTGAACAATCAAATTACATGTGTGGCCTTTAATGCCAAATAAAGATTGTAAAGTTATTTTAGCTACATTTATCTGCACTTCATTACATTTTCAATTGTTCTCAAAATTTTTTTCTGGAGTAAAATTATCAATTTAATTACTACATTTCATTATGAAGGTAATGCATTACAAAAAGAAAAAAGCATATTTGATATAGGTCTTTTGTTTTGCAAAATAAGAATAAGATTCAACTAACAAATTAGCATGGGAACTGAGGAAATGTCAACCTTACAAGTCTAATTAAAAATTAGTTATAAAAGTGTTTCTGCCTCACCCACAAGTGTATCTACGGAACCATATTCCAGAGATTTAAAGTCAACTGAAAATTTAGAAATGTGTTTTCACTCTGCCCTCACAGCTCAAACTAGAGAAATGGAAAGATCACCTCCAACAGCTTCTTTGTATCTCACAGCAATCACAGTTGGTTCGTTTGTAAATTTGATGATTGAGTTTGTAGCATGAGTGGGAGTGCAGTCATAGGTGAAGAAAAAGTAGAGAAGTGGGCTCAGTACACATCCCTGAGGAGTACTAGTGTTCAGGGTTGCGGGGAGGGTGTGTGTGTGTTGATGTGCACTTGCCCAGTTTTACCATCTGGGTATGATTAGTGAGGAAGTTCAAGATCCAATTACAGTAGATGTGCTAGAAATGTGAAACAAAAACAAAATACTGCAATACACAGGTCATGCAACTCTACTGGAGATGGAAATGAGAGTTAATGCATTAGATCAATACTTTTACAACTTCCCTCTTCACTACTCAAGCCCACTCTGTCCTTGAAACAAAATCTTCCCTGTAGTCTACTCACCATTTAGCCAAAAATAGTAGCTGGATATAGTGTGGAAATTTTTTGAGTGCAGATGATATCTTTTACTGCTTAGTAGATTAATTGCTGTGTTTTTCTGAACATTGTGGGCATACTATCTTGGTGTTGCAGGCTACCCCAAGCATATCCTTAGGTTGTGTTGGTTAATGCAAATGAAACATTTCACTGTATGTTTTGATATACATATGACAAATAAAGATGGTGTCAGTGACCATCAGCAATGTTTTGCAGATAGCTCACTAAACAGCTAGATACTCTAGTGGATATATTTCTTCTGAACTGTGATTACTGCAGTCTTCAGGCTGTAGTTTCCCTTTTAAAGATGTACTTTTGAACTGAATGAATGATCTGGCACTTTTGTGATCTCTTGAGGGATTCAGTGAACTAGATTCCCAAGAGTACAGGTACTGCCTGAGCAGCCATCACTATGGGTGGACACTACATTGAGGCCTGATTGCGGAAGATGAACCTGTGGTCGGCTCCATTTTTCACACTGGTTAAAGTGTCGAGCAAGATTAAAATCATTGAGGACGAGAACAGAAAACGAACAGGTGTTCAGCACCATCTGCCTGCATTTGGCTGGTCTCCCTCGCTTCTCACTGTTACCAACAGGAAGGAGGTGCAGGAGTCTTGGGTCCCAAGGTGCCATGTTCGGGACTAGTAGCTGCCCTGCAGTTATCGGGCTGCTGGATGGGCTCCACTCCCCTCAGCATTGCATGGGTTCCGCAGCTGGGCACTCACTTTCAGGAACTCTGCAGTTCATGTTCCATGTGTTTTGTTTACTTATTTTTTACTATTTGCACAATTTTTCCTCGTTTGCAAATTGGATATCTGGCAGTCTCGTTATGTGTATTTTTAATGAATTTTATTGTATTTCTTTTGTTAGTGTCTGCAAGAAGTATCTCAAGGTTGTTTATGTAACATACTTCGATAATAAATTGAACTTTAAATGAATCTGAATCTGAATACCCACAGATGCATCAGCTATCTGCAAAATTCTTACAGAAATTAGCCAGATCCCAATGTCTTTCAAACCTTAACTCATTTCACATCTCTGTTAATCTTCATTTTTTAAATATTGGATTAAATCATCTAGTCAAGCACAATTAATCTGATAAATACAGCTAAACATCCAACTGAAAAACTGAAATATATCTGAGAAGGGATCTGGTGCTTTCCTGATGTAAATGATGAATAAACTCTTCTCGGGCTTCCAGCCAGGTACAAGTAACAATTTTATCCTACGTTTCAATCATAAACTCTGCCATCTTCATAAGAGATGATGCCTGGTCAAGTCTAGTCCAGTGGTATATAATTGTGTAAAGAGAAGGTGAGGCCTCTTTGTTCTTTAGCCTTCCTTCTGAGATGGCAGGATGAGGACATCATCCCTAAGTTTGTGAGGTTGCATTCCACGATGGTTTCTCCGACAGCTATATGTATTCTATGATGAGCTAGCCAAGCGTTGGTTAGGGAGTGTATCCATTGTATTAGATCGGCTCTGGACACTAACATGAACAGACAACTATCTCTTCACCTGGAACTGACAGCCCTCTTGTCTCCTGGTGATTGGGAGTACATCGACAACGAAGGAACACAGTGAGACAGGCCAGGAAATAAAACAAACTATTCCAACAAAGTGCAGCCATCCCACCATTGGACCCAGAAGGACTGTCATCAGTCAGACTGGACAAAGCATTGACAAGGTGACTAGATCGGTCCTCAACAAGGGGCTAAACTTTACTCTGGTCCCCAGAGCTATACCTTATCGGGACTACATTAGTGGAGTAGAGCAAGCGATCTGAAAACTACCACTGGATACCATGGAGGAGGTAAGGGCAGTGGTCTGCATAGCCCGCAAAAGGGCCATTTTACCAAAACCGCACATTACAAAAGGAGAGCGACTGGCCCTCCAGGCACTACGGTGAATGAAACACAGCCATCATGATTTTAGCAGCAAACAAAGGAAATGTGGTGGTTCTGATGTCCTTGGAGGAACACTACAAGAAAATCCAACAGGTTCTGGACAATCCTGTCTACAGAGCTCTATAGTGGGATCTCACAGATTTGATTGTGAGAATGACCTCTGCTTCACTGAAGGAATCTGGACTGCCAGCAGATACCTGCAAGACACTTCTGCCTCAGGTGCTGATACCACCAAAACTTTACAAGCTCCCTAAGATACACAAGCAGGGCTCCCTCAAGACCTATTGTCAGTACAATAGATCCTCTGTCTTACTACCTTGCTAAGCATTTAACAACCATGCTCTTTCCCTTTGTTGGGGGCTGTGAGCATCACATCACGAATTCAACCAACTTCGTAAAAACTATAACCAACATCCAGATGATCCCAGAGAACATAATGGTCAGTTTCGACCTGGTTTCTCTGTTCATGAGAGTTCCCATTAAGGACAGCTTGGTCCTCCTGCAGTTAAAGTTTGATGAGGGTACCATTAACCTTTTTGAACATACTTTATATCAATGTATTTCCTTTATATATACTATGACTAAAATGGACAGAGTGGCCATGGGATTGCCCTTGTTGCCAACTATTGAAGAGAGGACTATGAGGTCATTGCCCTTATGCTTCTTCAGACACATCGATAACGCCTTCGTAATGTGGCCTCATGGACTCCAGACACTCCAACTGTACCACAACCATCTGAACAGCATACATCCAAACATCCAATTTATGATGGAGATGGAGAACAATGGCTGCCTCCTGTTCCTGGACATTGTAATATGACGGAAACCAGATGGTAGCCTCAGGCATGTCTATTGGAAACCCATTCGGTGATTCTGCAGGGAGCGCTCATGGAGTGAAGTCGCTTCTGGCTTCGCTCCATTCCCGTTATCTTTTTTAACCTATGATCTCCTTGATCTAATCAATTTTATCCACACCAGAAGATTTATTCTATCTTACTGATTTTTTCTTAAATTGCAACTCTGGAATTTAAAGAAATGAGTACAAGATCCAAAGCCAAAGATGGGAAAGATTCTGACGGGAACGGAGGAAAAAAGAAAGGGACTCTAAACAAACGGAGCTATCTTATGAGGTTATGATGAAGTTTCTAGAGGAAAAGTTCGAGGAACAACGGCAAAATTTATCTGAAAGTCTATCTGATAAATTTGAACAACAACGTCAAAGCCTTAATGAAGATTTAAAATCAATCATGGAATCTCTGAGATCCCTGGATTGTGAAGTTCAAAAACATCGAAGTAAAATCTCTGAACTGGATATTAAATCTCAGAAGACGGATTCAAAAGTCGAGAATTTAGAGCAGAATTTAGCTTCGACTATTAAACAACTGCAACATTTTAAATCCAAAGTCATCGATCTTGAAAATCGATCAAGAAGACAAAACTTACGTATAATTGGTCTACCCGAGGATGTTGAGGATGGAGACCCTTCAATATTCTTTGCTCAACTTTTAAAGGATACGTTCAGTTCAGTTTTTCCCAACAAGCCTCCATTACTTGACCGTGCCCACTGTATACCTCGGTCAAAGTCGACATCCGCTGTATCCAAACCAAGACCAATTATTCTTCGTTTCCATTATGTTAATGTTAAAGAACAGCTTCTCCAGACTGCTTATCGACAAGGGATGATCAAGTATCGTCAGCATTCCTTCAGGATAGTTCAAGATTACAGTCCTGAAGTGATGAAGGAGTGACTGACTTTTAAACCTCAGATGTCGGAATGTTATCAAAAAAATCTCAAACCGGCATTATTGTATCCTGCATGTCTCAGCATTTCTCTTCCTGATGGATCTCGTCGCGTCTTCCATTCCATAACCGCGGCTCAAAGCTTTTTGGAGGATAGCTACCCATCTGATGTGGACACTGCCCTTTAATTAATGTTCTGTGCTCTCAGCATCAGCTTTTTTCTCTGGTGTTTTTTAAAAAAAAATAAACCTTCTACTACCGTACGATGAAGGTTTTTTTATAAGCTCAAGATTTTTGTTTTGTGCTTACTACTATAGTTATTACTTTACAACTTATATGAAATAGTTATTTCTTGTGAATAACGTTACTTTCTTTTAGTTAATTTTTCCTTAACATTTTGTTTTCCGATATTATTTCTAACGATTTGATCTGACGATCATTTTCTGTTATATGTTCTTTACTTTCGTTTCTGTACAATTAAAATGGCGATTTGTTTTTCTTTTTGCATAATCTCCTTTGTTCTTTTTGGGACGCCATGTTCTTATGTTTCTTCTTTCCATAATCCCCTTTTTTTTGGAAGTGATATTTTATTTACTCTCATTTATAATTAACTAATCATACATATTGATACTAACTTTTTCTTATTTATGTATCTTAGTAATTATACAATGTAGATTATTTTAGTATAGTGTTTAATTTTTTTTATATATATCAGTTTCCGGGGAGTCATCTATATAACATATATCTTTGGAGTTGCCTCCTGCAGAAATGGGGTTAGAGTTAGTATTAGTTAGTTCTTTCTTCAGCCTTCTCTGGTTTAGTTTGGAGCTCTTGGGGATGGTGGGTGGGGTAGTCTTTTTCTTTTTCCTTTTTAATTTTTTCTATTGGGCTGATTTAGGACTACAAAGATGTCTGCAGTGTCGGGATTTCTGGTTCCTCTCTGATGATGTATTCCTCTTCCAATTTCATGAGTTCACATTATGGTTAACCCTTTACTCACCCAAAGGGTTAATCTTAAATTATGGCTCACATTATTAATTTTGTCTCTTGGAATACAAATGGTTTAAACCATCCAATAAAATGGAAAAAGATTTTCAAAGTATTCCAAAGACTGAATGCTCATATTATTTTTGCACAAGAAACTCATGTAAGGAAAGAGGATAATCAACGCTTCTTTAAGTTCTTAAAGGATAAACAATACCATTCAAACTCCCAAGCCAAAATTAAAGGCGTTTCAATTTTTATAGATCCCTCAATTACATTTATTCATCAAGACATTATCTCAGATCCTAATGGCAGATTTTTGTTAATCACTGGGTTACTTTTTAATAAAAAGGTTGCTATGGTTAATGTTTATGCTCCGAATGTGGATTATCCTGAATTTTTTAAACACATATTCACTTCTTTTCCTAACTTAAATGAGTATATGTTGATAATGGGTGGGGACTTTAATTTATGTTTGAATCCCATGTTGGACAGATCCATAGGTAGTCCGGCTCTACCGAATAAGTTGGCTACTCTTATTAACTCTTTTATGTTTGACTCTGGGATTTCAGAAATTTGGAGATTTCTACACCCAAACGATAAAGAATTCTCATTCTTTTCACATGTTCATCATTCTTACTCTCGAATTGACTTTTTTTATTGACTCTCGATTAATCCCATCTGTAATTGATTGTAATTATGACATTATCGCCATTTCAGATCATGCTCCAATGAAACTTTCTATCAAGTTAATGGATACTTCTTGTACTAATAGACAATGGCGATTTAACCCTATTTTGCTTCAAGACTTAGACTTTGTCAAGTTTATAAGGGAACAGATTGATTTCTTCTTTTCAATTAATACTACGGAAGAAGTTTCCAATGGAACAGTTTGGGATGCTTTTAAAGCTTATATCCATGGTCAGATTATTTCCTATTCGGCTGGTTTGAAAAAACGTGCTATGAAATACTCTTGTTGGTTGATAAAATTAAAGAAATTGATAAAAAATATGCTATTTCTCCCAGTAAGGAGCTGTACAAACACAGAGTTGAACTTCAATTGGAACATAGCTTATTATTAACATCCACGATTGAAAATCAGTTAATGAGAACTAGAAGTGATTTTTATATTCATAGTGATAAATTGGGTAAATTATTGGCTAATCAATTGAAATTTGCTTCGGTTAAATGTCAAATTACTAAGATTCGCAAACACGATGATACTTTGACAGTTGATCATAATGGGATAAACAAAACCTTTCAAGAATTTTATACTTCTTTATATCACTCTGATTTTCCTCATGATTTTAATACCATGCATGATTTTTTAAGTAAACTGAATTTCCCGAAATTATTACCGGAAGATTGCTTATCATTAGAAACTCCTATTACAGAGGAAGAAATAATTACTGCAATCTCATCACTGAATTCTGGTAAAGCACCCGGTCCAGATGGGTTTACAGTGGAATTTTTAAAATTCTTTTTCTCTATTCTCTCTCCGTGGTTGTCTAGAATAATCAAAGAAGCAATCAGTTTAGGTAAATTACCACAATCATTTTATGAACCCTCGATTTCCTTAATTCTTAAAAGGAATAAAGATCCTACTGATTGTGCATCATACAGATCGATATCTCTTTTGAATATAGATTCAAAAATTTTTTCAAAAACTTTAGCAACTAGGTTAGAGAAGGTATTATCTCAAATTATATCTATGGATCAAACTGGATTTATTAAAAATCATTATTCATCCTTTAATATTAGGAGGTTAATGAATATTGTTTATACCCCTTCACTTATTACCCTGGAATGTATTATCTCATTAGATGCTGAGAAAGCCTTTGACAGAGTTGAATGGCCTTATTTATTTAGTGTGCTTGAGAAATTTAATTTTAATTTATATCTTGGATTAAATTGCTATATTATTCCCCGGTAGCTTCGGTTTGTACTAATAATCAAAGATCTCCCTTTTTTCGTCTTTTTCGTGGTACTAGGCAAGGATGCCCTCTTAGTCCTTTACTATTTAATATCGCCTTGAACCTTTAGCAATTGTTATCCATGACTCGCCCAATATTTTTGGTATTACTCGCGGAAACGAAATACATAAATTATCACTATATGCAGATGATTTGTTATTATATGTCTCTAATCCAGAAAAGTCAATTCCTGCTATTCTAGCTTTGTTGGCTCAATTTAGTAATTTTTCTGGTTACAAATTGAATCTTAATAAGAGTGAATTATTTCCCCTAAATAAGCAGGTACCTATTTATGGATGTTTACCATTTAAATTGGTTACTGACTCATTTATATATTTAGGGATAACAATTAAGAAAAAGCATAAAGACTTATTTAAAGCTAATTTTTTACCTTTAACTGATCAGATTAAACTTTCGTTTACTAAATGGTCACCAATTTCTTTGTCCTTGATTGGTCGGATGAATGCTATTAAGATGATTATTTTGCCCAAGTTTCTATATGTATTCCAATCGGTTCCAATTTTTATCCCAAAATCTTTTTTCAATAATGTTGATTCAAAAATTTCCTCATATATATAGCAGAACAAAAATCCTAGGCTAGGTAAAAGGTATTTACCGAAATCTAAAAAGGAGGGGGGGGGGCTCGCCCTCCCGAATTTTAGATTTTATTACTGGGCAATTAATATTCGATACTTAAAATTTTGGTTACGAGATTTGGATGTATCATTAAATCCACATTGGGTAAATCTTGAATGTAATTCATTACAAGGGTCTTCTTTGGGTTCGGTTTTAGGAACTTCGCTTCCGTTTATTTCTTCTAAATTGTATAAACAAATGAATAATCCAATAGTTAAGCACACTTTACGTATATGGTTTCAATTCCGAAGATTTTTTGGGTTTAATCAATTTATTTTAGCAAGTTCTATTATATCTAATTTCCTTTTTCAACCTTCTGCTATGGATCAAGCTTACTTTGATTGGAAAATCAAAGGTATAGTACGTTTTCGTGATTTATTTTTGGATAATTGTTTTATGTCTTGTGATCAACTTTCTAATAAATATAACTTACCCAGATCTCACTTTTTTAGATACCTACAGATTAGAAACTTTTTAATTACTGCTTCTCCTAATTTTCCACATTCATATCCAATGGATACTTTGGAAAAAATTTTAGATCTAAATCTCTCTCAGAAAAGTGTTGTAGCAATTACTTATAACATAATTATGAATTTATGTCCTGATGTTTCCAATAAAATTAAAGCTGATTGGGAAAGAGAACTTAAGATTACTACACCGATTGAAAAATGGGAAAAAATTCTTCAATTGGTTAATTCATCCTCTATATGTGCTGAACATGTGTTGATACAGTTTAAAGTAGTGCATAGGGCTCATATGTCCAAAGATAAACTATCTCGTTATTATTCTTATATTAATCCTATATGTGATAGATGTCATTCCGAGATAGCCCCTTTAACTCACATGTTTTGGTCATGTCCTTTGTTGGAAAAATATTGGAAAGATATTTTTGATATTATTTCAACGGTTTTGAATACAGACTTACAACCTCATCCAATCACTGCTATTTTTGGATTACCAATGATAGACACAAATCATTTAACCTCTTCAGCACGCCGGATGATTGCATTTCTTACTTTAATGGCTAGAAGATCCATTTTGCTGAATTGGAAAGAGATTAACCCTCCTACTGTATTCCACTGGTTTTCACAAACTATGTTGTGTTTGAATTTGGAAGAAACTAGAAGTGTGGTTTATGACCCTTCTATTAAATTTGAAAAAACTTGGAGGCCATTTATTCAGCATTTTCATATGATATAACTTGACCATTTCCAAACTTATTTTACTTCTCTGTACTGTTGGTTGAGAGGAATAGAGTCATTGACACTAAGGTTTTCTTCTCTCCCATTTTTACGTTGTTAGAATTGCCCAAGTCTTTTAGTTTAGCTGACTAATTCTGTTTAGTTTTTTTTTGGGGTGGGGTTTGTTTTTTTTTCTATTTTTTTTCTTTTTCATGATTTCTTTTCTAGTTTTTTTTTGCCCTGTATTATTCTTTGTCATCCTACACGATTGGGAGTTTTGTCAATTTATACTATTTGGTTTTATAATTACTCATTTTAAGTATAACAACGTCTTTCCAACAATTTGTATTATTGCTATGTTATGTTTATATTTTATGAAACTAATAAAAAGATTGAAAAAGAAAGAAAGGAAACCCATTCACATGGACTTATACCTCAATAACATCCACCATCATGCCTCCCAAAATAGAGTGGATTTTTCTACTTTGATTAACTGTGCAAAAACTATTTTGGATTCGGAGAATTTCCACGAGGAAATTAGACGATTACAAATGATGTTACTACAGAATGGCTACAAGGTGAAGGGAATCCATGGGGCCCTTAAAAGGGCTGATGGAAAAACCAGGAAACCTAACGACAAGGAAGAACCTGTCACTACCATCTGTCTTCCCTATATTTCCACGGTTTCTGGAAGGATTGCCAGGGTCCTGAAGCAATACTGAATTCATACCATCCACAAGCCCATAAGAAAGCTCAAATTTGAGCTTATGTGGGTCAAAGATGACCTGGGACTTAGGATGGCTGGCATTTACAGATTTTCCCTGAATGTGGAGTAGTGCACATTGGCCAGACGGGACACATGGTGGAAACCTCCATCAAGGAGCATAGGAGGTGTATCCATTTGGGTTACCAGGATAAATTAATGGTAACAGAACACTGCATTCACAATGGTCATAGAATTCACTTCACAACTACTGTGCTGCACCAATGGCTTTTGGGACTACCTGGCGAAGGAAGCCATTGAAATAAAACTAGAGAAAAAGAATTTTAATAAAGATGAAGGTCTCACTCTAAGATCTGGAATTCAATTGTAAATAAGGAGGCACAGCGGAAACCTGATTGGATGAGGACTAACCAATCAGAAGGGACGGACAACAGGGGTAGATATACCACTAGACTAGACATGCCTAGGCATTATCCCTGATGAAGATGGCAGAGTTTGTCATTGAATGTCAGTTAAAATCGATACCCATACTCGGCTGGAAGCCCGAGAAGAGTTTACTTGTCCAACAGAAATTGTCTGAAAATGTGTGCAAATAACTATCACAAATAATCATTCAGAATATTTCACAAAAATATTGTAAATGTTGCAAGTCATTTAAACTAGTCTTAAAGATCTTTCTTTAATAAAGGCTGGTCATATTATAATTACAATTGTTGAAATTATTTTCAATACTGCACATAAATCACCGTCAATACATGATCCTACCTTCCTTTTTGTATTTTTTTAGTTTACAGCTATTGAAACGGATTATACAGATAAATATGTACTTTAGGAAGACTGTTTTAAAATAAGCCAAGATACAGGTTTTTATAAAGCAAGCAGAATTATAACAAAATTGGTGTGATTAATGTGAAGCTATAGGAACCCAGTCACCAACAATGATATGACTAGGCTTTACAGTGTACCTTGATATCAAAGTATTTAGCTGCTGTAAATGCAGAAAGTATTTTGGTTGATGTATTTCTCTCACATACATATATAAATTACACGTCTGCTTAAGTTGCATCTTTTGTTGCTGGTGATATATTTATCAATTTGGTCTTTGTGATTCCTTCAACTTGTTTGATTCAGTTTCAATACAAATTGCAATAAAAAACAGCAGAGACAGATAGTGACTACTTCCTTCTGCTTTTAACCTACACTTTCAACATTTGAATATTTTTGTTTACACTATTTGTAAAGATGTATAATAAATATACCTGTAATTGTTCATTTGTACCAATGTGTACTAACAGGGATATTCTTGTTGTTGGCAAAGGTTGTGTATTGACAATATTTGCGACATGATAGAGACTTTTCCAGAAATAAGTGTTATACATAGCTATAAAAGTTATAAACATCGAAAATTATCAGAGTTCCCATCAGGACTCCAATTTCAAGTCCAACATTTATCCTTCCAACCACATTTCAAAAGCAGATTATTTGCTCAGTCATTCATTCAATTAAAGCTTGAGGTATCTCACTAAGTGCAGGTTAACTGCCACAGTGTTCTACCACAATTGAAAAAGAATTGGAGTGAGGTAATCTGGGGCATGAAAGTTAAATCTGTGCAATATAGACTTTACCATACAAATGGAGATTCCTCCTCTTCGTGAATGTCAAGGTTGGGTAGATAAAGGTGAAGTGTTTCCCGACTATTTACTTTGGTCTGCTGGTATTCTGAATCAAGGGATCCAGAGGAAGCACCTAGTTCACAGTATGTTTGTGTCTCAATTTCTTCTTTCCTTGAAAGATGGATGTCAGCATCAAGGTTGGTACTTACACCATCTTTTCCTATTAAAAATTGAACCAAAATATCAAGTTTTATCATAGAAACATAGAATACCTACAGTACAATACAGGCCCTTCGGCCCACAAAGTTGTGCCGAACATGTCCCTACCTTAGAAATTACTAGGCTTACCCATAGCCCTCTATTTTTCTAAGCTCCATGTACCGATGTAACACAGAGTGTCATAGGAAGTCATTCCTGCCTGTGGCCATCAAACTTTACAACTCCTCCCTTGGAGGGTCAGACACCCTGAACCAATAGTCTGGTCCTGCACTTATTTCCCGGCATAATTTACATATTATTATTTAACTATTTATGGTTTTATTACTATTTAATTATTTATGGTTCAACTGTAATGTAAACCAATTTCCCTCGGGATCAATCAAGTATGACTATGACTATGACTACGACTATCCAAAAGTCTCTTAAAAGACCCTATTGTATCCGCCTCCACCACTGCCGCCGGCAGCCCATTCCAGGCATTCACTACCCTCTGAGTAAAAAACTTACCCCTGACATCTCCTCTGTACCTACTCCCCAGCACCTTAAACCTGTGTCCCCTTGTGGCAACCATTTCAGCCTTGGGCAAAAGCCTCTGACTATCCACACGATCAATGCCTCTCATCATCTTATACACCTCTATCAGGTTACTTCTCATCCTCCGTAGCTCCAAGGAGAAAAGGCCGAGTTCATTCAACCTATTCTCATAAGGCATGTTCCCCAATCCAGGCAACATCCCTGTAAATCTCCTCTGCACCCTTTCTATGGTTTTCACATCCTTCTTGTAGTGAGGCAACCAGAACTGAGCACAGTACTCCACGTGGGGTCTGACCAGGGTCCTATATAGCTGCAACCTTACCTCTCGGCTCCTAAATTCTATCCCACGATTGATGAAGGCCAAGGCGCCGTATGCCTTCTTAACCACAGAGTCAACCTGCACAGCTGCTTTGAGCGTCCTATGGACCCGGACCCCAAGATCCCTCTGATCCTCCACACTGCCAAGAGTTTTACCATTAATACCATATTCTGCCATCATATTTGATCTACTAAAATGATCCACTTCACACTTACCTGGGTTTAACTCCATCTGCTACTTCTCAGCCTAGTTTTGCATCCTATCAATATCCCATTGTAACCTCTGACATCCCTGCACACTATCCACAACACCTCCAACCTTTGTGTCATCAGCAAACTTACTAACCCATCCCTCCACTTCCTCATCCAGGTCATTTATAAAAATCACTAAGAGTAAGAGTCCCAGAACAGATCCCACTGGTGACTGACCTCCATGCAGAATATGACACGTCTACAACCACTCTTTGCCTTCTGTGGGAAAGTCAGTTCTGGATCCACAAAGCAATGTCCCCTTGGATCCCATGCCTCCTTACTTTCTCAATAAGCCTTGCATGGGGTACCTTATCAAATGCCTTGCTGAAATCCATATACTCTACATCTACTGCTCTTCCTTCATCAATGTGTTTAGTCACATCCTCAAAAAATTCAATCAGGCTCGTAAGGCACAACCTGCCCTTGACAAAGCCATACTGATTATTCCTAATCATATTATACCTCTCCAAATGTTCATGTGCCTCTCAGGATCTTCTCCATCAACTTACCAACCACTGAGGTAAGGCTCACTGGTCTATAATTTCCTGGGCTATTTCTACTCCCTTCCTTGAATAAAGGAACAACACCCGCAACCCTCCAATCCTCCGAAACCTCTCCTGTCCCAATTGATGATGCAAAGATCATCGCCAAGGGCTCAGCAATCTCCTCCCTTGCCTCCCATAGTAGCCAGGGGTACATCTCATCTGGTCCCAGCGACTCTTCCAACTTGATACTTTCCAAGAGCTCCAGCACATCCTCTTTCTTAATATCTACATGCTCAAGCTTTTCAGTCTGCTGCAAGTCATCACTACAATCACCAAGATCCTTTTCCATAGTGAATACTGAAGTAAAGTATTCATTAAGTACATCTGCTATTTCCTCTGGTTCCATACATACTTTCCCACTGTCACACTTGATAGGTCCTATTCTTTCATGTCTTATCCTCTTGCTCTTCACATACTTGTAGAATGCCTTGGAGTTTTCCTTAATCCTGCCCGCCAAGGCCTTCTCATGGCCCCTTCTGGCTCTCCTAATTTCCTTCTTAAGCTCCTTCCTGTTAGTCTTATAATCTTCTAGATCTCTAACATTACCTAGTTCTCTGAACCTTTTGTAAGCTTTTCTTTTCTTCTTGACTCGATATCCAATGACCTTTAAATTTTTTGTTTATATAAGAAAATAAGATACAAGATATCCAAGCAGTAGCTGTACTGTGTATCATTGGTGGTCAAATGGTGGGGGAGTTTAATTCATTAATTTTTACCGCCTCGCCATTCTAAATGGAAGACTGATGGTAGGCTGTCTACAGCAGTGGTCCCCAACCACCGGGCCGCGGACCGGTACCGGGCCACAAAGCATGTGCTACCGGGCTGCAAGGAAACAATATGATTTGGCGATATGAAACGATATGAGTCAGCTGCACCTTTCCTCATTCCCTGTCACGCCCAATGTTGAACTTGAATGCACGCAAGGTCACTACCCACACGAGGTCATCAGCCGGTCATTAACCTATAACTACTCGATGAGTAAAAAACCAACGTCACTTGAGAGTTTCTTTGGAAAAGGTAGTAGGGGACATAAAAGGCCGAACGATAATGATAATGCAGAGACAGCTGAGGTAAAAACTGCAAAAAAAAAGAAAGCTTCCTTCAACAGAAAATACGAGTCGTACATAAAATATGGCTTTATTGCGACCAGTAACTCGCATTCTCCAAGCCCCTGTGTGTGATATGTGGAGACAAGCTGTCTAATGAGGCAATGAAGGCCTCAAAACTGCTTCAGCACCTTGAGTCCAAGCACCCTGCACTTAAAGACAAACCCGTTGAGTTTTTTGAGCGGAAAAACGTGAGCAAGTGGGACAGAAGCAAGTGCTGAGAGCCACCACCTCCACAAATGCTGCTGCTCTGAGAGTGTCGTATTTAGTGGCCAGCTGTATTGCTAAGGCTAAGGAGCCTTTCACTGTTGATGAAGAATTGATTCTGCCTGCTGCCAAGGACATGTGACGTGAACTTTTGGGAGAAGCTGCAGCTAACAAGATGACACAGGTTTCTCTTTCAGATACCACAGTTTCAAGGAAAATCGATAACATAGCGGAAGACATCGAAGCACAGCTGTTAGAACAGCTTAACGAGTCACCATGGTATGCTATGCAGGTCAACGAGTCTACCGATGTCGACAACAAGGCAATACTGCTGGTTTATATGCGATATATATTTCAAGACGACGTGCACGAGGATATGTTGTGCGCACTGCCGCTGCCAACTAACACAACTGGGGTAGAACTATTCAAGTCTTTGAATGACTACATGTCAGGCAAACTGGACTGGTCATTCTGTGTTGGAATATGCACAGACGGGGCTGCAACTATGACTGGATGGCTGTCTGGTTTCACTACCCGAGTAAAAGAGGTTGCTCCTGAATGCCAGTCTACACACTGAGTCATACACAGCGAAATGCTGGCTAGCTGAAAAATGTCACCTGATCTTAACAGCATATTGAATGACATTGTTAAAGTTATTAATCACATCAAAGCAAAAGCCCTGAACTCACGTCTGTTTGAGCAGCTTTGCGAGGAAATGGATGCAGAGCACAAACGCCTTCTCTTACACACTGAAGTCAGGTGGCTATCAAGGGGGACGGCCCTGGCCAGGGTTTTTGAGTTAAGAGAGCAGCTACAGAGATTTCTTTCAGGAAAAAAGTCACCACTGGCAGCACACTTCAGTGACGAGGAGTTGATAGCAAAACTCACTTATCTGTGTGACATCTTCAACCTGCTCAATGAACTGAATTTGTCACTTCATGGGGAGAATGACAACTGTCTTCAAGTTGGCAGATAAAGTGTCTGCTTTCAAAGCCAAACTGGAACTGTGGGGAAGGCAAGTGGACAGGGGCATATTTGACATGTCCCAACATTAGCTGGGATTTTAGGAGAGACTGAGGCTGCACTGTCCTTCTCACAGCTGGTGCGCAATCACCCACCTTTGCTGTCAACAGAATTCGAGTGTTACTTCCCAACCGCAAATGACTCAAGACGTGCAAAGGAATGGGTCCGTGACCCATTTGTGAATGCCCCTGGTGAATCATCCATGTCAGCATGGGAAGAAGATCAACTCCTTGAGCTTGCAAATGACCGTGGGCTGAAAAGTATGTTTGACATAACATTTCTGCACTAAAAACGTTGTTTCCATTTCCAACATCATACCTCTGCGAAGCGGGGTTTTCTGCAATGAATGCAACTAAAACTAAATTGCGGAATTAGCTGGACATAAGGAACCCCCTTCGAGTATCACTGTCTCCCATCAACCCTCGATGGGACCGTCTCGTTGCAGGGAAACAAGTCCAGGGCTCCCACTGATTCAGCGATATTGGTGTGTTGCAATGATTTTATATGTTCTTACGAGGAAAATATGTGCTGTGTGTTTAATATCCAAACGTTACTTAAATGTTATGATGCTATTGACTTATAAGTGACTTATAATTATCACTAATTCATGCGAAGAAATATGCGCTGTGTTTAACATGAAATTTGTTAGATAAACCCTTTTAGAAACGAAATTGAGTGTATTAGCCACTTATAAGTGATTTATAGTTGGCTTATCACCTAACACCGACCCCCTCCCCCCCCCCCCAGTCGGCCAATCTCCGAGGATATTGTCAATGTTAAACCGGTCCGCCGTGCAAAGAAAGTTGGGGACCCCTAGTCTACAGCTATCCAGTTCAGATTTCAAATTAGCCCAAGATAGTCAATATGAGAGTATGTTCCATTGACTGGGAAATTCCAAGTGGTTGTGGCAGAAACTTGAGTATTTATTCAGCTGAACATTTTCCACAATTCCAACAAACTATTGGTTATTTATAATGTATTTCCATTTTTTTGTCTTCGATCACTGTAGATCAGATTTTTTGGATAAAAATCTTTCTATCTCAGTCTTGACAATTCCACCTGTCCAAGCATCCATAGCCTTGACAGTAGGAAAGTTTCTTACTTCTATTATTTCTCTGCGTTAAGTTGTTTCTTGATTTCACTGCTGAGTACACTGCTACTTTAAAGATCATATCCATTGACTTTGGAATGAACCAAAAAAAGATGCAAGTTTTCTTTATGAACTTCATGGTAAAGTCAAACAGTTAAATTGTAGCATTTCATAGCTTTCAAACTGAGGTTACAGTACAAATTTCATTATTTAACTCTCTAAACATGGTTTTATTCTGATAATCAGAACAGGATATTCTCCAAGGCCATTCTCTTAAGTTTCGTCCTCAGAACACAACAAAATATACCAATAATTACAACATTTCCCCTCTCAAGGCACATCATCTGTAACATGTCATTAAGTGCTACCAGTCAGCTGAAATCTTACTCTGGGGCCCATTTTTTGATTCTGAGGATAAATGCAAATGTTAACAAACTATTTGTGAGAAATAATAGGAATGAACGCAATTTCCTTTCCAGCTGGGTTCGCCATTTAACAAACTGTGTCAGGAACTGTTGGGTTGCTGCTGACACATTGAACAGTTTTCCCACCAGAACTCTGAAAAGTACTCAAAATGTGGAATCGATTTTATACTTCGTGATCATGAGCTAACAAGTACAATCTAGGCAATGTTTACACAGAGTGTATGTAACCCATGTCTTGAAGTGAAAAATGTATTGTATGGATCTGACTGAACTTTTAGAACTGGCTAAAGAAATAGTTAAACTTGATGAGCTGACTTGTTAAAATTATGATTAAAAAGATATAAAAAAATTTAATTGTTTGGTATTTAATTGCTATACTTTTGGTCAGATGTGAAACATTTACCAATTGCAATTTTTTGTTAATGAACACTCACATTTTAACTGGATGATTGAGAATTAACCAAATGATAAGGAAAAATACATGTATTTAAAATTTTATTGTAATGGGAATGTTTGCATGAGAAAGCAAGAAAAAAATCCTTCAAACTTTTCCATCCATTACAAACAAGAGAAAATCTGCAGATGCTGGAAATCCAAGCAACACACACAAAATGCTGGAGGAACTTGGCAGGCCAGGCAGCAACTATGGAAAAGAGTACAGTCAACATTTTGGGCCGAAACCCTTCAACAGGACTGGAGAAAAAGGAATGAGATTAGACTTAAAAGGTTGGGGGAGTGGTGAAGTAAAGAGCTGGGAAGTTGATTGGTGAAAGAGATATAGGACAGGAGAAGGAGGAATAAGGCCATGGAAGAAAGAAAGGAGGGGGGAGGAGCACCAGAGGGAGGAGATGGACAGGCAAGGAGGTAAAGTGAGAGAAGGAAAAGGAGATGGGGAAGGGGGAAGGTGGAAGGTGGAAGGTGGAAGGTGGGGGGCATTACCAGAAGTTCGAGAAATCAATGTTCATGTCATCAAGCTGGATGCCACCCAGACAGAACACAAGGTGTTGTTTCTCCAACCCGAGTGTGGCTTCATTGCGACAATAGGGGAGGCCATGGATTTACATAAGGAAATGGGAATAGGAAGTGGAATTAAAATGGGTTGCCACTAGGAGATCCCTCCCACTTCTTCTGGCGGACAGAGTGTTCCACAGACTCACAGGTGAAGTGTCACCTCACCTGGAAGGGTTGTTTGAGGCCCTGAATGGTAGTGAGGGAGGAGGTGTAGCACTTGTTCCACTTGCAAGGATAAGTTCCAGGAAGGAGATCAATGGGGAGGGATGAATGGACAAGGAGTCGTGTAGGGAGCCGATTCCTGCAGAAAGCAGAAAGCAGGGGGTGGGGTGCGCGGGGGGAAGATGTGCTTGATGGTGAGATCCTGTGGGAGATGGTGGAAGTTCCAGATAATTATGTGCTGGATGCAGAGGCTGGTGGGGTGGTAGGTGAGGACAAGAGGAACCATGTCCCTGGTAGGTTGGTGGGAAGATGGGGTGACAGCAGATGCGTGTGAAATGGAAGTGATGCGGTTGAGGGCAGCATTGTTGGTGGAGGGAGGGAAGCCCCTTTCTTTGAAAAAGGAGGACATCTCCTTCATCCTGGAATGAAAAGCTGCATCTTGAGAGCAGGTGCGGTGGAGATGGAAGAATTGAGAGAAGGGGATTGCGTTTTTACAAGTAACAGAGTGGGAAGAGGTACAGTATATTCCAGATAGCTGTGAATTTATAATAAACATAGCTGTGTTGGTTTATAATAAACATCAGTAGGTAAGCTGTCTCCAGAGACAGAGGCAGAGAGATCGAGAAAGGGGAGGTAGGTGTCAGAAATTGACCAGGTAAATTTGAGAGCAGAGTGGAAGTTGGAGGCAAAGTTGATGAAGTCGACGAGCTCCACATGGGTGCAGGAAGCAGCACCAATGCAGTCATCGATAAAGCATAGGAAAAATGGGGTATGGACACCAGTGCAGGCTTGGAATATAGACTGCTTCCTGCACCCGTGCAGGAAGTGCTGGTGAGCTTTCTTAGCTGTGGCATTAACGTGGTTCAACCATGACAATTGGTTATGTTCATTCCTTTGAGACTGAAACTCTCAAGTCTCTTGACTCAGTACCATGGATATAAGCATGAGCATGCGTACCCTTCACAAAGCAAATGGCCAGTTATTTTGTTTTTGCTGACATTGAGAGAATGGCTGTTGCACTTGTAAATCATGACAGCATATCCTTACCCAAAAATAACTAAGAATGTTACTTGTTAAAGCTTTTTGAGGCAGTTCCTAAATTATTTCTCTGCTCTGCCAATATTTTTCCCTTTCTCTCTTTTGGTACATTCCTATTTGGGGTAAGATCCTGAAAATACTTGTTGCACTAATATCATCATTTCTCAAATGGGGATGTTGATCGTGTAGTAAGAAATTATGGATAATTATTATAGTGTAACTTTTGACTGCTTTTCTCACTAACATGGGGTTTTGAATATTACTGTACTGCAATCTTGTGAGAGATTAACCAAATTATTAACATTAAGTAGGTTCTTAATTTGTATGACTATAGTCTCTATATAAATCCACCAAGTTACCAAGAGATTGGATTGATTTTAGTATTTGAGAATAAGAAATGCAAGATGTTTACAGTGCTCAGAGCAGATGTCAGTTTAAAATGTTCAAAAATAAATCTGAAAATTTACACCAAATATAAATTTGAAGATTTTAATTCTAAAAACTGGTCTATTATTCTTATTTTGTTAAATAATAATGCAATTGTTGGAATAACAAGAACCAATAAGCTCCTAGTTATGGGCCTGTTTCTGTGCTGTAGTACTCTGTGACTTTAAAGATACACAGCAATTGACTATGGGAAAACCTCTCAGCTGACATGTTCAAGATCAATTCATAAAATCAGCTGTTTTAAATTTAAATATAGACCATAAGGCACAGGGGCAGAATTAGGCCATTTGGTCCATTGAGTCTGCTCCACCATTCCATCGTGGCTGATCCATTATCTCTCTCAACCCCATTTTCCTGCCTTCTCCCCATAACCTTTGATACCCTTATTAATCAAGAACGTATCTATGTCCACCTTAAATATACCCACTTGGCCTGCACAGCTACCTGTAGCAATGAATTCCAGAGATTCACCATCCTCTGGCTAAAGAAATTCCTCCTCATCTCTGTTCTAAATGGATGTCTCTTAATCCTGAGGCTCTACCTCTGGTCCTAGACTTGCCCACTATAGGAAATATCCTCTCCATGTCCACTCCATCCATTCCTTTGAATATTTAATAGATTTCAAAGAGATCTCCCTTCATTCTTCTAAACTTCAGTGAGTACAGGCCCAGAGCCCTCAAATGCTTTTCATATGTTATGGGGACATTCTCATGAACCTCTTCTGGATCCTCTCCAATGCAAGCATATTTTTATTAGATAGGGGACCCAAAACTACTCACAAGCTTGAGAGATTCCAATGACGTCTTGGTAAAGCAAGCAGGCGTTACAACCAGATCTGGGCGCAAGTGGGCAAACAACGCAGCTGTGGAGGAGGCAGTGTGTTCTCTGAAGCTGCGAGATATCATCGGCAAGGCCTTGGCTCAGTTCACTTCCAGCAGTGGGGAAACGCAAGCACAAAGAACAGGCAAGACATGGTACAGGCAGAAGTACGGATCAGTGAGGAAGAGAAGCTGATGTCAAAGGCAGTGGAACAAGGGTCCCAGGGTGCCTGGACAAAATGGAATCTGCCTAAGTGCAAGATCTCATGGGCAGAGTTATGGAGACTGGAGCCCTTACGTATTTCCTTCCTCTTGTGATCCGTGTATGACACCCTTCCTTCACCATTACATCTGTACATATGGGGGATGAGAGAGGACCTGAACTGTAAGCTCTGTGGTCAAAAGGGGACACTGGCTCATATACTGTCCAGGTGTAAAACAGCTCTAACTCAAGGACAGTATAGGTGGCGCCATGATAAGGTGCTTCTGGCTCTTGCTGACACATTAGAGCGGGAGAGATACAAGAAGAGAATTGCTGGCACAGATTTGAGCAAGGCCATCACCTTCATCAAAGAGGGAGCCGGACCTTTCGTAACCAAACAACCAAAGCCCAATCTGCTGCTAACGGCCAGGTCCTGGTAGATGAAGGTCGATGTGGGAAGGAGGCTGCAGTTCCCGGATATGGTGCACACAACCCTACGCCCGGACGTTGTACTGTGGTCAACCAAAAACAAGAAAATAATTCTGGTTGAGCTGACTGTGCCGTGGGAGAAGGAATGGGAAGACGCCCACGAGAGAAAGGACTTGAAGTACCAGCCCTTAGTGCAGGACTGTAAAGACGAGGGATGGCAGGCATGGTTGTTCCCTGTGGAGATTGGCTGCAGAGGTTAACCAGCCAAATCAGCATGGCGGTTGTTGTCAGATCTGGATGAAAGGAGCAAAAAACAAGCAGCTCATAGGATGGGGGAAGAGGCAGAATGAGCCTCTTGTTGGACTTGGAGTAGGCGAGAGGAGGGGAGCTGGAAGCCAGGAGCAGATGGGCAGTGATTTGGCCACCACTGCCAACCCACCAACTGGAGAATGTCGTGGTTAAGGGTCGAAACACTCTGTGAAGTTTGGGAACCACCTGATGACATCTGCTCTGGCTGAAGGCTACGGTTACCTTATAACAGGTGTATGTAACAAGAACAAGCAAGTGCAGTCTGACCAATCCCTTATAAAACCTAAGCATTACAACCTTGCTTTTACAGTTTAATCCCCTCAAAATGAATGCTAACATTCCATTTGCCTTTCTTACCCCAGACTCAACCTGCAAGTTAACCTTTAAGGAATTCTGCACGAGGACTCCCAGCCCCTCTGCAGCTTTGATTTTTGGATTTTCTCTGCAGTTTGAAAATAGTCCACACCTTTATTCCCTGTGCCAAAGTGCATGACCATTCACTTCCCTACTTTATATTCCATCTGCCACTTCTTTGCTCATTTCTCCAATCCATCTAAGTCCTTCTGCAGACCTGCTTTCTCAACACTGCTTGCTCCTCTACCTACCTTCAGATCACCCACAAACTCAGCTACAAAGTCATCAATTCCTTCATCCAAATCATTAACATACAATGTGAAAAGAAGCGGTCCCAACACTGACCTCTGCGGCACACCACTAATCACCAGGAGTCAACCAGAAAAAGCCCCCTTTGTTCACACTCTTAGCCTCCTACCAGTCAGCCAATCTTCTATCCATGCTAGTATCTTTCCTGTAATATCATGGGCTCTTATCCTGAAAATCTAAGTATACAACATCCACTGATTATCCTTTGTCTATCCTGCTTTTTATTTCCTCAAAGAATTCCAACAGATCTGTCAGGCAAGATTTCCCCTTTCAAAAACAATGCTGACTTTGGCCTATTTTACTATGTGCCTCCAAGTACTCTGAAACCTCATCCTTAATAATAGACTGCAACATATTTCCAACCACTGAAGTCAGGCTAACTGGCCTATAATTTCCTTTCTTCTGTCTCCCTTCCTTCTTAAAGAGTGGAGTGACATTTACAATTTTCCAGTCCTCAGGAACCATTCCAGAATCTAGTGATTCTTAAAAGATCATTACTAACGAGAGATTCACAATCTCTTCAGCTACTTTTTGGAACCCTGGGGTGTAGTCCATCTGGTCCAGGTGATTTATCTACCTTCAGGCTTTTCAGCTTCCCAAGCACCTTCTCCTTCGTAATATCAATGGCATTTACCTCTGCCCTCCTGCATTTCTGGAATTCTGCTAGTGTCTTCCGCAGTAAAAACTGACGCAAAATACTTATTAAGTTTGCCTGCCATTTCTTTGTCCTGCATTACTACCTCTCCAGCTTCATTTTCTAGTGGTCCAACATACACTCTCGTCTCTCTTTTACTTTTTACATATCTGAAAAAAAATCTTTTTGTATCTTCATTTATAATATTGGCTAGCTTTCTTACGTATTTCATCTTTTCTCTCTTTGTGGCTCTTTTTAGTTGCCTTCTTTTGGTTTTTAAAAACTTCCCAATCCTCTACTTTCCTACTAATTTTTTGCAATATTAAATGCCCTCTCTTTTGCTTTTATGCTATCTATGACTTCCTTTGTCAGCCACGGTTGTTTCATCCTCCCTTTAGAATATGTCTTCATCTTTGGGATGTACAGTATATTTCCTGTGCCTTCCAAATTGCCCCCAGAAACTCCAGCCATTTCTGTTCTGTCGTCATCCCTTGTAGTGTTCCCATCCAATCAATTGTGGCCATCTTTTCTCTCATGCCTCTATAATTCCCTTTACTCCACTGTAATACTAATGTATCCAATTTTAGCTTCTCCTTCTCAAACTGCAGAGTGAATTCTATCATATTCTGAATACTGCCGCCTAAGGGTTCCTTTAACTTAAGCATTTAAATCAAATCTGGGTCATAACATAACATCTAATACAGAACTGCCATTCCCATAGTGGGCTCCACCAAAAGCTGCTCTAAAATGTCTTATAGATATTCTAGAAATTCCCTCTCTTGGGATCCAGCACCAACTGAATTTTCCCAATATACCTGTATATTGAAAACCCTATGATTGTCACACCACTGCCCTCTTTACATTCATATTTCATCTTTCCTCTCTTTATGACTTTTTAAATTGCCTGGCCTTTTTTTAGTAGTCCTGATAAAGGGTCTCAGCCTGAAACGTTGATAGTTTACTCCCAGCAGGCGGCACGGCACAGCAGCAGCAGCCTTTTGGATCTGGTGTTACTTTAAATAATTTTTTAGTTTAATTTTAAGGCACAATTTTTGATTAGGGCACATGGATAACAGAGTGACCATCTGCCATCGCCAGATACTGCTACAATATAGAGATTGCCCAAAAACAAACCTTCATGAAGATCTGCTGGTTAAATTACGTGACCTCAGCTTGCTGAGGGGATCGGGCCTATAGACTTCAGAGTAGCTTGATGCCAGTGACTGGAGGTGGAGACGCCATAAGCGGTGCGCAAGAAGCGGAAGCGAGGCAAGCGGGCAGGAGTCCGTGCCAGGCAAAAAGCAAACCCTAGCTGGCCGGCTCTCCTGTCCATTCTGCTCTCTAATGTCCACTCCCTGGACAATAAATTGAACTACATCTGACTCCAACGAAATACTCAGCGGGAGTACAGAGTTTGCTGTGAGTATGTTTTCACAGAAACATGGCTCACCGACGGAATCCCGGACGCCGCCATTCAGCTTGTTTCGAGCGGACAGAGATGCAGCTCTTTCTGGTAAGACTCGCGGTGGTGGCTTGTGTATTTACATCAATACGGAATGGTGCAAGAACCCTGTGCTGGTTTGAAGATACTGCTTATCGCTGGTGGTTTGTGACTGGTAGATGCAGACCATTTTATTTACCACGGGAATTCACCACTGTCCTCATAGTCGGTGTACATTCCCCTCCAGCGCTCAAGCTAAGAGGTGCTCTGTGAACTGTATGGGGCTATTAGTGAACTGCAGAACACACACCCTGATGGACTGTTTATTGTTGCCGGAGATTTTAACCACGTGAGCCTTAAGTCAGTGCTCCCCAGATTCCTTCAGAAGGTGGACTTTGCAATGAGAGGGGAGAACGCAAACATCTTCGACGCGTACCGGGCAGAGCCCCGCCCCCACCTCAGTTACTCAGACCACATCTCCGTTATGCTAATCCCAGCATACAGACCGCTCGTCAGGCACTCCAGACCACTTCAGAAGCAGGTGAAAACCTGGCCAGCAGGAGCCATCTCTGCTCTTCAAGACTGCTTTGAGCGCACTGACTGGCACATGTTCAGGGAGGCTGCAACCAATGGCGACTCGACCAACTTAGAGGAGTACACGGCATCAGTGACTAGCTACATCAGCAAGTGCATTGGTGACATCTCCGTGGCCAAGGCCACCTCTACATGCACTAACCAGAAGCCATGGATGACCGCGGAGGTGCGTGTGCTGCTAAGGACCTGTGACTCCGTCTTCAGAGCAGGTGACAAGGGAGCCCTAACAACAGCGAGGGCCAAACTGTCCCGGGCCATCAGAAAGGCAAAGCGTGCACACGCCCAGCGAATCCACAGCCACTTTCAGGACAGCAGCGACATGCGGTGCATGTGGAAGGGCATTCAGGACATCGCCAACTACAAGAAAACACTACCTGCCTGTTCTGGTGATGCCTCCCTCCCAGATGCATTGAATAACCTCTACGCTCATTTTGAGGCGGAAAATGACGTGGCGGCGAGGAAGACCACCCCTCCTCCAAACGACCAGGTGCTGTGTCCTACCGTGGCCGATATCAGGAGAACCTTGTGCAGGGACAACCCACGGAAGGCTGCTGGACCAGACAATATCCCTGGCAGAGTGCTTAGAGGATGTGCAGACCAGCTAGCAGATATTCTCACTGACATCTTCAACATCTCCCTGAGCAGCGCCATCGTTCCAACGTGCTTCAAGGCTGCCACCATCGTCCCTGTGCTGAAGAAGTCTTCAGTGTCCTGCCTTAACTACTGTCCCATCGCACACACATCCATCATCATGAAGTGTTTTGAGAGGCTCATCATGAGGCACATCAAGGCCCTGGTTCCCCCCTCACTGGACCCCCGGAATTTGTGTACCGTCCCAGCCGTTCAACAGATGACGCCATTGCCATACCCTCCACCTGGCCCTAACCCACCTGGACAAAAAAGACACGTACGTTCGAATGCTGTTCATAGACTTAAGTTCAGCATTCAACACAATCATTCCTCAGACACTGATTGGAAAGCTGAGCCTACTGTGCCTGAACACCTCCCTCTGCAACTGGATCCTAGACTTCCTGACTGGGAGACCTCAGTCAGTCCGGATTGGAAGCAGCATCTCCAACATCATCACACTGAGCATGGGGGCCCCCCAGGGCTGTGTGCTCAGTCCACTGCTGTTCACTCTGCTGACCCACGACTGTGCTGCAACACACAGCTCGAACCACATCATCAAGTTCGCCGATGACACAACCGTGGTGGGTCTCATCGGCAAGAACGATGAGTCAGTGTACAGAGAGGAGGTGCAGCGGCTAATGGACTGGTGCAGAGCCAACAACCTGTCCCTGAATGTGAACAAAACAAAAGAGATGGTTGTTGACTTCAGGAGGACACGGAAGGACTACTCTTCGCTGAACATTGACGACTCCTCTATAGAGATAGTTAAGAGCACCAAATTTCTTGGTGTTCACCTGGCAGAGAATCTCACCTGGTCCCTCAACACCAGCTCCATAGCAAAGAAAGCCCAGCATCATTTCTACTTTCTGCGCAGGCTGAGAGAAGTCCATCTCCCACCCCCCATCCTCACCACATTCCACAGAGGTTGTATTGAGAGTATCCTGAGCAGCTGCATCACTGCCTGGTTCGGAAATTGCACCATCTTGGATCGCAAGACCCTGCAGTGGATTGTGAGGTCAGCTGAGAAGATCATCGGGGTCTCTCTTCCTGCCATTACAGACATTTACACCACACGCTGCATCCGTAAAGCAAACAGCATTATAAAGGACCCCATGCACCCCTCATACAAACCCTTCTCTCTCCTGCCATCTGGCAAAAGGCACTGAAGTATTCGGGCTCTCACGACCAGACTACATAACAGTTTCTTCCCCCAAGCCATCAGACTCCTCAATACCCAGAGCCTGGACTGACACGAACCTACTGCTCTCTAACTGTGCATATTGTCTTGTTTATTATTTATTGTAATGCCTGCACTGTTTTGTGCACTTTATGCAGTCCTGGGTAGGTCTGTAATCTAGTGTAGTTTTGTGTTGTTTTATGTAGTTCAGTATAGTTTTTGTATTGCTCATGTAGCACCATGGTCCTGAAAAATGTTGTCTCGTTTTTACTGTGTACTGTACTAGCAGTTATGGTCGAAATGACAATAAAAAATGACTTGACTTGACTAGACTTTTCCATAGATGCTGCCTAGCCTGCTGAGTTCTTCCAGCATTCTATGAGGATTGCCCTTTTAACATGCCTTTTCCATCTCCTGTTTTAATTTGTTGCCCACATCCTGGCTACTGTTCAGAGGCCTGTATGTAACTCCGATCAGGGTCTTTTTATGCTTGCAGTTTCTTAGCTTTACCCACAAGGATTTTACATCTTCCAATCCTATGTCACCTTTTCCTAAGGATTTGATTTCATATTTTCCCAACAGAGCCACCCCATTCCCTCTGTCTACTTACCTATCCTTTCAATACAATATGTATCCTTAGATGTTAAGCTCGTAACTATGATTTTCTTTCAGCCATAACTCAGAGATTCCCACAATATCATACTTGCTAATCTCTAAATGCAACACAAGATCATCTATCTTAATTCTGCATACTGCCTGCATTCAAATGCAACACTTTCAGTCTTGTATTTATCACCCTTTTTTGATTTTGGCGCTTATTGCACTTCACCTCATCCCACTGACTGCAATTTTGCCCTACCATTTGCCTGTCTATCCTCACAATCGCATTACACATTGCATCTACTTGTATACTAACTGTCCCATCCTCAGCTCTATCACTCTGGTTCCCACCCCCCTGCCAGATTCATTTAAATCCTTCCCCCACAGCTGTAGCAAACCTGCTTGCAAGGATATTGGTCCCCCTTGGGTTCATATGTAACCCGTCATTTTTGTACTGGTCACACCATCCCCAGAAGAGATCCCAATGATCCAGAAATCTGAAACCCTGCCCCTCAGTCACACATCCATTTGCCAAATCATTCTATTCTTACCTTCACTAGCATGTGACGCAGACAGCAATCCAGAGATTGCTACATGGATGTCCTGCTTTTTAGCTTTCTGCCGAACTCCATATATTCTTTCTTCATGGTCTCCTCCCTTATCCTACCTATATGGTGGCTAATATGCACCATGACTTCCAGCTGTTCACCCTGCCCCTTTAGAATGCCGTGGACCCGACCCAAGACATCCCTGACCCTAATACCTGGGAGGCAACATTTCATCTTTGTGTCTTTTTCACGTCCACAAAATCTGCTTTCTGCTCCGTTAATTATGGAACCCCCATCACTAACTTAATTCAGCATTGTGTTCAATGCAGATGTCATGAGTGGAAAGGCTTGTTCCTGTGGTGTAAGTTTCTATCTTCTGTAAAATATTCCAGGTTCCTAACAGATCAGCCAAGATCACTTTTGCCGCTTTCAGCCAATGTCACAGTTGAACTGTGTGTCACACTTTCCAGTAGTACCAGTGGTGTGAACAAATTTCCCCTTGCTCATCAAAGTGCTTTCTCTGTGGACCTAATGATTAGAACAGTGTTTGCTTAAAGAACCAATGAACCGGTCCACATTGTGAGAATGACTCTTCCACACTGACACTATCTAGTGTGCCTCCAGAAAAGTACAAAAAGGTTGGGGATTATGCACATGTACTAGAAGGTGCCTTCTGCAAAAACAATTTAGAGAAAAATCACTGCAGATATTCAGATACAATTTACTTTTCCAATCTCAGAAAGCATCTATTAATTGGGTTTTACATCTTTGAATTTAATGGCAATGATTTCTCTGCCCTTTAATCTGGCCATTGTCTCCGATATAAGACACTATTCTGGTGGCTTCCTGAAACAGCTTAAACTTTTCAAAATTTAACGCTTCATGATAACCTAAATATCTGCACATTACACAGATATGAAATCAGTTTTGTCAGAATCTGGATCATGGAATGGTTTGACTATGTTTTAGGCATTGGTTAAGAATGTGGTGCAAACTCTGTGGCCAAAAATAAACTTACTGAAGTTGATGAGGATTTTGTTTTACCATTGCAGGCTCTGTTGAACTCAAACTGAATGATGTGGTCTGAGGAGCAAAGATAGCTGACCAATGTATATTCAAGAAGGTAAAAAGAAAGCAGGTTCTTGAGCCACCATTAGGAGAAAGAGGATGAAGGGATGGTGGCCCATGTTCAAAGTGAAAGAAGCAGAAGTTGACAAAGAAGAAGATGATGAAAAGAAAAAAAAAGAAAAAGAATAAAGTAAAACTTGAGGATGTTTTATTTACTGACAGATCTGGCAACATATATATTCTTAGGGTGAGATATTGTCTCTTTCTTGAATGTGGACGGGATCCCAGTGCAGTAAATTGTCTCTTCACTTGGGCCAATTCTAGGCCACTCAGATAGGACACATTATACTCAGTTGCAGAGAATAAAAGAATCTATTTGACTCTGCTTGGTAACTTCACCTAGGCTACAGAACATTTGATGCTTCGGATAAGATAACAGAATCAAAGAAATGCCCAGCACAGAAATGGGTCATTCGGCTCATAGAGCTCAAGTTCAACATCAATTATCATTCAACCATACATGAATGCAGCCAAATGAAATAGAGTTCCTCTGGGGTCAAGGTGTAAAACACATAACCAACAGCACACAAAATGAGGTCCTCAGTTGGTTAGGGTCGACCATGGATGATGCATCCCAGCTGTCTACATGCAAGCCCGTAGCAGTATGCTAAGGAGAGCAAGCCCGTGTAGCAGGCTACCTCTCTCCACACAGGTGATGTATCCAAAGGAATGGCAGAGACCAATACAATTTGGCACCAGTGGTGTCGCAGGAGTTGCTAGTCAACGTTGAAATCAACGTAGGACTGCCTTGGTGTCGCAGGAGTTGCTAGTCAACGTTGAAATCAATGTAGGACTGCCTTAGGGAATCTAGCTCCGTATTTTTCCTTGAGGTTTACTCCTGGCGCCTTCCCCATGAGTGGGTATAGCTGCAAGGCAGTGGAGGTTTGAGATCAGAGTTTTCCTTCTCCTAGATGAGCTGTCAACCATGGCTGATGAGCCCCATCTGCCTGGTTTTAAAGTGGCTAGTAACCCACCTTTGCCCCTTCTGTCAATAGAGACGGTTTCACCAGGCTTAGTAGCTAAGGCACACGTGAAGGCCAGGAGCTGGAATTGGCTGTCAGAGTCTATTTGGGATACACACCACTGGGAGCATTTAGTAGCTAGTGGGAGCTTATCGCCATTGTCACACCCCCAGATGCAACAACCTTATGGTACCCCTGTGATTAAGCTTACTTTACTTTTTTTGAATGTTTATACATACTCATAAGATGCTGATAATCAAGAATCTGCTGAGAAAGGTTTTCTAGACCATCATCTCAATCAGGAATTCCCAACCTGTGGACACCTTGCTTAATGATATTGGTCCATGTCATATAAAAGGTTGGGAAACCACGATCTAAATTCCGAATATTGATTCCTCCAAATGTGGATTTATTCCCTGTTAATGTAGAGTTACGAAATAAAGATCCTCTGCTGTTTGTTTTTTCCAGAAGGTCCCATTTTATTCCATTTGCTGTGTTTGGAAATTGACGGAGGCAAAGAACAAAACCAGGAGAAGAAAAACTATTAAATATTCGCTATCAGGGAAAGGCATATAGTATGGGCCACTGTTCAACTGTATAGAGCAATGTAATTAAATGTGAAACATTGGAAAAGGCATTTTTATATGCTGAAACCCGGAACTAATTCATTACAATTTCTTCCCTGATCAAGCATAGTTAATTGAAGGATTTAAAAGCCATGTTAGGTTTCAACCTTCGAATTGGAGTTGAGAAATCTGCTACCAGATTCACTGAATTAGGAATTCACTACTAAATTTAACATATTACTGAACAAAATATTAATGTAAATCATAATTGTCTTTCCAATAGATTACTAATCAATTATTCACTTGACATGAAAATTTAAAATCAAAGTGACATTAGTAGTGTTACCTGTAATGTATGGCATTCTGTTCTCAGCTGGTATTTGGCTTTTTGGCTCTGTTGATCTGAAGTGACATTTTTGAACTTCTGTCTTAGGCCTACTTAGATCATGGGCTTTTATTGGTGCAGAATTGCATATTGTATTTGTCCTTTTAATTAAAATAAATAGGTAAAATTTCTATTAGTTTTTTTAAAAAATTATGATTTTCCAAAAGGGGCTCAACCCTTCCCACCATTGAGAACATCATAAACAGGTAGTGCCTCAAGAAGGCTGCATCCATTATTAAGGACCTCCACCACCAGGGACATGCTCTCTTCTCATTACTACCATCAAGGAGGAGATAGAGGAGCTGATGATTCAGGAGCAACTTCTTCCCCTACACCACCAGACTTTTCAATGGTTTATAAACCTATAAACATAAGTTATTATTCCAAATTTTGCACTATTTCTTTGTTTCGTAATTTATAGTAATTTTTATGTCTTGCACTGCATTGCTTCCACAAAGCAACAAAGTTCATGTCATATAAATCAGATTTGGATTCTGAGAAAGCAATATGGATCATATTTTATTCTCCTTAGTGATTCCCATTCCTAATTGATTACATTTTATTCATCCAATACCACAGAACAAAGATAGAAGTTGACAAACCCTGCTTTTAGGATTCTGAACTTAAATTGGGGTTCTGATAGAAATGTTTTCAACTAATGCAGTGCTTCTTGTCTTAGGTTTTTGTTACTTATCCAACTAGGAACAAATGAAAGCATGGTTATTGTGGTTATCTGGAGTTATGTGAAGAATTGATATGTTGGGTCCAGGATCTGTCTATCATGGAGAGCATTCTAACTGGCTGCATCACCTAGTATGGGGGGGGGGGGTGTGAGTGGCTACTGCACAGGATTGAAATAAGCTACAGAGAGTGGTAAACAGCTCCATCATGGGCACTAGCCTCCATAGTATCTAGGACATCTTTAAGGAGCGATGCCTCAAAAAGTGGCAGCCATCATTTAGGACCCCCATTACCCAGGATATGCCCTTTTTTCTTTGGTACTATCAAGAATGAGTTACAGGAGTCTGATGGCACACACTCAATGATTCAGGAACAGCTTCTTCCCCTCTACCATCTGATTTCTGAAAGAACATTGAACCCATAAATGCTACCTCACTACTTTTCCTTATTTTTATTTTTGTACTAATTATTTAACTATTTTACATACTATATTCAGTTACAATTTACAATATATATACACACACTTATTGTAATTCACTGTTATTTTCTCTATTATTTTGTATTGCATTGTACTGCTGCTGCAAAGACATCAAATTTCATGACATTTGCCGGTAATATTAAACCTGATTGTGATTCTGAATATCTTCAGTTTTCTAAAGTACTTCAGACCTACCAGGTATAAGTATCCAAATGAAGGAAGTAAAAGAATATATCTATCATCCTTAAAGCCATAAAGTTACACTGTTCTACTCCTGACAACATGATAAGTTAATATAAAAACTGGCAACTTACCATGCTGCTACTTTACCTCTATTTATCTGAGAAGATTCAGGAGGAGGTCTGTGTGAACTATTGGGAGATTGGTATCGATAAGTTGGTCCAATTTCATATTTGTTCTTGATGGCAACTTTAAAGATTGTTGGCTTTATCAGTTCCAAGGCGTGTGCACAATTTAAAGAAGAATGTAACTGATTCTATACAAAATGAGATGTTTATCAGTTAACCACCATAAATACAATGGTTTGAACTGCTGGTCAAAACCTAATAGTTAACTTTATATTGAATACCAGTGCTATACACAAACCAAAATGATGGGACTCCAAAGTGACATTTAGAACATAGAACAGTACAGAAGTGTACAGGCCCTTCGTCCCACAATTGGAGTACTGTGCAGATGCAACAGAAGCATTCCCACTCGGGTCCGGCAAAGAGCTTTAAAAACCCAGTCTCTATAAAAGAGAGGTATCACCCAGTGGAGCAATCATCGTGGGAGCAGTCATCTTTGAAGTAGTCTGAGTCTAAGTAGCAAGGCTTTGGATCAACAAGGCTTAGGTGAGAACAGGCAGAAGTAAGGTAAATAGGCGAATTCATTCCTTATTTCTTTTTTTTCCCCTTATTTAATTCTTGAGAGAATAGAGGGTACGTCCACAGAGCCAGTGTTCTGTTCTGGGTGTCAGATGTGGGATTTTCAGGAGACTACCAGCTTTCCTGGTGGCCACATCTACACCAGGTACATCGAGATGCAGCTCCATAGAGACCATGTTAGGGAATTAAAACTGCAGCTCGATGACCTTCGGCTTTTTAGGAAAGTGAAGCGGTGACAGACAGGAGCTACAGGGAGGTAGTAACCCCAAGCCTACAGGAAACAAATAAATGGATGACTGTCAGGAGAGGGAAGGGAAAACATCAGATAATGGAGAGCACCTGTAGCCGTCGCTCTCAACAATAAGTACTCCATTTTGAGTACTGTTGGGGGGGGGGGGGTGGACCTACCTGGGGGAAACAACAGCGACCATGCCTCTGGGACGAAGTCCGTCTCTGTGGCTCAGAAGGGTAGGGAACTGAAGAGGGTGGCAGCAGTAATAGGGGACTCTATAGTTCAGGGGACAGATAGGTATTCTGCGGATGTAAAATGGAAACACGGATGGTAATTTGTCTCCTAGGTATCAGAGTTCGCAATGTTTCCGGAGGCATCCACAATATCCTGAAAGACATGGTGAGCAGCCAGAAGTTGTGGTACATATTGGTACCAACGACATAGGAAGAAAAAGAAAGGAGGTCCTGAAAGAAGAATATAGGGAGTTAGGAAGGAAGCTGAGAAGCAGGACCTCAAGGGTAATAATATAGAGAATGCTGTCCGTGCCACACGACAGTGAGGATAGGAATAGAATGAGGTGGCAGATATATGCGTTGCTAAAGAATTGGAGCGAGGGCAAGGGTTCAGATTTCTGGATAATTGGGACCTCTTCTGGGGCAGGTGTGGCCTGTACAAAAAGGACAAGTTACACTTGAATCCGAGGGGGACCAATATACTTGCGGGCAGGTCTATAGAGCTGATGGGAGTGGTTTAAACTACAGTTTGTAATATGGCAGGGGGATGGAAACCAGTATGATAGAGCTGAGGATGAACCAGCAGGTTTACAAGGAGATGATGGATGTAACAAGAATGTAAGGAAGGACAAGCCAATGATTGGGTACAAATGCAGACAGAGCAAAGAGCTAAATTGTACCATAGAGGCAAAATTCAAAAAGGTGAAGAATGCAGGACTGAAGATGCAGTATTTAAATGTGCGTAGCATTCAGAATAAGGTGGATAAACTCGTGGCACAATTGGAGATTGGTTGGTGTGATGATGTGGGCATCAGTGAATTGTGGCTGAAAGAAAGCCATAGTTGGGAGTTTAACATCAAAGGATATACTTTGTATCGAATGGACAGGTAGGAAGGCATAGGCAGTGGTGTGGTTCTGTTAGTAAGAGAGGGAATTACGTCTTTAGAAAGAGGTGACATAGGGTGAGAGCATGTTGAATCTTTGTGGGTGGAGTTAAGAGACTGCTAGAGTGAAAAAACACATTATGGAAATTATATATAGGGCTCCAAATAGTAGCCAAGATGTGGGGTTGAGATTGCAAAGGGAGTTGAAAAAGCCATGTAAAAAGGGTAATGTCACAATTGAAATGAGGACTTCAATATGCAAGGGGATTGGGAAAATCAGGTTGGTGTCCGATTGCAAGAGAGGGAATTTGTTGAATGCCTATGAGATGACTTTTTAGAGCAGCTTGTGCTTGAGCCTACACAAGAAAAGGCCATTTTGGACTGGTGTTGTGTAATAACCCAGATCTTACTATGGAGCTTAATATGAAAGAACCTTTAGGAGACAGTGATCATAATATGATTGAATTCATACTGCAATTTGAGAGGGACAAGCACAAGTCACATATATCAGCATCACAATGGAAAAAAGGGAATTGCAGAGGCATGAGAGAGGAGCTTGCCCAGGTGGATTGGAGGAGGATACTGGCAGAACAGAGATGGGAATAGTTCACAAGGTACAGGATAGATATGTTCCACAGAGGAAGTTCTCAAATGGCAGAGGTAGACAACCATGGCTGACAAGGGAAGTTAAGGACTGCATAAAAGTCAAGGAAAGGGCAAATAAGGCAGCAAAACTGAGTGGGAAATTGGATGATTGGGAAGCTTTTAAGATCCAACAAAAGATAACTAGAAAAGCTATAAGGGAAAAGATGAAATATAGAGGCAAACTAGCCAATAATATAAAGCATGATACTAAAAGTTTTTCCAGTTATATAAAAAGTAAAACGGAGATAAGAGTTGACATTTGACCACTGGAAAATGATGCTGGTGAGGTAGTAATGAGGGACAAAGAATTGGCCGATGAACTTAATGGGTACTTTGCATCAGTCTTCATTGTAGAAGACACTAGCAGCATACCAGAGGTCCGTGAATGTCAGGGAGCAGGATTGAGTGCCATTGTTATTACAAAGGAAAAAGTGCGAGGCAAACTCAAAGGTCTTAAGGTGGAAAAGTAACCTGGACCAGAAGGACTACATTCCAGAGTCCTGAGAGAGATTGCTGAAGGGATAATTGAAGCATTGGTCATGATCTTTAAAGAAATATCTGATACTGGCATGGTCCTGGAGGACTGGAAATGTCACTCCATTCTTTAAGAAGGGAAGAAGGCAAAAGAAAGGAAATTATAGGTCAGTTAGCCTAACCTCAGTGGTTGGGAAAGTGTTGGAGTCTATTATGAGGTTTTGGGGTACTTGGAGACTAACGATAAAATAAGTCAAAGGCAAAGTTAAAGGGAAATCTTGCCTAGCAAATCAGTTACAGTTCTTCAAGGAAGTAACAAGTAGGGTGGACAAGGAGAGGCACTGGATGTCATTTACTTGGATTTTCAGAAGGCATTTGATGAAGTGCCACATATGAGGCTACTTAACAAGATAAAATCCTATGGCGTTACAGTAAAGATACTGGCATGGATAGAGGAATGGCTGACAGCCAGGAGGCAGTGAATGGGAATGAGGAGGGCCTTTTCTGGTTGGCTGCTAGTGACTAGTGGTGTCCCTCAGGGGTTAGTATTGGGACCATTACCTTTCAAATTGTTTGTCAATGATTTTGATAATGGAATTGATGGCTTTGTGGTAAAGTTTGTGGATGACACAAAGACAGGTAGAGGGGTAGGTAGTGCTGAGGAAACAATATGATTGCAGCAGAACCTACACAAATTGGAAGAGTGGGCGAAAAAGTGGCAGATGGAATACAGTGTTGGGAAAAGTATGATAATGCATTTTAGTAAAAGGAACAATAGTGCAGACTATTATCTAAATGGGAGAAGATTCAAACATCAGAAGTGCAGAGGATCCTAGGAGTCTGTGGTAAAGAAGACAAATGCAATGTTGGTATTTATTTCAAGGGGAATATAATATAAAAGCAAGGAGATAATGCTGAGGCTTTATAAGACACTAATCAGGCCACACTTGGAGTATTATCAACAGTTTTAGGTCCCATATCTCAGAAAGGATGTGTTGTCATTGGAGAGAGTCTAGAGGAGGTTCACGGGGATGATTCTGGGAATGAAGGGTTTAAGATATGAGGAGCTTTTGGCAGCTTTGGGCCTGTACTCATCGGAATTTAGAATAATGTGGGGGCATCTCATTGAAACCTACTGAATGTTGAAAGGACTAGATAGGGTGGATGTGGAGAGAATGTTTCCTATGGTGGGGGTATCCCAAACTAGAGGCCACAGCCTCAAAATTGAGGGGTGACCTTTTAGAACAGAGGTAAGGAGGATTTTTTTTTTAACCAGAGTAGTGA
This sequence comes from Mobula birostris, assembly GCF_030028105.1. Taxonomy (NCBI): domain Eukaryota; kingdom Metazoa; phylum Chordata; class Chondrichthyes; order Myliobatiformes; family Myliobatidae; genus Mobula; species Mobula birostris. The sequence continues at coordinate 8,124,056 of NC_092391.1, read as the reverse complement.
ATCTGTGGAATTCTCTGCCACAGACTGCAGTGGAGGCCAAGTCCGTAGGTATATTTAAGGCAAAAGGCGATAGGTTCCTGGTTGGTCAGGGCATCAAATGATATAACGAGAAGGCACGTGTATGGGATTGAGTTGGATCTGGGATCAGCCATGATGGAATGGCGAAGCAACCTCGATGGGTTGAATGACCTAAATCTGTTTCTATGTCTTATGTATTATGTCTTGTGTAAAGTATAAAGTATAAAGTTATGATATTATGGACCTTTTAACCTACTCAATCTAACCCTCCCTTCCTACATAGTCCTCCATTTTCCTATCATCCACATGCCGATCTAAGAGATTCTAAAATGCCCCTAATGTATCTGCCTCTATCGCCTCCCCTAGCAGGGTGTCCCATGCACCCACCACTCTCTACATAAAAAAACTTACCTCTGACATTACCCCTATTCTTTCCTCCAATCACATTAAAATTATACCCTTTTATATTAGTCATTTAGAATAATAAGATACAAATTCACTAACAAGGGAAGTCTTTAACTGCAGCAAACAAAAAACCTTTACTTTATTTAAAAATTGATAAGCATGATATTTCTCTGAATCCTGGGAGATCCTGGAAGAACACTCGATTCCACCACAATAATAGCTTGGAATCTCATGTTTAATAAAATGTTAGAACATCCCCAACAGGAGTGTTTCTCTTTAATGGACTATAAATTACCAGGGGACAAATTTGGCCTGCAGACAGTTCTTTAGACATTTTGTTGAACATGGGGGGGGGGGGGGGGGTCATAAAATTCATAGAACAGTACATCACAGTATCAGGCCCTTCAGCCCAATATGCTGAATCAAACTAACTAAATTAGTAATCAAATGCCCAATTGAGCTAATCTCTTCTGCTTACACAATGCCCATCTCCTTCTATTTATAATATTGTAAAAGTAACGCTGTAAATGGCTCTTGCTCTATTACAAAAATCATACAGCATCTAGTTTTACTGGCAATTCAACTATTTGTCAGACAAATCAAATACTCATAGAGAGTTAATTCCTATTTTCTTGATAGTTCTCTAATATGCTCTTCTAGATGGATTTCTAGATCAGTATACTGAGGTACTGATTAGGGAAAAGACCATTTTCAATCTACTGCTCTGCAACAACATGGATTAATTTTGCTGCAATATGATCCAAAGGAGAGAGTCTCCGTGTGTGATAGAATTTTGCATTATGTTTGACGTGATATAGTTCAATCTGAAACTAAGTATTTCATTTTAAATGAAGGGTCCCTTTTTTATGCCATGGACCCCTACCATTAACTAAGGGGCCATGGACCCGAAGTTGGAACCCTTGTTCCAAACAAAGGAAACTATGAAGGGAAAATTGACTGTGGCAGATTGGGGAAAACTACATTAAAGGGAATGGCAGTGGTAGGCAATGGCAAATATTTAAGAAATATTACACGTTTTGTAATAAATACACATTCCTTGATGGCACAAAAACACAATAGGAAAAGTGGTCCCACGATTGATATTTCTTCACAGATGCTCAGTCGTTATTTTTGTAAAACAGATCCATAGATCTCTGTATATTACTTGAAACAAGGGATACAGAGGTGAGGCAAGAAAATGATGCTTAGATAGATGTAAACACGAGGAATTCTGCAGATGCTGGAAATTCAAGCAACACACATCAAAGTTGCTGGTGAACGCAGCAGGCCAGGCAGCATCTCTAGGAAGAGGTACAGTCGACGTTTTGGGCCGAGACCTTTCGTCAGGACTAACCGAAGGAAGAGCTCGCAAGAGATTTGAAAGTGGGAGGGGGAGGGAGAGATCCAAAATGATAGGAGATGACAGGAGGGGGAGGGATGGAGCCAAGGGCTGGATCATTTTCCCCCTCCCCCTCCCACTTTCAAATCTCTTACTAGCTCTTCCTTCAGTTAGTCCTGACGAAGGGTCTTGGCCCGAAACGTCGACTGTACCTCTTCTTAGAGATGCTGCCTGACCTGCTGCGTTCACCAGCAACTTTGATGTGTGATGCTTAGGTAGATGGTAGCTTTAACCTTTTTGAATGGTGGAGCAGGCTTGAGGGCTGTGTAACCCACTCCTCAAGTGACAATTGCATAGGATTATTAAATCCACAAATATATTTTTGCTAGGGACGTTTATGGTGGGGGTTGGAGCCAGTGCACTCTTGCATGAGTCATAAATAGAAAAAAATCCTAGCTTTTTGGCAAACCAAGAAATAACTAGAAGCTTTATGTGCATAGCATTTTTCTTGTCTCTTTCCATATACGTTTAAAACCTTCACGGCCAAATAAGTGCTTTGAAAGTCTGGCTGATGTTGTAAACGTCACTGGTATTTCTTAGCCATCCCTTGTTGCCAGAGCAGTTAAGATTTAGCCACACTTATGGGTCTGGAGCTACAAATTAGCCAATTCAGTAAGTAAAACGGATTTTGTGCGTGTGTGTGTGTGTGTGTGTGTGAATTCGTGAGCATGATAGATTTCATTAGATTTTATTCCCAGGCTCAGTTTCTTGAATTTAAAATTCCCCATTTGGCATGGAAGTGTTGTAACTCTTTGGGCTCTGGATCAATAAACTGTCGCTGCTAAAGTAGGAAATGGCCAACCAACCTGTACACAGCAAGATCCCACGCGATCCCATGATATTAAACAGAAAATCAGTCAGTACATTGGACAAAAGCAACATATTTCTGGAAATCTGAGGTGAAATAAAAGTGCTAGACGTGTAGAGCAGGCGAAAGAAACAGAATTAACGTTTTAAAACTGATTAGTCTTTAAAAGTGTCTGTAGGCACGCAAATTGTCCCGGAGCTCCAGTTACCTTTTTGTCCGGGTTGAGGCGAGCTGCTCGGCAGGATCTGCGCCTCCGGGTAGGGCCCGCGCCTTTTTCCATCCGCTTTTGCTGGAGGGGCCACGGCCGCTGACCTGGTGAGGGCGGTGGACGGACCGACGACCGCGGCCGCCCCGATGCCCAGCCAGGCTCGAGCGCGTCTCCGTCGCCATGGCAACGGCGGCGCCCGTTAACGGTCGGCGGCGGGAAGCGCCAAGTCCTGGAGTGGACTCTAACAGCGGGGAGTAAGTAATCGCCTCACGCCATGCGCCGCCGTGTTTTCGGGGTCCAAGCAGTATGTTTGACCAAAGTTATAACCCACTTTCACAATGTTTCCCTGAAAGACACTTATTCTGTGGAGGTTATAACCAGTCACAACTTATTCCAGCCCAATGTACAGATAAAGAGTAACAGTAGGCTACTCGGCCCCTCAAGCCCGTCCTGTTCTTCAAATAATCTGACTTCACCTCCTCTGTGCCAGTTCAAGATTGTTTAATGTCATTTCCTGTATACATGTGTAAAGAATAACTAAGTATTTGTTACTCCACATAGGTTGCAGCACAAAAAAACACACAAGATGAGGAACACAATAATAATATTAATAAAATGCACAATAAATATCAATACATAAGATAGTTTATATACAAAGATTGATTATATGTCCATAAAGTGATGCTATGCTGTACATAAGGTGACTGACGGGAAATAATAAAGAGGTAGTGGAGTTAGTGAGTGGAGATTGATCAGCCTTGCCGGTTGGGGAAGGTAACTGGTTTTGAGTCTGGTGGTTCTGGTGCGAATGCTGTGTAGCCTCCTCCCTGATGGGAGTGAGACAGACAGTCCATGAGCTGAGTTTGCAGAATCCTTCATGATGTTACTTGGTTCTTGGTTCTTGATCCTACAAAATATTCTGCATGGAATTTAAACTGGAGGTGGTGGAGGGTGGGCTTAAGAAGGAGGTTTTTGAAGAAGATTTTTTGACTCTTTTCTGGCACTTTTCTGTATATATGTCCTTGATGGTGGGTAGGCTGGTGGCAGTGATGTGTTGGGCAGTTTTGACTATCCACTATAGAAGGGTAGATGTAAGCCAGTTCCTCATATATTTCAATTTCCTAATCTTTCAAAACCAAATATCTACCTCCACCATTAATATTCCCAATGATCTTGTCTCCATAACCCTCTGGGGCTGAGAATTTGAAAGATTCACCACCCTCTAATAAGAAATGTCAGTGCACCTCATTTTTAACTATGTCCCTAACCTGAGATTCTCCTCACTAGTGAACATGTATCCTGTCAACATCCGTCCCACCCCCCACCACCTCCAGATCTCAGTGCGATCACCCCTTGTTCTATTAAACTCCAAAACTGCAGGTGGTGTTTCCTTTCCAATTAGCTTTTTTGCCGCAAGTAAAAAGAACAATATAAAAAGACAAAATGTCCCGAAGAAATGTCTCAGCCTGAAACAGCGACTGTTTACTCTTTTCCATACATGCTGCCTGACCTGCTGAGTTCCTCCAGCATTTTGTGTGTGTTGCTTTGGATTTCGAGCATCTGCAGATTTTCTTGTGTTTGTTATATAAAAAGACTAAACTCATTTCAAAGAGTACTAGTTATAGAATGACAGAATGCCTAAAGCACAGAAGAGGTCATTTAGTCTGTTAAATTCATACCTGCTCTATACTAGAACATCCTAGCCAGGTCTATTTTCACACACCTCCCACTGCAAACTCCTTCCTTCCAGATATTTACTTATTCTTGGGGTATTAAAATGGTATTTGACTCCACCCGAGCTTGCTTTCCAGACCCTATACTTTTGCTGTGTAAAAGAAAAAAGTGTTTCCTTGTATCTTGTAAGTCATCGTAAATCCATTTTCTGACTTCTTCACCAGTGGGTATGGTTTTTCTCTTCACTGGGTACCCTTCAAGGTTTTCAATAGTTTTATCAGAACCCTCTTACAAGGAGAAATGCAGCTTTGTCAGCTTGTATTGCAGCTAATGTCCCTTATCCCTTAAATCGTCCTAGTAAGATGGACTCTTGCCCATACTGTCTACCTCATTATAGTCTTGCACTTTATCATTTACTTGCAATGAACTTTTTTGGTAACCTTATTCTGCATTGTTATTGTTTTTATCTTTTTCTGGCTTAATGCACTCTGTCATAATTGATCTGTAGAAAAAAGTATATGAGACAAGCGTTTCACTCTCTTGTTACATGTGACAATAGTAAATCAACCCAATACCAATAGTGAATCTCTTCGAAAAAGCTTCTACACCTTTGCTATTCTGGTGCCTAAAACTAATGATTTATAAAGGCTGAACATAAATTATATGCTCTTGTACTCTATCTATTTACTTATAAATCCCAGACTCTTGAATGTTTTTAAAATCTTTCTCAATTTGCCCTACTGCTTTGAATAAACTGTGTACATTTATCTCCCTGATGTTTGATGTAGTACCATTTTAGAGTTGACTTCTTGTATCAAAAGTAAAAATTTGAACTGTGTAACATATTTCACCAGCCACTCGTCTACTAATCATCCAGCCTGTCTGTATCTTCATGAAATTTATTACTTTTCACTAAGTAGTTCACAATGTCTCACAGAACATTGGAGTCACACTCACGTCCCCATCTACGTTAACGGAACTGTAGTGGAGCGTGTATCAAGCTTTAAATTCCTTGGTGTCACATTTCCGAGGATCTCACCTGGTCCCTGAACTCCTCCATCCTGATCAAAAAGACGCAACAGCGCCTTTACTTCCTGCGGAGCATGAAGAAAGCTCACCTCTGTCCCAGGATACTGACGGACTTTCACCGCTGTACCATTGAGAGCATACTCACCAACTGCATCTCAGTGTGGTATGGCAATTGTCCCGTATGGTCCGCAAAGCACTCCAGCGTGTGGTGAAAACTGCCCAATGGATTATCGGCACCCAATTGCCCACCATTGAGAAAATCTACCATAAACGCTGCCTGGGCAGGGCGAAAAGCATTATCAGGGATGCATCTCACCCTAACCATGGACTTTTTACTTTCCTCCCATCCGGTAGGCGCTACAGGAGCCCCCACTCCTGCACCAGCAGGCACAGGAGGAGCTTCTTCCCAGAGGCTGTGACACTGCTGAACCTCTCATCATAGCGCTAAGCAGTATTGCATCCGTATTGTACTGTCTCAGTACTTTTATATTTGTGTGCCGTAGCACTTTTTTTATTCGCAGTTATTTTGTAAATAACACTATACTTTGCATTTCTGGTCAGATGCTAAATGTATTTCATTGGCTTTGTATCTGTACTCGGCACAATGACAATAAAGTTGAATCTAATCTAATCTAATAGTTGTTGCTGTCTGCTGTAGCCTGCCCTGCCATTGAAAACTTTCATGGCTGGTCTGCCCAGGCCTCGCCTGCTTTATTTGTTCAGTTCCCCATAACCTTTCATGACCTTTGAAAAATATATCAACCTCTTTAAAAACTGCACAATATAGCCATCACAAACCTATAGAGCAGAGAAATTCCCAGACACACCCCCCCGCAAGAAAAAAGTAATTTTAAATGTCCATTCCTTTACCTTGCAATAATACTTTTCTAAACTCCAATCCCTTGCATTAAAGGCCAGTATGCCTCTTGCTTTTCTAATTATTTGCTGAACCTGCCAGCTAGTTATTTTGTGATTTATGCATAAGCAAACCAAGATATCTCTGTACTCCATTCATTTACAATTTGCCTTTTACTGAAATGCATGGTCTCACATTATCCCACAAGTAATTTAAATTGCCAGCTTCCTGTCCACTCACTCAATCTGTCTATATCCTGCTGCAGAGTACTGTAAATATCTATATCATAGTATGGTATCTGACTGAGTCTTGTGTGTTTGGGAAACTTGGATGCCCTACACACTGTTCTCTTTTTCAAATGATTAATACTGATTTAAACAATGGTTGGCCAAGAACTGATCTTTCCTGACTGATAAAGACCCATTTTTACTGATCACAAGAGAAAATCTGCAAATGCTGGAAATATGAGCAACACACACAAGATGCTGGAAGAACTCAGCAGGCCAGGCAGCATTTAGGAAAAGAGTACAGTCAACGTTTTGGGCCAAAACCCTTCAGCAGGACTGGAGAAAAAAAAGCTGAGAAGTAGATTTCAAAGGTGGGGGGAGGGGAGCGAGAAACATGAGGTGATAGGTCACAAAATGCTGGAGGAACTCAGCAGGCCAGGCAGCATCTATGGAAAACAGTACAGTCGACATATCGGGCCAAAATCCTTTGGCAGGACTGGAGAATAAAAGCTGAGGAGTAGATTTAAAAGGTGGGGGGAGGGGAGAAAGAAACACCAGGTGATAGGTGAAACCTGGAAGCAGAGGGATGAAGTAAAGAGCTGGGAAGTTGATTGGTGAAGGAGACAGAAGGCCATGGAAGAAAGAAAAAGGGGGGAGGAAAACCAGATAGAGGTGATGGGTGGGCAAAGAGATAAGGTGAGAGAGGTGGGCATAATGGTGAAAATGGGTGGTATTATCGGAAGTTTGAGAAATCGATGTTCATGCCATCAGGTTGGAGGCTACCCAAATGGAATTCATGCCATCAGGTTGCAACCCTGCCCCCACCTTTTAAATCTACTCCTCAGCTTTTTTTTCTCCAGTCCTTCTGAAGGGTTTTGGTCCGAAATGTCGACTGCTTGGCCTGCTGAGTACCTCCAGCATTTTGTGTGTGTTGTTATTTATACTAATTCTTCGTCTTCTATGAGATAACCACTCTTCAATCCTTGTGCAACAATCTTTTACATGTCACCTTATCAAATACCTTCTGGAAATTAAAATAAATTACATCTATGCTGCATAGAGCAGTACAGCACAGGATGGGCCCTTCCGCACATTATATTGTACCAGTCTATATAAACGCACTGTATTCGATGATCAATCTAACACAGCCATAACTCTCCACTTTTCTGGCCATGCACCTAAGAGCTTCTTAAATGTGTGTATTATATCAGTCTCTACCACCACAATGCATTTCAGAATCAGAATCAGATTTATTATCACCGGATGTGTCATGAGATTTGTTAACTTTGCAGCAGCAGTTCAATACAATACATAATATAGAAGAATAAGTAAATAAATAAATAAGTAAATCAATTACTGTATATATTGAATAGATTAAAAATTGCACAAAACCAGAAAGAATATATATTAAAAAAGAGAAGTAGTGTTCATGGGTTCAATCCATTTAGGAATCGGATGGCAAAGGGGAAGAAGCTGTTCCTGAATCGCTGAGTGTGTGCCTTCAGGCTTCTGTACTCCTACCTGATAGTATCAATGAGAAAAGGGCATGCCCTGGGAGTTGGGGGTTCAGGAACCGATCACTATCCGGATAAATAAAAACAATCTCTGGTATTTCTCCTAAACTTTCCTCCACTCACTTTAAACGGATGTCCTCTGGTATGGTCATTTCCACCCTAGGAAAAAGATCCTGGCTGTCCATCCTTGAAAAACTCTATTAAGTTTGCCAATTGTGATTCTACTTTCATAAAACCATGTTGACTTTTCTTTCATAAAATTGCATTAAATATCTCTAAATGACTATGTATTTCTTTCTTATTTATAGTCTCTGGAATCTTGTCTGAAACAAATAACGTTTATTTCCTACTGCATCTTGTTTTTGGAAGCATCTTGAGAGATTGGCAGCAAATCTTATTCACTAAGGCATTCAATTTTATATGTAAATTTTTTTGAGGTATAGAAGAGATGTGTCATTGCACCATATAAATGGATTTAATTTCCTTTTTTAATGATGCTTGGGGAACATCTGGTGGCAGTTTATGAAATTTGATTCTGCGAATTGCTAGATAGGAATATTGTATATCTTCACACATTCTTTATGACTTTTGGAATTCGGGGTTGTTTCATTGAGATGTTTATTTGGAATTAAAATAGAAACTAAAAAAATCCTTGTTACAGGAACTAAATATTTCTGTTAGCGATGGTACGTATTTCCAAATGTGCTGTGGCGGAATTTGAGATGGGGCTTGAAGAAATTAAGATACATGTTGATTTTCCACTTGTGTTAACAACTATCCTGAATGCAGTCTTTAGCACCACAGTACAGATAGTCATCACTTTTTTGTCTATCCACTAAGTATACACAGACTAGAATGCAGTCTTCAGCTGGTTTCTTGTTAGCACAAGGGAGAACAAAGGAGAAAATAAAATGCTCAAGTAATAGTTAAACAATCAATGTGACTTTTCTATGTTTTGCGTGCTTGAATGGAATTAAATTCCTTTATGAAGAGTTCCTTTGAGAGTGATTTTGTATCTGTGGTTTTCTCACATTCCACAGTCAGCATCAAAGAGCATGCATCTAAATGATTCATTTGATTCTGGTGTCTTCACCTTTCTTTTCCAGACTTGAAGAATGGTCTCGACCCAAAATGTCAACTGTTCATTAATTTCCATAGATGCTGCCTGACGTGCTGAGCTCCTCCAGCATTTTGTGTGTGTTTCTCTAAACCAAAGCATTGTTTTACATACATAGTATTAATGTAGTGAATTGAAAGCTTTTGTTCTCTTTAACTGGTTGGATATTTCGAGGGCTGTTTTGACTTCAAATTCTAGAAAAATGTAGGGCAAACACTTGGTCAATCATTGAAAGGCAAAGGCTCCATTTGTGTGGTTCAGCACATGGTCAACAAACGAGACAATATAAATCTAACAGTAAATGATTAGGCAAATGCAAAGAAAGGGGAAGAGGCAACAGGTTTGTTCTTTAAATAACATTCATTATTTTTAAAGGCTTGCTGTTCTGTAAGTGCACAGCATCTCAGTCTTGATTCTAACTAAAGCGGTTCAACCACTCACTGAAGAGGAATTTTGCATGTAATATATCATTTGGGTGAGCTGGACTCTAGAAAACAGGGTAGGACACATGAAAAATTTGCAGCAAAATAAAGATGCAATGCCAATGACTATTGATAACTCCCAGGATCATGTAAAATTTGTTAAAACATTTATGAGTTTTTTTAATCATATGCTAGTTTTCCTGTTGTTGCACAGACAAATTTATAGGCATAATATGAAAAACACAAAGTAAGATAAAAAGTATAAAATAAGATTTAATAGTTGGTCCCCAAAGAATAAATTTTGTGCCGAATTGTTCTATAGAATGGATGTAGTTTGTAGAATCAAATGCGTGGAAGCACGATTCGCTTGAAAGTACTTCTTGCTGCCTCAGTACAGCAACTAATATAATCAAAGACTTCACCCACCCTGGACATTTACTCTTCTCCCCCTTCCCTTCGAGCAAGAAATATAAAAGCCTGAACACATGTACCACTAACCACATGATTAGCTTCTATCTCGTTGTACCACCTCAATGCACTGTTGTGATGAAATTATCTATATGGGTGGCATGCAAAACAAGTTTTTTTACTGTACTTCTTACATATACCAATAATAAACCATTTCACCAAGTTAATTTTGGAATCAATTCAGCACTTTAGAAGATATTGGGTCCGAGGTATAGCATTGGTGGACAATGTTCTGTCTACCAGTGGTCTGTCTCTTTCTGACACTATGGGCCAAATTGTTTGTTTATTTTAGTCATTTCAAGATACAGCACAGTAATAGGTCCTTCTGACCCAAGGAGTTCAAGCTGCCCAGTTACACCCATGTGACCAATTAACCTACTAATCAGTACAGGTATGTCTTTGGACTGTGGGAGAAAACAGGAGCACCCAGGGGAAACCCATGTGGTCAGGGGAAAAACGTACATTAATTACAGGCATGGAATCCTTGATTCCCACTGCTGTCTGTAAGGAAAACTTCTTAGTACTGCATGAGTCTATGAGAGGTGACCTGACAGAGGTATATAAGATGATGAGAGGCATTGATTGCGTGGATGGTCAGAGGTTTTTTCCCAGGGCTGAAATAGCTAACATGAGAGGGCACAGTTTTAAGGTGCTTGGAAGTAGGTACAGAGGAGATGTCAGGGGTAAGTTTTTTATGCAGAGTGGTGAGTGCATGGAATAGGCTGCCGGCGACAGTGGTGGAGGTGGATACAATAGGGTCTTTATGAGACTCCTGGATAGGTACATGGAGCTTAGGAAAATAGAGGGCTATGGGTAACCTGAGGTAATTTCTAAGTAAGTACATGTTTGGCACAGCATTGTGGGCCGAAGGGCCTGTATTATGCTGCAGGTTTTCTATGTTTCTATTTAAAGAGCAGGGTAAATAACCCGGGTAAAATGCTGTTTATCCAAAGACCAATGCAGAGAAAAAAGATTATCTGGTTGTCTTTTATTGCCAATTATACTCAAAATATGTACATTTTGACTCTCAATAATACTAGTGTCTAGGAATGTGTTTTTGAATTCCAATATTTTGTAGCGATATGCTTATTAATGCATGATAAAAATCATCATAAAAGGTGTTCATTGTTCTGTGTTAAAGGGCAAATAGTTCTAAATAGTTTGGCAAATGTCAGACCACATTAGAAATCATCATGGAAAAACTAATGCATATGTGGGAAGCAGACAGATACTATTGTCAGTAACAGTCTTAATTTTACTGCAACATGGTTCGGACAACAGACTGCTATAAAACATTAACACATTGCTTCCTGTTTTCTGTCATTAAGCCTCATACCGTTTTTCATATTATGCCTAGAAATTTGTCTGTGCAACAACAGGAAAACTAGCGCAGGATTAGCAAAAGCTCATAAATGTTGTTTTAACAAATTTTACATGATCCTGGGAGTTATCAATAGTCATTGACATTGTATCTTTATTTTGCTGCAAATTTTTCATGTATCCTACCCTGTTTTCTAGAGTCCAGCTCACCCAAATGATATATTACATGCAAAATTCCTCTTCAGTGAATGTTTGAACCACTTTAGTTAGAATCAAGACTGAGATGCTGTACACTTACAGAACAGCAAGCCTTTAAAAATAATAAATGTTATTTAAAGAACAAACCTGTTGCTCCTTCCCCTTTCCTTGCATTTGCCCAATCATTTACTATCAGATTTATATTGTCTCGTTTGTTGACCATGTGCTGAACCACACAAATGGAGCCTTTGCCTTTCAATAATCGACCAAGTGTTTGCTCTACATTTTTCTAGAATTTGAAGTCAAAACAGCCCTCGAAATATCCAACCAGTTAAAGAGAACAAAAGCTTCCAATTCACTACATTAATAACTATGTATGTAAAACAATGCTTTAGTTTAGAGAAACACACACAAAATGCTGGAGGAACTCAGCACGTCAGGCAGCACCTATGGAGATTAATGAACAGTTGATGTTTTGAGCCGAGACCATTCTTCAGGTCTGGAAAGGAAGAGTGAAGATACCAGAATCAAATGAATCATTTAGATGCATGCTCTTTGATGCTGACTGAGTGTAATGTGAGAAAACCACAGCATGCTAAGATACAAAATTACCCTCAAAGGAACTCTTCATCAAGGAATTTAATTCCATTCAAGCACGCAAAACATAGAAAAGTCACATTGATTGTTTAACTATTACTTGAGCATTTTAATTTCTACTTTGTTCTTCCTTGTGCTAACAAGAAAACAGCCGAAGACTGCATTCTAGCCTGTGCATACTAGTGGATAGACAAAAAAGTGATGACCAACTGTACTGTGCTGCTAAGGACTGCATTTCAGGATAGTTGTTAACACAAGTGGAAAATCAACATGTATCTTAATTTCTTCAAGCCCCATCTCAAATTCTGCCACAGCACATTTGGAAATATGTACCATCGCTAACAGAAATATTTAGTTCCTGTAACAAGGATATTTTTAGTTTCTATTTTAATTCCAAATAAACATCACAGAGTCATGCAGTACTAAGAAGTTTTCCTTATAGACAGCAGTGGGAATCTAGGATTCCATGCCTCTAATTAATGTACATTTTTCCCCTGACCACATGGGTTTCCCCTGGGTGCTCCTGTTTTCTCCCACAGTCCAAAGACATACCTGTACTGATTAGTAGGTTAATTGGTTTCATAGGTGTAACTGGGCAGCTTGAACTCCTTGGGTCAGAAGGACCTATTACCGTGCTGTATCTTGAAATGACTAAAATAAACAAACACTTTGGCTCATAGTGTCAGAAAGAGACAGACCATTGGTAGACAGAAGATTGTCCACCAATGCTATACCTCAGACCCAATATCTTCTAAAGTGCTGAGGTAAATTGATTCCAAAATTAAATTGGTGAAATGGTTTATTATTGGTATATGTAAGAGGTACAGTAAAAAAAACTTGTTTTGCATGCCACCCATACAGATAATTTCATCACAACAGTGCACTGAGGTGGTACAACGAGGTAGAAGCTAATCTTGTGCTTTGTGGTACATGTGTTCAGGCTTTTATATTTCTTGCTCGAAGGGAAGGGTGAGAAGAGTAAGTGTCCAGGGTGGGTGAAGTCTTTGATTATATTAGTTGCTGTACTGAATTGTGCTTCCATGCACTTGATTCTACAAACTACATCCATTCTATAGAACAATTCGGCACAAAATTTATTCTTTGGGGACCAACTATTAAATCTTATTTTATACTTTTAATCTTACTTTGTGAAAAAATTTGCTGTATGAGATTTTCAAAAGTAATTTGTTACAAGATACTTATTCATCTGTAGCTAATGAACTGTAGAGTTGTAGTTTTCTTCTATTAGTTGTGATGTTTATTTTCAAAAGTAAAGTTAACTTGTATATGTCATTATTAAAAGAGATTATATATCCTTTAGTTCACTTCTTTCATAGTTATTCTCATAAACTGAATAAGAAGGTTTGTTATATTATTCTCCATATGAAGGAAGAAGAATAAAATGGTGAAATTTTGGATGTACATTGTAGCTTGTTCCCATTCCTGTTCCAGTGTGTTGATCCATGGCCTCTTGTGCCAAGTGAGGCCACCCTCAAGGTGGAGAAGCAACACTTTGTATTCGGTCTGGGTACCCTCCAACCTGATAGCATGAATATCAATTTCTCCTTCTGGTGAACAAATTCCACCCACCCACCCCCACTCCCCACTATGACCTTTCACTTCTCACCTACCTATTACTTCCCCTTGTGTTCCCTCCTCCTTCCCTTTCTCCTATTGTCCACTCTCTCCAATCAGATTTTTTTCTTCTTCAGTCACCTATCACCTTCCAGCTAACTCTTTCCCTTAGTCCTGAAGAAGGGTCTCAGCCCAAAACGCCAACTGTTTACTTCTTTCCATAGATGTTGCCTGATCTGCTGAGTTCCTCCAGCATTGTGTCTGTGTAGCTTTGGATTTCCAACATTTGCAGACTTTCTTGTGATTATAGCATGTTTCCATGTTTTCTTGTACTGTTAAGAGTGTCATGTTTCTGTGCAAAACTTGCTTTTGCTAGTGAATAGTTAATGCACCAGGAGAACCATTTATGGCAGGGTGATCAGCGCAATATGACTGAATAGGGCATTCATACTCAGGTGGTTACAGAATGGCCTTGGTGAACGTCTGGGAACAAACTGCCCAGTTGCCCTTACCAACCATAGAAGTGGATAAGGTGACAGTTATATTTTAGGAAAACATTAGAGAAGACTAGGAAACTTAATTGTCCATATGATTCAGCATAATTATGTTAACAATGTATACATTTTACTAATTATTTTCTATGTACCCTCTACAGAAAACCTGAACTCTCTATTTGTAATCTACTCTTCCTTTTTTTCTTTAAATCTGTTTTTTAATCTATCTCTAACTCAAACTTCTATTCATGCATTCATGTAAAAGGATCAACAAAACTATGAAATATGCATTCTTGGTTTTCCTGAGATATTTTAATAGTTTTATTTCCTTATAAGAAGCAAAGCAGTATGTAAGTGTGAAACATAGTTTTGCAACAAGAATTATGCTATGTGCAATTTGGAATATTATCTTGAGGGTAATGATGAGTGGATCTGCAGGGAGCACAGCTTGAAATGAGTGGCCACGCTCCGGCACAATCTTGGTGAGCAAACAAACCATCAAGGAATGTTGAGACAGTTCAGAGCTGGTTTTGAAATATTATAGGAAAATTTTGGACTAGTTTTAATTTGACTCACATGATGAAAATTAATTGTAGTTGTGATGCTTCTCTAATATATTCACAAAGAATTTTATGTGATTAAGCCAAATATGTTATTTATTTCCTTACGTGGAGAAATAATTTTCATATTATGAGATATATTTGTACCCTTGACAGTATCATGCAATTTTAATTCCTTTGTCAGAAAGTTCATCAATGAGAGCTAGGAGGATGTTTGGTATTCAGCAATTAAGTTTCCATCTGTAATAACAATCATTACGATGCAGGCTTTTGTATATAGAAAAGGTTAGGGTTTGGTTAATATATAAAATTCAAAGTAAATTTATTATCAAAGTACATATATGTCACCATATATAACCTGGAGGTTCATTTTTTTGCGGGTGTACACAGTAAATCTAAGAAACACAATTGAATCAATATAAGATCTTTAAAATACTAAAAGAAAACTGAAAATAAGCACCCGTAACTATTATTTCATTTTAACAAGTAATTGTATTTCCAAACCTACATTAGCTCCTAAAACACAAAATTTCCAGATTCTTTCGCACTGAGCACAATACAATTAGGTATCATTTTGTTAGTGAAGCAGTTAAGGTTGGAAGTTGAGAAGGGAATTTGCATCCTTGCTCTGGTTGGGGAGAAAGGCAATGAGTACCCAGGTGAACAGATGTAGTTGACAACCCTGTCAACTATGATAGGGAGGAAACCAATATTAAGGAAAAGGGGAGGCATCTTATCAGGATATAAATAGATATAACAGATCTGAAGATACTGGGCGAATTGTATGAAGTCCTCGTGGGAAGAAGGGTGGAAGTGTGTAGTCATCTGATGGATGCTGGTCTGTAACCCATATAGTGACACAAAAATTGAGAAAGAATGAGTCAGAAGTGAACCCTATGAAAGTGTGCAACACATGCAAAATGCTGGAGGAACTCAGCAGGCCAGGCAGCATCTATGGAAAAGAGTACAGCCAATGCTTCGGGCCAAGACGCTTCAGCAGGACAGTGAAAGTGAGAGTAAGGTGGAAATTAGTACCAAAGGTGATGAAATTTTGAGCAGGAAGCACCATCAACATAGCAATCTATGTATTAAAAAAAGAGTTCAAGTACTACTGAAGCACTTTTCGCACAATGAGGTAGGTGTAACCTAGATCCAAGATGATTCCCACTGTTATTGCTTAAAGAAGTCGTTCAATGTAAAAATTAGTTCAGCCAGATGAAGGGTGGATGAAGGGAAATGAGGGAGGGATGAAAGAAAGGAACTAACTGGGCATCAGGTCAAGGAAGAAACATTCCCTTTAGTCACTCTGGTATGAGATGGAGCATTAACAGATTTGAGATCTATGGTTCCTCAGCCAAACATTCCCCACAATTTTGCAAGTAGGAATGTTTTTGACTTGTATAAATCCTCAAACAAATCAAAGAACTGTTCTAATCTTTTAGCCAAGATTTGTTAAAAACCAATGCACAAAGTTGAAATTAGTGCTGTTTATAAACACTGTGTATCACTATTTCATAATTTTGTTTGTAGGATTAGATTAATTTTTCTTAATATTAGGAAGCCATGCAGGTACTAATTTACATTAACAGTGAGTTTTGCCTTGGTCCTTTGTTATTTCTCAGGTTCATGGGGATGAACAGTATAGTCAAAAAATAAAGGTAATTATATTATGTGGATAGCAGGGTGAAGATACATCTCTATCAAAGGAGGTGCAGCTCCTTCCCTCTGCTAGCCCACCCTTGGGCAAGGTGTAGCACCTGCTTAGTTCCCCGATCAGGGTCATGTGAAGCCATGGGATCAGGTGGTGGATGGTCCTATGAGCAGCTGGTGCATATCACAGGTCCTGGTTATGACGCCAGCAGATGATCTCCGAAGAGTATTGATAATGGCTGGGGTTAACCATCTTGTAAAGACACTGTCCAGAAGAAACCACTTCTGTAGAAAAAAATTGTCAAGAACAGTCATGGTCATGGAGTTCACCCACATCACGTGACACAGCACATAATGATGATGATGAGTTATTTTGTTGAGAACATTGAAACCTTCTGTATTTTTGTTCTCATTATTGTATACAAATCAAATACTGGTAATTTATTAACATTTTGTTAGGGACTGGGGAAGGAAAAGGAGAAAGAAAAGGCACTTCTACATACATATGCTGACTGATAAGATCAATAATCATCATTTTTAGGTTTCCAGCATCTGAACAACCAATTAATTTTGATTAAAATTGTAAAATATATCCTTCACAAGAGGGTGCTGTTGTAACTCTTATTAACTAATATTCACGCATACACGTGGAATTAGTTGATCTTTTTAAAAAAAGTTTTGTCAAATTTCTGAAAACGGATATAAATCTACACAAATAGCATAGATTTATTATAAACATTCGGATATCTTGAGTGAATATATTGGTTCATTTGAGATATAATTTTAAATGTTCTGATATCTGCTTAAAATGGATACATTTACACAGTTGCGCAATGTACAGTCCTAACCTGTTATTGGTCAATCATTTTCAATTTTAATTGTTACCATTATACTTATCATTATACAGTAATCAAATTGAGCTTTTTTCCCATTTTTAATGTGCCATACTCTGATTATAATCATAAATGCAAGAAATGTGAATTACCTAACAGTGGGATACAAGATTCAAATTGTTCAAGCCCAATTCACTAGGACTTTAAAACAGAAAATGCAAATCTAACTTTAATCTGTTGATTGAATACACTTTATAGTATCTCCTAGTTCTACAATGCCTATAATATTGCTTAAAATGTTGATGCAATAGAGTTGGTGAAAGACTTATACAATTATTCGTAGGAGACATAAGATAGTGGTGCGTTCAATTGCAGCAGCTTCTACAGGGTCAACAAAGGGTGTTACTGTCCTCTTTAACCATATTTGTTATGATAACAAGAATCTGCCAGACAGTAAGAACTTAAAGTACTATAGGCCTACCCCATCAGTGAGTTGCTTGTTGGCAGAGAACCTGAAGGAACTGGACTAGGTGCATATTGTGCTGCTGCTTGAGTCAGAGAGGCTTTGGAGGAGTTGGTGTGCAAAGGAGTCATGCAATATAATAACAACTGTCTTAGTCACTTTTCTGTGATCACAAGATCCTTTTGGACATTGTAAATGTGGAATGCTGCAAGTCCAATTCACTAATTTATTAGTGGATAGAAGGGGCAGACAGCAGGGGAGCTACATGGCCTTGGTCGTAGCGAGAACTAGGCCTCAAGCTATGGTGTTTCTGGTTTACAGCCACTAGGAGAGAGGTGTCAACGCGGGTGTGCTCACCGGAGGCGGTGTGCATGGCGTCCAGGCTGGAGTTGGTGCTGCCTCCCCTGTATTCATTTGGTGGAAGCCAAACTGTATTGTGGTCGACTGCAGATTTCTGCAGCACTTATGGGCTTTCTATCGTGTATGTGCTATGTGTACTTTGTGCTGTGGACTGTTGGTACTGTGTTTTTCACCTTGACCCTGGAGTAACACTGACTCATTTGGCTGCATTCATGGGTATTCATGTAGGCTGAATGACAATTAAACTTGAATTAAATTGAGTTGAGTGAAATTCATTGTAAATCAATACAGTCTTTCGAACAATGGATATAGAAAGCTCCATCTACAAAAGGGGTTAAAAAGTAAGTGAATTTGTATTACAATTATGAATTATGCTTGCTGCAGATGAGTAGCATTACATCATGCTGAATGTACTGTTTTACAGCTTCAGGTAATGAATGGGTTCAGATTTATAGACATCCATGTCAATTTTGTCCATAAGTTGGAAAATACACAAAACTCACTCAATATGGTAACCATTCTTCCACAGTATTGTATCCATCCGATTCCTAAATGGACATTAAAGCTTTGGACACTACCTCACCTTTTTTTAATATACAGTATTTCTGTTTCTGCACACTTAAAAAAAATCTTCTCAATATACGTAATTGACTTGTTTATTTATAATTATGTTTTATTTATTATTTTTTTCTCTCTCTGCTAGTTAACGTATTGCATTGAACTGCTGCTGCCGAGTTAACAAATTTCACGTTAGGTGCTACATCAATCCAAGTCCTCCATTTCTGTTGCCTTTTCACAATTTGGCTTTGATCTGGTGGTCCATTCTTCCTCCGGTGATTCTCTGAGAGATTGATGACAAATAGTTCAGGTAGAGACCATATTATATTAACAGTTAAACTGTGGTAAGGGGATGGTTCAGGATCTCTTGCTTGTACTTAGTAATCAGGAAGTGGTTTATTTCAAAAATACTGTGGTTTTGGCGTGTGATAACCTATGGTTAGGTTGTATCACAAGAACATAAAAATATAAGAGCTAGGAGAAGAAATAAGTTATTTAGTCCATCGAGACTCCTCCGCCATTCAATAAGATCATGTCCGATATGGCCACGGACTCAGCTTCACCTACCTGCCATTTCTTCATAACCCTTAATTTCCCTGCCATACAAAAATCTCTCTAACTTTTAAATACAGTATATTTATTGAGAAAGCCACTACTACTTCTGTGGGAAGAGAATTCCAGATTCACTACTCTCTGGGAAAAGCAGATTTTCCTCATCTCTGTTTTAAATCTATTCCCCTGAATCTGGAAGCTGTGTGTTCTAGTTCTAGTCTCACATAACAGTGGAAACAACTTTCCTGCCTTTATTTTATCTATCCCTTTCATAATCTTATATATTTCTGTAAGATCCCTTTGCAGTGTTCTGAATTCCTGCCAGTATAGTCCCAGGTGATTTAGTCTCTCCTCATATGCTAAGCCTGTCATCTCCAGAATCAACCTGGTGAACTTCCTCTGTACCATCTCCAAAGCCAGTATATCTTTCCTCAAATAAGGAGACTAGAACTATGTCCAATATTCCAGGTGTTACCTCACCAGTGCTTGTACAGTATACTCCCTGGGGAAGTTTTAGGAACTTGATTTATTGAACAAAATTGCATACTTCTCTATGGAATTTTATAAAATCCTCATAGACTCTCCTGAATACTTATTGTAGAAGATAGTATAGCAAGTGAATGGTATAAAGATAATATAAATATTCTATAATATACATTCGGTGGTCACTTCAGTGGATTCACATGTACACCTACTTGTTAATGCAAATATCTAATCAGCCAATTATGTGGCAGCAATTCAATGCAGAAAGACATGCAGACATAGTCAAGAGGTTCGGTTGTTCAGACAAAACATCAGAATGGGGAAGAAATGTGATCTAAGTGACCTCGACCATGGAGTGATTGTTGGTGCCAGATAGGGTGGTTTGTGTATCTCAGAAACAGCTGATCTCCTGGGGTTTTCATGCACAACAGTCCTTAGAGTTTACAGGGTATGGTGCAAGAAACAAAAAAAATATCAGTAAGCGGCAGTTCTTCGGGCAAGAACACTTCATTAGTGAGGGAGGTCAGAAGAGAATGGACATTCTGGTTCAAGCTGACAGGAAGGTGACAGTAACTCAAATAACCACATGTTACAACAATTGTGTGCGGAAGAGCTCTGAATGCACAACACATTGAACGCTGAAGTGGATAGGCTACAACAGTAGAAGATCATGAATATGCACTCAGTGGCCACTTTATTAGATACAAAAGGTACCTTATAAAGTGGCCACTGAGATTATAGACAGTACAATAATTCGGCTTTTTAATCATAGCTAAATGCTTAGTAGGCCAGAAATATTTGAAAGGAGATCAAAGAATACTTAATGCTGCAGTTAGATGTGCATGTCTGCTCAGTTTATAATGACATCTCCAATGCCATTTTTCGTAATTGTGTTCCAAATTCTTCATAGTGGATCTTCAACAGTAAATTCTTGCTGACATGGAATTCCTGCAGCCTGTTAACGTCTAGTCTTGACAAATTTAGTTATGTTGTAGAAAATCTGCAGAAGCAATTTTATGTTTATGTTTAATATTAGAGTTAGAAAAAAGCATCAAGTTTTAACATTTAATTAGTTTTGAGGATTGCCATGTGCAATTCTCCTTTAATAAATTTATATTGAATCTGCTCAAGAAATTGTTCTAGTAGCTCTGAATTCTAAAGCTTTCCCTTCTAATCGATTTTCCAGCCAAATATTCATTCGCTGTATCCTTCTATTCATGTGTTGTACATATTAGCACTACCTGCCTATTCTTCCTAGCCTGTTTTACAGTCATCCATGACCTCTCTGTCTGGTCACACTTAAGATACAGATGGATGAACCACAGTGACTCCTGGCCACCCTTCAACTCCAAAGCACCGAGTTCAATCTGCTGTACCTAGGAACACTTCTAGCACAACTGGTTTTCTGGAACATTGGATGAATCTGGGGATCCCAGATGGTGCAAGAGTGAAATTATACACAACCAAGTTGCCCTGCCATGTCTCATCATCATTAAAACATAACAAGTCAATAAAGACTCACCACATGACTAACCTGTACTAATATTGCACTGTTGAATAAAGTCACCAACAATCATGCATCACCAGCACCACCCTACCAGCTATCAAGGACATATATACAGAAATATGTTGTAAAAAGGCAAGAGACATTATGAAGGATCCCACCCACCCTGCTCATGGACTGTTTGTCCCACACCCATTAGGGAGGAGGCTACGTAGCATCTACATCAAGACCACCAGACCCAAAAACAGTTACTTTCCCCAAGCAGTAAGGCTGATCAACAGCTCCACCCACTAACAACCCAAGTACAACTCCCAACCACCACTACTTTATGATATTTCGTCAGAGTTACCAACTGACCAGACACTCCTGTGCCCAGCGTCACTTTATAGTCATACAACCAATCAATGTATATAAACTAGTTTATGTATTAATATTTTTTATTGTGTTCCTTATTGTGTTTTTTGTGCTACATCATATCTAGAATAACAATTATTTCATTCTCCTTTACATTTGTGTACTGGAAATGACATTAAACAATCTTGAATATTACACCGGTGCAGTCCATGTGTGTACAAACCACATCATGGTTTCTTCAACCATCCTTTTTAAATACCCAAAGAATAACTAGTCTGGCTTAGTTGGGAATATAAGAGAATGCAGCTGATGAAACCTGAAGGAACAAATGACAAACTCAGTGGGTTGAAGCCCTGCCTCTGTATAGTCAGCTGATTTGATCTGATCTCAATTGAATGTATATAATTATACAGTAAGACCATAGGACATGGAGAAGAATTAGGCTATTTGGCCCACTAAGTCTGCTCTGCCATTCAATCATGGCTGATCCTTTTTTCCCACTTCCTAGCCCCACTCCCCAGCCATTTCCCCGTAACCTTTGATGTCATGGCCAATTAAGAACCTATCAATAGCCACCTAAATACACCCAACAACCTAGACTCCACAGCTGTCTGTGTAACAAATTCCACAAATTCACCACCCTCTGGCTAAAGAAATTTCTCCACATCTCTGTTTTCAATGGACACCCCTCTATCCTGATGCTGTACCTTCTTGTTCTAGACAGGCCCAGAGCCATCAAACATACCTCATATGATAGTGCTTTCATTACTGGAATCACCCTTGTGAACCTTGTCTGAACTCTCTCCAATGCCAGCACATCTTTTCTAAGATGAGGAGCCCAAAACTGTTTACTATACTCAAGGTCAGGCCTCACCAATGCCTTATAAAGCCTCAGCATCACATCCCTGCTCTTGTATTCTAGACATCTTGAAATGGATGCTAACGCTGCATTTGCTTCCTCACCACCGACTCAACCTGCAAGTTAACCTTTAGGGTATTTTGCACAAAGATTCTGAAGTCCCTTTGCATCTCATATTTTTGTATTTTCTCCCCATTTAGAAAATAGTCTGCACATTTATTTCTTCTACTAAAGTGCATGACCATGCATTTTTCAACAGTGTATTTCATTTGCCACTTTCTTGCCCATTTTTCTAATGTGTCTAAGTCCTTCTGCAGCCTTCTTGTTTCCTCAACACTACCTGCCCTTCCACCAATCTTCATATCATCTGTAAACGTGGCAACAAAGCTATCTATTCCATCATCTAAAGTCATTGATATACAACATAAAAAGAAGTGGTCCCAACACTGACCCCTGTGGAACACCACTAGTAACTGGCAGCCAACCAGAGAAGGATTCTTTTATTCCCACTCTCTACCGCCTAGCAATTAGCCAATGCTCTAACCGTGTTAGTAATTTTCCTGTAATACCATGGACTTTTAACTTGGTAAGCAACCTCATGTGTGGCATTTTTTCAAAGGCCACCTGAAAATCCAAAAGTACAACATCCACTGCATCCCCTTTATCTATCCTACTTGTAATATCCTTAAAAAAATTTCAACAGGTTCGTCAAGCAAGATTTTTCCTTAAGGAAACCATGCTGACTTTGTCCTGTCTTATCCTGTGTCACCAAGTACTCTATAACCTCATCCTTAACAATTGACTTCAACATCTTCCCGACCACTGTGGTCAGACTAACTGGTCTATAATTTCCTTTCTGCTGCCTTCTTCCTTTCTTAAAGAGTGCAGTGACATTTGCAATCTTTCAGTCCTCTGGAACCATGCCAGAGTCCAATGATTCTTGAAAGATCATTACTAATGCCACCACAATCTCTACTGCTACCTCTTTCAGAACTTTAGGTTGCAGTTAATCTGATTTGAGTGACTTATGTACCTTTAGGTCTTTCAGCTTTTTGAGCACCTTTTCCCTTGTAATATTAACTGCATTCACTTCTTTTCCCTCATACCCTTCAACACCTGGCACACTGCTAGTGTCTTCCACAGTGAAGACTGATGCAAAGTACTTATTTGGTTCATCTGCCCTCTCCTTGTCCCCCATTAGCATTTTTTAAATCTCATTTTCTAGCGGTCCTATATCCACTCTCATCTCTGTTTTATTTTTTATATACTTGAAAATGCTTTTTCTATCCACCCTGATATTGTTTGCTAGTTTGCTTCCTTATTTCATCTTTTCCCTCCTAGTTGCTTTCTGTAGGTTTTTAAAAGCTTCCTAATCCTCTATCTTCCCGCTAATTCTTGCTTCGTTGTACGCTCTCTCTTTAGCTTTTACATTAACTTTGACTTCCCTTGTCAGCCATTGTTGTACTGTTTTTGCCATTTGAGTATTTTTTGTTTTGGAATACATCGACCCTGCACCTCCCTCATTTGTCGTGAAAGCTCAAGTCATTGCTGCTCTGCTGTCATCCCTGCCAGCAGCTCCTTCCAATTACTTTGGCCAGCTCCTCTCTCATACCTCTGTAATTTCCTTTACTCCACTGAAATACTGCAATGTCAGACTTTACTTTCTCCCTAACAAATTACAAGTTGAACTCAGTCATATTGTCATCACTGTCTCCTAAGTGTTCCTTTACCTTAAGCTCCCAAATAACCTCTGGTTCATTACATAACATCCAGTCCAGTATAGCTCATCCCCTAGTAGGCTCAACAACAAACTGTTCTAAAAAGCCACCTTATAGGCATTCAACAAATTCACTCTCTTGAGATCCATTACCAACCTGATTTTTCCAATTTACTTGCATGTTAAAATCTCCCATGACTATCATAATATTGCCCTTTGGACACACCTTTTCTATTTCCCGTTGTAATCTGTAGTCCACATCCCAGCTACTGTTTGTAGGCCTGTGTATAACTGCCATCAAGGTCCTTTTCCCTTGCAGTTTCTTAACTTAACCCACAACAACTTCCAATCTTATGTCACGTCTTTCTAATAATTTGATGCCATTCTTTACCAGCAGAGCCATGCCACACCCTCCGCCCACCTTCCTATCCCTCCAGTACACTGTGTAACCTTGGACATTCAGCTCCCAACTACCATTGTCTTATCCTGAGCCCCATCACTCTGGTTCCCATTCCCCTACCAAATTAATTTAAACCCTCCGCAACTGCTCTAATAAACCTGCCCACGAGAATATTGGTCCCCCTCGGGTTCAAGTGCAGCCTATCCCTTTTGTACAGGTCATACCTCCCCCAGAAGAGATTCCAATGCTCCAAGAACCGGAAGCGCTGCCCACTGCACCAGCTATCCAGCCACACATTTATCTGCTAAATCATCCTGTTTCTACCCTCACCGGCATATGGCACAGTTAGCAATCCGGTAATTACTATCCTGGAAGTCCTGCTTCTCAGCTTTCTACCTAGCTCTGTAAATTCACTCTTAAGGATCTTTTTGCTTTTCCTTCTTTTTTTTGTAATTTATTTTTTATTGAATTTCATTGTCAAACAAACATTTCCATAAGATGTATTTCAGATACTGTACATATATATCATATAATCATATTTGTCACAAATCTCCACATAATATTTATCTGAGGTATACACTTATAGAAAGGAGAGGAAAGAAAGAACAATCGAAAGAAGAAAACTATGTACAGAGTAGGGAGTGATTTTTTTTTACAACATATTCATTGACTTGTGAGAATAAAATCAAGCCTATGAGGTGTTATGTAGTTAAACCATTTTTTCCAGTGTGAATAAAATTGTTCCAACTTATGATTAACAGGTGCTGTTATCTTCTCCATTTTGTAAATGTCCATTGTAATTTCCAACCATACAGTTAAAGTTGGGCTCTCCTGAGATAACCATTTCCTGGTAAGAGTCTTTTTACCAGCCACCAGCAGTACATTCGTTAAATATTTATCTCTTTTCAATCATTCTTGAGGTATATACCCAAAATATATGGTCTTACTCTCTAAGGGTATTTGACATTTAAAGATGTCTTGTAGGGCATTATGTATCCCACTCCAATAGTCTTTGATAACGGGTGCTTTCCCAGAAAATATGATAATGGTTTGCATTTTGATTTCCACAATTTCTCCAGCAAGCAGGGGAGTTACTATTGTAATGGGATTTCTGAGAAGGTGTAATAAAATATCTTATCAAGTTTTTCCACCCGAACTCCCTCCATTTCTGTGAACTGGTACACTTCCATTGATACCTCCATATTATTGTCCAGTCTTCGTCAGATATTATTATCCCTCCTTCCTTCTCCCATTTTGTTTCAATTTATGAAGTCGAATGTGCTTTAAGATTTGACAAACCCTTATAAACGCTTGAAATTATTCTACTACCATTGTCTGAATTATCTGCTTTTCTAAATAGCTCTATCAGACATGTACTTGCCTTGGTTACATTTTTAACTGTCCTGGTAACATACTGTCGCATCTGTAAATGCCGGTAAAAGTCTTATTTTTCTAATAAGTGTTTCTCTTTGAGCAATTCAAAACTGAACAGTGTCCCTATCTTTCATTATATTGCAAATAGCTGTTACTCCTTTAGCTGTCCAGTCCTTAAATCTAGCATCCAGTTTATTCGGCGTAAAATCCGAGTCATATGCACACCACTTAAGAATTGCAATGTCTCTCTCTAGTTTATATTCTTTTATAATAGTTTTCCATATTTTAAGAGTCCATTTCACCCACGTGTTGTCAATATTACTTATGTAACTTTGTAGGTTGTTATCAGCCAAAGTTGCCTGTATGGGGATGGAAAGTATCCTCTCCTCAATGTTTTTCCATTGAGCGCCATATGATGGGTTGCACCAGCATATCACTGCTCTCAACTATGCTGCAAAATATTAATCTATAAGAGAAGGTAGGCACCATCCCCACTTTCCCTTGGCTAATTGCAAAGTTTTGAGACGAACTCTAGGCCTTTTACCTTGCCTTATAGCATCTTGTTCCATTCATTGCATTGATTTTGGTTAATCTCTTGGTAAGGTCTGAAAGAGATATGGTAGTCTGGGCAGTATATTCATTTTAATAGATTCAATCCTTGAACTGAGACCAAGAAAAGGAATTAGGCTCCATCTTGTTATATCTTCCTTAATTTTTTTATATATAGGCTGATAATTGCATTCTGATAATTTTGCCAAATCTTTTGGCATAATGATGCCCAAATATTTGACGGACTCTGTTTGCCATGCCCAAGGATATCTACTTTCAATTTCTCTTGGTGGGCTATAGTTATATGAAAGTAGTTGGGTTTTATCTATGTTGATCTTGTATCCTGATAATTGGCCATATTGTTCAAAGGATTGCATCAATTCAGGTAAAGAGTATGTTGGTTGCCCTGGATAGATCAAAATGTCATCTGCGTAACAGGCCGGTTTATGCTCTGTCCCTTTAATAGTAATTCCCCTGATATCTTCATTTTTTCTGATGTATTGAGCTAATGGTTCCAGATATAATGCGAAGAGTAGCGGTGACCATGCACAACCCTGTCTCGTGTCCCTTTCTAGGGTAAAACTATTAGATAAATATCCATTGATTTTAATCCTGGCAGTAGGATTGTCGTATGGTGCCTATATAGTTTTAGTAATTGTGTCATGTAGACCAAATCTATGTAAAACTCTGTAAAGAAAATTCCAATTAACTGAATCAAATGCCTTTTCAGCATCCACACTTATCACTATTGCTTCAATTTCATTTTTTAAAATGTGATCCATAATGTGAAGTGTCCTTCGTATATTGTCTTGTGTTTGGCATTGTTGTATAAAACCTCTCTGATCATTACGTATCAGTGTGGGTAGAAACTCTTCTAATCGTTTGGCCATGATGGAAGTAAATATTCTATAATCTACATTAAGAACAGATATTGGTCTAAATGACCCACATTCCATTTTATCCTTGCCTTCTTTCGGTATAGCTGAGATTATCGCCTCCTTCCAGCTGGGTGGCATTTGCACCTTTCTTAGGGTCCAGTTCAGTGTGGGGAGTAAAATAGGAATTAACTCACTTCTAAACATTTTATACCACTCTGCCGTATATCCATCTGATCCTGGTGACTTGTTTAATTTAAGCCTACTAATTGCAGTTTTTACTTCAGCTTCAGTTACGTCAGTAGTCATCATTCTACTTTGTTCTTTGCTCAAAGTGGGTAACTCTAAAGAATTCAGGAAGATGTCAATTTGGGTTATGCTTCCCCCTAGAACTTTGGAATATAGAATTTTGTAAGACATTTCAAAAGCTTCTTGAATTTCACTTAGCTTATTTTTTATCACTTTTGTTCTTGGATCCCTTATTCTATGAACTGTATTTTCTGCTATCTTTTTTTTCCAGTTTCCACACCAGTATTTTCATAGATTTAGATCCACTTTCATAGTCTCTCTGTTTCAGAAGCATTAAATTTTTTCTAATTTCTTGTGTGGCCAAACTATTAATTTCATTCCTAATTTTTAAAATTTCCTCTAGTGTATCCTGTGCCAAACTCAATTTGTGTTTTTTTTCTAGTTCCTTCAGCTTATTTTGTAATTCCTTTAATGTTCTATTCCTTATTTTTTTCTTATATGAAGATATCGCTATAACTTTCCCTCTTAAGACAGCCTTCAGAGTGTCCCATAGAATGGGAGATGAAACCTCTCCATTATCATTGAATTCTAAGTAAAGACCAATTTCTTTTTTAATTTGTTCCTTAAAATAGGGATCATTGAGTAGACTTGAATTTAGTTTCCAAATAATATTCTTTGGTTGTAGGTCAAAATCAACAGATAAATATATAAGTGCATGGTCACTTACATCTATTGTCCCAATTCCGCAGGTGATTATTTTGTCTCTATCTTTTCCAAATGCTATGAAATAGTCTATTCTTGTATATACGGAATGGGGGGGGGGGGGCGCGGGCAGAATAATGAGTGTAATCCCTTCTGTCAGGGAAAAGGTCCCTCCATATATCAATTATATATCCTCAACTTTCTTATGTAAGGACTTTGTTTCATAAGTTTTTCTATTGGAAGAGTCTAACTTTGGTTGTAATTGTAAATTTAAGTCTCCCCACATATCAAGGGACCTTCAGTTTCTGTTACCATAATATTAATAATTTTCTGGAAGAAACTAGTATCACTTCCTGGGGGTTCATATATATTCAATAAAGTAACTGGATTTCTGTCTATATTCCCCCTTACCAGAATATATCTGCCCTCCTTATCTCCCATTTAGAATACTTTTTCAAAATTTAGCTTACTTGAGATGAGAATAGCAACTCCTCTTCTATGTCCTGACTTGTATGAGGAGAAAAACAAATTAGTGAAGCCCATTCTCTTTAATTTTCCACGCTCATTATCACTTAAGTGAGTTTCCTGTAAATATACTACATGGGCTTGTTCTTTTTTCATTTTTGATAGAATTTTACTGCGCTTGACTGGATTCAACAGCCCATTGACATTAAAAGAAATGAATTTTACTTTGTCCTTAGCCATGTGTATTTATCTGTTAGTATATCATTGAAGTTTGCAGAATATAACTTAATCAATCTACTCCCTGAACAAATAAGAGCCAAGAAATGTGAATAATAAAAAAAAGGTAACGAAGGTGTGATTCCAAGGCTGCGGTCTCTAGATGACCCTGGGTTGGGCTAGAAGAAAAGTCTAGCCATGGGGGATAGTCCTTCCTACCTGTGGGTTGAAGGTCCCCGTTGCAGTACCAATAAAAGTAAGTAAAAAAACTATGTTCATTACACAGGAATGATTTCCCTGTGTATTCCTCCCATGTATATATTCTCATTTAGGTGGGGAAAAAGGAA
Source organism: Mobula birostris (assembly GCF_030028105.1). Taxonomy (NCBI): domain Eukaryota; kingdom Metazoa; phylum Chordata; class Chondrichthyes; order Myliobatiformes; family Myliobatidae; genus Mobula; species Mobula birostris. The sequence continues at coordinate 8,094,657 of NC_092391.1, read as the reverse complement.
TGAATAAATGAATTTTTAAAAATAGAGTAATATAAAATCCACATTATAACACGTATTTCTCGAGATAAGTATATCACCGTCTATTTTTGCTTCCGTTTACTTTATCAGCACTTTTAAAGTTAGCCAAACCTTATGGTTCTTCTGGAGGAGGTGAGGGCTGCCCTCGGAGAACTGACAGTCTCTTCCTAATATCCTCCTCTTGCCCCCTGCTTTCTAGGTTCTCTTACTATTTCCCAAGCAGCTCGGGACAACTGCTCAGCCAGAGTTTCCCTTGGTTTGACCACGCTAATGGACAGTCCTCTGTTGTTCATGTCTGTAGTCGCCGCCTCCACCATCTGGTACAGTCGCATCCCTTCTTGGTAAAATGCCCTCAGTTTAGCAGGGTACGGGGTTTGGAACTTAATCTTTTCTTGCTTTAATATTCGTTTCGCTTCGGAATATTCCTTCCGTTTCTGTAGGACCGCCAGGGGGTAATCATGATCGAAGTATATTATCTTCCTGTTCCAAAAAACCCTCTTCTTACCCCAGGCCCTTCGTAGAGTCTCCGCCTTGCTCTTGAATCGAAGGAATTTATGTACTATTGAGCGTGGTTTACTTTGTCTGTCTCTAGGAGGCTGCTGGACGAGCGAACGATGTGCCCTCTCAGTTTCAATCTCATAGTCTGGGGAATCTCCAGTGCTTCCCACAGCAGCTTGTCTACAAAGTCCATCATTGACAGTCCCTCCGCTCCTTCGGGAACATTATAAATCCTGATATTTTTCTGTCGCGATCTTCCCTCCTGGTCAAGCAATTTACTTTCCTGTTGATTTAATATTTTTGTTGTCTTACTTAGTATCTGTTCCACATTTTGCATGCGATCTTCCACCTTCTCAATTCAAGTCTTTGCCACCGGTATTTTCTGATTGACGTTGGCGAGCTCTGACTTTATATCATTGAGTTGCTGCTTTGTATCTTTTTGGACTTCCCTTATCTCTTCCAGAATCTGTATCATATTCACCGCTTCACCTGCACAAGGCCCATCGTCAGCTTTGCCGCCGCATGCACGTATAGGAGAGCCGCACGCTGTACCTCTCTCTTCCATAGGCTCCACAGTGATGCTTTTTTTAATCTCCATTCTTGCCCCCTTATCAATTCAGATATTTTCAAAAGATCTTGTACTTGATGGATTAACGGGCAAAATATGCATTTTTCCACAGGAGCTGTTGATTTAAGCTGCCATTCTGAACGATGACATCACCGGAACCACTACTTTTCTTTCTTATGTCATTGGTACAACTCTGTACCAAGACATCTGGCTGCTCTCCCTCCTCCTCCAAAATGCTGTGGATATGATCTGAGTTGACCCTGACCCTGGCAACCAGGAGGCAACTACCATCTGGGTGTCCTGTTCACGTCCACAGAATCTCCTATCTGTTCCTCTGCATATTGAATCCCCTATCACTACTATATACAATGTAGTCTATACTTATAATATAATAATATAATGTATATTAATTAGTGGTAAACTTCCTAATTACCATAAAGCCTTTCCTTACATTCTGTTTAGTTGATGATTAAAGCATACAGCTAGCAGTTTTAAGACCCCATTTGTGACCTTATTGTTGAATCATTGTTAAAATGCTTTTTCATTCTCCATTTCACTACTAATCAAATAAACACTTTTTTAAAAAAACACCAGTGTTTCTTATGACCTCAACAGCAGATGTTGAATATGTGACACAGATCATCTAAACAAGATCATAATCAAATTCATTAACACTATGAGTTACTGGTTAAAATGTGAACTAAACAGAAATTCAGTTACTGAAACTTTACATTTTATGCTTTTAAAAGATAATTTTTTTTGTTGAATTTACTCATTCCGGTCCTCAATTTTTATAATGTATTTATTCTCTCCTACTTTAAGTTAGTTCCTGAATGCTCACGTCATTAACACTATTTACTTCTACAGGATATTGATTGATACATAAAAGCTGTTCAGATCAGATTGAGACCCAAGTTATCCTATGTTTCAAATTTAACAAAATCATTTTCAAAAATTAATATTACTGTTGAAATGTGTCTGTGTCTCTGCATTTTTATGATTTTCTCCCAGTTATGTTCCTTTCCATTGTTACCTCTTTCTCTCTCACATTAATTTCCTTTTGATATTATTATATTCTCTCCTAATCTATTCCTGGTCTGACTTCATTTCAGTCTCTTTCTCATCCTGTTGTTCCCAGGCTGAGAAAATCTTCTATTTTCATAGTTCCCTTTCTTCCTTAAGGCACTCAAATACCAGTCAGCTAAACAGTTTTTTCACTTTCCTGCATTTAAATAACATACTTGTATCAACAATAGATCAGTTGTGGCTATTCTCGCCTCTGACTCAAAAGGTTTTGTGTTTAAGATCTTTTGGAACAGCCTGAACACAAAAATCTAGGCCGGCTTTGGGAGCTTCATTATTCCCAAAGGTACTTTTTAAAAGATTAAATGTTAAACTGCATCCTTGTCAGCTCTTTGGCACCATTTTGAAGAAGATCCTTGGAATTATGTCAATATTTATTATTCCAGTGAAGAAAAATATAACAGATTTCTGATAATTAGCACATTGCTGTTGGTTTACATTTGCATTGTAAAATTACTCCATCTTATTAGCCTTAAGCTGCTTTTGTGATGTCCTAACATGCTTGTGAAAATTGCAAAATAAATGAGTGTTTTTATTTTAATAAGTAAGTCTCCAGTTCTCACGCTGCTGTCTAAATTTCCTCACTACCTCAGTGAGAAAGCTGAGATCAGAATGTTAACAGTCATGCCAGTGTTAACCTGTTGCCTAATATACAGTATGTGTGTTCCTTCATTGCTCTAACTAAAGCTCCAAGCATTCAATGAAGTAAGAAACACAAGAGGTTCTGCAGATGCTAGAAGTCCAGAGTAACATACACAAAATGCTGGAGGAAATCAGCATATCTGGAAATGAATAAACAGTTGACTTTTCATGGCCGAGATGCTTCATCAGGACTCAGCCCGAATCGTTGACTGTTTATTCATTTCCATAGATGCTGCCTGACCTGCTGAGTTTCCCTGGCATTTTGTGAGCAAATAATGAAAAACAGTTTCTTGTAATGTTTGAAAGCTGCTTATTATACAGTGTAATCATAAATAATTTATCAAACATATACATAACCTGGCATGATTTTGGACTATATTGTTTTATCCGTCGTGCAGTCAGACACTAACCCACTGGTTAACTTATTACTTAAGCAGCACATTCATTATTGGTTTTATCATGTTTTAATTTTATTCTAAGACAATAATTTTTATCAAAAAGGTGTTAATGATCAAGGCATAAAGCTGTGGATCAGAGGGAAAGAGTCAACTTGAAATATCGTTGAGATGATTAATCTGTTGATAAACTCTTAATTATCTAAATTGGGTGCTAGAGAGTATTAAGCAGAGCTTCTCATATCTTTAATCTCTCAACTATTAAGTTATCCTTAACAATTTAACTTTGCAGGCATTTTTAACAGATCATGTGTGATGTGTGATTTATTTTGAATGTCATAGACATCAACAAACTATCATAAAAATGAGAGTATTGACAGTTAGGAGCCTTGGGCAGACCCTTAGTGGCTGTCAAAGCTATTGAGTCAGTGTACTGAGAGAGGCGTTGTACACTTTTGGGTTTGGTAGACAGGTCTGTGCAAGAATATATGTTATATCTACTGAGAAGGATGCTTGCAAGACAGCTTCAGTCACCTGATGAAGCAATTGTAACATTAATAGGATGGTTAATGAAGCTAATGGGATCTTGGACTATACATAGAGATATGGAGAACTAAAGCAGAGAGATTTTGTTAAATTTGAACACTGATCAGGCCACAATGGGTTCCAATTCAGAGAGAAAATGCTGAACAGATTTATGAGCATGATCCAATGATGGGAGAATTTACTCTAGAAAGTTAGACCAGAGATGCCAGAGTTGTTGTTTTTGGAATAAAGAAGATGGAGTGGAGATTTGATTGATCTGCACATATTGTGACAATTATATGTAGGACAAGGGACATATGTTAGCTGATGGGGTTCAAGGACTACAGGCTACAAATTTAAATGAAGATCAAAAGGATTGGTGGGATGATGGGTAAAGGGAAGGGGAAAGTGAAGATGTTTTGTTTACTTGGAGATTAACGATGATCTGGTGCTCATTGCTTGTTGGACATGATGGAAGCAGTGTCAATTAGGCTTTCAAAGGAATTGGAAAAGAATTTCCATGATTACAGGCAAGGACTTAAACAGCACTTAATTTCTCTTTAATTAGATGTTATGGATTCTATCAACATCAACATGACTTTATGGAATGAAGAATCATCAGTCCTTAAAGGACATTCATTAGTCCAGAAGCAAGATGGAGAAACTGACACATGCAACTAATAAGAATTACTGACTTGGGACTTTTCAAAATAAGTGATCCAAACTAGTTTAACTGTGATTAGATCTCTGCAAGTCTTGAACCACAAATGAAGTGATGGAGGATTTTGTAGAGGAAAAAGAAATATAGCTGAAACTGAAAAATACTGTGATGGTGGGAAAGGCAAAATGAATTAGTAAGAAGATGGATGGAAAATTAAAAGGTTAACCTGTAGAAAAGGAAGTTAGAATAAAACAAAATTGTAATGACAGAAACAAAACTTTGATCAGAAAAGCTCAGCTGGAATTACTTCCTTTATTCTATGCCTATGTCATGTTCTTGTTGTGTTTCTTCTAAATATCGGCACTTTAGATTTGTTTATTTGTTTTCCAGCTGCTCTGGTTGCATTCTCATTTTCTGTAAATATACCAGGGAGAAAATACCAAGGAACAAGTATTAATGAAGAGTCAGAGCATTGCCTGTAGGAAAACTTTGAACAGATTGTAAATAACATATTTGGTATTGACAAATGTTGGCTTTTATCCAGATGATTGGTGTTACTGCCATTCTTCTATCTGTTCCAATTGATTTTTGTCAGAACATGCACTGTATGTTTCATATGCATTGAGTGTTCCAATGCTGTTTTTAAGGCAACTTTTGATTCTGTTTCTTTTATTGAAAATGCACTATTAGATGCTTAATATAGCACAAAGTTGCCTTCCTTCATTACATGTAACTCAGGATATGCTGTCTGTGCATTTGTCCAGATGATGATTAATAGCAGTGAGATGCATGCTACACTCCAGATTCCTTTTGTTTTTTGGCACCCAAACAAACCAGAGTTGCTGTACAGAGCTGAATCTAAACTGCTAAGATATAAACTTAGTATTTTTATCAAACTGGTGTTCAGTGTATGTTTTCCTCTCAGCTAGAGTCCTGAATCAGAATGGATTGAGTACTGCAGGAATTAGCATTAGCTATTTTTATAAACTCATACTGTAATCTTAGTGCTGGAGTTTAAGTATTTCCATATGGAAGCACAGGAGTGTCTTTATTTCTTTAGGAAATGTACACTTTGTAGTAAAGTATGGTAAAAACGTACTCAGAATTTTGGGGGGAAGAGATTGTTGTGTTTTGTTGTCTTAATTTATTTGCAGATATTCTGCAACTGTAAAGCACATGTCTTATTTTTTTCAATCAATTTTCCAGATCAATGTATTTACTAAATAAGAGGAGATTGTCTTAGAAGTCAAAATTGTTATTTTCTTATTAGTTGATAAAATACTGGAAAAGATAAAATGTTATTACAATTATATTTTCAAAATTTATTTCAATAATGTAATAGTTTGCCATTCTCTGCAACTTGTAAAATTATTTCATTCAAAATAATTTAAGTCATTTCCTGTACGTAAGCGTAAAGGAGAATGAAATAATTATTACTCTGGATCTGATTATAGCACTAAAAGAACACAATAATAATAATTTTTAAAACACAATAAATATAAATACAAAAGGTAGCTTATCTACATTGGTCATATGTCCATAAAGTGACCGTGTGTCCACAGGCCCAGGAGTGTCCATGCGTAAAGTGACTGGAGATAATAAAGTAATGGATATGCAAAGTTCAACTCCCTTTGACCTCCTCAGAAAGTAGATGTTTTGGTGAGCTTTCCTGATTGTAGAATGTGTTCTGGGACCATGAGAGGTCCCATCATCCAGGATGCGCTCTCTTTTTATTATCAGAATCAGAATCAGGTTTATTATCACCGGCATGTGACGTGAAATTTGTTAACTTAGCACCAGCAGTTCAATGCAATACATAATCTAGAAGAGAGAAAATAATAATAATAAATTAAATAAAACATTATAATAAATAAACAAGTAAATCAATTACGTATATTGAATAGATTTTTTTTTAAATGCAAAAACAGAAATACAGTATTTTTTTTAAAAAGTGAGGTAGTGTCCAAGGGTTCAATGTCTATTTAGGAATCGGATTGCAGAGGGGAAGAAGCCGTTCCTGAATTCCTGAGTGTGTGCCTTCAGGCTTCTGTACCTCCTACCTCATGGTAACTGTGAGAAAAGGGCATGCCCTGGGTGCTGGAGGTCCTTAATAATGGACACTACCTTTCTGAGGCACTGCTCCCTAAAGATGTCCTGGGTTCTTTGTAGGCTAGTGCCCAAGATGGAGCTGACTAGATCTACAACCTTCTGCAGCTTCTTTCGGTCCTGCGCAACAGCCCCTCCGTACCAGACAGTACTGCAGCCTGGCAGAATGCTCTCCACGATACAACTATAGAAGTTTTTGAGTGTATTTGTTGACATGCCAAATCTCTTGAAAATCATAATAAAGTATAGCTGCTGTCTTGCCTTCTTTATAACTACATCAATATGTTGGGACCAGGTTAGATCCTCAGAGATCTTGACACCCAGGACCTTGAAGTTGCTCACTCTCTCCACTTCTGATCCCTCTGAGGATGGTATGTGTTCCTTCGTTTTACCCTTCCTGAAGTCCACAATCAGCTCTTTTGTCTTACTGACGTTGAGTGCCAGGTTGTTGCTGTGGCACCATTCCACTAGTCGGCATATCTCACTCCCTTACACCCTCTCATCACCACCTGAGATTCTACCAACAATGGTTGTATCGTCAGCAAATTTACAGATGGTATTTGAGCTGTGCCTAGCCACACAGTCATGTGTATATACAGCGTAGAGCAGTGGGCTAAGCATACATGCGCCAGTGTTGATCGTCAGCGAGGAGGATATGTTATCACCAATCTGCACAGACAGTGGTCTTCCACTTAGGAAGTCGAGGATCCAATAAGAGCTCCGTAAGAGTGTTACAGGAGCCTAAAGACATATGCTCAACATTTTAGAACCAGCTTTTTCCCCTCCACCATCAGATTTCTGAACAGACAGTGAACCAGCCCATGAACACTACGTCACTATTTTTGTTTTCTTTTTGCATTACTTATTTGATATTTTTATTTAGTTTTTCATATATATACACACACACACAATATATTACTTGCTTCTTATTGTAATTTATAGTATTTTTAATGCATTGCACTGTACTGCTGCCACAAAAAACAGATTTCACAAAACATATCAGTGACAATAAATCTGATTCTGATTCTGCTGCCAGGACCAAGGTCAGGAACCTGGCCTGAGTGATTTTTTTTTGTGTTAATTGCCTTGTTTTTTCTTTACAATAATATAAAATTATATCTACCTTGCAAGCTCATTTTGTGCAGACATTTTGGAAGTTCTGCAAACATTTAGGTCAATAAGTTAAAATAACAGCTAATATATGATTCATATTGCAACAGGAACAGCTTCAGGATGTGGGCCAAATATATCACAGAAACGGATTGGAATCTAGGACAGAACACCAGGGATCAGGAAAGTGATAGGTTTATGAATGGAGTCATCATTGGAAACATGGGTAGATGTGCTGACAATTCTGCTATGTGGTGCTTCAGTACTATTGGGGCAGTATGGTAGTGTAGTGGTTAGCACAATGCTTTACAGTACCAGCGATGCAATTTCATTTCCTGCTGCTGTCTGTAAGGAGGTTGAACATTCTCCCCATGAGTGTGTGGGTTTTCTATGGGTGCTCCAGCTTCCTCCCACAGTCCAAAGGCATACTGGTTGGTAGGTTAATCAGTTGTTGTAAACTGAGTGGATTTTCCCCTTGACTAAATTTTGTGTTTTCAATACCCTGAGAAATACCAGCTCAAATGTTTTCACACTCTTCTTTCAAAAGTAAAATACTTAAATACACTCAAATACAAAGACACATATATAAAAAATGAATCAAGTACTTCAAACGTTTATACATTTTATGACCAAAGCAGATTTTTAAAAATTGCTCCAGTACCATTTTTCTGCAAGGTCAAGATTGATTCTCTGAACAGTAAGGTCAATTCTTTAACAATGATTGTCAGTTGAATTTGTAAACAGGCAAATGTGAAAACCTTTACCAATCTATAAAACAATCAATCAGTTAAGTGATTTGCAGCCCTGTAGGGGATTTAGAGTTCTTTCTCCTACAACCTGTCTCCATTTAGCCTAAGTATATATTGCAGTGATTAATTTCCCAAAATGCTAAACAACTGAAGGGAATTCCACAGGTGAAGAAGAAAATAGAGACAACACCAAGTTACAGCTCCTTAGGTTATAAATTCACCCTTATAAAATTCACAAACCACTGCCCAAAAACAAGATGTAAAATAAAGTTTGCCCTCAAGGGATTCACTGTATATAGAAACACCAAATCAACAATTTTTTTCAATGCACATGTTTTGACAGAAGACACAGAAGACATAGCTTTACATAACGGTAATTGTGTGCAGTTCTGGTCATCCAATTACACCAAATTACCCAGTTTAATAATATTTTTGACCTGAAAAATTATTTGTATAAATAGGTACTTTTCATTTATTTTTCCATATACTGTACAAAACACATGTACCTAATCAGCCACATCATAAATCCTGTCATGTTGACAAAAATGGTGTATAGTTACAAGTTTAGATCACAGTGTATATTAATAAAGTAAAATTAAGCTAATTAAGGGAAGAAACCTTTTGTTAATAATGAATAATTTTTTTAATACTGAACTTACAAACTGTAATAATTTGAACATTTCCTTTTGTATACTGTGAAGGATTTTAAGATCACTATTTTAAAAATTATTTTAATCATCTAGGCCTCTGGCTTGACCACTCTTTGAGATCCTGGTAACAAACCTCGATTTGAGGCACACTGCTGGTTGGGGACAACCATGGATGTTGCGTCCCAGCTATTTACATGATACGCAAGCCAGGGCAGTACGATATGGAGAGCAAACTGTTGCCCATGCAGCAGGCTCCCCCTCTCCACACAGCTGATAAATCTAAAGAAATGGCAAAGACAGATACAGCTTGGCATCAGCAGCATTACAGGACCTGCCAGCCAGCGTTAAACTCAACGTAGGACTGTCTTTGGGATTCCAGCTTTGGATTTTTCCTCAAGGTTTACTGCTGAAGCCTTCCCCATGAGTGGGTAAAGCCACAAGGCAGTGGAAGTTTGAGATCAGAGCTTTTCTTCTCCTAGCTTAGCTGCAAACCATAGCTGACGAGCCCCATCTCCCTGAAGTGACTGGTTTTAAGGCACCAGTAACCTGCCTTTCCTCTTCTCCTGTCAGTAGAAACGGTTCTGCTGGGTTTAGTAGCCAAGCCACACATGAAGGCCAGGAGATGGACTTGGTTGTCAGAGGCTATTCGAGATACAGACCGTTAGCAAGTGTTTAGTAGGCAGTGGGAGCTTATCCTCACTATGCCCCCGGGAATAACAACCTTAAGGAACCAAACCTTGATGGGGCTATAGATAAGTGCAGCTAGAAATTCTAATACACGCATTAAGATGCATTGAATGGCATAGCGGTGAAATACTCATTACGTCCCTCACACGGTGCCATTTAAAACTTCAACTGTCCCTGGTCCCAGATGGTATCGGGATCCAATACATTATCCAAATCATCAGAAATACAGTATGCATTATTGTGTTCCAAAAGGGTTAACATGATTTAACAAAAACATTAAGACATTTAAATTGAGTCAAATGGTCAAATTTTCTGGGTGAAACAATCAAAAAATACTTGTTATTGTGTTTAATATGAGGAATTAAAAATACATTATTATACAAGTGAATTTCTAATTGTTTAACCAGTAGATATGCATCAGTTCATTAGACAGTTGACAAGAATTTCTTGTATGCCCATCATTAACCAATAATACCCAAAAAGGATAACCTGGCTTTCACATTCTGATCCAATAGGGCCTTTCTGTAGACAATAAACTAAACCACAACACATTAAAAGAACAGGTTGTATTTCCAGTCAAATAACTTTGTCCTTATTACCAACAAGACATAGAAGATGGTTATTAGAACGTAGAACATAGAACAGTACAGTACAGTACCAGCCCTTTGGCCCACAGTGTTGTGCAAACTATTAAACCCTGCCTCCCATATAACCCCCCACACCTTAAGTTCCTCCATATACCTGTCTAGTAGTCTCTTAAATTTCACTAGTGTATCTGCATCCACCACTAACTCAGGCAGTGCATTCCATGCACCAACCACTCTCTGAGTAAAAAACCTTCCTCTAATATCCTCCTTGAACTTCTCATCCCTTACCTTAAAGCCATGTCCTCTTGTATTGAGCAGTGGTACCCTGGCTATCCACTCTATCTATTCCTCTTAATATCTTGTATACCTCTATCATGTGTCCTCTCATCCTCCTTCTCTCCAAAGTGTAAAACCCTAGCTCCCTTAATCTCTGATCATAATGCATACTCTTTAAACCAGGCAGCATCCTGGTAAATCTCCTCTGTACCCTTTCCAATGCTTCCACATCCTTCCCATAGTGAGATGACTAGAAATGGACACAGTACTCCAAGTGTAGCCTAACCAGAGTTTTATAGAGCTGCATCATTACGTCACGACTCTCAAACTCTATCCCATGACATATGAAAGCTAACACCCCATAAGCTTTCTTAACTACCCTATCTACCTGTGAGGAACTTTCAGGGATCTGTGGACATGTACCCCTAGATCCCTCTGCTCCTCCACATTACTAAGTATCCTGCCATTTACTTTGTACTCTGCCTTGGAGTTTAACTTTCCAAAGTGTACCACCTCACACTTCTCCGGGTTGAACTCCATCTGCCACTTCTCGGCCCACTTCTGCATCCTATCAATGTCTCTCTGCAATCTTTGACAATCCTCTACATTATCTGTAACACCCCCAACCTCTGTGTCATCAGCGAATTTACTAACTCATCCCTCCACTTCCTCATCCAGGTCATTTATAAAAATCACGAAGAGATGGGGTCCCAGAACAGATCCCTGAGGCAAACCACTAGTCACCAACCTCCATGCAGACTATCACCCATCTATAACCACTTTTGCCTTCTGTGGGCAAGTCAATTCTGGATCCACAAAGCAATGTCCCCTTGGATCCCATGCCTCCTTACTTTCTCAATAAGCCTGGCATGGGGTACCTTATCAAATGCCTTGCTGAAATCCATGTACACTACGTCTACTGCTCTACCTTCATCAATGTGTTTAGTCACAGCCTCAAAAACTTCAATCAGGCTCATAATGCACGACCTGCCTTTGACAAAGCCATGCTGACTATTCCTCATTATAGATGTTCATAAATCCCGCCTCTCAAGATCTTTTCCATCAACTTACCAACCATTGAAGTAAGGCTCACTGGTCTATAATTTCCTGGGCTATCTCTACTCCCTTTTTTGAATAAAGGAATGACATCTGGAAACTTGCAGTCCTCCAGAACCTCTCCCATCCCCATTGATGATGAAAGATCATTGCCAGAGGCTCAGTAATCTCCTCCCTCACCTCCCACAGTAGCCTGGGGTTTGTTCCATCCAGTCCAGGTGACTTATCCAACTTGATGCTTTCCAAAAGCCCCAGCACATCCTCTTTCTTAATGTCGATATGCCCAAGCTTTTCAGTCCGCTGTAAGTCATCCCTACAATTGAAAAGATCCTTTTCTGTAGTGAATACTGAAGCAAAGTATTCATTAAGTACCCCTGCTATCTCCTCCGGTTCCATACACACTTCTCCACTGTCACACTTGATTGGTCCTAATCTCTCATGTCTTATCCTCTTGCTCTTCACATACTTGTAGAATGCCTTGGGGTTTTCTTTAATCCTGCTCGCCAAGGCCTGCTCATTGCCCCTTCTGGCCCTCCTAATTTCATTCTTAAGTTCCTTCCTGCTAGCCTTATAATCTCCTACATCCCTATCATTTCCTAATTTTTTGAACCTTTTGTAAGCTTTTCTTTTCTTTTGACTAGATTTTTAACAGCCTTTGTACACCATGGTTCCTGTACCCTAGCATCCTTTCCCTGTCTCATTGGAACATACCTATGCAGAATGCCACGCAAACATCCCCTGAACGTTTGCCACATATCTGCCATACATTTCCCTGAGAACATCTGTTCCCAATTTATGCTTGCAAGTTCCTGCCTGATAGCTTCATATTTCCCCTTACTCCAATGAAACATTTTCCTAACTTGTCTGTTCCTATTCCTCTCCAATGCTATGGTAGAATTGTGATTACTATCTCCAAAATGCTCTCCCACTGAGAGATCTGACATCTGACCAGGTTTACTTCCCAGTACCAGATCAAGTACAACCTCTCCTCTTGTAGGCTTACCTACGTATTGTGTCAGGAAGCCTTCCTGAACACAGCTAACAAACTCCACCCCATCTAAACCCCTTGCTCTAGGGACATGCCAATCAATATTTGGGAAATTAAAATCTCCCACCATGACAACCCTGTTATTATTACACCTTTCCAGAATCTGTCACACTATCTGCTCTTTGATGTCCCTGTTGCTGTTGGGTGGTTTATAAAAAACACCTAGTAGAGTTATTGACCCCTTTCTGTTCCTACCTTGTTTCCTGTTCCTACCTTCCACCCACAGCAACTCAGTAGACAATCCCTCCATGACTTCCTCCTTTTCTGCAGCCTTGACACTACCTCTGTGCTACATCCCCACACATAACATTTAAACTGCTTGAAAGATGATACTTTGCTCATTGCCATATTTCAGTGAGATACTGTGTAGGGAACTACTATCATTATGATCAGCTTATATTTTATAGAGTGGAGATTTCTGTCTTTGAGGTTTTGGATGTGTGTCTATTCTTCTGTCATGAAGAAAGTTACAGCCCATATTTCACATGAGATTTCTATTTGACTGTTTATTTTAGTTCTTTAGACTAAAGTTTATTTTCACACTGAGTTTTCTGCTTAAAAAGCTTTATAATCTATCCAAACAAATGGATTCTGATGCTTTATGAGTGAACTTAACTCGTATGAGATGTGGGTTAGGAATGGAAGGCAGAATCAAATGCATTGAAAGAAATGGTAACTGGAAAGTATTTTTCTGTTCACCAAATTAAGTATATAACCCAAAAGGATATGTGGAAAACCCTTCAGAAGAATCAGGTTGTCAATTTTTAGGATCAAGTTCAAGTTCAAGTTCAGGTTTAATGGTCATTCCACCCATACACATGTATACAGCCAAACAGAACAGTGTTCCTCTGGGGTCAAGGTGCAAAGCACTTTACCAACAGTTGCACACAGCACACAGCACATACAGCATGCATAATTATGATAGCAGGAAACATAAAGTTACAAAATATCTTAAAAATATATAGCCTTAGTTCATAAGCGTCGTGGCCTATAGATTGATTGTGCACGGATGTCCTAGAGCTACGTTTCTGCAAGAACAGCCTGCAGCAGTTCCTCAGTTCGTGCAGTGAAAGCCACAACAAAGGCAATCCAGCTTGTCTTCCGCCGAGTGAAACATTGGAGGGAAGCACCGACAGATGAACCAAGCCTCAACCCACCATGGAATCCAGTGGCTTACAGCCAGCTCCAGCATTTCCTTCCTTGGCGGCCACAACAGGCATGAATGAGGGCATAGTACTTCTAATTAATGGGCATAGGTTTCATTACAGAACACTAAGGAAAAATAATAGGTTGAAGCAGTGTAAACAACCAGCTCTTTTGTTTAGCTGACATTGAGGGAATGATTGTTGTCGTAACACCATGCCCCCAGGCTCACTATCTCTTTCCTGTACTCTGACTCATGGTTATTTGAGATATGGCTCACTACTGTGGTATCACCTGTAGACTTGTGGATGGAGTTAGATCAGAATATGGCCACGCAGTCGTGAATATACAGGAAGTAGAGTAGGGGGATGAAGATGCAGATTTGTGGGGCACCAGTGTTGAGGCTAATCATGGCAAAGGTGTTGCTGTCTTTCTTTACTGATTGCCATCTGTTGGTGAAGAATGTAGATTTAGAAATGTGTGTAGGTTCAGGGAGGTGGTGTCAGTGGTAGGCAAATTGCAGTTGCACAAGGTTGAATGGAGTTAATGCATGTCATAACCAGCTTCTCGAAGTACTTCATGGCCACCAGATGCAGTCATTGGCACGCTACCTTGTATTCCATAGTACTAGGATGATACTGGTCTTCTTAAAGCTAGTGGGAACCTGAGATTGAAGCAGGGCAAGGTTAATAATATCTGCAAGTGCCCCTACTGTTTGATCTTCACACAGCTCTTAAGGCATGGCCAGGAACATGATGTGAGTCAGATACTTACTTTGTATTTGCTCTCTAGAAGTCTAGTCTTATAATCAGAAGGTTGACATTGTCATTTGAACAAGTTAAATAAAGCATAGTTCAAGCATTGAAGCTATACCTCACTTATACTCGACAAGGTGATGATTCCACCTGGTCCCTCAAAACAATCTCTTTGGTCAAGAAAGCACAGCAGCATCTCTACTTCCTGAGGAAATTGAGGTGAGTGAGGGTCCCCCTCCCATTCTAACCAATTTTTACAGGAGCACCATCGAGAGTGTCCTGACCAACTGCTTGGTACTGAAACTATAAGGCTTTCGACTGCAAGTCCCTATAAAGGATTGTGAGGTCTGCTGGGAGGATCATCGGGGTCCCTCTTCCATCGATCAAAGATACTTATTAGGAGCACTGCATTCGCAGGGGCTCTAACATTATCAGTAATCTCTCCCATCCATCCAACAATCTATTTGACCTGTTACCATCAAGCAGGAGGTACCATAGCATTAAGAAAAGAACTGTTAGGATGAGAAACAGCTTTTTTTCCTCAGGCTGTAAGATTACTGAATGCCCTGCCACCACCCAGGTCTCATCACATATGAAATACCAATAGTGTTATTCTGTTTACTTTTCTAACTTGTGTTGCAAATATTCCTTATTATTTGTTCATTTACTAGTGGTGATATTACTTTGTGTTATGTGTGTGAGCTAAGTGTACTGTTTTGTGCACCTTGGTCCAGAGGAACCTGAGTATGGTTGAATGACAATAACTGAACTTGAAATTCTACAGGTCCTCTCAAACCAGATGCATTGATTGAAGATTCATTTGGGCTTGCTGTAGAACTGTTGGACTACTTGGGGTGCCATGGTAACATAGTGGTTAGTGTGACACTATTATAGCTTGTGGTGTTGCAGAGTTTGGAGTCCAATTCCGGTGCTATCTGCTTCCAAGGGTGGTGTGTTTGTTGCAAAATAAATGAGTAGATGGACTGTCTTGCTAGACAGTGCTCCCACTGTCTCATTGAAATGCATAACATTTTTAGAGCTTGCCAGGATAGATGAGGGGAGGATATTTACCTTGGCTGAGGAGTCCAAGATCAGGAGGCACTATCTGAGAATAAAGTGCAGATGTTGAGAACTGAGACAGGGAATGTTTTCTCCCATATTTGGAATTCTATATATCAGAGGGCTATGGACACAATGTTCATTCTAAACGGGTTGCTAGATTACTGGACATTAAGGGAATCAAGAGATATTGGGGCAATGCTGGAAAATGACAACAAAATAAATCAGTCATGATCTTGAACAGAGGTTCTCAACCTTTTTAATACCATGGATCAATACCATTAAGCAAGGGGTCAAGGACTCCAGGTTGGGATTCCCTGATCTTGGAGAATGGCAGACCAGATTTGGCAATACGCTTCAGAATGGTAGTTTCATTTGCTATTCTTTTAAACTTCAATGAGTTCAAACTTTCACTTCAAACTTTCCTCATAACTCAATCCCTTCAACTCATAAATCAATTTAGTGAACTTACTGTGAAGTGCTTCAATTGTAATTATATATTTCCTTAAATAGATAGAATAAACCTATTTTATGTTGTTGAATAAATTTATTGTCTCACCAATCCCTGTAGAGTTTTAGTAAGTCTTGCTGATTCTTCTATTTCATCCACTTTGCAATGAAGGGCAAAATATTTCTCTTCTGGATTCAAAATTACCATTAGTTACCATTATGTAGAAGAATAGCTCAAATTTCTGTCACGCTTTCTGTGTAGAAGTTTATCCCAATTTCATTCTTGAAAGACCTGGCTCCAATAGTAAGACTATGTTTCATGGTACTGTTTCAGCCAACAGAAATCCTTACTGATTGGAGTCTGTTGGCCAGGAAGTCAAGGATCCAGTTGCAGAGGGAGGTGTTGCTTCCCTGGTCCTGAGTTTGGTGATGAGTTTGCTTAGAGTTATTCCACTGAAGGCAAAGCTGTAGTCAATAAGCAATAGGCGTCTCTACTATCTAGATGTTCTGAAGATGTGTGTAGGGCAAAGAAGTGGCACCCACCACAGACCTGTTTTGGTGCTAGGCAAATTGCAGTAGTCTAAGAATATATAAAAACTGGAATGAATGCCTGCCATGAAGATTACAATATTGTCACTCTTATATCATAGCCAGGTATAATATTCTTAGCAATCTCTGAGGGTCCACTCAGAAATTTATGATTGTAGAACTGTGGAGGAAGTATCTGAATCATCAAGAAAGGTTGGTTACGAAAGCCTGCTTTGGTTAACAGTAAGTGTGTTAACAACACACCTCATATATATTTACTTTGTAATCCCATCATGGTCTCCTGGAGTTTGATTGCATTGAAGGAGAGATTCTGAAATAATCTACAGTTTATTTTGCCCCTCCAGAGAGATTGCTTGACTACAAAGGAAAGGAAATGGAACTGATGGCATGCCAGTTTACACTGTGCCAAGATAGACAGGCTCAATGAACTAACATAAATTTCATGTCCTTTTTTCAAATCTTCAGTATTTTACAATATTATACAGAACTGCTGTTGAGACAAGTTACAATGTTACTTTGTTTTTGTTAACATTACTGACTTCGTACTTTTTTTCAAGAATGCTACAATGAATTTGAATTGTCTGTCTATCTGCAAGTTGCTTTGATAAGAAGCAAGTATAGGATGTATTTTAAATGTTAGTATCTCACTCAAAGTAATGTTGCTTCTGAGATCATTCCACATCCAGAAAATTATATTTGTGCTGTTAAGACTGGTTTGAGGAAACCAGTTTGTAGTCAAGTGCGCTCAGTTAGTGCACATTAGCAACTCACTGTTATGACACAACCGTGGCGGGTCTCATCAGCAAGAACGATGAGTCAGCATGCAGAGAGGAGGTGCAGCAGCTAACGGACTGGTGCAGAGCCAACAACCTGTCTCTGAATGTCAACAAAACAAAAGAGATGGTTGTTGACTTCAGGAGGACACGGAGCAACCACTCTCCGCTGAACATCGACGACTCCTCCGTAGAGATCGTTAAGAGCACCAAATTTCTTGGTGTTCACCTGGCGGAGAATCTCACATGATCCCTCAACACCAGCTTCATAGCAAAGAAAGCCCAGCAGCGTCTCTACTTTCAGCGAAGGCAGAGAAAAGTCCATCTCCCCCCCACTCCCCCCCCATCCTCACCACATTCTACAGAAGTTGTATTGAGAGCATCCTGAGCAGCTGCATCACTGCCTGGTTTGGAAATTGCACCATCTCGGATTGCAAGACCCTGCAGTGGATAGTGAGGTCAGCTGAGAAGATCATCGGGGTCTCTCTTCCTGCCATTACAGACGCTTACACCACACACTGCATCGGTAAAGCAAACAGCATTATGAAGGACCCCACTCACCCCTCATACAAACTCTTCTCCCTCCTGCCATCTGGCAAAAGGCACTGAAGCATTCGGGCTCTCACGACCAGACTATGCAACAGTTTCTTCCCCCAAGCCATCAGACTCCTCAATACCCAGAGCCTGGACTGACACCAACCTACTGCCCTCTACTGTGCATATTGTCTTGTTTATTATTTATTGTAATGCCTGCACTGTTTTGTGCACTTTATGCAGTCCTGGGTAGGTCTGTAGTCTAGTGTAGTTTTTGTGTTGTTTTACGTAGTTCAGTGTAGTTTTTGTAATGTTTCATGCAGCACCGTTGTCCCGTTTTTACTGTGTACTGTACCAGCAGTTATGGTCAAAATGACAATAAAAAGTGACTTGACTTGACTTGATTAAAGACAGAATTTCACTCAGTAGGTCTAATTGCAGTTTTTGGATTTAGACTGGGTGACATTAGAGATTATTACCTCAGGAAGAGAAGGTGAGATAGTTATTTTTTTTTACGGAGCTGCCAGATGTGTTATTCTTTTAACAAAGGTATGTAATGAAATACAAATATGGCAACTCAGCAGGGCTATTCGAACTTTAACTGGTATCTCCATGAATCTATACTCAAAGAATATGTTTGTTTTGTGGTGAAGTGAATTGCTCTTTGTTTGATCTTCAGAAATGCTCATAAATGAATAGCATTGCTGAAATTTCCAGCCTATTAGCAACATTGGAAAAAATGGGCAACTTTGTCCATGCACCGTCCCACTAATTGCTAGATCTGTAACTAGATCTGTATTTGTTCCTTTATCCTATAACTCTTTAATCCTTCCGTTAATTAAATTATCAATCTCAGATTTAAACAAGTACCCAAGTATGTATCATTCTTTGCATTTGGAACTGCTTTGTAGCTTCAGTGCTAAAAAAATCAGTCTCTTACCTTTAGGCTACAGTATTTCCCCAATTTGTGATTGGTCGATGGAAATAGATATTACTCTGTTTGTTCCCTCGTAATCTTGTAAACTTTAATCCAACATTCCAAGTTAATATAATATCTCTACTTACTCAAATACAGAATCAAGATTTCATTCTAGTTTATCCATAATGCACTCCTTCAAAAGCCAATTCATTCTTTGCTTTTTAAATTTTAATAGACTAGAATGTCTCACCAAGTCCAGGTTGCAGTGAGTGTCCACTCAGCGGTGAATATCACTGGCCATCACCTACTGGTGTTAAAAGACTTGTTCATTGCCAGACTGAAGAAAAGAGCTGAAAAAATTGCTGCTGTCCTTGTTCTGTTAATAATTATTGAGTCTGTTCATATGTTCATATTTATTTAAGTTTCATTATTGATATTTGTGCTTGTGACATTCTGCCAATTGTTGATTGCTTACGGGTATTTGCACTATTGTCTTGTAAATTATTGGCTGCTATTGTGTTGTCTGTTATGCCATAACAGACAACACAATAGCAGCCAATAATTGTTTTATGTTTGTCATTGGTGCAACAGCCAACAGCCAATAAGTGTTTTATGTTTGCCACTGAACCATAATCAACTCTGGTATGTTTCACATACTGTCAATAAAGTGATTCTGATTTGTACGTATGACAGATTTTGTTGATGAGAAGACTAAAGAAACACTTCTTTTTTACTTGTTGCTGCTGGAGATAAGTTACATGAAAAAATCAGTTAGTTTAACAGAATACAATGGATGATTGGGAGAAAAAATTACAAGAAAGTACATTGAATCGAATCAAGCCTGAGGGAAGGTTTCAAACGTAATGGAATAATTCTTTCTTTTTCCATTTACCTTTCTTCATTTATACAATGATCATTGGACTAGTAATTTATGAGGACATTATTCATGATTCTTTTTCAAAACAGGATCGTTCAAGATATTAATTGCTCACCGAGGTAAAGCAAGTAAAAGGTAGGCTTTACTTGGAAATATCTGTTGTTAGATATTAGCACAATATTTTTAGAAACAAAACTCTGCATGTGAAGCCAGTGTTTTAGACGGTAGAAAAATAGTGATATTGTAACTTCTGTCAAGATAACGTTCAGAACATAGATGTTTTGATTTTAGGATGTTGAACAAAGAATATTGGCATAAGCTATAATTTTTTAAAATGAAAACACCCTGTTTGCTAGTTTCTAGGGCGCCTGCTATCTTGATATTTCCTTCTAGATTCATAAATATCATTTATCTAATCTTTGAAAACCCCTGGTTTACATTGCCACTGCCAATATATTTTGGATTGATATGGAGAAAATATTTGAATCATTCAAGTATTCTTTTTTCTTGTGGCATGGTGGGTAAGATTTGCAAGTCCATTTGTCAGCCTTCATTTATTTCTTTTAATGAAAATGCTTCATAGTTCTTCTGTTCATGAATTATATGGCAAGTGTCCCTTTTGGAATTTGGCTCTACATCGGTGCTATATAACAATGAGAAGTGAATTTCTTAGGAAACAAAGCAATAGATGTGGTTCTGTTTTGTGACAGTTTTACTTCAATAAGGAATTAAGAGAATAGTACCTATCTTAATTACTTCAGAGGTAAAAGTGCAAACCTGCTTGTCTTTCCTGTTATTAGTAGTTATTTAACCCTATGATAAAACATCCATCATCAGGGACCCCTACCAACCTGGTCATGCTCTCTTTTCGCTACTACCATCAGGAAGAAAGTACAGGTGCCTTGGGATTCATACACTGCTAGGGTCAGGAACAGTTATTCCCCCTTAACCATCAGGCTCTTGAAACAAAGAGGATAACTACACTCAACTTCACTTGCCCCACCATTGAAAAGTTTCCACAACCAGTAGACTCACTTTCAAGGACTCTTCATCTCATGTTCTCAATAATTATTGCTTATTTATTTATTATTATTTATTTATTTAGTATTTGTACAGTTTGTTGTCTCCTGCACTCTGGTTGCAGAAGACAAGTTGGGCAGTCTTTCATTATGGTTATTATTCTGTAGATTTATTGAACATGCTCACAGGAAAATAAATACCAGGATTGTATATAGTGACTAAGATACTTATAAGAATTTTGATGACAAGAGCTAAAAGTAAGATACAAGCTGAAATAGGTAAAGAACAATGTAGTTTTCACTACGTTAAGGAAAAGTGCCCACACTTCGAGCCTACTTCCACCACTCATCCCTTTCTTGAAAACCTCTTGCTCCCTCCAGACTCCAAACAGTTAATATCAAAATTTGTGAATTGCTTTACTCCTTTGGTTTCTACAGATGTTATTAGGGGAGCCTGGGCCAGGGACTTGAACTCAGAGATATCAGCGGAACTTTGGGAAGAGGCAATGTCCCGGGTTCACTGTTGTTCTACTAATTCATGCTACAGATTAATCCAGTACAAGGTGATGCACAGATTGCATTATTCAAGAACTAAACTGAATCGCATCTTCCCATCTGTGTCTCCTGAATGCTGAGGGCTCACTAGCACATCTTTTCTGGTTTTGCCCTACCTTATACAACTTTTGGACTGCAATTTTTGAGTGGCTCTCAAAAGTCTATTCTAGGGACATAGTCATAGTCATACTTTATTGATCCCGGGGGAAATTGGTTTTCGTTACAGTTGCACCATAAATAATTAAATAGCAATAATAAAACCATAAATAGTTAAATAGTAATATGTAGATTATGCCAGGAAATAAGTCCAGGACCAGCCTATTGGCTCAGGGTGTCTGACCCTCCAAGGGAGGAGTCGTAAAGTTTGATGGCCACAGGCAGAAATGACTTCCTATGACGCTCAATGTTGCATCTTGGTGGAATGAGTCTCTGGCTGAATGTACTCCTGTGCCCAACCAATACATTATGTAGTGGATGGGAGACATTGTCCAAGATGGCATGCAACTTAGACAGCATCCTCTTTTCAGACACCACCGTCAGTCCAGTTTCATCCCCACAACATCACTGGCCTTATGAATGAGTTTGATGATTCTGTTGGTGTCTGCTACCCTCAGCCTGCTGCCCCAGCACACAACAGCAAACATGATCGCACTGGCCACCACAGACTCGTAGAACATCCTCAGCATCGTCCGACAGATGTTAAAGGATCTCAGTCTCCTCAGGAAATAGAGACAGCTCTGACCCTTCTTGTAGACAGCCTCAGTGGTCTTTGACCTGTCCAGTTTATTGTCAATTCGTATCCCCAGGTATTTGTAATCCTCCACCATGTCCACACTGACCGCTGGATGGAAACAGGGGTCGCCGGTACCTTAGCTCTCCTCAGTTCTCCCACCAGCTCCTTAGTCTTTTTCACATTAAGCTGCAGATAATTCTGCTCACACCATGTGACAAAGTTTCCTACCGTAGCCCTGTACTCAGCCTCATCTCCCTTGCTGTTGCACCAAACTATGGCAGAGTCTTCAGAAAACTTCTGAAGATGACAAGACACTGTCCAGTAGTTGAAGTCCGAGGTGTAAATGGTGAAGAGAAAGGGAGACAAGACATTCCCCGTGGAGCCTCAGTGCTGCTGATCACTCTGTCGGACACACAGTGTTGCAAGCACACGTACTGTGGTCTTCCAGCCAGGTAATCAAGAATCCATGACGCCAGGAAAGCATCCACCTTCATTGCTGTCAGCTTTTCCCCCAGCAGAGCAGGGCGAATGGTGTTGAATGCACTGGAGAAGTCAAAAAACATGACGCTCACAGTGCTCGCTGGCTTGTCCAGGTGGACGTAGACACGGTTCAGCAGGTAGACGATGGCATCCTCAACTCCTAGTCGGGGCTGGTAGGTGAACTGGAGGGGATCTAAGTGTGGCCTGACCATAGGCCGGAGCAGCTCCAGAACAAGTCTCTCCAGGATCTTCATGATGTGGGAGGTCAATGCCACCGGTCTGTGTAGACATTCAGCCCAATCATGACCTCGCCATCTTTGGATGCTCTGCAGAGGCTCTTGAGTTGCTGCACAACATGCAGATTGCTGTGCATCTAGGAATGGTGGTGGCTAAGAAACTTATTCTTTTGACCTGGAAGTCTACTACTCCACCCACCTTCGCACACTGGCTCAAGGGGATGTTGTCTATTATACAAATGGAAAGATTGCGTCTGGACAAACTCAATACACAGAATACATTTGAGAGAATATGGAGACCCTTATTGGCTCAGTGTCATATTACCTCACATACATAGTGACCTTAACCTGTCTAGTCTCATGAGTGGGTGTGGTGCCTAACCGGATTTCTTTTTTCATTTTACTTTACATTGCTTCCGTGATGTCACTATTGTGTCAACTCTTTATCTGAAAGTTTATTTAGGCAATCTTGTAAATTGTCTGGCAGCCTTTTTGGTTTTTTTGTTCTTGATTTGTTTTGTCTGTGCTCCACCTGGAGCTGTATTTCCTTTGTATTGTTTTGAACGTCTTCAATTTATTTTGTCTTTGTAAAACTGAAAATTGTAAATAAAGTATTAAAAAAAGAACAATGTGATTTTGTGAAAGACAAAGGTACAAGAAACGTGATATTGATGTTAAGGATACTATCAGAATGAGCTATTCAAGTGCAAAAAGATTTGTTTGTTTGTCTTAGCAACTACACAAAAGCATTTGAGAAAGTGAAGCACAATAAGTTATTTCAAATATTACAGGAAACTCTAGATCTAGATTCAAAAGACCTCCACCTAATCAGAAATCTGTACTGGGAACAAACTGCCGCTGTAAGAATAGATGGAGAAGTGAGTCAGTTTACGAAAATCAAGAGAGGCGTTAGACAAGGGTGTGTTTTCTCCCCTGATTTGTTTAATGTGTACAGTGAAACAATATTACAAAAAATAAGAGACATCTTGGGAATCAAAGTTGGCAGTGAAAACATCAATAATTTCAGATATGCGGATGACACTGTGTTAATTGCAAGTACGGAGGAAGAACTACAAAACTTAACTGATATAGTTGTTGAAGAAAGTGCAAAAATGGTTCCATCCATCAATCGCAAAAAGAGAATGTATGGTGATATCCAAAAAGAAGGAGGATCCTATCTGCAGGCTGAAAATAAACGGGGAAGACATAAAACAAGTACAGAACTTTTGCTACTTAGGAAGCTGGGTGACATCAGATGGCAGGTGTGACATGGACATCAGAAGAAGAATAGGGATGGCAAAAGACACCTTTATGAGAATGAAGAGTATACTGACCAACACTAAACTAGGCATGACAACCCGCCCCAGAGTTACGTTTATCCAGTTATGTTTTATGGATCAGAAGGTGGACAATATCTAGTAACATGAGGAAAGAAATTGAAGCAGCAGAGATGTGGTTTTTGAGGAGGATGCAAAGAATATCATGGACGAAACAATTATCTGATGAGGATGTCATGAACAGAGCAAGCACAAAAAGGCAATAATGTATGAGATCATGAAAAGGCAACGTAACTTCATTGGACATGTGATTAGGATAGAGGAGTTAGAATGCACGGTAATTATGGGAAAGATTGACCCAAAACAGGAGTGTGTGGGCTATGGCAGTCAAAGCTCAATCTGGGCATGGCACCTGATGATGATGATGATGATATAGTGACATATATGTATTTTGATAATAAATTTAATTTGAACTTTAAAGTGTTTGACTATTAATGTTAGGTATACTGTAAGTGACCAGCCATTAGATGAAGTGAAATTAAAAGTAAATAAAACTTTAAAAAATCCATTTGATTCCACTTCATCTTTTTTGTTAAATTTGGTCTTGAATAAAAGCGAAGAGAAAGACAGATATGAGTGTGCTCCGGCAGATGTCTGGTGTACTGCTAATTGGCGAAGTGAGAAGTTACTGCACCAAAATCCACTGAAGTTAGTGGAACCATCTAAGAAAGGACACAGAAGAAGGTAACAGGTATAAGGGCATTTCAAAGGAAAATAAGGTGAAACATGAGTAATGGGGGGGGGCGGTTATTAAAGTGGTTTTGCCAGGTAAGAGGGAAAGGGAAGACTGAAAATTTAACTCTTAAGTTGGTGGAAAGGGACAAGAGAGAGGAGTGGAAGCAGAAAATAAATTGCTATTGATAAGCATATAAGATCAGTGGAATCATTCTGCAGAGCTTGCAGTCATTTTTGTTTTTTTAGTAGTGTATCAGTAAGATTTTTAAAATGGTCTCTTCACCCCCTTGTGAATGGTCCTTGAACCATATAACATGAAAAAGACTTTTCACCAGTATTAATGTGGTACATATATCTTTAAAGTGTATCATTGATGCATCTCACAATCACTTCATGACTAAATATCCAACATGATACCTAATGTAGGGAAACATGAAAACTGTTTAAGCAACACACATAAAAGTTGCTGGTGAACGCAGCAGGCCAGGCAGCATCTATAGGAAGACGTACAGTCGACGTTTCGGGCCGAGACCCTTCGTCAGGACTAACTGAAAGAAGAGCCAGTAAGAGATTTGAAAGTGGGAGGGGGAGGGGGAGATCTGAAATGATAGGAGAAGACAGGAAGGGGAGGGATGGAGCCAAGAGCTGGACAGTTGATTGGCAGAAGGGATATGAGAGGATCACAGGACAGGAGGCCTAGGGAGAAAGAAAAGGGGGAGGGGGGAAAATCCAGAGGATGGGCAAGGGGTATAGTGAGAGGGACAGAGGGAGAAAAAGAATGTGTGTATATAAATAAATAAATAACGGATGGGGTACGAGCGGGAGGCGGAGCATTAGCGGAAGTTAGAGAAGTCAATGTTCATGCCATCAGGTTGGAGGCTACCCAGACGGAATATTAAGTGTTGTTCCTCAAACCTGAGTGTGGCTTCATCTTTACAGTAGAGGAGGCCGTGGACAGATGTATCAGAATGGGAATGGGGCGTGGAATTAAAATGTATGGCCACTGGGAGATCCTGTTTTCTCTGGCGGACAGAGCGTAGGTGTTCAGCGAAACGATCTCCCAGTCTGCGTCGGGTCTCGCCAATATATAGTGTGACGAGAATACACATAGATTAAGATGTTAGCTGGCCTGTGCTGGCACCAGTGGGATCAGCAGTTGGTCTGTCACCTGTCTTCAGGAGAAAGAGTGATAAGGAAAACAATGGAGCAGCATTTGGAGATGTTAATGAAGGGACGGGAGAGTTTAACGGAAGGAGAGCTGTCAAGATCGGCTCCCCCTTTGAACCCTGAACTGTTTGAAGTGATGGACAGGCGATACCCCAGCAGGGGGATAAAAAGGGACAGGTTCGCCAAGGCAGCACACACGACACCCTGAGGTAACGAAACCCTGGAAGTGGTGCGTCTCCCACAAGTTGGTGGGAAGTTTTGGAAGGCTGGTCGCGGGACCAAGCCATAGATGCACAGGGTGGAAAGGAACGATCAGCGGGAACCTGGTGTGTGTCCACCCTTGCCTGGGTGCCAGGTTCACCGCAGAGAAACGATCGTATCTGGAAATGGAGGGGTCACGGTCGGTGACCTCAGATGACATCACAAAGGGCTCGCCCGAAAGCTGACTGCGAAGAATATCGAAGGTCTGTGTGGAAGCCGTTTGAATATTCATTCGTTTTGCTCTCTCTCTCCTTCCCCCCACCGTCCATCTCCCATGGCAGTGATTACTGCAAACTGAACTGAATTCAATTGAACTGAACTTTGCGTCACTTTGAAACTGGTCATTTACCCCTAGCGACGATAGAGCTTGATTGATCCTGTTATCCTAATTCTGTGTACATGTGTGTTTATCATTGCTGAACTGTTGCATTTATTATCCATTTGATTAAAGTACTGTGTTGCTTGTTTCTTTAATAAAACTTTCTTAGTTCTAGTAATCCAGACTCCAACTGAGTGATCCATTTCTGCTGGTTTGGCAACCCAGTTTCGGGGTACGTAACAATAGAAGGCTACATCGGGAGCACCGCACGCAGTGTATCACCCCAGCCAACTCACAGGTGAAGTGTCACCTCACCTGGAAGGACTGTCTGGGGCCCTGAGTGGTAGTGAGGGAGGAAGTGTAAGGGCATGTGTAGCACTTGTTTCACTTACAAGGAGATCGGTGGGGAGGGATGTTCCGCTTACAAGGATAAGTGCCAGGAGGGAGATCAGTGGGGAGGGATGGGGGGACGAATGGACAAGGGAGTCGCGTAGGGAGCGATCCCTGCGGAAAGCAGATGGGGGGGAGGGAAAGATGTGCTTAGTGGTGGGATCCCGTTGGAGGTGATAGAAGTTACGGAGAATAATATGTTGGACCCAGAGGCTCGTGGGGTGGTAGGTGAAGACAAGGGGAACCCTATTCTTAGTCGGGTGGCAGGAGGATGGAGTGAGAGCAGATGTGCGTGAAATGGGGGAGATGCGTTTGAGAGCAGAGTTGATGGTGGAGGAAGGGAAGCCCCTTTCTTTAAAAAAGGAGGTCATCGCCTTCGTCCTGGAATGAAAAGCCTCATCCTGAGAGTAGATGCGGCAAAGACGGAGGAATTGTGAGAAGGGGATGGCATTTTTGCAAGAGACAGGGTGAGAAGAGGAATAGTCCAGATAGCTGTGAGAGTCAGTAGGCTTATAGTAGACATCAGTAGATAAGCTGTCTCCAGAGATAGAGACAGAAAGATCTAGAAAGGGGAGGGAGGTGTCGGAAATGGACCAGATAAACTTGAGGGCAGGGTGAAAATTGGAAGCAAAGTTAATGAAGTCAACGAGCTCAGCATGCGTGCAGGGAGCAGTGCCAATGCAGTCGTCAATGTAGCGAAGGAAAAGTGGGGGACAGATACCAGAATAGGTTTGGAACATAGATTGTTCCACAAAGCCAACAAAAAGGCAGGCATAGCTGGGACCCATACGGGTGCTCACGGCTGCACCTTTAGTTTGGAGGAAGTGGGAGGAGCCAAAGCCAAATCTCTTACTAGCTCTTATTTCAGTTAGTCCTGACGAAGGGTCTCGGCCCGAAATGTCGACTGTACCTCTTCCTATAGATGCTGCCTGGCCTGCTGCATTCACCAGCAACTTTCTTGTGTGTTGCTTGAAATTTCAGCATCTGCAGATTTCCTCGTGAAACTGCTTAAGCACATGGTGATGGTTTTCATTTCCAACCCCTTCCTACGTTAATTGTAAATAGACTACTTTTTGAATACCTCTCTTCAGAACAAAAAGACTAGTCTTAAGTGATTCCTACTGAAAAATACACTCATTTACTTCCTAATATACAAAAGGTGGATAGAGTATAACCACTTAGAATTAATATCACAGGGGTGTGTGGTAGAATTATACTCCACAAATAATGGGTTCTTTCAGTGAGGATACATTTTGGAGGGTTAGATAGATCACTCATATTATACAACTCTGTTTTTGAAATTTGTAATAACTTCACCGATGTAATGATATAATAATGTTACAATGTTATTGTCCAACTAAGAAATTCAAATATTTTGAATAACTTATGCAAACTGGTGTTAGGTTTGACTTTAGCTAAGAAGAGAGAATGTTGACCAGGGTTCAAATTTTCTCGCCCAAAATTTGCAAATGTCCCGACACGGTTGTATAAAGAAAACAGTTGCAATTTAGTACTTAAGTTTTAATTCTTTGATGTTGCAGTCCTATTTTTAACCTTAATTAGTAAAAGTAGAAGTTGAAGAATCAAGAGTACAGAGTCATAGTCTTAACTTTTTAAACAATCCTTGCATTGCCATTGTCAATAGGTTGGGCCATTGGGTTAGCTCAAAACACTGAATTAGTAATTGTACAGAAAGGGTCCAGAGGTCATAAAAAATCACAACTTCTGAGGCCACCCCCCCCCCCCACATGATTTCTACATCTAAATCCCAGACTTTCTATTCAGGAATAAAAGCGTGAAAATTTTGCAAGGAAATAAGTAGCGGAATACCGTGGGAGGAAATTTTGCTGCAAATTATTCTGAATAATATCATTATTTAGCATCAAACCATCATTGCTTTCCCAAGAATGCTAATAAACAAGATTGTCTGGAATGTTTGGAAAACAAACAATCCTAGATGTTTAATAACAAATTTGTTAGATTAAGAGTCATTAATTTTGGAAAATAAAGATACTGGGACAAGTTATTAACAGACAAGAGTTTTGTGGTGAAATACTCTGAAAAATTAGAAAAGTTTTGACAAGTTTTCTTTCAAAGTTAATTCTCTTAAATCTCTTCGCCCTTTGGAACAAATCATTGCAGGGTATTGCCACACATTTACACAAAGAAGGCCTGTAGGAACCAAAATAAGTTGGAGAAATAATTAGGAGAGTTGTCTGTAAGAAATGAAGAATGACTGATAAATAATTGTAAAATATGTAAGCAGGTCCTTGCATGTTACATTAGGGAGCTGGAAAAATGTGTAAAAATATATTGCTATTTGCATAATTACTAAAAATGGTGACGATGATAAGGATAAAGTGCAATAGAGACTAAACTTTTAAGGAAAATACTTGAGAAAGATATTTAGACTATTGTTTTGCAAGTTCCCTTTTGTTATAAATATATGATTCATGGATTTCAGTACATATGAATAATCTCCCATAAATGTTATTAAATTCAAATGCATACCAGTCTTGAAATCAGAACCTAAGTACATGTAACCTCCCTGTAGTAATCTGGCACTGTTATCTCATAAATATTACTGCCTGTTTCAGTATGGAAGGCTACTTAAGAGAGTTGCTTTGGAAATTGACAAGCAATTGCTTTTACTGATTTTTGTGCAATGACACGCGATTAAACGATGTAGCATCCAATGATACTTCAAGCCTGTCAAAACCAACCATAGAGTATGGGGCATTCTTATTCTTTACTATTGTAACTAGGTAGGGGAAGAAAATAAATAAATGTTCATGTTAATTGACAGTTATCAACACTATTCATTAAATACTGTTTTGGTGTGGTTACCATATCAAATGATTTTGTGTATTTTCCAACAAGGGCAAAATTAGCTTATGGATGTCGATAAAGTGGAAGCTGTTCATAACCAGGATGCCTGTATTCTACAGAGTAGTCAATATGTACAGCATAGCAACTATCTGAAGTCGAAATGTCCTAATAATACTTTTTTTTTAATCATGTCTGCCTTTGATTGAGTTACTGTCAAATTCAACATTGTCTAACAGTATTTATTATGAAGTCTATCACAGCTGTGCTTTGAGATTTCCATGGAAACCTTCAATATTGTTACCTTATGAGCCCACTAAGCACACCATTTGATCCAAGAAGATCTTCTTGAAATATTTGTTCAGATTAACAACAAGTTCATGTTCAGGGAAAATTTGAATGTACTTGACATATTAATATGGGAATCATAATCTCTAGACACGATTTCATTATAACTTATTCGTCAAAGGTCTGTTTCCAATCACTTCCACATTGTTGGAACTCTTGTATGTTAATAAAAGTATGCTTTTATTGCTAGTCATGTCAGGCTTTTCCCAATTTGTTCCTGTCTTCCCCTGACCTATCACATACTATTTCTAAGGGAAATGGAGGTAACCTCATGCCAGCTTCTAGAGTCACTCTTTAACTACTTGTTAGTTACACTGAGGAAACAAATAATGTTAATTTCCACTCAGTGAAGTTCTTTCTGATGGCTTGCTTGTAAGCAGAATCTCTTAGAAAATTGTTCTTGTAAGTACTCACCCTGGTTCTCTGAAATACAGCATTAAATCATTGTATATATTTTGGTACAGGATTCTTTGCTTATTTGAAAAACTAAAAATAAAAGTTGGAAACAGAAACTGCTGAAATGATTAAGCTGGTCAAGTAGCATTCTCAAGGACAGATAAACAGATTTTCAGTGAATTAGAAAATATTAAAACATTGTAAAAGCACAAAGGGTAAAATGTAGCAATGTACTAGGTGTTCATTGAGTTTATTTGACTTAGTTGACCATTTGTCTTAGAAATAGAATGAAAAATAGTAGTATCAATTAGCAACCCAAATAGAGCTTGCTAAAGGTTTCATATTCCATTGGACATTGCATTGTTTTGAGCCCTGTTCTTGCTCAGGGTGAGGGAACATTTTGTCTTGGAATTAATGCCAGATATTTCACAAGAAAAAAATTTAAAAATGGGAATGTGTTAGCCCATAGTAGGAGTTCACCAGTTTGGTTCTGAAGGTAATAACTATTGAATGGCTGGTTCCTTCCACTTGAATAGCTTACCAATGCACATTACCTTGACTGGTTGCATATGCAGCTAGGGGATCTAAACCTGGCAAAGGAGTAACTCCCCGATTGTATCAATTTGTTTGAAAGTGAAGTTGTACTGACTCTTCACAAAGCTATTCACTACCCTGAAGAAACATTTCTTCCTTTACCATTATAGCAGTGGTAGCAATTTAAATTGCACGTGTAACAATGGTGGTCCAGATTATTGAATTTTGACCATTTTGCAGTTTATATGATGTTGAGGATGAAGGGGCTAGCAAATAATTTGTTTGACTTGTTAAGTCTAGAGCTAGGAAAAGTACAATCAATGGATCTGGAGATGGAGATGGAGGTATGTGTTGAAGAGAGCATTTTAGGTGTCCGTGAGAATGGCTGTGCCTAATGTTCTCTCTAATTTGTAATGACTAGTGTGCACTAAAATCTTGAGCTCTGCAATTTTTTGCCCAGTGACACCAACATGTACACAGTGAAGTTTTAAGTGGAAGTAAACCTGAAGCTATTCTCAGGATTATAAGTCATTCCGCTTTAAATGATCTAGCAGTTCTTTTATGCTTTACACCCTTTGCTTCTTTGGAATTCGACATAGTGAATCAATAATTTTTTCAATAAAAACCATATAATTAAGCTAGTTCTAAAATCATCGCAAACTCCACATTGTCAACACCATCCACATCAGAAACCGGGAAAGGAAATGTGATTGTGTATGATCGTGAAATATACATAACATGTCAATGAGATAGAGGGCAACAACCTTTTGTGCGCAGTTTAAGTTCCTTTGTGTGTTAGTAGCAAAAGATGTGTGTGCGCACATCTTAAAGGGAACATTTGCTGCGCTCAGTCCAGAATGAAGCAACATGTTAAGAATGTATGCTGCCCTGTTTTATTTAAATATATATCTGGGAAGGGTAGGGAATCATTCACAGAATGCTGAGAATTATACCAAGGATTATTAATATAATTTTTCATAACTAATAAGTCAAACACTGGCCTGTATTCAACCTAAAATTGCTACTGATTGCCTGTCCACAATTGTATTTATTTGATCTAGAAATGATGAACCAGTCTCTCTAACCCTCTGTATTTCAGAGTTCAGTGGTGTGCTCTCAGCTCTCACTTCCCTGGAGTGCCCTTAAAACTTTTTGACAGTGGGTAAAACTGGAGATGTGCCTTTGCTGAAATGTAAAGTTGTATTTGATTAATAAATATTAGAAATCTATATATTGTATATCTTATAATTTATATAATCTATTAGAATTGAAGTTGAAAATATTCTTTAAAATTAAAAAAGATGTGAAGACACATATTTGATATTTCATTATAGTCATAGTCATACTTTATTGATCCTGGGGGAAATTGGTTTTCGTTACAGTTGCACCATAAATAATAAATAGTTATAGAACCATAAATAGTAATATGTAAATTATGCCAGTAAATTATGAAATGTCCAGGACTAGCCTATTGGCTCAGGGTGTCTGACCTTCCAAGGGAGGAGTTGTAAAGTTTGATGGCCACAGGCAGGAATGACTTCCTATGACGCTCTGTGCTACATTTCGGAGGAATGAGTCTCTAGCTGAATGTACTCCTGTGCCCACCTAGTACATTATGTAGTGGATGGGAGACATTGACCAAGATGGTATGCAACTTAGACAGCATCCTCTTTTCAGACACCACCATGAAAGAGTCCAGTTCTATCCCCACAACATCACTGGCCTTACGAATGAGTTTGTTGATTCTGTTGGTGTCTGCTACCCTCAGCCTGCTGCCCCAGCAACAGCAAACATTATAATAACTAATTAATCTAATAGCTAGAATGTCTTCATGTTTTTCTATTATGCTGGTGCTGAAGATTCATTTACCTGAGTACGAAAGGTATAGGGAAAATATGCAAACTCCACATAGACAGCATGGTAAATCAACATTGTACCTGATATGCTGGAGCTGTGAAATGGTTGTACCACCTACAGACCATTTTTGATATACGTCAACAAAAATGTTCCAGTAAAGTAGAATTATTTTTAATAAGTAATTTTCCATCTCATTAACTATATATAAAGAATCAAATATTTCTTTTTAGCAACCTTGTGTCCTTCCATTTTAAAGAGTACTATACATATACTCACAAATTTCTCTATTCTGTGTTCCCTTTTGAATTCCATTATTTGGTTTATATTCACTTGTCCCTCCAGAGTTAATCATTCCTTATCTTTCTATTTTGATTTACTGCATGTCTAACCTTTCACCAGCTCACTTAAACAACTGTTCACCATGCACATGAAGACAAAATACTGTGTAATGTGAAATATAAATATAAAATACTGGAAGGTCAAGGCATATCTGTGGAG
Organism: Mobula birostris; assembly: GCF_030028105.1. Classification (NCBI taxonomy): domain Eukaryota; kingdom Metazoa; phylum Chordata; class Chondrichthyes; order Myliobatiformes; family Myliobatidae; genus Mobula; species Mobula birostris. The sequence goes on along the minus strand of NC_092391.1, from coordinate 8,061,308 downwards.
ACTGTTGGAATCTTTTTTATATACTTTTTATGACATATTAGTTGAATTAATGCAAGGCTGAAATTGTAGTTTTGATCATAGTTCCCTTTTTACAGACATAATTTGTACATTTAACAATTTGTATCTTTAACAAACTCATGTATTTTCACGGTATGGGTGGTTCATCCCCACTTACTGACAGAAGGCGGTATATCAGTTGCATATACCTTTTCATTTTTTTTAATTGGCTAAGTGTTATGATTGTACAACCATTGATTAGTTTATTGTTATCGAAGGAATTTCTGTTAACTCGAGTATGAAGGTGATAGATTTTTCAAAGGCACTATTTTTTAATTGAATATTTTGAATCTCTTCAATTTCGCATCTTTCATCTGCCTTGTTATTTGTCTGTATCTTGTTTAAACTTTAAAATGAATGATTATGAAGAATCAATGAATTCAAAATTTCTCGTTCACTTCTGAACTCCTAGAAGAACCCAGGGATCAAAAATAACCAAGATGTGACAAGAGAGAAACAGTATTTATATTTACAGTTGATATTATGACTTAAGATCATCAGCATGAAATGCTTTCTTGCAACAGACGCTTCCTGATCTGCTGAACGTTTCCAGTATTTTCTGTATTAATTACAGTACATTGCCTTTTGTCTATTGACTGAACATACAGTATCTATGCAGCCACCACACAATAATTCCTTGATTTTAAATTTTACCTTCAAATCGGTTATATGCTAGTTTCATAAGATACCTTACATTCTTGGCTGATAACTTCTTGCTGTGATGTAGAACTAAATTCATTTTATTTTCTATTTTCCTGCAAATACTGGAAATACCTAGAGCAACAGACATAGAATGCTGGAGGGACTCAATGGTCAGGCAGCATCCTTGGAGGAAAATGAGAAGTCATTGTTTTGAGCTGAGATCTTTCATTAGATAACTACTCAGATAGTATCTGTGGAGAGAGAGAAAAACAGAGTTAATATTTTCAGTCAATGACCTTTCACCAAAACTGGAGAATGAGTAAACAAGTGCTTTACATTGCAGAGGAGGCTAGGAGTGGAGAGACAATGATAGGTGGAGGGACAGGTACTGTTGAGGAAGCTTGGAGTCTGCAGAAGGGTTTAGATGGATTACCAGGATAGGCAAAGAATTGGCAGATGGGATATAGTATAGGGAAGTGTATGGTCATGCACTTTGGTATAAGGAATAAAGGTGTAGACTATTTTGTAAATGGGGAGCTAACTCAGAAGTTGGAAATTCAAAGGGACTTGGGAATCCTAGTGCAGAATTCATTAAAGGTTAACTTGCACGTTGAGTCAGTGGTGAGGCAGGCAAATGCAATGTTAGTATTCATTTCTAGAGGCTTAAAATATAAAAGCAAGGATATGACACTAAGGCTTTATAAGGCATTGGGTCAGACTATATTTGGAGTATTGTGAGCAGTTTTGAGCCCCATGTCTAAGAAAGGATGTGCTGACATCGGAGAGGCATCCAGAGAAGGTTCATGAGAATGAAGGAGTAACAAAGGATAAGCATTTGATAGCTCTGAGGCTGTCCTCCCTGTAGCTTAGAAGAATGAAGTGTATCTTATTGAAACCGAGTGAATATTGGAAGGCTTAGACAGCGAAGATGTGGTTGAAGGTGTTTTCATAGAGGGAGAGTCTAGGATCGGGGGCATAGCCTTAGAATACAAGTACATCTTTTTAGAACAGAGATGAGGAGGAATTTCTTTATGAAGAGGTTGGTGAATCTGTGCAACTCATTGCCATAGGTGGCTGTGGAGGCTATGTCATTGGTATATTTAAAGTGGGGGTTGATATGTTCTTGATTAGTAACAGTGTCGAAAGTTACAGGGAGGAGGCAGGATAACAGGGTAGAGAAGAGAAAAAAATCAGCAATGATAAAATGGCGGAGCATACTCTATGGGCTAGAATGGCCTAATTTTACTCCTCTGTTTTATGGTCTTATCATCTATACCTGTGATATGGTAGAGACACAAATGTAGCAGGTAACTGAAATACTTCTGGGGGCATCTTTAGTGAGGGTGATAAATGCTTCTTAATCAGAGCTGATTTGTGTTGTGGAGTGTGATCGTGGTGTGATGAATGACAGCAATAGAGAGGATGGTAAATGTTACAGAACATAGAATTTCCTATAAATCTGAAACAGCACATTAACCAAATCATGCAAAGTCAAAAATACTGGGTTAATATTACCAATGAATAATCTTACATCAGAACTAGCTAGTTCTGGCAAAGTCGGGAAAGGCTGGTTATCTGAAACTGTTGGATTCAATATTGAATGCAATGTGCCAAGACAGAAGGTGAGGTACAGTTTCTCAGGCACATATTGTATATTTTTAGTTTTAGTATTATTTGTCTGTTTGTTTGTTTATTTATTTATTTATTTATTATTTGTTTTTTTATTTGCACAGTTTGTCTTCTTTGGCACATTGTTTGTCAGTGTTTGTAGTTCTTCATTGATTTCATTGTATTTCTTTGTTCTACTGTGAGTGCCCACAAGAAAATGACTCTCAGGGTAGGATATGGTGGCATATATGTATTTTGATAATAAATTTACTTTGTACTTTGAAATAGTTGAGATTTTACATATTGATCCACTCTGTGCTTAACCAGCAAATTCCTGGATTGGATTTCATACCAGCTGAGTTTCATAGAAGCCTATGTATGAGCTCTCAACCTGGAGTCCATGGACTCTTTATTCAATGGTAGGGGTTCATGGCATAAAAAATGTTGGGAACCTCTGTTTAATAGAATCTAATCATTAGAGCCATCTACTAGATTAGGCATTGTTAATCTGAAGTACATAGGGGATTAAATTATCCAAGTTGGCAGTCAAGAGTGGGACTGTAAATTATGCAAACTATAATGTTACCTTATTAAGAGAAACTTTAAATTTGATAAAAGAACAGAGAATGAAATTCATTTATGTTGTAACTTAATACTATTTTAAGCCTGTTTTCAGTTCAACAACAGAGTTTTAAAAAGCTTGTATTTTTCTACCTATGCTGAAACATAATCTTTTAACAGTTTAAAAATATTTCTGTAATTATGCTACAGAATATTTGTTGTCCAAAGATGAAAGATTCCAAGGCAAAATCTGAAGCTTAATCTCAGTGTTACATTCCCTAGCATGTTGATATACAGTAGGGATCTTTTGGTTGTATTTATTTAGTGGATAATCCTCACTGATTAACACACAGAGTTGAAGTTGCATAACATCATGAGTTTTTTTGTTCAGTGGAAACTTGCTGCTTTCTACATGGGTCTTTTTTAAATGGGCTTACTGTTCTGCAGTGATATATTCTTTTGAACTAATGTAAGTACTGTTGGACAATATTAAGCAAGATGAGGGAAGACTAGAAGTTGCAGAAATGTGGTTTTTTAGAAGATTGATGAAAATATTGTGGAAGGGTGGAGTAACAAATGAGTAAGTCTTGCGAAAAGCCAGTATAAGAAGAGAGCTGATATTACCCATCAGGAAACAGCAGATGGAATTTCTGAGACATGTACTGAGGAAAGTACTCAGTTCTGAGGAAAGAGCCCAAACATCTTGCAGTGACAGGAAAATTTGTTGGAAGAAAAAGTCACAGTCGACAGTGTATGACGTTCATGAATTACATCAAGGAGTGGTCAGGCAAAAGTTTTGAAGAACTGATTAGAACCCAGATTAAAGACAGATGGAAGACCATAATCGCACACATCATACGACAGGACATATAATGATGATGATGACAGATACTGTGTATTTTAGTTCATGCAAACATAGACTCCATTCCACTTGATACTGAAGTAATCTCAGTCTGCAATTTGTGATGTACTCAGTGAAAGTGTTTATAACTTGCTTGTGTTGTGATTCTCACTCAAACAGCAGTTACTCTGAAAAATAATTTATTTCCTAACTCTTAACAATTCTGGTTCCCTAACATACGGTATTTTGTCAGTGAGAAGTCAACTTAATGACTGCTTAAAGATTTTTAATGGCTGCACTTGCCAGAGGATGATGGAGCTCATTAGCTAATTGGAATGCGTAATAGTTTATTATATTAAACAGTGGAAGGACAAGCCATGTAATCTTTTAAGGGAAAATTAGATTAAAAATTGAGGCAATGAAAGACATTTGGCTAAAGACAGAACAGGATGGTTCATCACTTTTGGATTGCACTGGAAAGGTGCTGGCAGAGGCACAGTATTTGTACAGTTGTCTTCTTATGCACATTGATTGTCATTCTTTGTGTGTAGTTTTTCAATGATTCTTTGTTCTACTGTGAATGCCTACAAGAATATGAACCTCGGGGTAGTGTATGGCAACATAAGTACTTTGATAATAAATTTACTTCGAATATGAGTCAAATTATCTGTATATGTGTTGTATATAGTTTTTACACTGTTCATTATTTGCTTCAACAAAAAAGGGAGTTACAAGAGTTTAAATTGAAAAGAAAGATTAAATCCTATGCCCAGTTTGATATTATTAGTTCCACGGGAATTATTTTTAGATGATCTGAACCAATTATGGTATACTTGACAGCAAATCGTAAACACGAGGAATTTTGCAGAAGCTGGGAACCCAAAGCAACACACACAAAATGCTGGAGGAACTCAGCAGGTCAGGCAGCACCTATGGAAATGAATAAACAGTCGATGTTTTGGGCCGAGACAATTCTTCAGGACAAAGAAGGAAGGCGGAAGATGCCAGAATAAAAAAGGTGGGGGGAGGAGAAGAGGCTAGCTGGAAGGTGACAGGTGAAGCCAAGTGGGTATGAAAGGTAAAGGGCTGGAGAGGAAGGAATCTGATAGGAGAGGAGAGTGGAAGGTAGGAGAAAGGGAAGGAAGAGGGGACCGAGGGGGAGGTGATAGGCTGGTGAGAAGAGGTAAGAGGCTGGAGTGGGGGAATAGAAGAGGAGAGGGGGAGGGAATTTTTTTTTACCAGAAGGAGAAATAGATATTAATGCCATGAGGTTGAAGGCTACCCAGACAAAATATAAGCTGTTGCTCCTCCATCCTGTGAGTAGCCTCATCGTGGCACAAGAGGAGTCCATACATCGACATGTCAGAGCAGGAATGGAAATTAGAATTAAAATATTTGGCTGCTGGGAAGTTCCGGTTTTGGCGGGATGGAGTGGAGGTGCCCGACCAAGCAGTCCCCATATTTGCAACGATTCTCACCAATGTAGAGAAAGCCATATCAGTGCACCAGGTACAATGGACAACCCCAGTAGATTCCCAGATGAAGTGTTGCCTCACCTAAAGGACTGTTCTAAATGGAGATGAGGGAGGAGGTGAATAGGCAGGTCTAGCACTTTGGCTGTTTGCATGGATAAATGCCGAGAGGGAGTTTAGGGGGAGGGAAGAATGGACAAGGGAATCATGGAGGGAGCAATCCCTGTGGAAAGCAGAAGGGGAAGGTAAAGATATGTTTTGGAGATGGCAGAAGTTGTGGGGAATGATGTGTGGGTTACGGAGACTCAAGCTGTGATAGGTAAGGGTAAGAAGAACTCTGTCACTGTTTAGGCGGCGGGAAGATGGGGTACTTTATCTTATTTTGACCCTATACAATTTATTGAAATAGAGATCTGGTAAAAATAGTAAAACAATAATCCAAGTTCATCTGCAATACAGCTTTCGTTTATATTGAGAATTAGAACGCTTTCATCCTCGTAGGCGATAATTCAATGCAGAAACTGTGCTTTCCTTAAAAATGGCAAAAAAACAAGCTGCTTTTGAATTGGTTACCAAGAAATTTAGTATTTAATAAGCTAAGCCAAGATTATTGTGCTTTACTTATTTTGTGAAAGGAATTTGCTTGATTTAGAATACAGTTCCTTTGTTATTTTCTAATTAATTGTGTTAGAATGTGCGCACATTTTTCCAGTGAACTTTGCTGTATACAACAAGGGTACAGTTTAATATAATTTACGCCCTTGGCAATGCTTCCTGGCTGTTTCAGTGCAACGGTACTGTGTCACAGCATGTTTTCTAATTTAGTTATGAAAATTTGAAATGTCCATCTATGATGGCATTATGATTGTTCTTTAAGTTATGCAGAAATTTCCAACTTGGCAATGTGTGATGGGGCTCAGAGGAAAGTGAGCACTTTATGAGCACCACTAAATAGCCACATGCAGAGGTTGTATTAACTTTACATTGACCCAGTTCTTTGCTTTTTAGGAATAATCTAACCGTTTAGCCATATCAGGGACAAAACTTGATTTTTACATTTACATTTCTTGAAAATGACTAAAATATTATTGACATTGATATTTTGTATTTTTTAACTTGTAATAAACAATAATGTAAAGCCTCCAGTGTTTTCAGTGCTCTGATTATAAGCTTCATCTTAGACCAGGGGTTCCCAACCTAGGGTCCACGGATCCTTTGCTTAATGGTATTGATCCGTGGCATATAAAAGGTTTGGAACTCCTGTTTTAGTCACCTTATGACTTACATCTGTTGAAAAAAAATGGAATCAGTACATTCACATTATGATTTTGAACTAAATTACCAAGGCTAGCCATTTTAAAATCTGATCAACCCTTGTCCCATATCCTAACTCCAGTTTGCTAAGTGGAATGTAATTAGTATCTTAAATATTTCATCAGTCACATGCCTCATGACTAATATTTCTGTGGGTATCTTGCTGTCAAAGTGGAGCCATAGAACTGGGGTAACGGTGACGTACATATGAACCTGAGGGAGTTGAGATTCTGAGTGCTGTCTGAGCGCTGCTTAAGTAGACTAGTACAAGGGTGGTAATTGGACCAGACCTCACAGGTATCATTTAGTCACCTTCTGAAATTTGTACATTGTATACACTTAATATAATATAGTATAAAGCTAATGATTATCCGTTCGATATTACAGAAATCTTGATGGTCTGGCTCACTGGTTGTTATTTCCCATACTCAGAGTTCCTCCAGAATTTTGTGTGTGCTGCTTGGATTTACAGCATCCTCAGATTTTCTCTTGTATGTTCAGAGATATATTTATCAGGCTACTGAGTAACATCTAAATGAAAGTAAGTTAAAGATGTGTTGGGAAATTATTAAGAATATCATCCTGAAGTCTAAAGAAAATTGCCAGTTTGATATCACCAACATCCTGAGCATGTCAAATTAAGAGGATTTTAGTTTATTTATTTAGAGATGCAGTGTGGACTAGGTTCTTCCGGCCCTTTGAGCCATGCTGCCCTGTAACCCCCAGCAAGCCTTGATTTAACCCTAATCTAATCACAGTATAATTTTTATAATGGCCAATTAACCTACTAACATCCTTGATGATGGGATAAAACTGGAGCACCAAGCAAACCCATGCATTCCATCCCTTACAGAGGATGCTAGGATTGAACTTTGAACTCTGAGCTGTAATAGTTTTGCGCTAACCACTGCACTGCCATGACATCCCACGATACCTTGAATTTATACCTGTCATTCAATAGCAAAATATTTTGGAAGTAAAATTGTTTGAAATATAGGAGTTGCCTTGCAAAATAATCAGGTCAACGGATTCACACTCGCTGTTTGAGGCAGAGATATTGTCAATGTGAAATACTAAAACCTCTCATAATGGTTAGGATGTTGTTTATTTTGTTTGTTTCTTGAAGTACTACAGATTATTCTGTTCTTCTTGCGCATTGTGCACAAGAAAGACTTCTTACACATTGTGGCCCAAGAAATATAAACACTGCTGGTTTACACTAACATGCATTTCTATGTTTCATTAGTCAGTCCAATGTTGGTTCAGGTGCTTGGTTAATATTGTGGCTGCATAAGGAAAAACATTGCTACAGTCTGGTTTTGTAATTTTAGAAGATTCAAAATAGTATTTCCTTTTAGATAGAGAGTGGTTGTTTTGTTCTTTGTACTGGATTTTCAGAAGGCCTTTGACAAGGTGCCACACCTGAGGCTGCTGAACAAGCTATGAGCCCATGATATTTCAGGAAAGACTCTGTCATGAATAAAGCAGTGGCTGATTGGCAGGAGGCAAAGATTGGAAATAAAGGGGGCCTTTTCTGGTTGGCTACTGGTGACTAGTGGTGTTCCACAGGGATTGGAGTTGGGACAGATTCTTTTTATGTTCTCTGTCAATGATTTGGATGATGGAATTGATGGCATGGTTGCAAAATTTGCAGTCAGTTCAAAGATAGGTGGAGGGGCAGGTAGTTTTGATGAATAGGGAAGCTACATAAGGTCTTAAAAGATTAGGAGAATGGGCAAAGAAGTAACAGATGGAATACAGTGTTGGGAAGTGTAAGGTAGAAGAAATGAAAGAGTTGACTATTTTCTAAATAGAGAGGAAGTTTGAAATTATGAGGTGCGAAGGGATTTGGGAGTTCTTGTGCTGGATTCTTAAAAGGTTAATTTGTAGGTTGAGTCTGTAGTGAGGAAGGCAAATGCCATGTTAGCATTTATTTCTAGAGGACTAAAATAGAAAAGCAAAGATGTGATGCTGAGGCTGTATAAAGCACTGGTGAGTCGTCACTAAGAGTATTGTGAGCAATTTTGGGCTCCTCATCTCAGAAAAGATGTGCTGAAACTGGAGAAGATTCAAAGGAGGTTCTTGGAAATGACTCCAGGATTAAATGGCTTGTCACATGAACAGTGTTTGATGGCTCTGGGCCTGTATTCACTGGAATTTAGAAGAATACGAGGTGACCTAATTGAAACCTATCGAATGGTGAAAGGCCTAACAGAATGGATGTGGAGAGGATGTTCCTTATGGTGGGAGAGTCTAAGACCAGAGGACACAGCCTTAAAACAGAAAGGCATCCTTTTAAAACAGAGATGAGGAGAAATTTCTTCAGCCAGAGAATGGTGAATCTATGGAATCTGTTGCCACAAGCAGCTGTGGAGGCCAAGTCTTTATGTATATTTAAGGCATAGGTTGATAGATTTTTGATTGGTCAGGACATGAAGGGATATAGGGGGAAACAGGAGATTGGGGCTGTGTGGAAAAATGGATTAGCCATGATGAAATGGCAGAGCTGACTCAATGGGCCAAATGGCCTAATTCTGCTCCTATATCTTATGGACTTAAGGCGTAAATGTGAACTACATATGCTTCAACCACTTTGCATTGCCTTCTGTGTTGTAAAATTTGTAGGACATGGAACAGGAATGGAAACTGCAGTTTTCCTTTACTTTGTGGGGAAAATGTTGGGAACTAGAATGCAATAACTCATATATGGATATGGGTAGTCATTTAAACAAAATTTAATGCTCAGTATTTAATTTTAGGCCATTAGTATTGTTACATTAATTTCATAATTATTTTGTAGATCAAGGACAATGAAAGTTTTTGGTGTCCTGTTACAATTGAGTCCTCCCTTCAAAATGGCTGATAAAAATTTTGACAGACAGCAAAGCCATCAGAGTTTGATGGTATTGTAGTACTATTGATAGTGTTCTAATCTGTTTTGTATATCACTTAAATGCATAATTTATTACTCAATTTGTCTTTTTTATACCTTTTTAATTATTTCTAGGAAACTTCAGCTAATTGGGGAAGCCACTTAATTGGTCCAAAATCTTGGTCTCAATGAACTGGAATCCACAGTAATTAAACATACTAAACACAAATTAAAAATATTGTAAACTATCCTTGCCCTTTTAGCTCATGTCCATTCTTTTGCATTCAAATAAATGGATTAGCTGTTCATTGCCAGTTCAGTTAACAAATTACCCAGTGCAACATAGCTGCTTCCCTCACTTAAAATAGTTCAGGTGTTGTGACTTCCATTGCTTTGTATTTCACCTATTATCTACAAAATGATTACAATCTCTGAGAAATAAAATAATTTTTGTTGAGTTTCTTAGGTTATTCAATAACCAAATGGATTTTTGGAACTTAACATTGGGCAGCATGATTCACTTTCTTCCTTGATATGTGAATTAGTGTGTTAGTTACTCTTAACCAATCAGACGTAAAATATAAATGATGGCACAGCAAAATGAGGGAATAATTTATATGAGGAGCAAATCTCCTTCAATCTATTGATTACTTGTCCTGACTGGAAACTGTTTGACTACTTACATTTCATGCTAGAAACATGAGAAAAAGTAAAAAACATGTAGGTTTTGGAATGTTTACATTGACTGTTTTCAAGGAATTTGCTTAATGTACGTACGTTAATATTGGAACTTAAAACTTTGTGATTTAATGTTTTTAAATAAGACCATAAGACATTGAAGCAGAATTAAGCATTTTGGACCATTCAGTCTACTCTACCATTCCATTACGGCTGATTTATTATCCCTCTCAACCCCACTTTCCAGCCTTCTCCCCATAACCTTTGATGCCCTGATTAATTAAGAACCTGTCAATCTCCACCTTAAATATACCTAATGACTTGGAATGCACAGCTGTATATTGCAATGAATTCCACAGATTCGCCACCCTCTGTCTAAAGAGATTTTTCCTCATCTCTGTTCTAAATAGACATTCTTCAATTTTGAGCCTGTTCCCTCTCATCCTAGACTCCCAATCTATTCACAATCTATACCAGTAACTTAGTTTAGAAGACCAAATGTAACATTTCCAAATTTGCTTATGACTTGGAACTAAGCGGAGATGTGAGCAGTGAGGAGGATACAAAGAGACCTTAAGGGTACCTAGAGAAGCTAAGTGGACGGCAATATAGCATTTAGAAAACAGTGTAGAAAAAATGCAAGGTTATTGACTTTGGTAGTAAAATACAAACGCTTAGTATATTTTAAATTCAGGAGATTAGGAAAGGTTGATGTTCAAAGAGACCTGGGTGTTTTGTACATAAAGCACTGAAAACTAACATACAGGTACTGCAGACAGGCAAATTGAATGATAGCCTTTATTATTGGAGGATTTGAGTACGTAAGTAAACAGTTTCTTACTACAATTAGCAAGATCATGCCTGGAGTGCTGTGTGCAGTTTTGATCTCCTTACATAAAGAAGTACATATTTGCCATGGAAGAAGTTTAAACAAAGTTGAATGTTCGGGAAGGTGACTGAGTGCCAGTTACCAGGCTACTTTTTACTGTTGAGTGTTGTTAGACCAACACTTGTCTAGCCTCATGGAGAGTATTCCACCACACTTCTGACTGCTGCCTTGTAAATCCAGTGTAAACAGTGGAAGCAGTGCATCACTTTGCAACAAGCCATCTGCCGATTCATTTGACGACCATTTCCCCCATGTTCCCACATCAGCCTCGTGGATACCCAGCAGAATGGGCCATGCTAGATACCCAGCAGACTGGGCAGTATCTGGTGGAGAGAGAAAACCTGAGGTAGTATTACAGAACAACACATACAAAATACTGGAGGAACTCAACAGGTCAAGCAGCATCTATGGAAGTGAATAAACAGTTAACGTTTCAGCTGATACCCTTCTTCAGGACTGAAAAGAAAAGGGAAGACACCAGAATAAAAAAGTGGGAGGAGAGGAAAGAGGATAGCTGGAATGTGATAGGAGAAGCCAGGTGGGTTGGAAAGATAAAAGGCTGAAGAGGAAGGAATCTTATAGGAGAGGAGAGTGGACCATAGGATAAAAGGAAGGAGGAGGGGAAACAGGGGATGTGGTAGAACATAATACATAAAACTGAACGAAGAGAAGTGCTAGGTAGTGTATTTTGCAAAAGAAATAAAAGCCAATAAGAAACTAAATGATAAATGTTTTAAATGGATACAGAAGCAGGAAACCTGAGGTTCATTACAAGCAGTAGTGTTATGGAACATATAGAGATTAAAGAAGAGGAGGTGCTTGCTGCCTTACAGGGAATAAAGGTAGATAATCCCCCGGGCCTGACATGATATTTCCTTGGACCTTGAGAGAGACTAGTGTAGAAATTGCAGGGGCTCTGGCAGAAATATTTAAAATGTCCTTAGCCGCAGGTGCGGTGCCGGAGGATTGGAGGGTAGCTCATGTTGTTCTGTTGTTTAAAAAAGGCTCCAAAAGTAAATGAGGTAATTATGGGCCGGTGAGCCTGACATCAGTAGTAGGTAAATTATTGGAAGGTTGTTCTGAGAGATTGGATATACAAGTATTTGGACAGCCAAGGGCTGATTGAGGATAGTCAGCATGGCTTCGTGCGTGGTAGATCATGTTTAACAAATCTTGTAGAGTTTTTCAAAGAGGTTACCAAGAAAGTAGACGAAGGAAAGACTGTGGATGTTGTCTACATGGACTTTAGTAAGGCCTTTGACAAAGTCCCACATGGGAGGTTAGTTCAGAAGGTTCAGACACTAGGTACCATGGAGAATTGTAAACTGGATTTGAAATTGGCTGTGTGGGAGAAGAAAGAGAGTGGTAATGGATGATTGCTTCTCAGACTGGAAGCCTGTGACTAGTGGTGTGCCTCAGGGATCTGTGCTGGGACCATTGTTGTTTGTTGTCTATATCAATGATCTAGATGATAATGTGGTAAATTGGATAAGCAAGTTTGCTGATGACACTAAGATTGGAGGCATTGTGGACAGCGGGGAAGGCTTTCAAAGCTTGCAGACAGATCTGGACCAGCTGGAAAAATGGGCCAGAAAATGGCAGATGGAATTTAATGCAGACAAGTGTGAGGTGTTGCATTTCAGAAGGACAAATCGAGGTAGGACATACACAGTAAATGGTAGGGCACTGAGAAGTGCGGAGGAACAAAGGGATCTGGGAGTTCAGATGCATAATTCCCTGAAAGTGGCATCACAGGTAGACAGGGTTGTAAAGGAGGCTTTTGGCATCCTAGCATTCATAAATCAAAGTATTTCAGCAAGACAAAGGAATTGGTTGTTGACTTCAGAAGGAGTAGTGGTCCACACGACCCCATTTACATCGGTGGTGCACAAGTGAAACAGGTCAAAAGCTTTAAGTTCCTTGGGGTCAATATCACAAGTGACCTGACCTGGTCCAACCAAGCAGAGTACACTGCCAAGAAGGCCCACCAGCGCCTTTACTTCCTGAGAAAGCTAGAGGAATTTGGCCTGTCCCCTAAAACCTACACTAATTTTTATAGATGCACCGTAGAAAGCATTCTTCTAGGGTGCGTCACAACCTGGTATGGAAGTTGTCCTGTCCAAGACCGGAAGAAGCTGCAGAAGATCATGAACACAGCCCAGCACATCACACAAACCAATCTTCCGTCCTTGGACTCACTTTACGCCGCACGCTGTTGGAGCAGTGCTGCCAGGATAATCAAGGACACGACCCACCCAGCCAACACACTTTTCATCCCTCTTCCCTCTGGGAGAAGGCTCAGGAGCTTGAAGACTCGTACAGCCAGATTTAGGAACGGCTTCTTTCCAACTGTGATAAGACTGCTAAATGGATCCTGACCCAGATCTGGGTCGTACCCTCCAAATATCTGGACCTGCCTCTCAGTTTTTTTTGCACTACCTTACCTTCCCTTTTCTATTTTCTATTTATGATTGATAATTTAAATTTTTAATATTTACTATCGATTTGTACTCTAGGGAATGCGAAGAGCAGAATCAAATATCACTGTGATGATTGTACGTTCTAGTATCAATTATTTGGTGACAATAAAGTATAAAGTATTGAGTATAGGAGTTGGGATGTTATGAGGAGGTTGTATAAGACATTGGTGAGGCCAAATTTAGAGTATTGTGTACAGTTCCGGTCACCTGACTATAGGAAGCATATCAGTAAGATTGAAAGAGTACAGAGAAGATTTACTAGGATGTTGCCGGGTCTTCAGAAGTTGAGTTACAGCGAAAGATTGAACAGGTTAGGACTTTATCCCTTGGAGCGTAGAAGAATGAGGGGGGATTTGATAGGGGTTTACAAAATTATGAGGGGTTTAGACAGAGTAAATGCGAGTAGGCTCTTTCCACTTAGATTAGGAGAGATAAATACGAGAGGACATGGCTTTAGGGTGAAAGGGGAGAGGTTTAGGGGGAACTTCTTCACTCAGAGAGTGGTGGGAGTATGGAACAAGCTGCCATCTGATGTGATAAATGCAGACTCACTTAAGTTTTAAGAATAATTTGGATAGATACATGGATGGGAGAGGTCTGGAGGGTTATGGACTGGGTGCAGGTCAATGGGACTAGCGGAATAAAGTTTTGGCACAGACTAGAAGGGCCGAATGGCCCGTTTTCCGTGCTGTAGTGTTCTCTGGTTCTGTACGATTTTTTGAAACTGGCTATATTGGTTCATGGTTGTTTAAGATATGAATATGGGCCTTTGATGTTATTAATAGATATAATGTATAAAGGTTAAAAACGATGGTAAGTTTTCTTACATTATTTTGACTACATCCATCCATCATCCTTCAGCATTCTACTATCAGGCAGAAGGCTCTGATGTGTTAAAAACAAGAACAATCTAGATGAGGAAACAACTTCCTCCCTCAGGCCATTAGGCTTCTGAACTCCCTGCTGCATCGCATTTGAAGTGTCACCAGATAATTTGCACTGTACCCTAACAATATTTAATTTATGCACTTTACTTTGTTTACCAATGCATAATTAATTTGTAGATTTAACTCTTACTTTCCTAAGTTATTGGGTGTTATATATTTGTTATGTGTACTACTGTGCTTTATACCCTGGTCTGGAGAAATGTTATCTCACTTGACAGTATACATATATGTAGTTAAGTAACAATAAATTTGACTTCACTTGATCTTGTACTGATTGCTCGATCTGATTACTACAGTTCATAATGGATGTTAAGAACTTGAATATATTTACCAGAATAGTAACCACAAATTAGTGAAATTAATTACATGTGTAATCTGGTGATCGTGATGAGCAAGAAAATAAATGAATGTTTACAGATTTTTGTTAAATTATGATGAGAATTGTTGATTATGAAAGACCTGAGATTTAAGGTAACTAGCAAAAGAACTGGATGAATGCGTTAAGATACTATTCTCTGTAAATTATTATGATCTGGAGCATATTCACTTGAAAAGATGTAACGTGGCATTATGAGGACAATTAAGGAATTGAATTAATTACTGACTCTGAGACAGCTGGCACAGCCACAGTGGTTTCATGCTTTTATTATTCACATGACATTGTGCTGAAAGTTTTATTGAGCAACTAGAAGTCACTATTTTAACTAGATGATTTCTGTTTATTGTAAAGTACGGATCAGACTATCTGTGAGAAATGTTCTCATCTTTAAAATAGTACTGATAGTAAATGAGCAAGCTCCTCTAAAGTTCAGGTGAAAGGAATGGACAGTTTCCAAAGATATCCAGCAAAATATAGCTGCAACTGGAAGCAACATTCCATTAGTGGTAGAGGAGAAGGACATGGAAGAGTTGCTGCATTAAATTATTTTGACAGAAATTCATCATAAAGTTTTGCATTCATAATACCGTAAGGTCTGGGAGCAGAATTAGACCATGTGGCCCATCAAGTCTGCTCCCCTAATTCATCACGGCTGATCTTTTTTCCCTCTCAGCGCAGTCTCCTGTCTTCTCTCCGTATCCCTTCATGCCCTGACTAATCAAAAATCTATCAACCTCTGCCTTAAATATACCCAATGACTTGGCCTCCACTGCCACCTGTGGCAATGAATTCCACAGATTCACCCTCTCTGACTGAAGAAATTTTGTCATCATTTCCATTCTAAAAGGATGCCCCTCTATTAGACCATAAGACATAGGAGCAGAATTAGGCCATCTGGCCCATCGAGTCTGCTCCACCATTCATTCATGGCTGATCCACTTTTTTTCTATCCTCAACCCCAGTTCCTAGTAACCTTTGATGAAATGTTCAATCAAGAACCTATCAATCTCTGCCTTAAATACCCCAATGACCTGGCCTCCACAACTGTATGTGGGAACAAATTCCACAAGTTCACCACCCTTTGGCTAAAGAAATTTCTCCGCACCTCTGCTTTGAAAGGGCGCCCCTTTATCCTGAGGGTGTGCCCTCTTGTCCTAAACTCTCCCACCATGGGAAACATCCTTTCCACGCCTACTCTGTCTATGCCTTTCAACATTCGAAAGGTTTCAATGAGATCACCCCTCATCCTTCTGAATTCCAGCAAGTACAGACCGAGAACCATCAAACATTCCTCTCATTCCTGGAATCATCCTTGTGAACCTCCTCTGGACCCTCTCCAATGCCAGCACATCTTTTATAAGATGAATGGCCCAAAACTTTCACAATACTCAAGGTGAGGCCTCACCAGTGCCTTATAAAGCCTCAGAATCACATCCTTTCTCTTGTGTTCTAGACCTCTTGAAATGAATGCTAACATTGCATTTTCCTTCCTCAGCCTGCAAGTTAACCTTCAGGGTGTTCTGCACAAGGACTCCCAAGTTGCTCTGCATTTCAGATTTCTGGATTTTCTCCCTGTTTAGAAAATAGTCTGCACATTTATTTCTACTATCAAAGTGCATGACCATGCATTATATTTCATTTGCCACTTTCTTGCCCATTCTCCTAATCTGTCTAGGTCCTGCTGCATCCTACCTGTTTCCTCAACACTACCTGCCCCTGCACCAATCTTCGTATCATCTGCAAATTTGGCAACAAAGCTATCTATTCCATCATCTACATCATTTATATACAGCATAAAAGGAAGTGGTCCCAACACCAGAACACCACTAGTCACTGGCAGCCAACCTGAAAAAGATGCCTTTATTCCCACTTGCTGCCTCCTACTAACCAGCCAATGCTCTAACCATGCTAGTAACTTTCCTGTAATATCATGGGCTCTTAACTTGCTAAGCAGCCTTACCAAGTACTCTATCACCTCATCATTAGCAATTGACTCTAACCACTGAGGTCAGGCCAACTGGACTATAATTTCCTTTCAGTTGCCTTTCTCCTTTCTTAAAGAGTGGAGTGACATTTGCAATTTTCCTGTCCTCTAGCACCATGCCAAGATCCAATGATTTCTGAAAGATCATTTCTAATGCCACCACAATCTCTAACGCTACCTCTTTCAGAACCCTAGGGTGCAGTTTATCTGGTCCAGGTGACTTATGTACCTTTAGGTCTTTCAGCTTTTTGAGCACCTTCTCTCTTGTAATAGTAACTGCACCGACTTCTCTTCCTTCATACACTACAACATCAGACATACTGCTCGTGTCTTCCACAGTGAAGGCTGATGCAAAATACTCATTCAGTTCATTAACCAATCTCCTTGTCCCCCGTTATTATTTCTCCTGCCTCATTTTCTAGTGTCCTATATCAACTCTCATTTCTCTTTTTTATTTTTAACATACTTGAGAAAACTTTTACTATCCACTTTGATAGTATTTGCTAGCTTGCTTTCATATTTCATCTTTTCCCTCCTAATGATTTTTTTAGTTGCTCTCTGTAGGTTTTTAAAAACTTCCCAATCCTCTATCTTCCCACTAATTTTTGCTTTGTTTTATGCCCTTTCTTTTGCTTTTACAATGGCTTTGACTTACCTTATCAGCCATGGTTGTACTATTTTACCATTTGAGTATTTCTTCATTTTTGGAATACATCTGTCCTACACCTTCCTCATTTTCCCCAGAATCTCACCCCATTGCTGCTCTGCTGTCATCCCTGCCAGCAGCTCCTTCCAATTTTCTTCGGCCAACTCCTCTCTCATACCAACACACATAAAAAAATGCTGGTGAACGCAGCAGGACAGGCAGCATCTCTAGGAAGAGGTACAGTCGATGTTTCGGGCCAAGACCTCTCGTCAGGACTAACTGAAAGAAGAGCTAGTAAGAGATTTGAAAGTGGGAGGGGGAAGGGGGAGATCTGAAATGATAGGAGAAGACAGGAGGGGGAGGGATGGAGTCAAGAGCTGGACAGGTGATAGGCAAAAGGGATATGAGAGGATCATGGGACAGGAGGTCTAGGGAGAAAGAAAAGGGGAGGGGGGAAGCCCAGAGGATGGGCAAGGGGTATAGTGAGGGGGACAGAGGGAGAAAAAGGAGAGAGAGAAAAAGAATGTGTGTATATAAATAAATAACGGATGGGGTACGAGGGGGAGGTGGGGCATTAGCGGAAGTTTGAGGTCAATGTTCATGCCATCAGGTTGGAGGCTACCCAGACGGAATATAAGGTGTTGTTCCTCCAACCTGAGTGTGGCTTCATCTTTACAGTAGAGGAGGCCGTGGATAGACATATCAGAATGGGAATGGGACGTGGAGTTAAAATGTGTGGCCACTGGAAGATCCTGCTTTCTCTGGCGGACAGAGCGTAGGTGTTCAGCGAAACGATCTCCCAGTCTGCGTTGGGTCTCACCAATATATAGAAGGCCACATCGGGAGCACTGGACGCAGTATATCACCCCTGCCGACTCACAGGTGAAGTCTCGCCTCACCTGGAAGGACTGTCTGGGGCCCTGAATCGTAGTGAGGGGAGGAAGTGAAAGGGCATGTGTAGTACTTGTTCTGCTTACGAGGATAAGTGCCAGGAGGGAGATCAGTGGGGAGGGATGGGGGGACGAATGGACAAGGGAGTTGTGTAGGGAGTGATCCCTGCGGAAAGCAGATGGGGGGGAGGGAAAGATGTGCTTAGTTGGAGGTGGCGGAAGTTACGGAGAATTATATGTTGGACCCGGAGGCTGGTGGGGTGGTAGGTGAGGACAAGGGGAACCCTATTCCTAGTGGGGTGGCGGGAGGATGGAATGAGAGCAGATGTGTGTGAAATGGGGGAGATGCGTTTGAGAGCAGAGATGATGGTGGAGGAAGGGAAGCCCCTTTCTTTAAAAAAGGAGGACATCTCCTTCGTCCTGTCTCATACCATGTAATTTCCCATACTCAGCTGAAATACTGCTACATCAGACTTTATTTTCTCCCTATCAAATTTCAAGTTGAACTCAATGATATTGTGATCACTGGTTCCCAAGGGTTCATTAACCTTAAGCTCCCTAATCGTCTCCGGTTCATTACATAACACCCAATCCAGTATAGCTGATCCCCTAGTAGGCTCAACGACAACTACTCTAAAAAGCTATCTCTTGGACATTCAATGAACTCACTCTCTTGAGATTCATTACCAACCTAATTTTCCCAATTGACCTGTATGTTATAATCTCGCATGACTACCATAACATTGGCCATTTAACTCACCTTTTCTATTTCCTGTTGTAACCTGTGGTCCACTTCCCAGCCACTGTTGGGAGGCCTGTATATAACTGCCATCAACGTCCTTCTACCCTTGCAGTTTCTTAACTCAACCGACAAGAATTCAACAGCTTCCGATCCTATGTTACATGTTTCTACTGATTGGATGCCATTCTTTACCAGTGGAGCCACAACCCCCTCTGCCTACCTTCCTGTCCCTCCGATATAACGATTCACCCGGAAGGTGCTTTACATCACCTTATTACCCAGCATGAGAATGTAAGACACAATGGCAGTGAGCCATTCAACCATATGGGGATTCAATATGACCATAGTTGATTTTTACTTTAGAGACACTTCCAATCATAAAATCCATATCCACTGGTTCTATTGATGTCTCTTAAGAACATGTGCAGATTCTATGCCATTGTGGTTATGTAAACAGATCTAACTAAATGAATTCTGATTAACCAAAGGAGATAAAATTGCTGAATGTGAAAGCCATACGGACAATTGTAAAGCAAAGCAAATGCACGAAAGGAGTAAACAGAATATCCTCATACCAAACAACCATTACAGTCTGGTCCTTGGAGAAACTACATTGGGTAAAGGGAGTGAAGTCCTGACAAAAAAACATTTGGAGTGACTTTAAAATAATGTTACTAATATCAACATTTTTTTTTAAATTATAAGAATCCAATGTACTATTTCCGGTGTTCCTTGTATGGTACTTGTATGCTGTTGTATGTGTAGTTCATATGCGGATGCAAAATTGTTTAATAACATGTAGAATTATTTTGAAAATTAATATACAATAAATGAGCAGTCTTTTATGGTATAGAATCTTTTATGGTAATTGTGTATTTAATATTTCAGTAATATTTGAGTAATGACCCGGCATCAGTGCCGGACTTCGGGATGAAAGGTCCCGAGTTCAAAACCAGCCAGCTCCCCTGCACGCTTTCCATCCGTGCAGGGTTACGAGCTGGTGAACTCTTTGGAAACTCACCCAGCAGAAGGCAATGGCAAACCATTGCTGTAATTTGCCTCGTACGCAGTTACCCACTACGTCAGAGAGGCATGGAGGGAAATCATCCGCTAACCGGAGAAACTCCAGATGCGACGTACCTTTCCTGTCCTATTTGAGTAATATGGTAAACAAATTGTTTGAATAAGCATTCTTGTTTGTTTAAGTAATTCATTATGGGTTCAATGTAAATGTATGTGAATGGCATTCATTATCAATCCACCACGTCATACACACGCACCTCGCTTAAAATAACGACAAAATTAGACAAGTTATTACCAGCTTCATGCTTTTATTTCAATTAAATTTTATGTTTTGGAATGACAGGACATAGTATGATGAGAAAGATTTAAACGAAATTGAGACAAAACTTTTTCACCCAGAGAGTTGTGGATCTGTGGAATGCTCTGCCTCAGAAGGCAGTGGAGGCCATTTCTCTGGATGCTTTCAAGAAAGAGTTAGATAGAGCACTTAAAGATAGTGGAGTCAAGGGATATGGGGAGAAGGCAGGAATGGGGTACTGATTGTGGATGATCAGCCATGATCACAGTGAATGGCGGTGCTGGCTCGAAGGGCCGAATGGCCTACTCCTGCACCTATTGTCTATTGTCTATTGACAACTACCTACGTGTTGAAGTGTAAAAACGCAGTGGGAAATGTTTGAGTTTTTAAAAAGACAGCA
This sequence comes from Mobula birostris, assembly GCF_030028105.1. Lineage (NCBI taxonomy): Eukaryota > Metazoa > Chordata > Chondrichthyes > Myliobatiformes > Myliobatidae > Mobula > Mobula birostris. Next base: position 8,040,585 of record NC_092391.1, on the reverse strand, counting down.
TATTTTTTTCTTTAATGTAGAGAAAGATGTTCGAGTTAAAAAAAGGCAGAAAATGGATTAAATTCATGAGTTCATAAAAATGAGTACTGGGTGATAAAAATCATAAATTAAAAAGAGCAGAAATGGCTGGCTAAATCAGAAAGATAGACACATTCGACTGCATAAGAGATAGCTGTCTGCTGTATTTGGAACAAATTAAGAAGTATTTTGAAGCAAATGAAATAATAATAAATACTTTATTGTCGCCAAACAATTGGCACTAGAACGTACAATCATCACAGCGATATTTGATTCTGCGCTTTACACTCTCTGGATTACAAATATTAAATATTAAAGATATTAAAAATAGTTAAAATTAGTAAATATTAAAAATTTAAATTATAAATCATAAATAGAAAATAGAAAAATGGGAAGTAAGGTAGTGCAAAAAAACCGAGAGGCAGTCCGGATATTTGGAGGGTACGGCCCAGATCTGAGTCAGGATCCGTTCAACAGTCTTATCACAGTTGGAAAGAAGCTGTTCCTAAATCTGGCCGTACAAGATCTTCAAGCTCTGAACCTTCTCCCGGAGGGAACAGGGCTGGGTGGGTCGTGTCCTTGATTATCCTGGCAGCACTGCTCCGACAGCATGCGGTGTAAAGTGAGTCCACGGATGGAAGATTGGTTTGTGTGATGTGCTGCACCGTGTTCACAATCTTCTGCAGCTTCTTTCGGTCTTGGACAGGACAACTTCCATACCAGGTTGTGATGCACCCTAGAAGAATGCTTTCTACGGTGCATCTATAAAAATTAGTGAGGGTTTTAGGGGACAGGCCAAATTTCTTTAGCTTTCTCAGGAAGTAAAGGCGCTGGTGGGCCTTCTTGGCAGTGAACTCTGCTTGGTTGGACCAAGTCAGGTCATTTGTGATATTGACCCCGAGGAACTTAAAGCTTTTGACCTGTTCCACTTGCGCACCACCGATGTAAATTGGGTCATGCGGTCCACTACTTCTTCTGAAGTCAACAACCAATTCCTTCGTCTTGCTGATGTTGAGGGATAGGTTATTGTCTTCACACCACGCCACTAGGGTCTTAATTTCCTCTCTGTACTCAAACTCAAATAGCCAATGAGTGCTAGTTTTGCTGAGTGCACTGGGTTTAAAGGCATACAATTTGCTTAGAAGTTAAACTGCACTACCCTAATGAGCCAAAATTAGCTTTGCTGATATCGTGAAAGTAATGCAGGAACATATGAAACTGAAACAATTGTTGATTGTAGAATGCTTTAGGTTTCATAAGCAGAATCAAAAGGAAGGGGAGTCCATTTCTGTGTATGTGGCTGAATTGAAGAGATTGTCTGAGCATAGTCAGTTTAGTAATAGGCTTAATGATCACGGAGAGATCATTTAGTTTGTGGAATCTTACAAGAAAGCGATCAAAATGGGTCCAAACAGAAGCACAATTTACATTTAAAAGTGTAGTTGAAATAGCAGTATCACTGGAAACAGCAACCAAAGATGCAATTGAGTTGCAATCAGGAATGTAAGTGAGCATGAACAAAATTATAACTGGCCTGGCTAAATAAATTGTGTTACTGTTGTGGCAGGAGCTCACATACACCAGACTAATGCAGATTTGAAGATGGCATTTTGTGTCCTAATTCATTTCAAAAAACGCAGCAAAGTAGGACACACACGAAGGATATGTTGGGCAGACAAAAATTAAAGGACTGCAGGAAGGAGACACTAATCTGCATGCTATTGATGAAATATCTGATAATGACAAGTGACAAAGGACTGGATGGCCCTGAGATTTAGAATGTGAAAACTAACAATAGACAAGCAATATGTCTTACTCCAAAAGTTAATGGCAAATTAATTAAAATTGAATTGGACACTGGCTCAGCTGTTTTAGTCATTGCACAAAATATTTGAATGGCATTTCAAAGATACTGAACTGAAGCCTGCAGATATCCAACTAAGAACTTATACTGGAGAAAAGATAACCCTGTGGGAATGACATTCGTAACAGGGAAATACAACAACCAACAGGCCACAGTGGGCTTGTATGTGGTAAAAACAGTTGGGACAGCATTATGTGGCTGTGATTGGCTGAGATGACTACAATTTGATTGGAGATCCATCCACTATTTGCATGCCACATTCCCTTCAATAGAGTCAACTGAAAGCAAATCAAGAAAGGTACTGGATGATGTCTCAGCAGTGTTCAATGATGTCATTGAAAACCTAAATATATCAAGAACAAAATAGTGTTAAATGAAAATGTCACACCCAAGTTTTACAAAGCCTGTGGGGCTCCTTAGACCATCCGTGATAAAGTAGGCAGTGAACTAGATTGCATGGAGCCTGAAGTAAATCTTTCCAAGGTTAAGTGGAGCCCATGGGCAATGCCAATGGCCCCAGTAGAAAGAAGAGTGGGTCAGGAGTTGTGGTGATTTTAAGGTCACCATCAACCCAGTGCTGAAAGTAGATCAATACACTCTGCCTAGGATAGAGGATATCTTTGCAAAGTTTCTGCAGGGAAGCACTTCAGCAAAGTAGACTTAGCTGAGGCCTGCCAACAGATGGAGGTGGAAGAAGAGTCCAGAGTGTTTCTCACCGTAAGCACTCACAAAGGGCTTTATTGCCTTTTTAGGCTTACTTTTGGAGTAGCATCTGCAGCTGTGCTCTAGCTGAAACCCGTGGATCAGGTACTGTAAAGCTCTCCAGGCACTCAGTGTTACCTGGATAACATCATTGTTACCGGTAAGGATGACAAGGAACATCTCCAAAATCTCAAGACAGTATTAAAAAGATGAGAAGATTATGGGCTCAGAGCACGACACAAGAAGAATGCATTCTCTAAACCAAGCATCACTTACTGTGGTCACACCCCTGACGCACATGAATTACGCAAGTATGTTCAGAAAATTCAAGCAGTGGTGGATGCCCCAGGGCCAAAGGACATGTCATAGTTGCGGTCCTTTTTAGGATTTACCAATTACTGTAACAGGTTCTTGCCAAACCCTGCTATTGTGTTCCACCCCTTGAACTCGTTAACAGGGATTGGAAAGAAATGGCAATGGACAAAACAGTGTGAGGTGTCTTTTCTAAAGTTGAAGGACATGGTGAGGTCAGACACAGTCCTCAGACATTATGAACCACATTGTCCAGTGAAGCCTGCCATGCACTGTTCGGGATGCCAACACATCCAAAAGAGAGGTGTCCAGAGCAGTCAGAACCATTTCCTGCAGTCCCAAAGTCAACTGCTACAACCACCACGGAGGAGGCACCAGAATCTGAGATTGTTCCACAGGCACAAGTCTATCCTACCAAACAGAGTGTTCTTCCTTGTTACAAAAGACGTTATCATACAAAAGTAAGAATCCTCCACAATGATGGAATCTTTAGGCCTGAATGAGACAATTTAAAGTTTACTCTGCTGTGTATGTCTATATAGTTGTTGTAATATATAGTACACTATATATATATATAATTCTTCATGTTATGTCTCCATCTAAATGTGCAATGTGCAATTTATAGTAATTTATAATAAATGTTATGTACAATAGGACAGTCAATATAACATAGAAATACAGCTGTATCAGCATGAATTAATCAGTCTGATGGCCTGGTGGAAGAAGCTGTCTCGGAGCCTGTTGGTCCTGGCTTTTATGCCGTGGTACCGTTTCCCAGATGGTAGCAGGTGGAACAGTTTGTGGTTGGGGTGACTCAGGTCCCAATGATCCTTCAAGCCCCTTTTACACACCTGTCTTTGTAAATGTCCTGAATAATGAGAAGTTAACATCAACAGATGTGCTGAGTGTTGTTGCGTAAATGAAATCACCGGAGAGAGAGTTACTGGTAGATACAAAGCAGCTTCTTTATTCAACAAAACAAGATACAGCAGGCATCATATGGAGGCGTTTTCAGTGGAAAGGTCTGCTGGCCCAATGTGGGGCTCGATATTTATTTGCTAAACACAAAGGACAATTCTATATTTACACAGTATAGACAATGCTTTCTTTGAAACTACATGCAAGTTTCACACCTTCTGGTTCACATCCATCCCACAGATACCAGGATTCACAGCTTTTAGGAAATGCATTGCTCCAAATTAAATCCACAATACGTTATCAAGGAACAGAAGACTGGTAGCCATAGCCATTTCCTAAATGTAAATAATTGATACCCAAAAATTAGTCTAACACTGGGCTCTCTGCACCACTCTCTACAGAGTCCTGTGATTGAGGGAAGTACAGTTCCCGTACCAGCAGTGATGCAGCTAGTCAGGATGCTCTCAATTCTGCCCCTGTCAAAAGTTCTTAGGATTTGGGGGCCCATACCAAACTTCTTCAACTGTCTGAAGTGAAAGAGGCATTCTTATGCTTTTTTCACCACAAAGCCAGTATGTACAGACCACGTGAGGTCCTCGGTGATGTGTATGCCGAGGAATTTAAAGCTGTTCAGCCTCTCAACCCCAGATCCATTGATTCTATATTGCATTCTATATTGAGTTGGAGTCTATAGCTAAGCAGGGAAGGTTGTTGTGCATTGAATATTTCAGTAATATTTGAGTAAATATTGTGTATATATATTGATTGATTAAGCATTCTAGTTCACTTAAATATTTAACTATGGGTTATATGTAAAGGTATGTGAATGGCCTGTGTCATCACGTCATATTCACGTACTTTGCTTAAAGTAAACATGAAGTTAGACATGCTTTTCCCAGCTCTGTATTTTTATTTCAATTAGTTTTTTATGTTTTGGAGTTATAAAACATAAAGGTAATAACTCCTATAGTAACACACATAAAAATTGCTGGTGAACGCAGCAGGCCAGTCAGCATCTCTAGGAAGAGGTACTGTCGACGTTTCGGGCTGAGACCCTTCGTCAGGACTAACTGAAAGAAGAGATAGTAAGAGATTTGAAAGTGGGAGGGGGAGGAGGAGATCCGACCTCACTCTCCTGTCTTCTCCTATCATTTTGGATCTCCCCCTCCCTCTCCCACTTTCAAATCTCTTACTATCTCTTCTTTCAGTTAGTCCTGACAAAGAGTCTCGGCCCGAATCGTCGGCTGTACCTCTTCCTATAGATGCTGTCTGGCCTGCTGCGTTCACCAGCAATTTTTATGCGTGTTGCTTGAAATTCCACCATCTGCAGATTTCCTCGTGTTTGCGTTTTTAAACTCCTATAGTATTTATATTAAACTAGTGGAATTATAATGTTCATTCTTCTGTGCTAGTAATAGTTTAATTATTTCCATGGATGGTATACAGCTGGCAAAATGACACATCAGATACTATTCTTTTATAGTTTCAAAATAAAATGTTTTGATGCAAAAAAATTCAAGTAGAATGCCTTTGATGTGCAAAATCAAATTTATTGCTGAAATAAAGTCATTCATGAGTGGAAAAATGGTCAGTTATCTAATCAACTGCACTGCTGAAAATAGAACTAGTATTTCTCATGAAAACCAAATTCATCCCAACGTACTGAAGCACAATTAATGCACAAAATGTTTGCTGGGGTTTAAAACAAAAATTTCTGGCTTTCAATGCAAGATATTTTAACCTGTGTCATGTGATCATTATAAACAAAAAGGTTACAGCATAAGAAGTCCATTATATCCATTACACTCAAGACAGCTCTACACAAGATCAATTCATTCTGTTTCATTACACTACTCTCTTAGCATAGTCCCGTGATTCTGACTTCCCCTTTGTAGGACTTGTACAGATACTTTTTAAATACCACATTTAAATCTACCTCCATTATGAGCCCTTTCAATACATTCCAGCACTCATAGAGTTTTTCCTAATGTCATTTTTGTTACTTTGCCTTTTTCTGCCTCTGCCAAAGATTACATATTCTCTTTCTCCTTTGCCCAGATGTTTCATGATTTAAATATGCCAGGTCCTTCACAATCTTTGGCTTTCAAGACAAGCCAATTTAGGAAACATAACATCTCAGGGCATGTCCTGATGAATGTTTACTCAGCCATCATTGACAGTGTTGTGACCACCTCTATCTCTGATTAGTTTACCACCACCTCCTCCTCCTCCAACTCCTGGTTGCAGCAAACAGTTCACTCAGTGGAGCATTAGCTGTCAGCCATCAACATTACCTGTTCATCGCCAGACTGAAGAATGGAGCTAAAAAAAATACTGCCAGCCTTCCACATTCATGCAAGAAACCACCTCCTTCATGTAATCATTCCTGTAAACCTCTTGCACTATCTAAGGTCTTCACATCTTTCCCCAAATGTGAGGCTCAGAATTGGACATAATATTCAAGTTGTTGAAAAAAAATAGAATTTTAAAATGAAAACAAGATATATCAGGAGTACCCAGTTTGGCTGCTCATGCCTACTTCAAAGTTAGATAAAATTGTGGTTAATCTTTTATCTCAGCATTAGTTACCCTGAACCAATTTATGCCTTAATATCCAATAATTAATTGATGTTTTTCACAAATATACCCAGCAACTGAGCTTCTGTGGCCCTTTGAATGGACAACTCAAAAAATTAATTGTTGTCATGAATAAAATTCTCCTCTTACGAAGTTCAAAATTCAAAGTAAATTTTATTATCAGAGTACATATATGTCACCACATACAACTCTGAGATTCATTTTCCTGGGGGCATAGTCAACAATGAAAGATCAACCATTGAATGAGTACAGAAGACAACAAACTGAGCAAATGCAAATATAAATAAGTAGCAATAAATAACAAGAACATGAAATAAGAAGATATAAAGAGTCCTTAAAGTGAGATAATTGGTTATGGGAACATCTCAATGGATGGACAGGGGAGTGTAGTTATCCCCTTTTGTCTAAGAACCTGATGGTTGATGGGTAGTAACTGTTTCTGAACCTGGTGATGCAAGTCCTGAGGCTCTTGTACCTCCTACCTGATGACTGCAGTGAGAAAAGAACATGGTCTGGGTGGTAAGGATCTCTGATGATGGATGCTGCTTTCCTATGACAGTGCAGATATGCTCAATGGTTGGGAGGACTTGACTTGTGATGTACTTACTGTGAGATAGCCACCTCTCCATGGATTTACCTTGTGAAACCCTGTAGGAGTTTGGTATATTTCAATGAGATTACTTTCCATTCTTTTACATGTACGCTGGTTTACTTAGTAATTTCTCATAGAATAAACCATCATCCATGGAATCAATTTGGTGAACCTGCACTGCACTCCATCTATCACAAGTACATATATCTTTTGGTGGAGGGACCAGACTGTATTCTAGACCTACCAAGGTCAAAGCAATTGCAGGGTATCATCAGTATTATTGCAATAAATGTAGTTTGCTTTCCTAATTGTTTGTTGAAAGTGTCTTCAAAGTTCATACACACTTTGGTTCTATGGTAGCCACACTGAACGCATGTCACATGCTAATTGTTTGCTAGGCTGTTACAGTAGCACCTGACCACACTAGCTTCTGGGATTTAGTTGCTCTGGTTCTCCAGAGTATGGATAACTGGCACTGTTCCTTTAAAGATTTGGCATGCTCCACTAATTGGCGGCCATATTTTGGTGCCAAAATTTGAGTAGTTAAAGAACACCTTAACTCAAGTATGGGGCTCAAATTTGGTTCAGGCTGCGATTGTGTTTAGGATTTCTACCTCATTTGGATTCTTGTCTAGTCTCGCCAGGTTCTTGTCTAGCATCTAGTTAAGAACCCTTTTCTCATCTCAGTCTCAAAATCATGTCTCGATTCTAGTCTTAGATACTCCAGCATTTGGGTACAAGTACATATCCTCACCTAGGCCTTTCATCACACTAGGTACCTCTGAGCCCTAATCATGGGCTTATTTTTTGCACACTGTGCAATCAATTCAATTTCATTTGGTGCTGTATGTTGCCAAGTATACTCAAGATTCATTTTACATTTCAAATTAGTCTTGTAGTACATAAAAAATATTGAATTTCTAGTACCCCATTATTTCAGTGAAACAACAGATGCCCAATGTAAAGAAATCGACCTGTTGTCTTTTTATTAAAAGGAAGGATAAATGTGCAAACATATTTTATATTTATATATGTAAAAATCTTCTTGAATTTACAATGTGCAAATTGTAACATTCCTTGCTGCAACCTTTCAACTAAAAGACTGAAAAAGTTGACTGCGAACAGTAGTATGGTGTTGTGAAGCAAGAGAGTTACTCATGCAGTCCATTCTTGGATCAAACAGAAACTTATTTATTTGATCAATCTGAATCTCAAGGAGGAAGATAGCTTCATTCACCTTACCAACACATTATCTCCAATTATAAAAAACATTGCATTTTTATACACATAAGGAGTGATGTATTTGGTAGGACAGAAATGCACAGTACAAGTTAATTCCTCTGGGGTCCCTACCAATCCACTGAAACAGGACTTATGCTCTAGACTTATATGGCCCCACTGCTGACAGATGCCTTGGTCATGAAGTTTATGAATAAAGATGCATCACAAGTGATCACCCAGATACTTTTGGTTTCCCTAATTTATAAGGAGCACATTGGAAAAAATGCAAATGAAGGACTTTTTGTATCCCTAGAATGTGGGAAAGGATAGGATTAAAAAAATAGGTGTTGCACCTGGCTTCTTCCCCCTTCTAGCATGGTCCTGGAGGACTGGAAGATTGCAAATGTCAATCCACTCTTTAAGAATGGAGGAAGGCAAAAGGAAGGAAAGAAAAGAAAGGAAAATCCTTATTAAGGATGAGGTTTCAAGGTACTTCAAGACTAATGATAAAATAAATCAAGTTAGCATGGTTTCTGTAAAGGGAAATCTTGCATGACAAATCTGCTAGGGTTCTTTGAGGAACTAACAAGCAGGGTGGACAAAGTAGAGGCAGTGGATGTCATTTACTTGTATTTTCAGAAGGCATTTGATAAGGTGCCACACATGAGGCAGCTTAACAAGATAAAATCCTATTGCATCACAGGAAAGATACTGGAATGGATAGAGGAATGGCTAACAGGCAGGAGGCAGTGAGTGGGAATTAAAGGGGCCTTTTCTGATTGGCTGCCAGTGACTAGTGGTGTTCCTCAGGAGTCAGTATTGGGACCGTTACTTTTCACATTGTTTGTCAATGATTTGAATAGTGGAATTGATGACTTTGTGGCAAAGTTTGCAGATGATATGAAGATAGGTGGAGGGGTAGGTAGTGCTGAGGAAACAATGTGATTGCAGCAAGACTTAGACAAATTGGAAGAATGGGCAAAAAAGTGTCAGATGGAAAACAGTGTTGGGAAATGTATGATATTGCATTTTGGTAAAAGGAACAATAGTGCTGACTATTATCCAGATGGGGAGAAGGTTCAAACATCAGAGGTGCAGAGGGACTTTGGAGTCCTCATGCAAGACTCCCAGAAGGTTAATTTACAGGTTGACTCTGTGGTAAAGAAGGCAAATGCAATGTTGGCATTTATTTCAAGAGGAATAGAATATAAAAACAAGGAGATAATGCTGAGCCTTTATAAGACACTAGCCAGGCCGCACTTGAAGTATTGTCAACAGTTTTGGGCCCCATATCTCAGAGAGGATGTGTTATCATTGGAGAGAGTCCAGAGGAGGTTCACGGGAATGATTTCATGAATGAAGGGGTTAACATATGAGGAGTGTTTGGCAGTTTTGGGCCTGTACTCATTGGAATTTAGAAGAATGCAGGGGAATCTCATTGAAACCTACCGAATGGACTAGGTAGGGTGGATGTGGAGAGAATGTTTCCTGAACTAGAGGGCGTAGCCTCAAAATTGAAGGGCGACCTTTTAGAATGGAGGAATTTTTTTCCCCAGAGAGTAGTGAATCTGTGGAATGTTCTGTCATAGACTGCAGTGGAAGCCAATTCCATGGGTATATTTAAGGCGGAAGTTGATCATTTCCTGAACGGTCAGGGCATCAAAGGCAGGAAGGCAGGTGTATAGTGTTGAGTGGGATCCGAGATGAACAGTGATGAAATGGCACAGCAGACTCGATGGGCTGAATGACCTAATTCTGCTCCTATGTCTTATGGTCTTATGGTCTTATGGTCTTCTTTTCCAGTCCTGAGGAAGTGTTTTGACCTGAAGCATCAACTGTTTATTTCTTTCCATAAATGCTGCCTGACCAGCTGAGGTCCTCCAGCATTTTGTGTGTGTTCCTCTGGATTTTCAACATCTGCAGAATCTTTTGTGTTTAGGATGTTGCATGAGAAAATGCTGCAAGATGGAAGATGTTTGGTGAAGATAGAAGAGAAGAACAGAGAGTTCAGAAGGAAGTGGTGCCTTTAAAATGCTGAAAGAGGAGGGAAGAGTTGTCCAATTCTCTGCTACAATACCACACAATTTAAAGTTAAAAGGAAAAAAAACACAACTTAGTATGAAAGCAGCACAGACAAAATGCCGGCGGAACTCACAAGCCTGGTAGCATCCATGGAAAAGAGTACAGTCAACGTTTTGGGCCGAGACTCTTCAGTATGAAAGTTCCAGATGAAGGATCTCAGCCCAAAACAACGACTGTACTCTTTTCCATAGATGCTGCCTGGCCTGCTGAGTTCCTCTAGCATTTTGTGTGTGTTACTTGGATTTCCAGCATCTGCAGATTTTCTCTTTGTGACTTAGTATGGAGGCTAGCCACTGACATATTGTGGTTGTTTCTTCATAGAGTTACTTTAGAGGGTAGTTATAAATATTTGAAAATGTTGCATTTATTCAGTCTGATATTTTTTCTCTCTCATGCTTTTACCTACACCTTTGCTGAGCTCAATTCCTTTTCAGTGGTAGGGCTAAATGTTAGAGACCCAGTCTGTATGTGTGTGTTCAAGCCAATGTGCTATATTATTTTGACCCTTTTATTCTTTTTTTTAAACTTTTATTCAATCTGTTTAAACTATTTAAATGTTTAACTGTCAGGTTTTAGGGAAATTTGTGGTCTGAGACTTGGGCATTGCTTGTGAACCACTCTACCTATGGATTGGTCACAGCACTAAAGTCATCAGATATTGGGAGCATCATGGGCACCAAAGGTATGTGCAACTGAAGGTATCCCTGAAAAAGGTGTCTGCAAGGCCTGGATCAGATCCAATGCAATCAAGCACAAACAGATCAATTGTCTGGAAAATGGATCATTTTGTGCCATATTTCATGAGTGCTATGTGATCACATTTCAGGAAAAAATTTAGTGTGAAAGCAGCGAATCTGTGGAATTTGCTGCCACAGGCTACTGTGGAGGCCATGTCACTGGGTATACTTAAGGCAGAGGTTGATAGATTCTTAATTAGTCGGGGCATGAAGGGATACAGGGAGAAGGCAGGAGACTGGGACTGAGAGGGATAACGAATCAGCCATGATGAAATGGCGGAGCAAGTGCTGTGGGGTAGATGTCTTAATTTTGATCCTGAAAATTGTGGGCACCAGATGATATACAGGAAGTGTGTATTTTTGTTCCAGGTCCTTACAACTATAAGACATAGGAGCAGAATTAGGCCATTTGGCCCATCGGGTCTGCGCCACTGTTCAATTATGGCTGATCCTTTTTTTCCCCTTCTCCGCCGTAAATACAACCAATGGCCTGGCCTCCAAAGCTGCCTGTGGTAACAAATTCCACAAATATACCACTGAATGGTAAAATAAATTTCTCCGCATCTCTGTTTTAAATGGACACCCCTATCTCCTAAGGCTGTGCTCTCTTGTCTTAGACTCCTCCCATCATGGGAAACATCCTTTCCACATCGACTCTGTCTAGGCCTTTCAACATTCAAAAGGCTTCAATCCTTCATAATTCTAACTTCCAGCGAGTACAGACCCAGAGCTACCAAACATTCCTCATATGATAGCCCTTTCATTCCCGGAATCATCTTTGTGAACCTCCTCTAAACCCTCTCCAATGCCAGCACAACTTTTCTTAGATAAGGAGCCCAAAACTGTTCACAATACTTAAGGTGAGGCCTCTCCAGTGCCTTATAAAACCTCAGCATCATATAGCTGCTCTTGTGTTAAAATCTGCCGTGACTATCATAACATTGCCCTTTGACACACCTTTTCTATTTCCCGTTGTTAACTGTAGTCCACATCCCAGCTACTGTTGGGAGGCCTGTATATAAATGCATCAGGGTCCTTCTAACCTTGCAGTTTCTTAACTCAACCCATAAGGATTCAACATCTTCTGATCCCATGTCACATCTTTCTAAAGATTTGATGCCAGCAGAGCCACACCACCCCTCTGCCTAGCTTCCTATCCCTCCGATACTACCTTGGATATTCAGCTTCCACCATCCTTCAGCCACGGTTCAGTGACAGCCACAACATCATACCCGACAATCTGTAAAAGTGGAACAAGATCACCCACCATATTTCTTATACCCCATGCATTGAGATATAACACTTTGAGTGCTGGATTTGCTATCCCTCTTGATTGTGCATCACTAATGCACTGATACTCACTCAGCTGACTGCAATTTTGTCCTATCATCTGTCTGCCTTTCCTGACAGTCTGACTGCACTATATTTGTTTTTTTTTAACCATCTATCCTATCCTGAGTCCCTTCACTCCAGTTCCCATCCCCCTGCCAAATTAGTTTAAACTCTCCCCAACAGCCCTAACAAACCTGCCTGCAAAAATATTGGTCCCCCTCAGATTCAGGTGCAACCCGTCCCTTTTGAACAGGTCATACCTCCCCCGGAAGAGATCCCAATGATCCAAGAATCTGAAGCCCTGTCCCCTGCACCAGCTTCTCAGCCATGCATTTATCTGCCAAATCATCCTGTTTCTACCCTCACTGGCATATGGAACAGGTAACAATCCAGAAATTACTAGCCTCCATGCGTCCAGAGCACTAAAGCACTTCTCTCATTAACAAGGCGATTTTGCCCACAGAATTTTCGCTCACTGGATACCTTCTGTTTCCCACATCATTCTCTGTAAACTCTAGAGACTGTTGTGCATGAAAATCCCAGGAGATCAGCAATTCCTGAGATACTCAAACCATCATGTCTGGTACTAACAATCATTCCATGGTCAAAATCACTAAGGTCACATTTCTTCCCCATTCTGATGTTTGGTCTGAACAACAACTGAGACACCAAATTCCTGTGGATAGCAAAAATGTTGATACCTTCAAGGCTGCTGATAATAACACTAAGGCTGCACTGATATTTAGCAGTCAATCCATCCATGGATATAACAACTTCTATGTAAGGTTGAGCTTGTGTATTCCAGCTTGTCATGACAGGCTTGGTTTTGATTTACTGCAGATGTACAGGGAGAAATAACTCAGAAAATGTGTAGCTCAGGCGGTTGATGGTTGGATTGAATTGTTCTCCTATTAGGAAAGAGTTTGACTAGTTTTTGAATTTTCTCCATGGCAGTTGATAGCTATGTGGCAACAGCTCAGCAGAGTTGTCCTCTATAATGGCCATTCCTGAGGACTCAATGCATATGCTCCATAAAGCAGCCAGCAATCTGCATTTGGTTACTCCATTATAGAGGAGACTATATTATGTGCATTAAATGCACTAAGTACAACTGTATTTACTGT